>NC_053394.1:133819686-134463465 GCF_905171765.1 Bufo bufo | reverse complement strand
GAGAAGTTAAATGGAGATGGCACTAAGCAGATCGGGAACAGTTTGCTACAGTACGTGGGGGAGATTTATCAAAACTGGTGTAAAGGAAAACTGGCTTAGTTGCCCATAGCAACCTATCAGATTCCACCTTTCATTTTTCAGAGATCTGTAGGAAAATGAAAGGTGGAATCTGATTGGTTGCTATAGGCAACTAAGCCAGTTTTCCTTTACACCAGTTTTGAAAAATCTAAGGGTCCATTCACACATCCGTGTGTGTTTTTCGGATCCACGGATCCGCAAAACACGGACACCGGCAATGTGCGTTCCGCATTTTGCGGACCACACATCGCCGGCACTAATAGAATATGCCTATTCTTATCCGCAATTACGGACAAGAATAGTGCATGTTCTATTTTTTACGGGATCGGAAATGCGGACCCGGAAATGAATGGGTCCGCAATTCCGTTCCGCAAAATGCGGAGCGGAATTGCGGATGTGTGAATGGAGCCTAATTGGGCTTAGAGCAAGAAAATTCCCTTTGAGTAGGATAGGTAGCCGCTAGTTACACACCTGCCCCTATTTGACGCTTTACTGTCTAATTAAAATTACATGATGATGTGTTTTGCGGTCCGCAAATTGCGGATCCGCAAACAATAACGGATGACATTGCGGATCCATTGTAACAATGCCTAAAACAGACAAGAATAGGACATGTTCTATTTTTTTGGCGGGGCTACGGAATGGACATACTGATGCGGACAGCACACGGTGTGCTGTCCGCATTTTTTGCAGACCCATTGAAATGAGTGGTTCCGCATCCTATCTGCAAAAAAAACGGAACGGACACGGAAACAAACAACGTTCGTGTGCATGTAGCCTGAGGCTACTTTCACACTGGCGTTTTGGTTTCCGTTTGTGAGATCCGTTCAGGGCTCTGACAAGCGGCCCAAAACGGCTCAGTTTAGCCCGGATGCATTCTGAATGGAAAAGGATCCGCTCAGAATGCATCAGTTTGCCTCCGTTCCGCCTCCATTCCGCTCTGGAGGCCGACACCAAAACGCTGCTTGATGATGCGGAGGCAAACGGCATTCTGACACACAATGTAAGTCAACGGGGACGTATCCGTTTTCACTGACACAATAGAAAACGGATCCGCCCCCCCATTGACTTTCAATGGTGTTCAAGACGGATCCGTTTTGGCTATGTTTCAGATAATACAAACGGATCCGTTCTGAACGGATGCATGCGGTTGTATTATCGGTGCGGATCCGTCTGTGCAGATCCATGACGGATCCGCACCAAACACGAGTGTGAAAGTAGCCTAAAAGAAAATTCAGTGGGAAAGATTTATCAAAACTGGTGTGAAAAAAAACTCTTAGTTGCCCATAGCAACCAATCAGATTTCACCTTTTATTTTTCAGAGCTCCTTTGGGAAACTAAACAAGTTTTCAGACTACCGCTTTAACCCTTTGATGCTGTGAGTTTGGGTCTGTAAATTCTCGGTCGGGCCAGGACAGAATGTTTCTGTAGTACACTAGTATGAACCTGGCCTAAATGCTGAGGTTGTCCGAGTGTTGAAGGCTAGGGCCACACTGCAAATTTTTGCGAGCTGCTGTCCATATGAATGTATTCAGCTGAATGCAATCTTGTGGACTGCAGCTGTTATCGGTTGTGGTAGAAAAAGTTGCAGTGTATCCCAGGCCTAATACAGGACAGAATATCAGTATGTGATTGGCGGGGAGTCGGACCCCCCCCCCCCCCCCCAATCAGCTGTTTGAAGAGGCTGCGACACTTTGGTGAGCACCGTGACCTCCTCGCAGCTTACCAAGCACAGCGCCCTCCATTCTATAGTGGCTGAGCTGGTTATTGCAGTTAAGCCCCTACCATTGAATGTGATGTCGTTGGCCTAGGACAGTGCTTCTCAATTATTTTCTGTCATGCCCCCCCTAGGAAGAAGAAAACATTTTGCGCCCCCCGCGCGACTGTAAATAGTATCATTTGTCTATAAAATTGTTATAAGTACACCTCTGCATAACACTGTATCCTTATTAACGTATAAGAGAATAAAAAAATAAAATGGGGGGATCTGTGGATGACGGACACTTATGGGGGGATCTGTGGATGACGGACACTTATGGGGGGATCTGTGGATGACGGACACTTATGGGGGGATCTGTGGATGACGGACACTTATGGGGGGGGATCTGTGGATGACTGACACTTATGGGGGGATCTGTGGATGACTGACACTTATGGGGGGATCTGTGGATGACGGACACTTATGGGGGGATCTGTGGATGACGGACACTTATGGGGGGATCTGTGGATGACGGACACTTATGGGGGATCTGTGGATGACGGACACTTATGGGGGGATCTGTGGATTACGGACACTTATGGGGGGATCTGTGGATGACGGACACTTATGGGGGGATCTGTGGATGACGGACACTTATGGGGGGGATCTGTGGATGACGGACACTTATGGGGGGATCTGTGGATGACGGACACTTATGGGGGGGGATCTGTGGATGACGGACACTTATGGGGGGATCTGTGGATGACGGACACTTATGGGGGATCTGTGGATGACGGACACTTATGGGGGGGGATCTGTGGATGGCGGACACTTATGGGGGGGATCTGTGGCTGGCACTGTTATATATGTGCCATCCACAGACCCCCCAGCCCATAACTGTGCCATCCACAGATTCCGTGTGCCCGCCACCGCCGTTTAAAGTTATTAAACATGCCCCCCCTCACTCCTAATAGTACCGTATATCCGAATTTCTTCTGTATAATGCCGGCAGGCGGGCTGGGCGGTCGGCGCTTCCCTCAGTGACGTCACTTGTCTGCGCCGCCTGCTTCATTCATAAAGCAGGCGGCGCAGGCACGTGACATCACTGAGGGACACGCCGGCCGCCCGGCCTGCCTGCCGGCATTATACAGAAGAAATTCGCACACCCCAAAGGCCGGCCCTGAACGAGCCCCCCTTTAGGGAGCCTGGCGCCCCCCCTATTTGAGAAGCACTGGCCTAGGAAGAGGCCTGGTCTCGTCGAACATATGATTGGAAGGGGTGACGGGAATCCTATACCCACTAATCAGATACTGTTGACCTGTCCAGAGGTTAAGTCATCAGTATTAGGCCTCATGCACACGACCGTATTTTGTTTCCGTGTCCGTTCCGTTTTTTTTGCGGATATGATGCGGACCCATTCATTTCAGCATTGTGTGCTGTCCGCATCAGTATGTCCGTTCCGTTGCTCCGCAAAAAAAATTGTGCATGTCCTATTTTTTTCTAGTTTGCGGACAAGGATAGGCATTATTACAATGGATCCGCAAAAAAAACGGATGCCATACGGAACGTCATCTATTTTTTTTGCAGACCGCAAAACACATACGGTCGTGTGCATGTAGCCTCAGGCCTAGTTCACACGATCGTTTTTTTTGCAAGTGTACGGGCAGTTTTTTTGTGTTCCGTATACGGTCCATATACGGAGCCATTCATTTCAATGGTTTCGCAAAAAACCCAGAATGTACTCCGTATGCATTCCGTTTCCGTATTTCCGTTCCGTTGAAAGATAGAACATGTCCTATTATTGCCCGCAAATCACGTTCCGTGGCTCCATTTAAGTCAATGGGTCCGCAAAAAAAACAGAACACATACGGAAATGCATCCGTATGTCTTCCGTTTCCGTTCCATTTTTTGCTGAACCATCTATTGAAAATGTTATTTTATCTATGTAATTACTGTATACTGTATATGCCATACGGAAAAACGGAACGGAAAAACGGAACAGAAACGGAAACAGAACGGAAACGGAACAACGGATCTGTGAAAAACGGACCACAAAACACTGAAAAAGCCATAGGCCCCTTTCACACGAGCGAGTATTCCGTGCGGATGCGATGCGGGAGGTGAACGCATTGCACCCGCACTGAATACCGACCCATCCATTTCTATGGGGCTGGTGCACACGAGCGGTGATTTTCACGCATCACTTTTGCGTTGCGTGAAAATCGCAGCATGCTCCTCTTTGTGTGTTTTTCACGTAACGCAGGCCCCATAGAAATGAATGGGGTTGCGTGAAAATCGCAAGCATCCGCAAGCAAGTGCGGATGCAGTGCGATTTTCACGCACGGTTGCTAGGAGACGATCGGGATGGGGACCCGATCATTATTATTTTCTCTTATAACATGGTTATAAGGGAAAATAATAGCATTCTGAATACAGAATGCATAGGGGTTAAAAAAAAATTTACAAAAATTTAACTCACCTTAATCCACTTGTTCGCGATGCCGGCATCTCCTTCTGGCTTCATCTGATCTCTGTGCAGCAACAGGACCTTTGGTGACGTCATTCTGGTCATCACATGATCCATCACTATGGTAAAAGATCATGTGACGGACCATGTGATGACCGGAGTGACGTCATCAAAGGTCCTGTTGCTGCACAGAGATCAGATGAAGACAGAAGGAGATTTCGGCATCGCGAACAAGTGGATTAAGGTGAGTTAAATTATTATTTTTTATTTTTTTTTAACCCCTCCAGCGCTATTTTACTATGCATTCTGTATTCAGAATGCTATTATTTTCCCTTATAACCATGTTATAAGGGAAAATAATACAATCTACAGAACACCGATCCCAAGCCCGAACTTCTGTGAAGAGGTTCGGGTTTGGGTACCAAACACGCGCGATTTTTCTCACGCGAGTGCAAAACGCATTACAATGTTTTGCACTCGTGCGGAAAAATCGCAACGCACCCGCACATTTTCCCGCAACGCCCGTGTGAAAGCGGCCATACGGTCGTGTGCAATAGGCCTTAAAGTCTCAGAAAAGCTCTTTAAATTTACATCACATATTGTTTGAAATATGTTTTTGGGGAGGATGACTTCAGTAAAATAAAATTAAAATTGGTATATTACAGGGGTATATAATATAAGGATAGGGGTGTAGAATAGGTCATCAGTATTAGGGCTCATGCCCACGAACGTAAGGGCTCCGTGCCCGTGCTGCGGACCGCAAATTGCGGTCCGCAATGCACGGGCACCGACCGTGGGGCAGCCGCATGCAGATCGCAGACCCATTCACTTGAATGGGGTCCGCGATCCGCATCCGACGGTCCGCACCGCTAAAAAAGTAGTGCATGCACTACTTTTTTGCGGTGCGGAGACACGGCCAGAAACACCACAGAAGCACTCCGTAGTGCTTCCGTGGGTTTCCGATCCGTGCTTCTGCACCGCATCTCCGGATTTGCGGACCCATTCAAGTGAATGGGTGCGCATCTGTGATGCGGAATGCACACGGCTGGTGACCCATGTATTTCGGAACCGCTGTATGCGGTCCGCAGCACGGATCCATTATGTTCGTGGGCATGAGCCCTTAAACCCTCGGACAAACCCTGTAAATCACATGTCATCCAGTAAAGAAGGGAGATTGGGTTTAATCTGGATTTGCTGCAGAATTTCCTAGACGTTCACCCTGTGCATTGCCCAGAATTATTTATATTTTTTTTAATCTAATCTTCTAATAAAAAAATATAGAAAAGTGTACAACAAGGGCATTTGGGGGGAAATTAAACCGACTTTCCTTCTGATGTAAATGCAACAGATTTTACATCTTCAATTCCTTGGCGGAAGAGTCTGCAGCATATATACCACGTGTGCACCCTATGGGCTTTAGGTCTGTGACCAAAAATGTTTCCATTCACTGACAGCAGGCAGAGATTTTGAAAACGATGAGGAACAAAACCATAAATGACAAAGATGCAAAATCTTTCATTATTAAAATGATTATCCATTATATCCATCAAACTGGAAAATGACAAATTCAAGACTAGGCAATTTTCCCATTTACAACCAGACACATTTCTGATTTTTAGTTCATGAAGGTTTGATAGTTTTAATGTTTTATTTCTCACTTTTTTTTTTCATGATAAAGGGGGCTTTATTTTTCTGCCATTTTTAAAGTGCTTTTTTGTGAAATCAGGGGAAAGTATAAAAAAAAGCAAATAAGTGTATTTTTCACATTTTTATGAGCACAAAGTGCCACTTAGGCCTCATGCACACGACCGTTGTTCGGGTCCGCATCCGAGCTGCAGTTTTTGCGGCTCGGATGCAGACCCATTCGCTTCAATGGGGCCGCAAAAGATGCGGACAGCACTCCATGTGCTGTCCGCATCCGTTGCTCCGTTCTGTGGCCCTCTAAAAAAATATAACATGTCCTATTCTTGTCCGTGCTTTGCGGACAAGAATAGGCATTTATATTAAAGGCTGTCCGTGCCTTGCTGGGGTTCCCTACTGTCAACATCCATTTTGACACTGTTGGCCACAGTGGTAGAAAAGTATTGGAAAACCCCTTTAAAATCAATGGATATGTGAGCTGTCCATGGAGACCACGAACAGCACAAGTCTGTGAATCATGGACATGTGGAAGAGGCCTTATACATGACTCAGCGGTCAGCACTGCTGACTTTAGTTTGAGTCTGACCAAGGACAGCATCTTTCTGGAGTTTGCAGGATCGTCCCATGATTTCCCGCTGTGCTAGACACTTCTGACGGGGGCTGATCTCCCAGGATAATAAAAAGATAAGCAGTATGAGATCCAAAGCTTCCAATTCTCTCCCTTGACAACATGTGTTAGGGGAGAGTCAGTGCCCCCCCCCTCCCCCCCATTACTTTTAGGGTACGACCACACGGTCAGATTTCCTGATGCAGTTTTGGAAGCCAAAATCAGGTGTGTTTCCGAAAAGGAGAGAAAGTATAAAAGACAGATATGACTTCTCCTCTTCTTTTAATTCATTCCTGGTTGTGACTTCCAAAACTGCATCAGGAAACCTGACCTTGTGACCGTACCCTTAGGTTTTTGGCTGGTGCTGCCGAAAACGTTGGACACAGCCAACATTAGTTTAAGGCCTCATACACACGACCGTTGTTTGGGTCCGCATCCGAGCTACATTTTTTGTGGCTTGGATGTGGACCCATTCACTTCAATGGGGCCGCAAAAGATGCGGACAGCTCCATTCCATGGGGGGATCATACTTGACACAACCCCTTTAGATATGTGCCTGAGATAGGAAAGTGCACCGAACTGAGGTCAGATATAAGAAATTATAATATCCGTACAGCTCTGTAATGTATGTTAGTGCTTTATATGCAGCACAAAATAAATTCATAGGTTCATGACAGTATTTGAAGCTTAGGCTACTTTCGCACTGGCGTTTTGGCTTTCCGTTTGTGAGATCCGTTCAGGGCTCTCACAAGCGGACCAAAACGGATCAGTTTTGTCTCAATACATTCTGAATGGAAAAGGATCCGCTCAGAATGCATCAGTTTGCCTCCATTCCATCTCCATTCCGCTTTGGAGGCGGACACCAAAACGCTGCTTGCAGCGTTTTGGTGTCCGTCTGACGAAACTGAGCCAAACGGATCCGTTCTGACACACAATGTAAGTCAATGGGGACGGATCCTTTTTTTATGACACAATCTACCACAATAGAAAACGGATCCGTCCTCCATTGACTTTCAATGGTGTTCATGATGGATCCGTCTTGGCTATGTTACAGATAATTCAAATGGATCTGTTCTGAACGGATGCAGACGGTTGTATTATCTGAACGGATCCGTCTGTGCAGATCCATGACGGATCCGCACCAAACGCGAGTGTGAAAGTAGCCTTACCTACATGCAGTACACCGCTCTGTTTGCAGCACCTCATTTATTGCTATGCCAGTATTTGTTATATAGCCTATTTTGCACCTTGAGATAGGTTTCTGGAGATGCGGTACGGAACGGAAGCACAGAACTCTACGGAAGCACTACGGAGTGCTTCCGTGGTGTTCCGTTCCGTGCTTGCGTAGCGCAAAAAAATAGAACTTGTTCTATCTTTTTGTGGAACGGATGGATCGCGGACCCAATTCAAGTGAATGGGTCCGCGATCCGCATGCGGCTGCCCCACGGTCGGTGCCCATGCATTGCGGACCACGGGCACGGAGCCCTTACGTTCGTGAGCAAGAGGCCTTACACCGCCATGGCTTTTATCCCGTGGAATCCTCAACAAAAAATTAACATGATGAGAACTTAAAATCTGCACTGCAGGTCCATTTACGCTGCCGCATGGACATACCCTTAAAAGGAATTATGGTTTCCTGATATTGATGACCTTTGTAGAAGACGTGCAGGTAAACATTGAAGAGGACGCAGTGCTTGCACAAGCAATGTGGTCCCTTCAAAAAGTTTGAGGGGGAGGGGTGCCGGGAGTTGGACCCCTACTGATCTGATATTGCTGACCTAACCTGAGGTCAGTTAATTATTATTTTGTAGCCGGAATACAAAGAGCATTGTTGTTTCCATTGGTATCTCTCGTTATAAGAGCAGATCAATGAAAATAATGGAAGGGCTATAGCTGAAACATTTCCTGACAGCCCCCATTGACTCTTATGGGTTCTGTTAGGTTTTTGTTAGAGATTCTGGCATTTTACTGGACAAAATAGCGCAGCATGCTGCTTTAAATTGTCCAGTGATTTTGATGGAATCTGCAACGAAAGCCCCTAACAGAGTCTAATAAGAGAAAATAGTAACAAAAAGATATAGGTATATTACCGAGATGCTGTATTTTACATTTGGTGACCATATGGCCTATGTTAAGTGGGGCTTTATGTCAAAGTTTCTTAAGTTTTAATATTAATACCGTGTTCATTAATGATATTTTGTGGCTTCTGTTTTTCAGTGTAAAAGTCACGTAGACAATCTAGCCCCAGCTAAGCCCTTGGTTCGGTTACGCAAACTCTTGGCTTTACATATAATTTGTGTAGGAAGGGTTCCAGCCCATTCCCACAAGCATAGCATTATCCTCCCGAGGACCGTAATGTTCCTCTGCTCACATGGTTTGGGTGAATCAGATGTGTACACAAATAGAACAGAAGTCCTGATACACTGACCACGTATTCAACCCTGACGACCATAACGCTTGGTAAGATAATACTTGAGCCTGGCTTATGGGCTGATGAAGGGAGCTATCTGCTCTAGAAAATCACTGTTCATTGAGCAGGTTCTTCAGCAACTAGATGATTGCTATGGAAAGGGGCATGCAAGCATGGATTAAGGGTAGACAAAGTCACAAACAATTAGTTCAGGTTGGAGAAACATGTCTGATTGAATATTTGCACTGTCCAATATGGGAAATGTCCGAACTTTGGGTACTGTCCCATTGAGAGGAAGCCAGGTGACTAGATAGGGCCGATAGGCAAGTCTGCTGCAGTTTTCAGTTTGATTGTTAAAAATAGATTGTTCATAGAATATAAAAGGGTTGTCCCACAAAAATGATTTATCACCTATCCACAGGATATGATAAATATCAGATTGTGGGGGGTTTGACCACTGGGATCCCCCTGATCCTGAGAATGAGGGCTTCCGATGCCCCTCTCTGAATGGAGCAGTATTGTGCATGTTAGTCCATCGCTCCGTTTACTTCTCTGGGACCGACAGAGCACAGGGTTCACCGTGATCATTTTATAGTTCATTTAATTCCTTAAAGCAGTTGTCCACCTTTTAGCTAATAGGTCATTAATACCAGATCCGTGGGGGTCCAACACCTGACACCACCAATCAGCTGTTTGTGGCAGAAACATAACACTGGATGGAGGTGGAAGCAGAAGGTTCTGTCCTCTGTGCAGCAGGTGTGCCAGCTTACTGAAGCTCAGCTCCAATCCATTTGAATGGTATCTTAGTAGCAGATCGCTGGCACAGCCACTACACAGGGGACAGAACCTTCTGCTCATTCCACTTTATTAATATATACTCTATTTACATTATATACCCCTGTAATATACTCATTTTAATTTTATTGTATTGAAGTCATCCTCCCAAAAAACATATTTCAAACAATATGTGATGTAAATTTAAAGGGGTTTTTGGAGACTTTAATACTGATGACTTATCATCTGGATAGATCATCAGTATTTGATCGGTGGGGGTCCAACACCCTGGATCCCCGCTGATCAGCTGTTTGAGCGTTGCGGCCTTCTCACAGCTTTTCCTAGGCCAAATGACGTCATGCTCATCGATCACGTGGCCTAGGCACAGTCCGGCCCCATAGAAGTAAATGGAGCTGAACTGCAATACCAAGCACAGCCGCTGTACTATGTATGGTGCTTTGCTTTGTGAGAAGGCCACGGCGCTCACAGGAGCTGATCGGTGGAGGTCCCGGGTGACCTATCCTGAGGAAAATCCCTTTAAACTTTTAAGATTCTATGTTCGAGGTAGATAACCTTGCAAGTAATAAGAAATATAAAGCTTAGGGGCATTCGAAGATAAGAAATGTTTTGGTTCCTCCATAGTTGGGAATCACAGCCTTAGGCCTCTTTCACACTACCGTTTTTTTTTTTCCGTTTTGCGGTCCGTTTTTTGCGGTCCGTATACGGTCCGTATACGGAACCATTCATTTCAATGGGTCCGCAAAAAAACGGAATGTGTTCCGTATGCATTCCGTTTCCGTATTTCCGTTTTTCCGTGCCGTGAAAAGATAGAACATGTCCTATGTTTGTCCGCAAATCACGGTCCGTGGCTCAATGCAAGTCAATGGGTCCGCAAAAAAAACTGAACACATACAGAAATGCATCCGTATGTCTTCCGTTTCCGTTCCGTTTTTTGCTGAACCATCTATTGAAAATGTTATGCCCCGCCCAATTTTCTCTATGTAATTACTGTATACTGTATATGGCATACGGAAAAACGGAACGGAAAAACGGAACAGAAACGGAGACACAACGGAACCCAAAAACGGGACAACGGATCCGTGAAAAACGGAACGCAAAACACTGAAATGGACATACTGTAGTGTGAAAGAGGCCTTAGGCCTCATGCACACGACCGTTGTGTGCACCCGTGGCCGTTGTGCCGTTTTCCGTTTTTTTTCGCGGACCCATTGACTTTCAATGGGTCCGTGGAAAAATCGGAAAATGCACCGTTTTGCAGCCGCATCCGTGATCCGTGTTTCCTGGCCGTGAAAAAAATAGGACCTGTCCTATTTTTTTCACGGCCAACGGTTTACGGACCCATTCAAGTCAATGGGTCCGTGAAAGAACACGGATGCACACAAGATTGGCATCCGCGTCCGTGATCCGTGGCCGTAGGTTAGTTTTTATACAGACGGATCCGAAGATCCGTCTGCATAAAGCTTTTTCAAAGCTGAGTTTTCACTTCGTGAAAACTCAGAACCGACAGTATATTCTAACACAGAAGCGTTCCCATGGTGATGGGGACGCTTCTAGTTAGAATACACTACAAACTGTGTACAAGACTGCCCCCTGCTGCCTGGCAGCACCCGATCTCTTACAGGGGGCCTTGATCAGCACAATTAACCCCTTCAGGTGCTGCACCTGAAAGGGTTAATTGTACTATCATATCCCCCTGTAAGAGATCAGGGCTGCCAGGCAGCAGGGGGCAGACCCTCCCCCCCCCTCCCCAGTTTGAATATCATTGGTGGCCAGTGCGGCCCCCCCCCCCCCTCCCTCTATTGTAATAATTCGTTGGTGGCACAGTGTGCGCCCCCTCCCTCCCTCTATTGTAATAATTCGTTGGTGGCACAGTGTGCGCCCCCCCCCCCTTCCTCCCTCTATTGTAATAAATCGTTGGTGGCACAGTGTGCGCCCCCCATTGCCCCCCCCCCCCTCTATAGCATTAACAACGTTGGTGGCCAGTGTGCAGCCTCCCATCTCCCCCCCCCCTCCCCCCCATCATCATTGGTGGCAGCGGAGTTCCGATCGGAGTCCCAGTTTAATCGCTGGGGCTCCGATCGGTAACCATGGCAACCAGGACGCTACTACAGTCCTCGTTGCCATGGTTACTTAGCAATAGTACAATAGTAGAAGATTAATACTTACCTGCTGCTGCGATGTTCGTGTCCGGCCGGGAGCTCCACCTACTGGTAAGTGACAGTGACAGGTCTGTGCGGCGCATTGCTAAATGAACCGTCACTTACCAGTAGGAGGGGCTCCCGGCCGGACACGAACATCACAGCTCCCAGGTAAGTATGAATCTTGTACTATTGCTAGTAACCCGCTGCCACCAATGATCGGGGGGGGGGGGGGGGGGGGGGGGGGGCGCAAGATGGGAGGCCGCACACTGGCCACCAATGTTGTTAATGCTATAGAGGGAGGGGGGCCAATGATTGCCACCAACGATTTATTACAATAGAGGGAGGAAGGGGGGGGGGGGGGGGGCGCACACTGTGCCACCAACGAATTATTACAATAGAGGGAGGAAGGGGGGGGGGGGCGGGGGGGGGGCACACTGTGCCACCAACGAATTATTACAATAGAGGGAGGAAGGGGGGGGGGCGCACACTGTGCCACCAACGATTTATTACAATGGAGGGAGGAAGGGGGGGGGGGGCGCACTGGCCACCAATGATATTCAAACTGGGGAGGGGGGGGGGTCTGCCCCCTGCTGCCTGGCAGCCCTGATCTCTTACAGGGGGATATGATAGTACAATTAACCCCTTCAGGTGCGGCACCTGAGGGGTTAATTGTGCTGATCACGGCCCCCTGTAAGAGATCGGATGCTGCTAGGCAGCAGGGGGCAGTCATGTACACAGTTTGTAGTATATTCTAACTAGAAGCGTCCCCATCACCATGGGAACGCCTCTGTGTTAGAATATACTGTCGGAAATGAGGTTTCACGATCTAACTCATATCCGACAGTATATTCTAACATAGAGGCGTTCCCATGGTGATGGGGACGCTTCAAGTTAAAATATACCATCGGATTGGAGAAAACTCCGATCTGATGGTATAAAAGGGACTCCGGACTTTACATTGAAAGTCAATGGGGACGGATCCGTTTGAAATGGCACCATATTGTGTCAACTTCAAACGGATCCGTCCCCATTGACTTGCATTGTAATTCAGGACGGATCCGTTTGGCTCCGCACGGCCAGGCGGACACCAAAATGACTTTTTTTTTCATGTCCGTGGATCCGCCAAAAATCAAGGAAGACCCACGGACGAAAAAACGGTCACGGATCACGGACCTACGGACCCTGTTTTTGCGGACCGTGAAAAAAAACGTTCGTGTGCATGAGGCCTTACAGTAAGGCTATCGTGCGGTGGTTTGGGGGTGGGGACGAACAAAAATACTTCCATGAAATTTTGAAGGAAGCAGGATTTTTTTTATTCGTTTCACCACACCATAACCTTCACCTCTGGATTCCATATTTTGCACTAATGAGGACTAACAAGGACTAACAAGAAACAGATTTTTGCAGGTTGGAATACATGGCAAGTATGAAGGTAAACTTCATCTTTGTAATAAACATATTTAGCTACAGGAGTGAAAGAAAATGCGCGGCTGTTCCCAGTAGCCATTCAATGAGGAAAGCTTTTGTTAGGGCTTAAAGGGATTTTCTGACACTTTTTAACTGAGGACCTATCCTCTGGATTGGTAATAAGTATCTGATCGGTGGTGGTCTGAAACCCGGGACCCAGGCCGATTAGCTGTTTGAGAAGGCACTGAGTTCAGAGCGCTGTGGCCCTCTCACAGCTTACCTTAGGCCATGTGACATCACGTTAATAGGCACATGGCCTGGACGCAGCTCAGCCCCATTCAAGTGAATGGGGATGAGCTGTAATACCAAGCACAACCACCATACAATGTACAGCGCTGTGCTTTGTAAGCTGCAAGAAGGCCACAGCTCTTCTAGGACCTCTGGTGCCTTCAGAAACAACTGATCAGCTGGGGTCCCAGATGTCGGACCCCCACTGATCAAATACTGATGACCTATCTAGAGGACAGGTCATCAGTTAGAAACCACTTTAAGATGTTATTTAGGATGGGCAGCACAGGGGACTAGCGTTCAAACCTGACCAAGGGGTCCGCCATCCGCATGCGGCTGCCCCAGGGTCGGTGCCCGTGCATTGCGGACCACGGGCACGGTGCCCTTACGTTCGTGGGCAAGAGGCCTTACATTGCCATGGCTTTTATCCCGTGGAATCCTCAACGTAAATTGACATGATGAGAACTTAAAATCTGCACTGCAGGTCCATTTACGCTGCCGCATGGACGTACCCTTAAAGGGAATTATGGTTTCCTGATATTGATGACCTTTGTAGAAGACGTGCAGGTAAACATTGAATAGGACGCAGTGCTTGCACAAGCAATGTGGTCCCTTCAAAAAGTTTATGAGGGGGAGGGGTGCCGGGAGTTGGACCCCTACCGATCTGATATTGCTGACCTAACCTGAGGTCAGTTCATCATTATTTTGTAGCCGGAATACAAAGAGCGTTGTTGTTTCCATTGGTATCTCTCGTTATAAGAGCAGATCAATGAAAATAATGGAAGGGCTATAACTGAAACATTTCCTGACAGCCCCCATTGACTCTTATGGGTTCTAATAGGTTTTTGTTAGAGATTCCGGCATTTTACTGGATAAAATAGCGCAGCATGCTGCTTTAAATTGTCCAGTGATTTTGACGGAATCTGCAACGAAAGCCCCTAACAGAGTCTAATAAGAGAAAATAGTAACAAAAAGATATAGGTATATTACCGAGATGCTGTATTTTACATTTGGTGACCATATGGCCTATGTTAAGTGGGGCTTTATGTCAAAGTTTCTTAAGTTTTAATATTAATACCGTGTTCATTAATGATATTTTGTGGCTTCTGTTTTTCAGTGTAAGTCACGTAGACAATCCAGCCCCAGCTAAGCCCTTGCCTCGGTTATGCAAACTCTTGGCTTTACATTTAATTCGTGTATGAAGGGTTCCAGCCCATTCCCACAAGCATAGCATTATCCTCCCGAGGACTGTGTGGCTCCAATGTTAATTTTTTTTACCACATGATATATTCCTGCGCATGTAATAGTCCTGTCTGCTGCACTGATCCAAGCAGTTAAAAAATAGAAACCCTGTCAAACGGAAGACGAAAAAATACTCTTTGGTGTAATCGGTTTCTATGGGTCTGTTTAAGGGGCTTAGGCGAACGTGTGCCGGCCGGGCCCATATTGCGGCCTACAAACAGCGGGTCTGCAATATACGAGCCCCGGACGTTTTTGCAGACCTATTCACCGCACATGTTCTATTTTTTTGTGGTGCTGACGAATCACGGACCCATTCAAGTTGAATGGGTCTGCATCCGTCTGCGGAAACCACACAGCAACGGCCGTGTACATGAGCCTTTACGCAAGCATCGGGAGCTTTCCTGCTGCACACAGAAAACATACCATTAAGGCCTCTTTCACACGAGCGTGTCCGGATAAGGTCCGGATGCGTTGTGGCAAACCCGCGCGAGTAGGTACGCAATTGCAGTCAGTTTTGAATGTGGTACCCAGACCCGAAATTCTCCACAGAAGTTCAGGTTTGGGTTCAAGGTTGTGTAGATTGTATTATTTTCCCTTATAACATGGTTATAAGGGAAAATAATAGCATTCTGAATACAGAATGCTAAGTAAAATAGGGCTGGAGGGGTTAAAAAAATAAAATAAAATTTAACTCACCTTAATCCACTTGTTCACGCAGCCGGCATCTCTTCTGTCTTCATCTGTGAGGAATAGGACCTTTGATGACGTCACTGCACTCATCACATGGTCCATCACATGATGATGGATCATGTGACGGACCATGTGACGGACCATGTGATGAGCTCTGTGATGTCATCACAGGGCGTTTACCCAGGTCCTGAAGAAAGAGGACAGAAGATAAGCTGGGCTGTGCGAACAAGGGGATTAAGGTGAGTTAAATTATTTTTTATTTTTTTTAACCCCTCTAGCCCTATTTTACTATGCATTCTGTATTCAGAATGCTATTATTTTCCCTTATAACCATGTTATAAGGGAAAATAATAATAATCGGATCCCCATCCCGATCGTCTCCTAGCTACCGTGCGTGAAAATAGCACCGCATCCGCACTTGCTTGTGGATGCTTGCGATTTTCACGCACTCCCATTCACTTCCATGGGGCCTGCGTTGCGTGAAAAACGTGCAAAATAGAGCTTGCTGCGATTTTCACGCAACGCACAAGTGATGCTTGAAAATCACCGATCATGTGCACAGCCCCATAGAAATGAATGGGTCCGGATTCAGTGCGGGTGCAATGCGTTCACCTCACGCATTGCACCCGCGCGGGAAACTCGCCCGTGTGAAAGGGGCCTAAGGCCTCTTTCACACTGGCGTGTGCGCCCTGTTGCATTTGCGGATCCGCATTACACGGGTGGTGTTCTGTGGGCATTCCGCATCACGGATGCGGACCCATTCACTTGAATGGGTCCGCAAATCCGGAGATGCGGAATGGTGCAGAACGGAACCCTACGGAAGCACTACGGAGTGCTTCCGTGGGGTTTCGTCCCGCAAAAAGATAGAACATGTCCTATCTTTTTGCGGAACGTCCGCGATCCGCTGCGGCTGACCCACGGACTGTGCTTGTGTATTGCGGGCCGCAATACGGCAACGGGGCGCACACGCCAGTGTGAAAGACGCCTAACAGCGTGAAAATAGAAAGAAATCCCATCAAAGGCGTGGTTCATGTCTGTGGCAAAGGATCAGTTTGGAGCTTCCATGGCAGATTCTGTCAAAAAAGTAGGATAAGGCCTCATGTCAGTGATTTGGCTTTAGTGGTCCGTGTCCGATTTTGCTTCAGTTGTGTTTCCGTGTGTCTTCCTTTTTTTTGTCTGACAGGGGGAAAAAAAGGAAGGTTAATGAAAAGTGTAATTTTATTGCACCAAGGTCTTGTAGAAAAAACGGACATGGACGCGGACACGGATGACATACCAGTTGTGCATCCGTTTTTTTTGACGGACCCATTGACTTGAATGGGTCCGTCCTTCGTTTTCCACTGACAAGAATAGGACAGGTTATATTTTTTTGACGGACTGGAATCACGGACGCGGAGAAAAAACGGAGGACTATCAGTTTTTTTTCACAGCTCTATAGAAATGAATGGGACCTCCGCTAAACTGTGAAAAATGACGGAACGGACGCGGATGCACACAACGGTCGTGTGCATGAGGCCTAAAATACAGCTTTTTTTGTCTGGCAGAATCACGGAAACCTGACAGACCCCATTAGTCAGTGGTGCCACTGGTGTCAGATCTGCATCTGTGTATTTTTTTTTTTTTTAAGATTTTCTGTCTTTACACCGGAAAATAAAAATGGAAAAGAGCTGCAGATGTGAACATAGGCTAAGGTAATAAGACAGGTAAAAGCAAACAATGTCACCAGCTATCTGCACATAGTATGATGACTGCATTTTTCATAAAAAATTTCCACAAATTACACTTTTACTAACGTAAATTGAAGTACTTTGTGCTTGCAAGTAAATGAAAAATGAAACACATTTCAAAATAATGTTATTTTAATAAAAAAAATCTATAAATTTGCAGAACATATGTACAGATATTTACTTGATGCAGTCCTGATCTCAAGGTTGATCACCCAAAGATTATTGTCCAAGCCACCATGATGGTGCGTCCCTCCCCCTTCATAAGCCAACCGAACACAGCGTTAAATTGTGCCCATCGCCTCTTTAGGACATCCTGAGTACGTTGGCGTCCAGAAATGTGACCAGCTCTGACTGATCTTCTGAAGGCTTTTCCTTGCCATCTCTGGGGCTTCTCAACCATCTTCTGTTTTGCATAGAAAATGAAATGAGAGGGCCCTATAATGTTTCATTTCCGCTTTGTGATTCAGGGGAAGGCACGGATCATCTTTGGGGGATACGTAATGTGTTGAGCCCTCGCACTTTCAGGCAGTTCCCAGTGTGTTCTCTTCTTGTGGCCTGTGAAGACAGTTCAGTTGATTAGTGCACATTGTCTACAGCAGATGTTTTCTTACATGTCCCTGCCCCTCTGGTAGTTTGCAAAGTTCATGGAGAAGAGGAGCCGGCCTGTGTCAGGAATGACCTCAGTCCTGTGTTACTGTGATATGGTCGGTCCTGAATAAAACATGCTTCCACTTCTATATGTCCCCTAAATACTCTAACAAATCTGAATTATTTTATCTGATCTGTAGCGAACCGATTCCCTTGTCCCTCTTCAATGGGACAAGGGAATAACTCAAGAAAATTTGAAGTAGCGCCTATTCTCATCGGTGAGGAAATTGTAACACCCTAACTATATTTTCTGTTATCGCTGATCATCACTAGATCAAGTCAGTGGTCCATGTTGTGCTCTCTGGAAATTCGCCTCATGTGGACATGCCCATAGAAGATGTATCTTTAGCCAAATGCATGTCAAAGAGTGTCCTGGTGGCATTAATGTTTCTGGTATACCTTTGTCTTATGGCATAGTTGACTATGCTTTTCAATACAACGGTATGCAAAAAACAAGTGCACATACCTCGCAGCACACAAGTGTTTTGAGTCAATGGTAGACATATTAGCTGTGGAGGAACATCTCACATGTTCTCACCTGGGATGTGACCCTACATTCAGAATTTTTTTTAAATTCATTTTAACCTATATTATATCTTCGTTCCTTGGTGTTTCCTAGCATTCCCTTGCTCTATGTTTAGGTGGTAGAAGGTACTTTAAGTGTAAATCTGATTTTGGATGGACTAGGAATGGTCCAAACAAAATAACACTAATATGTACAGGGAAAAAAATATTTAATCTATATGTGCAAAAAATGAACACAGATTCTAACACGAGACTCTGAAGACTGTCTTAAGTCTTTCAGAAGGGTGGTGGGTGGTGGGGGGTTTCATTAGCATGTTAACGCTATAAAAACACGTTAAGACGTTTACTCTAGAACTCAAGTGTCAATTGCAAACGGATGTGTTAATATAGAAGATGCAGAAATCAACCAGGGAGTGAAAGCAGCTGAAGGAATATAAACTGAACCCCCGCTATGGTGGTGTTAGAAGTCCTATTGTTACATGTATGGAAACCATATTATTGTACTCAGGCTCTGGGGTCAGAGGTGTCACAATAGCTTATGTGGCTGAAGGCCTAATGCAACAAATTTCTTTAGACTCCAGCCAAAATGTTAACATTGGCCTTGAATGCTTTTGCTTCCTATTGTTACTGCATGCTGCGGGACTTTGTGTAGTAGTATGACAAGTGAAGTAGTCCTCCTCCTCCTACCAGAAACCTCAGCAGAAATTAAAAATGAAATCCCTTTTTCTACTTGGCTTTATGTTCTTCATCACATTGAGTTGTGGTGAGAACTTTACTGTGATTCAAGAACAAAAGATTATACATTTGTCTTCAGTCAATTAGGACTAAGCAGAGCTCTGGATGTATAGTATATGTATAGTGTTTTTGTGCAACCTTGCAGCCACCCAAAGTTGAAGATAAAACAAAAAATTTATTAAATATCCATTAATAGTGGCGCGCTACCGAATCCTCATGGCTAAGATTAAGAATCCCGTGAGGATTTGAAACATATAAGCTGTCCTTTTTGTGGTATCACACCGCTTGATTTTACTGGATATTTAATACATTTTTGGTTTTAGCTTCAATTTTGGATCCTGGCAATCTTCTGACCCTGTGCTTCTCCTGTGGGTCCTTATATAGGGGGACACATGCATCAAATCTTATGGCGGCGAGTTAATGTTTTTTGGCTTTTCTATTTTATATGTATATTGTATATACAGTACTCCTATATACCTCACCCATCATGATTTGGTGGTGCCTATATGACCTTTTTTGCTATGGCATTACTTCTGGCTTACAGCTAGTTATATACACGAGTTTCTTTTTTGTCCATATACACTACCTGATTCCCTACTAAGAGAAAGCATAAATCATCTTGTGACGTGACTTCACAGATACATGGGTGCACAATGACGAATCACTGAGAGTTTTTTTTTTTTTTTTTTAAATGGCTGATAAATTTGGGTAATTTTGCCTTCACAGATGGGACAATGATTGTTACAGAAGCTGTGGGATTTCTATGACCATAGATTGAAAGATTTCTCTCCAATCTAACCGGTACTCTGATATGTTTCTCTATCAATATGTCAATTGGTACAGGAATAAACGCTTATTATTTTCTAGGTGGCAAATTGTTGTCATGGTTGTAAATATCTACACACATTGAGCAACATATAGTTTGAGCTCACTTTGATATTTGGAATTGATCCTAGGCTGACACTTTGCATCTACTCTAGTTGAGTCTTTGGAATGAAAGGCACAACTTACCCCCTTTCTTTGGTTGCTAAGGCAGAAGGTGCAGATGCTGCGCGGCAGTTTGCCCTCCGCTTCATCTCTGGTCCTGTAGACTGTACTGAAGCACGGCTGTCCGTCCTCGCAGCCTTCCCCTAGTAGAAGCACGTTGGCCAGGTGGGAGATGTAGCTGGAGGCCAAGCGCAGAGTCTCTATTTTGGAGAGTTTTCTATCCACCGGTTCAGTGGGTATCAGGGTGCGCAGGGCAGTAAAGGCGCTGTTAACACTTTGTGTCCTGTCCCTTTCTCTGGCGTTGGCCGCCTGCCTCTGCTTCACCACCACCACCTGTCCAGTCTTCCTAGGAACCTTTCTCCTCTTTGCCGAAGTTTCATAGCAGCCGTAGTATTGATCCGAAGTGTCGCTCTCGCTCCTGTTCTCCTCGTCCTCCGACATCATGCTAAGATCCGGATAAATCACATGGGCAGGCATAGATCGTAGCATGGTAAAAGCCATGCTTTGTCCACCACCACAGCCTGTCACTCGTCACCTGGTGCTCTGTGAGATGGATGCAGATCTTCAGCAGTCGCCCCAGCTGCCCACTTTCCAGGCCGAGTTGTTAATTCCCTTTCCCAGTAATTGCACTTTGTCTGTATGATGGCTCATAAGGAAGCCTGATGGTTCTCAAAGCCCGTGCCTGTGAATTTAATTCTCCTAATGTCTTCACAGCTGTTCATGTAGTTCCCTCCCCACAGCAAGAAAGGAGGAGTTGCATTAAGCTCTGGTGGCTCCTTAGGAATCTCTATATATAATACATGGGAGGGGCCACCGGCCTCCGTTCTCCTAGCAAATGGCACTACTGGGTGCATGAGCTTCTGTTTATGTAGCTCTCGAGGTGACATGTCAGGGATTTATTCTCTGGAAATGGGAAGCAGAATGTGGCCTTCATTTTTTACCCCGTGAAGCTACATGTCAGCCCGGTTAACCCTTTGCTTTCTTGCAGGACAAGTCGTTTTATGGTTTGCATTGCACTCCTATGTTCCTCAGGCATTTCACCGTAGGTCCTCATGGCTAATAGTCTTGAAATCTTTTATCGAGGCCCCTACCTAGGTATAGGTTCACCTGTTTTGTTTTTTTTAATTTTGCATTCATTGCTATTAGGCCTCATGCACACGACCGTAGGTGTCCCGTTGCCGTATTGCGGACCGCATTTGTGGAACCGCAATACACGGGCACCGTTCCGTGTGCATTCCGCATCACGGATGCGGACCCATTCACTCCAAAGGGTCCGCAAATCCGGAGATGCGGAACGGAAGCACGGAACGGAATCCTACGGGAGCACTACGGAGTGCTTCCGTGGGGGTTTCGTCCCGTACTTCTGTTCCGCAAAAAGATAGAACATGTCCTATCTTTTTGCGGATCGCGGACCCATTAAAGTGAATGGGTCTGCGAACCGCTGCCCCACGGAGGGTGTTCGCGCATTGCGGCCCTCATTTTGCAGGCTGCAGCACGGCCACGGGGGCGCACACACACGTTCGTGTGCAGGAGGCCTTAAACCATATTCAAAACTATTGACTATTTAGGTGCCATATCCATGATTAGTCTGTCTGACGCGTGTGACGAGCGATTTTCATGTCCATGTGCTGTCCAAGTATAGAACAGACAGCACACAGACTGAAAACAAACTGTTAAAATCAGAGGCGGATATACAACATATGCCAGTCTTAGTATAAAGTCTGATGGTGTAAAGTCAGTGGGCCAACTCACAGGTCTGATTTTATTCAAGTTGCGGCATGCGCTAATTCGGTCCGATTTTCACGCTAAACTTAGTCATTCAAGTCAATGGTTCTGTGAAAAAGAAACACACAGCACATTGAAACCATCCATATTCAGTCTGTTTTTCCCGGGGGGGGTATTTTTAATTAATATTTTTTTTTGCCGGACATGAAAAATGGATGACCTACTAATGTCACAAATGGAAACAACAAACTTAGGCCTCATGCACACGACAGTATTTTTTCACGGTCCGCAAAACGGGGTTCCGTTGTTCCGTGATCCGTGTCCGTTTTTTTCCCCGTGTGTCTTCCTTGATTTTTGGAGGATCACCAGACAAGAAAAGTGAAAAAAATGGGTCCGCGAACCGTTGTCCGTCAAAAAAATAGGACAGGTCATATTTTTTTGATGGACTGGAAACACGGATCACGGACGCAGATGACAAACGGTGCATTTTCCGAGTTTTCCACGGACCTATTGAAAGTCAATGGGTCCGCAGAAAATCACGGAAAACGGAACAACGGACACGGATGCACACAACGGTCGTGTGCATGAGGCCTTAATGAAGTCTTGATTTTGCACGGAAAGAAAGTCAGCTTTAGGCCCCCTGCACACGAACGTGTGCTTCCCGTTGCCGTATTGCGGACCGCATGGGTCCGCAAATCCGGAGATGCGGAATGGTGCAGAACGGAAGCACGGAACGGAACCCTACTAAAGCATTACGGAGTTCTTTACGTGGGGTTTCGTCCCGTACTTCCATTTCGCAAAAAGATAGAACATATCCTATCTTTTTGCGGTATGGCCGGATCGCGGACCCATTCAAGTAAATGGGTCTGCGATCCGCAGCGGCTGCCCCACGGACTGTGTTCGTGTATTGCGGCCCGCATCCATTGCGGTCCACATCCGAGCCGCAAACCCATTCACTTCAATGGGGCCGCAAAAGATGCGGACAGCACTCCGTGTGCTGTCCTCATCCGTTGCTTCGTTCCGTGGCCCCGCCAAAAAATATAGCATGTCCTATTCTTGTCCGTTTTGCGAATTGGCATTTCTACAATGGGCCGCCCGTTCCGTTCCTCAAATTGTGGAAGGCACACGGGCGGCTTCCGTTTTTTCCGGATCTGCGGTTTACGGACCACAAAAAAACGGAACAGTCGTGTGCATGAGGCCTTAGTGGACAGAAGTAGATACGTTTTGTAACATAGTCTGAATAAGCCCTTAGTGATTACCAAAGTTTTGTTTTTTCAGTACCAGGTAAGGCCTCTTTCACACGACTGTATGGCTTTGGCCTCATGCACACGACCGTTGTTGTGTTCCGTGTCCGTTGTTCCGTTTTCCGTGATTTACTGCGGACCTATTGACTTTCAATGGGTCCGTTGGAAACTCGGAAAATGCACCGTTTGTCTTCCGCGTCCGTGATCCGTGTTTCCAGTCCATCAAAAAAATATGACCTGTCCTATTTTTTTCACGGACAACGGTTCGCGGACCCATTCAAGTCAATGGGTCCGTGAAAAAACATGGAGGCACACAAGATTGTCATCCGCGTCCGTGATCCGTGTCCGTTTTTTTCCTATCATTTGCAAGGCAAACTTGACTTAGATTTTTTTTTCACTTTTCATGTCTGGTGATCCTCCAAAAATCAATGAAGAAACACGGAAACGGATCACGGAACAACGGAACCCCGTTTTGCGGACTGTGAAAAAATACTGTCGTGTGCATGAGGCCTTTTTCAGTGTTTTGCGGTCCGTTTTTCACTGATCCGTTGTTCCTTTTTTGTTTCCGTTGTGTTTCCGTTTCTGTTCCGTTTTTCTGGTCCGTTTTTCCATATGGCATATACGGTATACAGTTATTACATAGAAAAAATTGGGCTGGGCATAAAATTTTTAATAGATGTTTCCGCAAAAACGGAACGGATACGGAAGACATATGGATGCATTTCCGTATTTGTTCTGTTTTTTTTTTTTACTTGAATGGAGCCACGGAATGTGATTTGCGGGCAATAATAGGACATGTTCTATCTTTCAACGGAACGGAAACGGAATGCATACGGAGTACATTCCATTTTTTTTTTGCGGAACCATTGAAATGAATGGTTCCGTATACGGACCATATAGGGACCGCAAAAAACTGTCTAAACAGAAAAAAAGAACGGTCGTGTGAAAGAGGCCCAATTGTCAATTGAAGGGATTATATATAGGGACAATACATCAATCAATTGCTCTGTATGCTTTCATATTTTCTCCTTTACATAATGCAGCCACTGAAATATCAAATGATCACCTAAGGCCTTGATACATTTCTTATGTCTCATGATAAGGATGCTTTGACACTTTATTAGTATCTGCCTGAGGTATGGGTTGAGAGGATTTCTCTGGGTATGTTTGGTGATTCTCATCACCTCCACATCTTCCATCGAGGGTCAGTCGGGAAGACCTCATACACATGAGATGGTTGGCCAGTCCTGCTGAAATCCCTTATCTGAATTGTATGGCCAGTTTACATGACAATGTATCTGTTCAAGTAAAGATTATGGGGGGGTCATTCATCAAACTGGTGTAAAGTAGAACTGGCTTAGTTGCCCATAGGAACCAATCAGATTCCGCCTTTCATTTTGGACAGCTCCTTTGATAAATGTTTGATAAATGACCCCCTATGTCCCCATGGATTATAAATTTTAATTTATTTCGCTTAATTTCCTAATGAAATGTAAAACAAGCAATAAACTATTTGCATCAATCATTAATTGATTATCACTAAAATATTGACAGGGGTTAAGAAATTTTAAGAAATAATTTCAAATAAATAATCCAGGGGGGCTTGATCTTCACTTAATCAAATTTATCTTGCTTAGGGTCCATTCACATGTCCGTAAGTGTTTTGCGGATATGTGGATCCGCAAAACACGGAAACCGGCAATGGGCGTTCCGCTTAATAGGACAAGAATAGGACATGTTCTATTTTTTTCGGGAACGGAATTGCGGACCCGGAAGTGCGGATCCGCAATTCCGGATCCGGGCAGCACATCGTGTGGCCCCATAGAAATGAATGGGTCCGCGATTCCATTCCGCAAAATGCGGAACAGAATTGCGGACGTGTGAATGGACCCTAAATCCTAGTGGTGCATTAAAAGGTATTGGCACTATGGCTGTCTGTGAGATGGGGTGCCCACCAATTACTAGAACAAAGGAACCCTGCTGCCATAGTACTCACACTAAGTACCCATCATGCTTTTCTGCGGCTGAAAATCGTACAGATCATAGTAACGCTCGTGAGCGATGATTGGGCGGTGTATATGTACCGCCGATTACCTGATGAACGAGCGAAATGAGAAAATGATTGTTTACCGGCAGCAGATTGTGCTGTGTAACCACGATCAACAAGTTGGTATAGGGAAGAGCGATGGCATTAGTGATCGCTCCTCTCCATACTCTGGAGGACATCTCTGCATGTAAATACCACAGTTTCTTCTCGACTATCTGCTGTACTATCGTCCTGTTACTGTAAATGAAGATGGAGTATTACAGCCCCATGGGTTTAAACAGGAGAATTTTCAGCTTCACCCAGATAAAAATCTTGATGCCAAATATGCATTGCACTCGCTAGATAAGGGTCTTGTCTCTGATATGTTAAGATGAAAATATATCAGATGTTGTAGGCTACGCTGTGCCCTTCTGTAGAACTACAACTACTGAGCACAGCTGCTGTCCAAAGCAATACGTTAAAATTGTATGCAATTGTGTGGACTGCAGATGTCACCCAATAGTTAAAATCGATCATAGCGCAACACCATCTGCAAAGTCGCTTGTGACCGGCAAAAGGCTGGGGACCTCTGAGCTAGAAAAATAAGGCAAGATATTAAAATGATGGCTCTTGACTTGATCAAACGGCATATAATGCATAAATGTCCATTTTACAAAAATGACTGCCATCATCTACAGGTCAAAGTAGTCTGATGATGGGTTGTTGGGGAATCCATACATAGTGATACCATTAAACAACAATATATTAGGCAAATCTTTGTTAAAGGGGTTTTCCGGTACTTTTATATTCATAACGGTCATTTATCAAACTGGTGTAAAGTAGAACTGGCTTAGTTGCCCTTAGCAACCAATCAGATTCCACCTTTCATTTCGGACAGCTCCTTCGGAAAATGAAAGGAGGAATCTGATTGGTTGCTATGGGCAACTAAGCCAGTTCTACATTACACCAGTTTGATAAATGACCACTATTGTCTATTCTCAGTATAGACCATCAGTATCTGATTGGCAGTGATCAACTGTAGATACCATCTCCGTCAACTAAACGATGGATGGAGCTGTGTAGCTCTGGCGCTGACTCCCGGTACGGGGGCAACTGCTGATTGGATATTAATGGCCATCAATATGAAAGTACAAGAAAACCCCTTGAAAGGGTTATTCCCAACTGGAACATTAAGGGCATCGCTAGAATAGGCCATCAATGTTAGACAGGTCCCATCTCTAGGACCAGATCCTATCTCCAGAACAGCACCCTTGACGTGAACACAGAGCAGCTGCACATTCATAGCTACCCACTGTCCACCGCGATGGGAGTACCGAAAATAGCCGAGCGCAGTCTCATCTCTTTTTGGAAGTCCCACAGCGGTGAATGGAGAGCAAGCCATACATGTGTTCTGGAGATAGTAGCAAGCCCGAGAGGTGGGGCCCTCATCCATCTGACATTGATGGCATATCCTAGTAATGGCAATACCCCTTTAATGCAATTTCTCTATTATGTTCTGTAATGTAACTGAAAACCAGAAGAAGAAGAAACAGCAGAATATTTTGAATTTTATAACTCTTTCTAATAGTTCTGTACGTGTTGGATACCATCATACGTCATCTAGCAGACATCTTTATCCATCACAACCTGTAAATAATAATATTCATAAAATAAAGACGGGTCGGCGTTCGGAGCGTGCGCGTTGCAGACGTCCTCGTGCAGCTTATGTTTATCTTATCTCCCACTTCCTGGAGAAATGAAATATTACTGAGAGACTTCCTCTATCATCTGCTCCTGTTTAGTAGAAATATTTTCTTAGCTCCCCTTTCTCTGCCATTTCCCTGCTTCCTGGCATCAGTCAGACAAGAAAGCTTCTTAAATGAAGTCGTCCTTTATGCTCAGATCTGTGAATGAAATCTTGTAGGGTCTCTACCTAGTTACAGTACAGATGTCTGGTGGCGGGGGATAATCCTCCCGGCCCATGTGGTACGTGTATGTCTGCAGTGAGATCAGGAACTCATTAAATATTCCCGTCTGCTTTCCTCCAGTATTTGTCAACTACCTGTCTCGGTTCCTCTACACAATTCAGCAATACCCCCCCCCCCCCTTTTTTTTTTTTTCATGATATGTTATCCAACCTAGATTATAATGTGTTTGAATAACCCTGTCTCAGCCGCTAATCTGTGCTCCCTATAGGTTTTCTGTTACAGTTTATTTTCCCAATGTCTTGTTTTTGTTGGGGGGCGACAGGCTCCCGTAGCGCCGACGTACCTCTGTACAGGCTGCAATACTCTCACTTCATTTTTGTTTCCTTCCTCCCCTCAGGTAATAAATCATAATTGTCTCCTGTTGACTTGTATTTTAGCTGTAGCGCTCAACAGTTGTGCCGGTCTCAGCTAGAAGAGGGTTAAGATTTGTCTTCCATATAGAACGGAAATAAGTCTAGTGGGGGAGTCCACAAGGGGGCCATTTACCTTTTTTCCATTTGTCTGCCATAACTCTGTAAATAATCCCCAAACGCTGCGCATGTAGACACGTCCCCTGAAATGGGAGCCTCAAGACCAAATGTGGAGAGGGAATGGATAATGGAAACCTTGCGGGGAAGTGAGGGATCACCTTTAACTTTGTAACTCACAAGAAAAAAAATAATAAAAAAGATTATACTACGACTTTCACTTATTTTTCACCCGGTGCTGTCTGCCTTGGAAACTTTGTATCTATAGTTCTTGGAATTTGATTACTTAAGCAGCGGAGAAAATCAACTGCAAAATAAAGTCAACTGGAAGGAATGGAAAAAGTGGAGTCTGAAAGGATACGTGTGTACTGGTAGTAGTATTATTATTGTTTAGATTGCTATAATTTTACTTTTTATTCAAAAATATTTAGTAAAATTTAAAGGGGTATTGCCATCTGGGACATTGATGGCAGAGACTGTAAGTTCTTGTGAGTAGGGACCTTATTCCTCTTGTTTTAATTGTTGACTTGTTTGTTGCTGTGTTATTTATGACTCCCCCTGATTGTAAAGCGCTGTGGATTATGTTGGCGCTATATAAATAAAGACTATTATTGTATCGCTAGGATATACTATCAGGGTCTGGGACCCGTCCTACCTCCAGAACGGGATCCCTGAAGTGAACAGAGAGCAGCCGTGCATTTGCGGCCACCCTCCATTCACCGCTATGGGAGTTCAGAAAATTTCCAGCAGTTCCATAGTGGTGTATGGAGAGATGGCAAACCTGCACAGTGCACTGTCCTTTCACCGCTGTGGGACTTCTGAGAATAGTTGAGCGTGCTCACTCGGCTATTTTCAGAATTCCCATATTGATTACATGAGAGAGCACCCCGCACATGCACGGTGTGCTCTTCTTCACTTCGGGGGGCCCATTCTCTAGATAGGCACAGGTCCCACAGGTGGGAGCCACATCTATCTGACATTGATGGCATTGCCTAGCTATAGGCCATCAATGTCCGAGATAGATATCTTTGTGGATGGTCTGTACTCTTAGGCTATATGCATATAGCATTTATTCTGCACGGATTTTAGTGTGGAAAATCCACTACGTAGTACAGTACCAGCCAAGTAGATGAGGTTTTCAAAATCGAATGTACACAATATGGAAATGTTTTTGCACGGAAATTGCTGTGTGGCTTTTGAAATCTACCGCACGCCAGTTGTTTGTGTGGATTTTCAGTGCAGATTTCACCCTTGGCAATTCAGCGGGTGAGATCCGCAAGTAACACATCGGGATTTGATGCGGAAACACAGTGAAAACCCCTGGAGCACTGCTGTATATAGACTTATCTAAAAGGGTATATGCACACGATGCGGATTTGTATGGAGAAAATTCGCATGAAAACAGCATGAAAGCTGCCGATTTTGGTGCTGAATTTCTGCGTATTTTAACAACCACATTGAAGTCTATAGGGAAACCCACAAGACACCTGCAGATTTTAAAAGCCACGCTGCATGTCAGTGTCCACACATACAAAATATGCACTGTGTACATGACATTTGAAAAATCTCATTGGGGGTCATTTATCATGCTCGTCTATTTTTTACAGTGCGATTAGCCCGGTGTAGTGGATTAGCCTGTCACTATTTTACATAGTATTTATAAAGAGTTGCACAGCAGGTGATGAATTATTCGAGTTTTCTTTGTATTCATCAGGGTACAGGCGGATCGTGTGCAGACTATTCATTGTTCAGCTCATGAATTAGGTGCAAAAGTGCAGCGAAAAAGTCACATATTAGATTATAAAGTCGCATATTACAGTATTTTTCACTCTATAAGATACACCTGCCCATAAGACGCACCTAGTTTTTCGAGGAAGAAAATAAGAAATAAAATATTTTTCATCAGACGTCAGCTCAGATCCCTAATGTTAATCAGACCTCAGTCCAGTACCCAAATCAGACCCCCAATGTTAATCAGACCTCAGAACAGACCCCCAATGTTAATAAGTCCCCCATGTGAAGCAGACCTCAGATCAGAGAATTTTTTTTTTTTATTTACCTCTCCTGTTCTGGAGGCAGCTCTTTTACTGGTCTTCCTGCTGCTCTCTCTATGCTGTGACCCGATGCCTCACGCTATGCGCAGGACACAGCACAGCGAGTAGCCGAGGAAGACCAGGAAGTGGTGGACAGAGCCGGGGGAGCGCTGCATTCACCATAATGGAAACACTCATTAGTATTCGTCCCATAAAACGCACTGACATTTCCCCCCCACTTTGGGGGGTGCGTCTTATAGGGTGAAAAATACGGTAGTTAAAAATTTGCATCTTAGATGTAAAAAGTTGCTGCTATATACATAGCTTTGTGAAAAGCCGCACGTCTACCCAACAATGCGACTAGTTTAACAGAATTGTCGCAGGGCCCAACAGAAAGCACATGAACAAAACTTCACCACCCCTGGAGTGGAGTTAAAATTAGAATGTTTTTGCACCTAATTCATGCGTAAAAAAGGAGCACCTACATAAATAGGCTGAAGAAAATGCAAAAAAAACCTCCAGAATTAGTCTAAAGTTGTCAAACAAGACAAATGCCTCCAAAACAAGCAAACTTTCAGTAGTAAATGAACCTAAAAAATTTGTCTAAAATAGGCAAAAAATAGACTAAGACAGGCGCAAAACACTATAATAAATGACTCCCATTGACTGCTGTGAAAAAACTGCATGTAACATGCCTCATGTGCATATACCCTAATCTAAAGTATTTGATAATCGAGCAAGTGTCATGTGCTGCTGCAGAATCTAACTATAAGAAATAAGTGATAATAATACAGTAAGGCCTCATGCACACGACAGTATTTTTTCACGGTACGCAAAACGGGGTTCCGTTGTTCCGTGATCCGTTTCCGTTTTTGTTTCCGTGTGTCTTCCTTGATTTTTGGAGGATCACCAGACATGAAACGTGAAAAAAAAATCTAAGTCAAGTTTGCCTTGAAAATTATAGGAAAAAAACGGACACGGATCACGGACGGGGATGACAATCTTGTGTGTGTCTGTGTTTTTTCACGGACCCATTGACTTGAATGGGTCTGCGATCCGTTGTCCGTGAAAAAAATAGGACAGGTCATATTTTTTTCACGGACAGGAAACACGGATCACGGACGCGGATGAAAAACTGTGCATTTTCCAATTTTTCCACGGACCCATTGAAAGTCAATGGGTCAGCAGAAAAACGCGGAAAACGGAACAACAGCCACGGATGCACACAACGGTCGTGTGCATAAGGCCTAATTATGTATATTTTCTCATTTAGCACGCGTCGAGTCTTCTTGAATTTCTTTCCAATTCAAGAAGAAAAAACATTTTATAGCTGTTGGCTTGTTATGCCAACAGTTATTACTCATGATTCCCCTATACACATGCATGCTCAGCCGAGTGTCAGGCAGGATTCTTTAGAGCGGCAAGCGCTCAGCCTCAGCCGCTCGGGCGGCGCAGCATGAGGGGCGCCGCCGGCCGGCCGCCCGAACTTATATAACCAATTTTTTATTTTATTTTTTAAACAGCAACGGGCGCCCCCTGCTAAATGGCGCCCTAGGCGACTGCCTAAGTCGCCTTACTGGTGGCGCCGGCCCTGCGAGTGTGCATGTGTTTTAGTAGGGAAAGGGAAATAAATCATGGTCACACATCTCTAGCAGGGGCTTATCTCTTGCAGGAACAAAGGATCACGCCGGTTGAAATACAGCATGCCCTATCCATATGGCTAACTCTCAGCATCTGCTGTCAGGTGATGAGAGTCTGGTGATCTCCTTACAGACTAGGTAGTCAGCCAGTTTGGCCAACTTACTTGGTGTATGTGCTCAGGAGAGGATTTTAACGGATTTTTGTTTTTCTTTTGTTCTTGCTAGCTGTGTAATTACCGTATATTTCAGAAGCATTCCAGTCTGGCGCTGTGTAGTTAATCCCCTTCATATTTTTTGCCGAACAAACTAAAGACAGCCACACATATTTATAACGGTGGACCTAATTCTCATTCATCCAACAGCTATCTCTCCTGATTCCCCCGTACACATGCATGCTCGGCCGAGAAGAGAAAGCCAGACAAAAGGACCCAGCATTTCGAAATCCAACATATCCAACCCTTTTCTCGACCAACATCAGCTAGTTTGGCCGGCTTACATCTAATGTGTATGGCCAGCTTTTTAGGTTGGGTACAACTGTGCAGGGTCTGGGTGGGACCCCAATATGGACTGTAATATGCACTTGTAAGTCATTGGACAAATACTCATCAGGGTGACAGCCTACATGCAGTCCCGATGGAACCTTAAAAATCCTTGTGTAACCACCTGCCAGTGGACATACATACATGACAAAATCCTTATTTATGTCATCCAACCTAAAAAAAAAGAAAAATAAATGTTTACGTGTGTTTTATGACATGGCCAACAGCACAGCTTCCTTTTATCCTAAACCATGCACCATGACACTTTTATGGCGCTGGTCACACCCAGGGTTCTCCACTGAAATGGGGGCTGTTTTCTTTCAGTGGCACAGACTGTTCCCCACCCACTGAGAGAGCTGTTTGTGCAAGCTGCAGGTGTGAATTCTTTAGAACAGTCCACTTGTTATCTGTCCAAACAACTTAACCTCCAGGCCTAGGGAAACACGGAAGGATCTGGCTTCTTCGCTCACGCAGTTGGAGACACGGTTGAAGATGTTCTAGCTGAAGCGGCAACGTGCCAGATTCTTGGGTCATAAATCAGTGTGTCATTACCAGTTTTTTTTATCTGGAAACAAATAATAATAGTAAAGGGAGGTTAAACCCAACATTTTCTGAATCTTCTATGTTCAAGGGCTCTAAGGCATGCAGTTCAACGACTAGGCTTTGAGCGCAACAGACCATGCATGGAATTTTCTGGGAGCAGAAGTGACAGTGGATAGAAATAAAAGAATAGGAAGATACTCCCAACATAAAAAGAGCATTGTATATGATGTATTGAGGATGTATAGTTACTCATAATGTGGCATCCAATATAGATAAAGAGACCCAAGCATAAAGCAAAGTAAAAAGCAATAGAAAAGGATGAAGGGGCTCATTTATCGTCCCCTGTATGCGAATAATCTGATGCTATAAAGTCGCAAAGTTTGCACATGCCATGGTTGTGCAAAATGTAGCAACTTTTGGGGGGTTTAAAGCCCCACTGGCCACTTAAAAAAAAAACTGAGCAGGGTGAGGAGTGCAGGGGGCAGCCATAGCGGGCCTGGCATATTTATTATGATCTACACCAGCTTCCTTGCTGACATAGATTTCTATATTGGCGCATGGATGTGCACAGATGCCCCACATTTGCTGAATAAAGACCAGTCAAGTGCAAAGTGTCTTGCTTCTTTTTTTTTTTGACTTTTTTAAAATTGAATCTCCACCCTGGCCCTACATGTGAAAAGGACAATACTCACCTGCTCCTCACCTCTCTATTCTGGCCTCAGTGTTGGCTTCTTCCCGAGCAGCACTGGAGCCATGTAGCGCTGGGGTCCTGAGTTCGAATCCGATCAAGGACATCGGGATGGAGTTTGTATGTTCTCCGTGGGTTTCCGCTGGGTTCTCCACTTTCCTCCCACATACCAAAAATATACAAATAGGCAAATTGGCTTCCTATGAAATGGACCCTAGTGCGGGTTGTGTGTTGGGGTTGGGCGCCTGTACTGTATGTCAGCCACTGACTTCCCAAGAAGTCGTCCCAGCCACACAACTATCCCTGTGCTTTGAGTCCCTGCGAGAAAAGCGCATTACAGATGTTTGTCATTGTTTGACATTGTCATTGCTGCTTGGGGACACAACACCTCTGATGTCAGTCATTGGCTTCAGAGGTGCAAGTGACCCCGTCCATATGGAAGTTAACAGATCAGGACTGGAAGACCAGTGAAAGGAACATGTTATTCTGTTTTTTCCACAGGTACAGCAGGTTGGTATTAAAATTTTAAAAAGTAGACAAAAACTGGACAAACCCTATAAGAAGTTTACATTTAATGCGTAATGTGGAAAAGCTGCAAGGACCGTTCAAATGCTACGGAAAAAAACAACCCAAGACAAACTGGAGAAAGGGACCCTTTCCCTGGATCAAGAATAACTTGATAACAGAAATAAATATTATTCCATAGGCCATCAATTCTAATATCGGGGGTATGTAAAAATTTCTAACATACTAGATATCCAGAGTCCATTGACTTTCAAAGAATTCCAGCAAGAAAAGTTTTTAACAAAGTAGGCTGTGGACAGGGGTGCAGCGACCATCTCCCTCTCTCTCCATTGCTGGAGTTGAAATCCTGCTTATGTGTATGAATATGTATCACAAACACTTGAAAGTGATTCATTGAGACTTCTGTGGTCATCTGCTACCCATGGCATATGTTAAGCAAGGGCTTAAAAACTTCAGGCTGCTACTTAGCGGAAGGTAAACCCGAAACCACATTCACCTTCCCTCAGCTCAGGGGACTGTGGTCGCTGTACAGTAGGGGTATCCTCTGACTCACAGCATTGCAATTATGATTCTTCTGCCAGTTTTGACAGCTGGAAGTGATTCAGACTCATTTCTCTACTGTCATATATGACTGTTTTCTCTCTTTCTTGCCTGTGCCCTAAAAGCCTAATGGAGTAGCCCAAGTATATGTTAGATTGGAGCTACACCCAGAAGTATAGCGCATTGTTATGTCAACTTTGCATTTCAACCAGTAAGGCTCTTTAAGGTGAGCAGTATGAAACCGATCCGTGTTCCAGAGGGTAAGAATTTGGAATTTTTTTTAAAAGAATGCACACAGATGAGGTCCATGTTAGGTCCTTTTTTACCTGCAGATCCATTCACCAAAATGGGCCAGGCTTGCATTAAAATTGGAGATGATGGTGCTGTAAATCATGTGCATTGACTTTAATGGGTCAGTGTTCAGTTCGGGTGCTGTCCGTTTCACACTCATCCAGATGGAAAAAAAATCGTTCACCTGAATGAGCACTTCCAACAACTTATCCCCTATCCACAGAATTGATTAGCAGGAGTCCCACTGCTGAGTCCGATCATGAGAGAGGGGGCCCGTGTTTCCCTGTTGGAATGGAGAGGCAGACAGGCATGCTTGTCCGCTGCTCTATTGGACTGCCAGAAATAGGCAAGTACTAGCACTCGGATATCTCAGGCAACTCCATAGACATGCATGTCTGCCTGCCACACCATTTAAATGATGTAACATGGGCCCCCGTTCTCATGATGGCCAGGGACCTCATCAGTCGTATCCTGGCGATCAGACACCCCGGACAACCCCTTTAATGGCAACCCAAAACCACAGATCTGTAGTTTGACCTGTTGATCTGTTAACACAAATGTTGGATCGGCAGTGTGGCACAAGAAGCAATCCCATAAGGTGTCATGTGCCTTACAGGGGATTGGTCATTTTATCATTATATTTTCTGTTTCTGTTTTTATCTACAGTGGTGTTTGAAAGTTTGTGTACCCTTCAGAATTTTCTATTTTTCTGCATAAATCTGACTTGAACACTGCATCAGATTTTCACACAAGTCCTAAAAATATATAAAGTTACCCAAGTCAAACAAACAAATCAAACATATTAGACTAGGTCATTTATTTGAGGAAAAAGATAGAATATCACATGTCTGTGAGTGGCAAAAGTATGTGAACCTTTTCTTTCAGTATCTGGTGTAACCCCCTTGTGCAGCAATAATAATTGTTGATTAGTCCTGCACTTCGGCTTGGAGGAATTTTAGCCCATTTCTCCTTGCAAAACTGCTTCACCTCTGTTATGATGGTGGGTTTCCTCCCATGAATTGCTTAGTTCAGCTCCTTCCACAACATTTCTATTGGATTTAGGTCAGGACTTTGACTTGGCCATTCCAAAACTTTAACCATCCTTTGGTAGAATGACTTGTGTGCTTAGGGTCGTTGTCTTGCTATATGACCCATGTTCTTCTGAAATTCTTGAGAATGTCTTGAGAATTTCCTTTAGAATTTGCTGGTATAATTTAGCCATCCTGGCTTAGATGCGGCAAAACAGGCCCAAGCCATGATGCTACCACCACTGTTTTTCACAGATGGATGAGGTTTTTATGCTGGAATGCAACATTTTCTTTTCTCCAAACAAAATGCTTCTCGTTTAAACCAAAAGGTTCTACTGTCCATCCATCCACAAAACATTGCTCTAATAGTCTTTTGGCTTGTCCAGGTGATCTTTGACAAACTACAGATGGGCAGCAATGTTCTTCTTGGAAAGCAGAAGCTTTCTCCTTGCAGTCCTGCCAGGCACACCGTTGTTGTTCAGAATTCTCCTGATGGCGGACTCATGAACATTAACATTTAGCTAATGTAAGTACTTAAAGGGGTTGTGTCACTTCAGCAAATGGCATTTATCATGTAGGTAAAGTTAATACAAGCCACTTACTAATGTACTGGTATTATCCATATTGCTTCATTTGCTGGCTTGAGTTATATTTCCATGGTTATGACCACCCTGCAATCCATCAGTGGTGGCCGTGCTTGCACACTATAGGAAAAAGCACCTGGCTCTCTTGTGGCAGGGACCGTGGAGCTCACATAGGCTGGTGCTTTTTTTCTATAGTGTACAAGCACGGCCACTACTGCTGGATTTCAGGGTGGTCATAACCATGGAAATTAGCAGTGTAAAATGTGATGGAAGGGTAATAATGGTCTTGAATTTCCTCTATTTGTAGACAATCTGTGGATTAGTGGAGTTTAAACTCTGTAAAGATTGTTTTGTAACCTTTTCCAGCCCGATGTGCATCAATAACTCTTCTTCAGAGGTCCTCAAAAATCTCCTTTATTCATGCCATGAAACACTTCCCCAAATGTGTTGTGAAGATCAGACTTTGATAAGTCCCTGTTCTTTCTATAATATAGATCACCCATTTACACCTGATTGTCATCCCATTGATTGAAAACATCTGACTCTAATTTCACCTTCAAATTATCTGCTAATCCTAAAAGTACACATACTTTTGCCACTCACAAGCATATGATATTGGATCTTTTACCTCAATAAATAAATGACAAAGTCAAATATGTTTGACTCATTTGTTTGATTTGGAAATCTTTATCCACTTTTAGGACTTATGTGAAAATCTGATTTAGTTTTAGGCCAAATGTATGCAGAAATATATATACAATTTTGAAAGGTTCACAAACGTTCAAGCACCACTGTAAGTAAAGAGTAATTATTTTTATAATAAAAAGTTCTGCAGCTTACTAAAATACTTTAGGTTTTACTTCTTCACTCCTTTCAAGATCTCTGTTTGTTTTTGCTAAATGGAACCGTTTGGAGTTCGAAAACTTGTCCTTGTAAGGGCAAATTGAGTATTTTTTGTGTCCGTTTTAGTTTTTACCACAGCAGTTTTCAAAAATGGTGCGTTTTTGCCTCAATTTCAAAAACGATGATGGCCATGTAATATATTCTTATGAAAGGTGCAGGGCTGGTTAATGGGATATTCTCATTTTAGACATTTCTGGGGTATCTCTGTGACCATACAATCAATGTCTGGCCAACGCATCCAAGCGAAGAACGAAAGAAGAAGTGGCAGCCACTTCTTCTTTCGTTCTTCGCTGCTGCTCTCTCTTAATTCATTTTTGTGGGACTCACAGAAATAGCTGATTTCTTTCTTCATTCATTATCTACCTGCATGTGGTAGCCTCCATTCTGGAAATATATGCATTTATTAGAAGTGGGACTTGCATTTATCAGATGGTTATTTCATAACCTTTAGGTATGTGATAATATCTAAGATAAGGGTTTATTCCCACATTGTGATCATATTGTGTTTTTGCCTTGATTTTGGGAGAAATGTATTGATTTGCACCAATATTTTGGTGTAGAAAAGTCACAGATTCTCACCATGAATACAGCATTAATTTAGGTGATAGACTTGTTGAGCTTGACTTTTCTGCACTGGTCCTCATAGGGAATTGGCGGCAAAAACAGCTCTGGTTTTACTGTGTCCCATCTGGTGAAGACACCTGTGACAACATGCCAGGCCTGGGACTTGTTCTTTGTGCGTGGCTAACACAACAACAGCACTTTGACACTCGCTGTTTTTAAGGTGCCATCTACACATTCACAGTTTTGTAGGGCATGGTATGTGAATGCTGGAGGCTTTGATTGTGTTGTTATGCTTCTTTTTTGGCATTTTGTAATCAGGTATCTACTCCTTTAGTACTCCCAGTTAGCATTAAACATGATCATAATGTTTTCTTCTTCACATTTAAGGCTGTGTTCACACCTGCATTGAAGATCCAGTTTTCTAGCCTTCAGAACAGGTTATCTCAAAAATGCTTTACAAAATAGCTGTATTTTGTTCGGCAAAATGCTGGTCACCATGACAGAATGGATTATTTTATAGTCTTAGGGTCCATTGAAAGCTGTTGGTGTCATGTCAGGGACACGGCACTTAAGTAAATTTTATTATTCCTCTCCTATGATAACTCAGATGTGAACAAAGCATAAGCATATCTCCAATTTTCAGAGCCAAAAGGCAGAGGATTTTACTTTGAAGTCACTGGGGATTCTGTGTTAACTAAGTGACAGCCTATCCAGTAACTGTGTAGACTACCATTAGGGCTTATTCACACATTGTGTTCACAGTATTTGAATAAATTTTCTGAAATTTTGGATATTTGCTGCAAAATCTGTGACATCACTGTGAGGAGTAAATAAACCTCTGCTTATAAGACAAACTGGAAAGCAGGAGTTGTATAAAATTAGACTTAAAGGTATTGGCCATGTTGTAGTAAAATGTCTTAACTAGCTCTTGACTTGAAGGCACCCTACTGCTCATGGACCAGAGGAAAATGTGTGTCTCTGCATCCATAGGAGTGGTCACAGGATTTGTCCAGGTGATCACCACCTCGGCTGTCAGAGAGGGCTTCCTCTTCTGTGCAGGTGCTTTACAGTAACCGAAAGGGTCCAGGGCATGGGTCCAGGTACAGGCAGAAAAGTCTCCTGTATTCCATGATTTGTTTCCGGTAGTTATCCGCAGTTTTTCTCCTCTGCAGGCTCTATCTCTGTCAGTTTGTTCCTGAATTGAGCTGCGTAATAGATGGAAGCTAGCTACTATGATGTCTCCTATACACAGCGCACATAGAGATGAGGAGATCCTGCTCCCTTGTCTCTCTCTCACACACACAGAAGCAGCAACAGCATGGTGGATATTATACAGTAGTACAGAGCAATATTGTTGTGAATCCAGCACTGGGGTAAGCTAGAACACTAAAGCTAGGTCTAGGCATGGCCGAGTTGCTGTGGAGATCTGATGTGGACTCTGCACCTCAAATCTGCTGAAATTTTAAGTATGATACATTTGGATGGAGTTTTCAATACCCCTCCTGGAATAATTAGCGAGGAAATATCAGCATGCTATATAGTCTAAAATTTGCTTCATATTCATTACGGTGCAGAAAAGCTGTAGATTTTTACAGCGATCTTTTACCTGTTGTAATGCATAGGGTAATATCCACAGACATATCCAAAGTAAATCTGATCTATATTTTACCAGTGAATTGAGAGTGAGTGATCAGTGCAGGAGAAGAGAGGCCTGATAAGTCAAGAAAGAGGCATTTTTTTTTAAGACCATCACTTGTACTGTTGATTTAGGGAAAACATTGAAACAACAGCTACTCTTTAGTCCCTGTATACAGTAGTTCAGTAGATTTGTAGTTGACTAAAGCATAGATATAAGATCATTGTTGTTATTAAAGGAATTATCCACTCAGCCAATCACTGGCTGAAGAGGGTCACCGTTTGGTGGTCATTTCCTTTGTTGAGCTGGACCTGGACGTAGAGACCATTGAGGACTCAAGAAGTGTTGGAATAGGAGTGATGAGGGATCGTTGAGGTTTCCATTTTGCTATGTTCACACAGTATTCTCAACGGGACACTGTGCTGCCATTAATATTTAACCATGTCCACACCAAGAGAGGACATATCCTTTTTTGTCACAGTTGTGGCCATAAACAAAGGCATTCTGTTCACTCTGCACCAAAAGCCACTAGACAACCATCTGGAATCCTTGCCGAATTTCCACTGTCAAAATGAGAGCATACCCTTCCTTTGTGTTTTTTTTTATACCATTTAAAAAAAAAAAACTTAATGTGAAGTGTTCTGAGAGAGACTAGATGTGTACCACAACAGTCTGTTCTAGGTTCTATTCATTTCAATATAATTGTAATACTGTGTAATAGAGCTGACATTCCTGGAAGTGTCTGTAACACGGAAAAGGATTTAGCTCTACTTGATAAATGGTCAAAACAATGGAAATTACAGATCAATGTTTCCAAATGTAAAATGATGCACTTTTAATGATGCACTTGTGGAGAAGGAAACCTCTGTCTGAGTATTGTATTGTCAGTTCTGCCAGGACTTCAGGGGAGAAGGATTTATAGGTAATGAGTTCTGACAACCTAGGAATGAATACACAATGTGGGCAGGCAGCAGGGAAAGCCGCCTAGCTAGTGGTAAAACCCGTAGAAAAAGGAAGATTGTGCTACCGCTATGTACAGCTCTAGTTTGACCACATCTGGAGACCTCATATTGAGGATATAGAACAGGTCCATAGAGGGGCTATAGAAAGGGTGGAAGGTCTTAAAGGGGTTTTCTGGTTACGCAAATAAAATAAATAATACCAGCATTCAAATATACCGCATTATATAATTAATTGACTAACTACGCTTTGAGTGCATATCAAATCCTCCAGTGTAATTGCGTTCTGTGACCATCTGGGGGTACCACACCTGGGACCCCTGCAAATCAGCTGTTTGAGAAGGCAGGGGCACTAGCAGTAGCGCCGCGGCCTTCTCTTAGCTTTTCCTAGGCCAAGTGACTATACATTCATTGGCACAGCTCAGCCCCATAGAAGTGAACAGGGCTGAGCGTGATACCAAGCACAGCCGCTATACAATGTACGGCGCTCACAGTAGCGGCGGTGCCTTCTCAAACAGCTGATCTGCGGGGGTCCCATGTGTCGGACCCCCACCCATCAGATACTGATCACCTATCCATTGTATTTAAATCTCGGAAAACCCTTTTAAGTTATCCCCTATCCACAAAATAGGGGATAACTATTAGATCGGTGGGGGTCACCCACCCGTCACAAGAATGAGAGCAGCTCCATGCATGCTCGACCGGCTGCTCCGTTCAATTGATCGGTGGGGTGGTTCCAGCAGTAGGAACCGCATTGATCTAATAGTTATAACTTAGTGTAGCCAGAATACCCCTTTAAGGTAAGGTCACACGGAGCCGCTGAAATCCGCACCAGCACGCGGTTCTACTGCGGATTATACTTCAGTATAATGGTCATCACGATTTTGCGGATAAACAGCAGATTACCTGCAAAACCTAGCGGACAGTCAATTTGAAAACCGTGTCCAGTTTAGATAAAACTGCACGATGGCGTGGTTTTTGGCTACATCTCTTCACAAATCGAATAGTCCAACTTTATATAAGAGGACGCCTGCCTACTGACAGACACGGGTGGACTGTGGCCATGACAAAGTCTGTAAAGTAGTGGAAACAGCTGCAGACGTCAGCGTGTAATGCCAGTCTGTTATTTATGAAGCTGACGATTATCAGAGACATTACTTTCATGTGTTTATGGATTGCACACTTATTAAGGGGTCCATCAATTTATCCCCTATGGCTGCGGATCCTCCTAGATCTGTTTACGGTCCAGCTTCGAGTCTCGGGTGTTCTGATTTAATGCAAAGCTTTTACTATCTCTTATTACTGTAGAAAAATCTTCTCCCAGATGCAGAGATTATAAAATGCCCATGTTATAATCCTGCATAATCCACGTAAGCAGCAAGGTAGAAGATCCGCACTGATAGACAGACATCATGTCTGTACCTCTTCCGCCTCTGCTGGTCTCCCTAGGGCCTAACTCATGAGAAGCACCCTGCTGATAAGTACCTCTCCCCAGCAATGATCTCCCCCTGACAGCAGGAAGACAGATGGACAGGCAGTGTGTATTCAGGTGGAGATATTAAACAGCACATGGTCGCCATCTGAACCAGTCACATCTTGGGTATTTTTAGAGGTGAGGAGAACAGGCTCTGTAAAAGGGGCTATGTGTGTAACACCCTTCTGTTAAAAATTAAGGAAGAACATGGCAGGTCTTTGTACTACAGTTTATCAGGCCTGGACCAGATCATTGAGCCTTTGTGGTGCGTGCCTCATTGCCTCATTATGTGTTTATTGGAGGTTAAAAGCACCTTTACACAAATCCGTCAGGATTCCCATACCGCATGCTGGGCAGGGCACTGTGCTGTAGAGCAGATGTGTGCGGGAGGTCTCAGGTGCAGTAAGGTGCCAAGGGCATCGGGGGCACCAAGGAAATGTAACTGTATATATCATGTAGTTATCATATATCTAAACTCAGAAGTGTGAATGCAGCTCTGGAGAATAATACAAGCTGCAACTGACTGTTTGTACAGGATGTACACAGTCATTCTACCAGCAGAATAGTGAGTGCAGCTCTGGAGTATAATGTAGGATGTAACTCAGGATCAGTACAGGATAAGTAATGTGTGTACACAGGCACTCCACCAGTGGAATAGGGAGTTCAGCTCTGGAGTATAATACAGTATGTAATTCAGGATCAGTACAGGATAAGTAATGTATGTACACAGGGACTCCACCAGCAGAACAGTGAGTTCAGCTCTGGAGTATATTACAGGATATAATTCAGGATAAGTAATGTAATGTATGTACACAGTGACTCCACCGGCAGAATAGTGAGTGCAGCTCTGGAGTATAATGCAGAATATAACTCTGGATCAGTACAGGATAAATAATATATGTACACAGTGACTCCACAAGCAGAAAGGAATGTGTAACATGTTAGTGAATTTAATCTTTTTATGGAATATCAAATGGATTATGAATAAAGGAACTGTTTAATCTATTTTGGTCTGTGGAATACACGTGTGAAAGTGCAAGTTTACTAGGTGGCTGGTGTAGCTGCGGTGTATGAAAACCTTGCCACATTCTCTATTTTTTGCACAGTGACTCCACTAGAAGAATATTGAGTGCAGCTCTGGAGTATAATACAGGGTATATTTTAGAATGAGTACGGGATAAGTAATGTAATGCACTTGCAAACTGACCCACTTTTTATTTACATGAATTATATATGGAAACTGTGAAATGATGTTCAAAGGTGAACAAATGCTTTAACCTTACTCTCTTGGCTGCAGTGGTCTCTGGGGTCTTCAGAGAAGCCACAAGACAGTTTAAAAGATTCCAGTGCATGATATCACTATAGGGTCTTCTTTCGCTTCTGTTCACTAGAAATTACTCTCAATTGTTTATATCATAGTTGCCTTTTCTTTTTTACATGGACTTTCTCTAGGAGTTTTTCTTAGTTTTGAATTATTTTTTCGTAGCAGAAGAAACAGTTGACACATTTATAAATTGCTTTATATTGTAGAAATACTTTTCTAGCACAGTGTTTGCAAAACACAAATCAAGATGGCGCATGCTGCATAATAAATTTATTTGCGCACCAAACACGATGCTCTTCCTTACCCCACATCATGTCTGACATACATTTGCTTCAGCCTTGAGTGCCTTAAAGATGTTGTCCAACCCTTCAGAAATGATAATATCCTCAGGATAGGCCATCAATATCTGATCGGCAGAGGTCCGACACTCTGTACCCACCCCACTGAAATGAATAGGAGCAGTGCTGCAGTACCTTACTCTGTACACTGCACAACAGATGGAGTTGTGTAGTTCCAGCGCAAGAACTACTGCAGAACAGCTGATTAGTGAGGGTACGGGTTGTTGGTCCCCCACCTATCAGATCGTGATGGTCTATCCTGGGGGTAGGACATCACTACCTCTTTAAAAGTCTTACTGCTTCATAATAAAGTTGGTACAATCATTGCAAGTGCAGTGGCCGGCAGAGGAGGCATGGATGATGGGAGGAGTGGTAGTGAATAAAATGATGGTGGTAGTATTCAGAATTCATTGTGGCAATCTTCCCTCTGGCGCTCCCCGTGCCTTGCACAGTGAATGGAGGGTGCACCTTTCTCCACCTGGGGCTCCTTCCTGGTGGTAGCTGGGGTGCCCTTAATAGGTGATTGGAAGGGTAGGAGTATGAGTGGATGGATGGTGAAGTCAATAATCAGGCCTTTCTTTACTAAATCGATGATGGGAGTAGCAGTACATGTAGCAGCAAAAGACACAGTTCCAATGTATAGCACAGCATAGTCATTCTCCCAATGATGGAGGTAGTAGTTCTCCCTGGTTCACTTTCCCTAAAGATTACTTTGTAGTGTTTCCAAAATAACAACAGGTTCTTCTGCACTTCAAGGACTGAGGTGTGCAGATCTTAGAGATAGTTTGCCAGTCCGTTCCAAAGTGTGGTAGGTGCTGGAGCCAATAATATTTTCCATAGCAGTAAAGTCTCTTATGCATAAACGAGCGAATACCTTACTGACATTATCTTGCACAGCCCGAATGTTTCTGGGCCTTTTATAAAGTATGGTCTCTTTCCTTCAGGGGTACTCTATTAGTAGAGTTTCTCCTTTGGCAGCTGAAGTCTGAGAGACATGGGTTCTCTGGGCTTGTGCCTGGTCTGCAGGAACTCTCTCATACACATCCTTCCTGTAGCTCTGCCCAGTCTAGACTAACTAACCAGAGGTAAGTCCATTACCCTGGTAACATAAACAGTCTGCCAATATTAACAGTTTTCTTGCCTATACATAGCTATTAGGATGACACAGTGAATAAAGAAGTGAGTGCTTCAACTGCAAATCACAACATTTAACTTGCCAACATCAAATTAACCCTTTTGTCAATAATTAACCCTTTGCAGTAGTCCTCGGGGGTACTGCACCAGCTGTTTGTCACGCTCCTTGTATCCATTTTTTTTTAACTCAGATGTATGCATTGTACAACTGTGCATTTTCTCAGTTGTCGCCCCATTTTGTGTGACCCTAGGCATCTGCCCAGATTTTTGCTATGGGAAATCCAGTCCAACTCTGAAAGATGCATTGGTTTTGTTTCAGAGGAAGTTTGTCAAACCCTTACATCTGGGAGACATCACAACAGATTCCAGAGCATGACATCACTAGGGGGGGATTTACTTTCAGGTGTTTGTGGGGAGACGTAACATTCACCAGCTCTGACTCAGCGTGTGGTTGTCAGTGATGTAATAGCCATAATTCTCTGCGTTTCGCTCGTCTCCTGGTTGGGGGGGTGGGGGACACGCGGCTTTGTTTCCTGTGTAATATGTTTGTGGTATACAAAGCGCTTGCCATGCAGAGTATCTCAGTCCCTCCTTTTATCAGTGTCAGGCACTTCTGGACAACATCCAACCCCTTCCATCCGGAAATTGATCCTTTATGCATTAAAACATCCAAGGGTTTCCTTCGAGCCTTCTGCCTCTCAGTGGAAGGGAAACACATTTCTTATATTCCTGTTATCTTAGGCCTGGGGTCACCAGGGAAGTGCTGTGAAATTTTACAACTTATTTTCTGGCCTTTGCTTGCCCACTTCAAATGGATTCTTCCTCCCAAGAAAATAAAAATAAAAAATTAAATCTGAACCTGTCACCTGTTGCAAATGAGTTACCCTGTGACATGCAGAACCAAGCATGGGAATTTTATGTGACCAAGGCATGACTGTGGAAGAAGATCAGAGGGCCTGTCTGTGACCTCTGACCAGTCCAGTGCTTCTGTGCTTGTCACAATAACTATTACTACCACCCGCTCTATAAACTGTCATCAGTCACCTCTTTGATGTGACAAAGCCTTTAAAAACACACAGAAGAAGCCAAAAACTTTTTTTTATTTATTTTTGCACTGTCCTTCTCGCCCATAGCTCCAAGATATAGCACATTCCAGTCCTATGAACACCTATGTTTTATTATTATTTGTCATGTTTGGGGGAAAACATTTGGGGTGTCAGAGTGTCACCATTCCACCCCCTGTAGTGTTTCCCAGGTTCGAGGGTTGGAACAGTTGTTACTTATATAAACAGTGGAAGACCCCTTTATTTTGCTTGCGTGTTTTTGCTGTAGAATGGATATTGCATGTCTGGCACAGGAGAAAGTGCACGCGTTGCTTTTACGTGAAGGCAGTTTGCAGCCCCATGAGCATTTGTTCCGCTGTCTCTGATAGTTAGCCTGCTGGCGGCACGCCATTCTGGTAATTTATCTGATGACCTTGACAGCACAACAAATTATAATAATCAGAGTCGTCCACTTTTATGCAAATGAACTTCAGTCATTGTCTAATGAAAAGTTCCGAAAAATTTGTAATATATAAGTTTTTTTCAATTCCTTACCATTTCCAAGGTCTCTGCTTGCTTTGATTGAATGGGGGGGACTATTTTTGTTTAAATCCCTAGGATGTCTTTGTACAGACTAAATACTTTTCAGGGTTAACGATTTTCTACAGTTGGATCGAAACAGTCTGGAATCCAGACTGGTATATTTTACCTGCACTGATACAGTGTAGCAAGGACAGGAGAGTGCTGCCAGTGTATTCGCTTCAAGACCTCTGCTGTCAGTGAATAGAAGGTTACTTGATTAAAAGCGGAAAACGGGTCCTGATTCAGTGCTACTCACACAGCTGGGGGTTTGCCACAACGTATCGGTTTGGGTATGAGCCGTCATTGTGAGGCCCATTTGTTTTAGGTCACAGAGCGCTATACTCGCTTCCCACTGGAGACGGCAGGACCACTGCTCTCGGCATGATCATGTGACGTCATTCGGTGAGTAAGTGAGCGTTCGAAGAGCGAGTGTCCCCGTGCATTCAAATGCATGAGGTGGGTATTTAATTTTAGTTATAACCCCTAAAAGTCCCTTCAAGCCTTTTAAAAGCCGTTAGATGGGTGCACTCCGTTCTAGACAGCCAGCCTATTTGATTTCAATGGGGGTCCATCTGGCTTTGAAAATGGCCAAAAATAGGATATGTTTTAGACGTTTTTTACATAAGAAAACAGGGATAACACTTGGTACATGATACAAGTTAAATATGACAGAACAGCTATAAGAACAGTTCAGGAAAACACAGGGTACATGTGAAGAGTGTAGATAGTAGTACCTTGGAAGGTAGATTCTGGGAGGTACAGGCGAGTGTGTCAGCTCCTCCCCGAGTATTCTAACGAGGTGGCGGGAGCAAGAAATAGACCTACCAGATAAGCATAGTGTTTCCAAGGAAAAGGGAAACCGGGGAGGGGAATCGGGGGGTAAAGGGCGACGAAATGTGTAGGGCATTAGTTTGGCAGGATGGGCTCATCGAAGTCTGTAAGTTTTACGATAGGCGATCCAACCCGCCCAAATCTTCCGGAAAGTGTCATGTGTTCTGGATTCCCAGGCTGACAGTTCTTCCATGTGGTAAATGTGATTTACCTTATGTAGCCATTGGTATATCGTGGGTGAGGTCTGCTGGTTCCAATGTTGGGGGATTAGCGATTTAGTGTTGAAAAAGTCTCCTTTCAGAGGGGGGTATGTCTTGTAGTCTAATATTTAGTAACACAGAGGTCGAGGAGGTGGCTTTAGTCAAAGAACGTATATTTTTATTTTCTCAAGGATCTCCGTCCAGAACGGCTGTAACACCGGGCATGACCATCACATATGTAGGTAGGTTCCTCTCGACTAGGTGCATTTCCAACAATTATCGGAACTGAGAGTTCATTTGCTTAAGCCGGACCGGGGTGAGATACCATCTGGTAATTAGTTTAAAGGAATTCTCAGTGCTATGTTCTTTCTAATGGGGCATGCCCTTACTGCTGGAGCTTTCTCCTTATCACAGCTCTGGGGTCTTTTCTCCGGGCGTGTTTCCTTTCCGCTGCAGTTCTCCTTGTAACTGTCACAGCTTCTAACAGTAGATACGGCTGGTGGCAGTTGAAGGATGGATCTGAGCATGTGCGACCACCTCAGTGAAGTGGACAGAGAAATAAGCAAAACAGTATACAGAAGCTGGCGCTACACTGGTAATTACATGCAATTACAAAAGTATTTCAATCAAATGCTAATTTGAAAAATGTAGAATATTTTTCGAGGGACAATTTAACAGTTGGAAAACAGTCTGATAAAAGGTCTCACTGAGACGATTGATGTGTAATCCTATCATTATGATATAGCTTGTGTTTTTCCTAATGAATATAACATATGGGAAAGCAGTCATGATATCATAGTCTGTGGGGCTCTGTGAAGTGACACACGTCTGTATATTCACACTCACGGAGCAGTGTCTGTGAAACATTAAGAAGCTTATGTCACAGTTTCCTATCCAGATGACGTGGAGTGAAGTAAGGGACATGGTTGTATTTAACATGTTGCATTCTTCTGTAGCTGGTCACGCTCCTTTGTGTAACTGCTCCAGCTACTGGCTGTTAGCTGCTAATACTGCTGTGCCAGCTGTAGTTATGGGGTGAGTATATACTAACCTACAGTCCCTGTAATACAGCTGGGTGGATGCAGTGTGAAACCCTGCACAAAAGATTAAAAAGATTGCCTATGATTAGAAAACATGACAGGTGCCTTCAAGAAACAGCGCCACACCTTTCCATAGGCTGTGTCTGGTATTGCAGCTGAACTCCACAGACAGGAATGGGACTGAGTTGCTGCTCTGTCTTCAGAACTGTGAATGCAGCCTTCAGAACTGAAGGCCGCTCTCAGGGGTGCACCTAGCCTTCCTGCTGTCTGAGGCGAAAACTGGAATGTTTTTTGCTTACATATATCAGATGTATGTGCAATGAGCAGGACACTGGGTCAGTGGGCATGCTATGCAGTGGGTCAGTTTATATGTGTAGTAGTTCGTGACGCCAGTTGCAGCTTGCACAGGTACTGTAGCAGGGCCCTTTAAGATGTTATAAGCTCACGTACCAGGTGAGGAATGCCAGAGGGGGATATCTCTGTATAGTAGATATGGTAGTGTCAACGGTGTCTCCTACCTTGGTACGGCTGGACTCCTGTATCCCCGCTCACATGCAACAAAATGAGTGCTGTTAATAGGAGTAACTGAGGAATGATGGGATTCCACACAGATAATAGGGTCCAACTTGTCTTTACTTGGTGTTATGATATGCAGCTTTGATCCATACAAGTTACAGCTTTAGTCTAGAGTCCCAGCAGGTTTTGGCAATATGTGGCAGGAATTTATATGTATTCTGCATCTGATCATATGCCTAGAGAATCTGGCAGGTATCTATCTTCTGCTCTGTCTTTAGTCTGCTTGGTTTGGGTCTGACTAGCTGGTAAGGTACTTATCTTCTCTTTGTCTTGGGATCTTTACTTACAGGACTGCTCGCAGGGTATGATGGTGGCTTCCTGGAGATCTGATAGTTCTGTGAAGGGCTGCTTTCTTTGTCCACCAGCTGAGGTAAGGGACTCAGGCTGGGAATGTTGATCTGGGGACTCAGCCGAGGCTTGGATCCTTGGTTGGGGTCCCTGTTTCTGGGAGCTCCTACTAACACAGCCTACCCTAGCAGGGGGGCTGGTTACACTCACTAGAACTTTCCTTCCCCCCCCTGAAGTAGGATGTGGGAACATTCCACTCCTCCTCAGAAAGGGGGGAGCTAGCCTGGAATGGTCTAGGTCTATAAACTAACCATGGTCTGCTTACATATTGCTGCCACCTGCTGGTGTACATTGAGAATTACAGCAAATATACAATACAACAGGCCTGGAAAATGCACATTATGGAGAGAGTGATGCAAACTTATACCAGATGACAATATACATACACTTAACATTATGAAGCAGGGGAACAGAAGTTTAGTGACATACTTCAGGATGTTACATACCCCATTACTTTAAGTGAAGCCGTCCTCGGTGTATGCTAGGCTAAGAGGAATAAGCTCTGGGTACCCAATGAAATACAACGTGCTGCATGAATTACATATAAGACATACAAAGACAAAACATATAACGGTTTCCTCGAGGTTCCTGCCCGCTAGAGTAAGGTGTCCAACACACAGTTTCCTTCTCTTGGTATAACCAGGTAACCTATAACTGCACTAAGCAAACATTACTGACTGACTTTGTATATCGTCCACCAATATCAAAGAAAGTATGGTGGGGGTGTCTTTACTCCGTAATCCCACCATTGTGTAATGCAAAGCCCGTAAATAGAAGGGTGGCTTTATCCTGTATTCCCTTCCCTGCATCATAGCCTGAAGAAATTTGGCTTATAGCATGATCACTATGATGTCTATGAGAAAGCTAAATATATGGCTCTAAGGCTTGAGGCGCCTTACCTTAGGCAAACGCTCAGAAGGGGAGGTATTCATCGTCTCCGTATTTTCTAGCAAGTCACAGGAGGAGGGCAGTACGTTCCCATGGATCTCCTGGAAATGAGACACCTCCGGATGGAAACAATCCGGAACATTTAACAAGCGGGAAGGAGCAGCCTAGGGCTTCTAACGATTCCCGAAGCAGCAGGGGTACCTGTGAAGTAACTAGACCTGTCAGGACTTACCACTTGGTCCTACCCTAGGTACCTATGGGTATATATCACCGGGTGTAGGCCATTAGTATTCAACGTCCCTATGAAGACAGTCCGTATGAAGGGGAGAAGAGAACAAGAGCTGTGAAAAGGCACACTTTAAGTAAATTGCGACATTTTGGTTAAGTGCAATGGTTAAGTGCAATCATTCTGAACAGTGCATACATTCACATTGTGGCATCTGGAAGGATAATACACACAATGGGCAGGATACTTTAACGTTACATAACTGTAAACAGGTACATTAGTGCAAAATTGTTATAATAGGACAATCACAAAGAGCTCAGGTAACACGTTTGAGTCCTTTCTTTGGGTGCAAGCTTTTATGTTGCTGTAAAACGTTTAATATAATAAAGTGCAAATTTATTAAGTGCAAGGATAGGCTCAACAATAACTTGAGTTCTTATTCCTGGAAGTGCTTGAAGTTGCAGAATCCTATGGAAATTGATAAAAGTTCTTTGCAATCCACAGGGCAAAAGAGTTAATTGTAATCCAAAGGGTTAAAATATTTTATAGCAGCAACAGGCTATCAAGTAACCTGAGAAAGGGGATAAAACTTTCAACTTGGACGTAAGGGGTTAAGTGCTGATGGGGGGAGTCCTAACTGACATGACCATCTGGATGAGGACAACAATGGCAACCTGTAACAAAAGGGTTAAAACACACAACATGCCAACAGGTCCTCACCCGTCAGGTAGCAGTCCACGGAGTGGCTCCCAGAACAATGTCACTTGTTGGTTATTCTTGTAGTGGGGACACCTTACAGGTAGGTGTCCAGCTCCTCATCGCTACTAGAGCTGCTAAAATGCATAAGAGGTTGCTCTAGCCTCTGCTGGTAGCTCAAAGTAGTGTTGGTGGTGGTGCGCCACCGCCCTCTACCGGTGACAGTAGGGATAGGCTGTACCGACAGCCTGGAGACCGCCGCAGTAGCTTGCCGCAGACCGGAATCCACAGCCGATGCAGGTAGTGGCAGAATCTCTGGCTGCAAAGGCTCTGGGAGGCCTGAAGCAGTTTGCTGGGGCTGTTTCCAAGGGAGCGTATAGGGAGGCATGAAACACGGCTGCACCTTGGGGTTGAATGTCAGCACACTGTTATTTATTTGTCCCACCCTCAGAGTTGGTGGTGGCGACAGGTCCGGTATTAATGGTACCGATGCAGGTTGAACTTTTTCTTTGAAGAGTAGACGACCATCCGGGGTTTCTTGTAAACAACGGGTCCTGCCCGCAGAGCCTGGATCCTCCTGCCAGGTCTCTGGGGTGACGGCAGGGGAGAGTGGTTTCTGCAACAGGGTGACTCCAGCAGCAAAGAGTCCCTGCATGGACCTCATGGGGGTATATTCCACTTGATCCCCCACATACAGATTGTGTCTCTCCTGGGGCAAATAGTGGCGTTTCACTGACCGACGGCCCACAACTACCTCAGTCCCGGAATAATTGTCCTGGAGGAATCCCACACCTCGCTCTACCGAGAACCATAGTACTGTTCCGGTCCTTCTGGCTAACTTGGGGTCGCCTGGTTGGGGGTCATCAATTACCTGCTTCGCCCACTCCTCAACCGCCGACTTGTACTCCCACGCGGTCTGGGTGAAAGCAGTAATCTCATGCGGGACATCTGGGTTCAGGCTGCGGAGCTTGGCGTAGCTGGGCGGCGGAGTGGAATCTCCAGCCGCCTCCGCCGCACCAGGATGCACAGGTTGAGGTCCGGTGACGTTGGCGGGTGTCGCGGGACGCGATGCAGGCCTGGGCCTGACGGCAGGGATTGGGGTCTTTGGACGCGGTGCAGGAGCGGACTCGGAGCGGGCCTGGGCCTCAGGGAGCGGGGATGCTCCTACCTGCTGTCACGGCCGGGCGGCCGGTTCCGGTGTTCCCTGGTCACGATCCTGCAGCTTCGTCTGCGCCGCAGACTGGATGCTGGTAACAGTAGCGACGGCCTCTGCGGTGGACGGCTCGACGTCAACTTCCATTCCTTCCGCGGTGGCACTTGAGTTGGCGGAGGGATCCACAGCCTCCGGGAACTTGATCAGATCCTGGCTCTTGACATCAGGGATCAGGGTCTCAGCGACGACCTTCTCCGACTCCTCTTGGATGCTGGCCAGGGTAGGTGATGCTGGGTCTTTGGACACGGAGGGATCCACTGCCTCCGGACTGGAACCAAAGATTGATGGGCCGCGTCTCTACAATAGCTGGGAGACCTGGATCTCCAGCGGCTGTTCTGGGTAAACAGGTTCTCCGCCAATGGACATTTCGTTCCACCTGGGACGCGGGTAGGCCATGCTTGCTGCTCTCCAGAACACACTGATTGCCAGAACTAAGGGAGGGGCGCAGAGGGTGGAGTCTTTATCACCTTGGGCCAGTTCAGCAACAAGTTCATGGAGGGCGGTCTCTATTTTTCCTGCTCCTGAAGGGGCGTATTCGACATCTTCGCGCCTTTCTTGAGGGGGTGTCGCTAGTTTTTTCCGCTTCTGGGGGGCGTAGACAGCATTTTCGCACTCCTGAGAGGGCGTTTCTTTGTTCCTTTGTTTCTGGACATGAAGATGAAGCGCCATTTTAACGAATATGGCAAATTTCACAATGCCGAATTAACTCTTTGTATGCAGGAACGCACGTCCAGCGCTTTCTTGGCACAGCAATACAAGTAAGAAAGTCAATTTTCAGCGATCTTTGCACAATCTTCAGCCTTGCTAATACTGTGAAACATGCGGTTTAAGTCAGTTTTTAGCGCACAATTAGATGCAGTTTTGTTGTTAGGGATGGACACACAATTCAATCCGATCCTGTTCGTGACGCCACTTGATGCAATGAGCAGGACACTGGGTCAGTGGGCATGCTATGCAGTGGGTCAGTTTATATGTGTAGTAGTTTGTGACGCCAGTTGCAGCTTGCGCAGGTACTGTAGCAGGGCCCTTTAAGATGTTATAAGCTCACGTACCAGGTGAGGAATGCCAGAGGGGGATATTGTCTCTGTGTAGCAGATATGGTAGTGTCAACGGTGTCTCCTACCTTGGTACGGCTGGACTCCTGTATCCTGGCTCACATGCAACAAAATGAGTGCTGTTAATAGGAGTAACTGAGGAATGATGGGATTCCACACAGATAATAGGGTCCAACTTGTCTTTACTTGGTGTTATGATATGCAGCTTTGATCCATACAAGTTACAGCTTTAGTCTAGAGTCCCAGCAGGTTTTGGCAATATGTGGGAGGAATTTATATGTATTCTGCATCTGATCATATGCCTAGAGAATCTGGCAGGTATCTATCTTCTGCTCTGTCTTTAGTCTGCTTGGTTTGGGTCTGACTAGCTGGTGAGGTACTTATCTTCTCTTTGTCTTGGGATCTTTACTTACAGGACTGCTGGTAGGGTATGGTGGTGGCTTCCTGGAGATCTGATAGTTCTGTGAAGGGCTGCTTTCTTTGTCCACCAGCTGAGGTAAGGGACTCAGGCTGAGAATGTTGATCTGGGGCCTCAGCCGAGGCTTGGATCCTTGGTTGGGGTCCCTGTTTCTGGGAGCTCCTACTAACACAGCCTACCCCAGCTGGGGGACTGGTTACACTCACTAGAACTTTCCTTCCTCCCCCTGAAGTAGGATGTGGGAACATTCCACTCCTCCTCAGAAAGGGGGGAGCTAGCCTGGAATGGTCTATTTCAGTCTAGGTCTATAAACTAACCATGGTCTGCTTACATATTGCTGCCACCTGCTGGTGTACATTGAGAATTACAGCAAATATACAATACAACAGGCCTGGAAAATGCACATTATGGAGAGAGTGATGCAAACTTATACCAGATGACAATATACATACACTTAACATTATGAAGCAGGGGAACAGAAGTTTAGTGACATACTTCAAGATGTTACATATGCTCACTAGCGTCTTTATTAGATATCTAATGGATGTGTTTCATTTTCACTTACATGTATCAGCCTGATGAAGGGCACAATATGTAAAGCTCGAAACGTTGCTTTTCAAATGATATAAAGTCTGGCTGAACAAAACACTAATTGCATTGAAAATTCCTATGGTGTGCTATCTGAAACTCTGATTAAACCGTCTGAGGCGAAAACTGAAACAGCGACCCCCTCCCCAATGCCAATTTCTTAACCTAATACCTTCCCTTCAGCTCATGGCCCTTCGGCTGCCCCCCCCCCCCTCTTGCCCCTACCTGAGGCGATCGCATCACCTGGCATCATTGGCGGTGCACCCCTGGCCTCTCTGGAGTAAGGAAATTTCACTATCCATCAGTTTGGAGGACTTATGCTAATTAATATGTAGCTTAATATGTTGTGTTGTTTTAACAATGATACAGGCTGTAACACAGATTCAGTACAGTATAAGGAATGTAATGCATGTACACAGTGACTCCAGCAGCAGAATAGTGAGGGCAGCTCTGGAGTATAATATAGGCAGTAACTCAGGATCAGTACAGTATAAGGAATGTAATGTATTTACACAGTGACTCCACCAGCAGAATAGCGAGTGTAGCTCTGGAGTATAATACAGAATGTAACTCAGGATCAGTACAGGATAAGTAATGTATGTACACAGTGACTCCACCAGCAGAATAGTGAGTACAGCTCTGGAGTATAATACAGAATGTAACTCAGGATCAGTACTGGATAAGGACTCATTCACATCTCCTTCAAGGAGATCCGGCTGCCTGATACATCATAAATGCTGGCTGTTGGCTGGTCAAACTACCGTTGCATTTAATGGGTTTTTTTCCCCACCCGAAACCCAGCATTTATGCTGGAAAGTGGCTGGATCACTGCCGGGACTCATTACAGGGAATAGCCTACCGGAGTGCAGCTCTGGAGAAAAATACAGGATGTTACCCAGGATGAGAGCTAGATAAGTAATGTAATATATGTACACAGTGATTCCACCGGCAGAATAGTGAGTGCAGCTCTGGAATATAATACAGGATGTAACTCAGGATCAGTACAGGAACAGTAAAGCATAAGTAATGTATGCGCACAGTGACTCCACCAGCAGAATAATGAGTGCAGCTCTGGAATATAATACAGGATGTAACTCAGGATCAGTACAGGAACAGTAAAGAATACGTAATGTATGTGCACAGTGACTCCACCAGCAGAATAATGAGTGCAGCTCTGGAGTATAATACAGGATGTAACTCAGGATCAGTACAGGAACAGTAAAGAATACGTAATGTATGCGTACAGTGACTCCACCAGCAGAATAATGAGTGCAGCTCTGGAGTATAATACAGGATGTAACTCAGGATCAGTACAGGAACAGTAAAGAATAAGTAATGTATGCGCACAGTGACTCCACCAGCAGAATAATGAGTGCAGCTCTGGAATATAATACAGGATGTAACTCAGGATCAGTACAGGAACAGTAAAGAATACGTAATGTATGTGCACAGTGACTCCACCAGCAGAATAATGAGTGCAGCTCTGGAGTATAATACAGGATGTAACTCAGGATCAGTACAGGAACAGTAAAGAATACGTAATGTATGCGTACAGTGACTCCACCAGCAGAATAATGAGTGCAGCTCTGGAGTATAATACATGATGTAACTCAGAATCAGTACAGGATAAGTAATGTAATGTATGCAACTGAATTTTTTTGTAAACCTTTCATTTAAATCTGTTGCGAAGCAAAATGTTGCCATCTTGCTTCCATTAGACTCTGTTGTGCTAAAAGTGTTAACAGACCAAACAATTAATCAGGATGGTTCGGCATCGGCATAGATTTCAAGTAAATTCTGCTCGCTTACAAATTTGTACATTTTCTTGTTAATGCAGCACTACTTACGGACAGTGCACCAGCAGGTTGGTAGTCACTGTAAAGAATATACAAGTGCTCTTAAATGTGATCCTTTTATTGGCTGAGCAGGATTAATTAAACCGCAAGCTTCTCAAGAGCTCTCTCTCTGTCTGCGGAAAGGCACTAAGTGGCTTTAAGAGCTGTTCCTTTAATCCCACTCCATCACTTTTATTTCCTGCTATGATACAGACTTCAAGCTGTCCACTTTATGAGCCTAACCTGCCTCTTGCTGTCTATGGACATGCTACTTGTTGCATTCCGACAATCACACATTGTGTATCTACACAAACATTGTTTCATAGTTTAAAACTTCCAAAAAGGCTTTGTGTAGCATCATAAAGGTATCACACTTGTAAAGAAAAGGCCATGAGATTGGACCACAGTATGACATGTTGACGCCTTTAACGCGTTTCAAGACATTCTGGTGTCTTCTGGTATAGGCAACCTGTCATGTTGAAATTGCAGTCCAATTTGCCGGCACTATAGGGGGAATTTGTCACTTTTCTGGCATAAAAAAGTTGCAAGCTCCATTTTTGTTGCAAATGGCGATTCTATGCCGTCCATGTCACTTTCCTGTTTAGGGAGGGAATGGGACCAGCGAGCCCTGCACATTTATTTTCATTTACGCTAGTTTTCAGTGCAGGCGAACAGACTACCAGAGGATGCACCTAATATATGATGAGGTCATAGATTAGGCGCATCCTCCGGCAGCACAGAGGATATCATAAAACGCTGATCTATGATAAATTCCCCACTATGTTTTAAAGGAAAATTAGCTGAACAGATTAAAAGGGTTGTCTCACTTCTTTAAGTGGCATTTATCATGTAGAGAAAGTTAATACAAGGCACTTACTAATGTATTGTGATTGTCCATATTGTCTCCTTTGCTGGCTGGATTCATTTTTCCATCACATTATACACTGCTCATTTCCATGGTTACAGACCACCCTGCAATCCATCAGTCGTGGCCGTGCTTCCACACTACAGGAAAAAGCATCAGCCTCTCTGGTGGCCAGGACCATGGGAGCTCACATAGGCTAGTGCTTTATCCTATATTGTGCAAGCACGATCACCATTGATCGATTACAGGGTGATCTGTAACCATGGAAACAAGCAGTGAATCCAGCCAGCAAGGGAAGCAATATGGATAATAACAATATATTAGTAAGCATCGTGCATTAACTTTCTCTACATGATAAATGACACTTATTGAAGTGAGACAACCCCTTTAACCCCATCCAGTTTTAAATACCGTATTTTTCGCTTTAGAAGGTGCCCTTTTTTCCCTCCCAAAGTGGGGGGGGGAATGGCTGTGCGTCTTATAAATCGAATACTAGTGAGCGCTTCCATTATACTGTAGAAGCGCTCACTAGTATTCATTAGGTGCCGGTAGTGGGGAGTGAAGTGCTGCAAACGCTTTCGGTACTCACCCTCCCTGGTCTTCCTTCCTGGGGCCGACGTTACACTGTCCTGACCCCGTACAGCATCGGGAGGTAATGCGCGCACTATGACCTGACGCTGCACGCAGTCAGGTGACAGTGCAGCGCGGGCCAGAGAAGACATAGGAGCGCGACTGCTGCCGGAGATTGATGAGGAGCCGCGGCGCAGGAAAGGTAAGAGGAGTTTTTTATTTTATTCTCAACTGAGGTCTGATGGTTCTGGCAAGGAACTCTGATTCGGGAGTCTGACATTGAGCCCTGATCTGAGGTCTGATGGGAGGTCTGACAATAAGGGCTGATCTGAGATCTGATAGGGGTCTGAAATAAAGGGCTGAAATAAGGTCTGATGGGGGTCTGACATTGAGGGCTGATGGGGGTCTGACATTGAGGGCTGATGGGGGTCTGACATTGAGGGCTGATCTGAGATCTGATAGGGATCTGAAATAAAGGGCTTATCTGAGGTCTGATGGGGGTCTGAAATAAAGGGCTGATATGGGGTTCTAACATGGAGGGCTGATATGGGGGTTTGATCCAATGTGCTGATATGGGGGGGGTCTGATCTGATGTCCTGATATTTATGGGGGTCTGATATGAGGCCTAATAAAAAATATTTTTTTCATATTTTCCTCCTCTAAAACTTGGGGTGTGTCTTATCAGGTGCGTCTTATAAAGTGAAAAATACGGTAATTTAGTTTTCCTGACGACCTATATGCTGGATTACAGTAGGGGTTAAAGTATTCATAAACCTTTTTTAAAAAAAAATTAAACTGTTACAAATGCCCTAAAGATAATTTAAAAATATATATTTTATGTATTGATTGTATTGTTTTCCTAGCAAAACAGGGCCCTGGAGTTCGGGCTTATAGAACATTTTCCCACAGCGCATACAGATTCCTTACTCTGTAGCCCTATATGCAGTGCACGGATTCTGACCTCTACAATATACGCTGCAGTGAGCACTATACTGGCAGGAGTACACATCGTGCTCCTGGCTGTGCCTGCTTCACTGAAACCTCTGCATAGCACATCGGTGCAGGATACCCTCCATTGATGTGCTATCCCAGGTTTTAGCTGAGTGGAGCGAGGACAAGCAGGAGCTCTGCATAGCATATTGCTGATTCTGGCTGGCTTGGCTCCAGTCCACTGGAGGGTATTCTGCACAATGTGCTATGCAAAGCTTTCAGCGGAGCGGGTACAGGCAGGAGCAGTGATGTGTGCCCCTACCAGAACAGCACTCAGTGTAGAAATCAGAATCCATACACCGCATATATTGCTATGGTGTACAGATTCCGTATGTGCTGTCTGGCCTGTTTTGCTAGTTGAACAATAAAATCAGTACATAAAAATACAATACAAACATTATTTGTAGGACATTTGTAGCAATTAAAAATGTTTAACTCTTTAAGTACACCTTAAAGAGGACCTTTTGCCACTCCTCACATTCCTGTTTAATAGCTCCATGCATTCCTCATGTAATAACAAATCTGGAACATCTATTCTTATGTCTCTATGTTGTGCCGTTCCTTTATTATTTCTACTAGAAGTTATGAGTGAATTTTTATTAGCCTTCAGTAAGGGTACAGAGGGGTGGTAACAAGTTGGGGGGGGTGTACCTACACAGACTGACTCTATCCAATCAGTGCCGCCATTTTCAGACTGCGCAGGTACAGCCCCCCCCCCCCCCCCCAAACTTGGTGAAAGGTCCTCTTTTATGTACATATTTGTGGGAAAAGTATAAATAGTACGGTAATTTATTCATTTAAACTTCCGCTCATGCTGAGCCTAAGAGTCCTAATCTCAGAATGACTATAGAGCTGAACCCGGACATACCCTTATTTTCACCCAGGCAGCCCTCCTGAGGCAAGCATCTCTCCCTTGGGCACAGGCGGCTGTTTTGTTTATCATAACACACTGCCCGGCAGTGTGTTCGGTGACGTCACCGGCTCTGATGGGCGGGCTTTAGCGCTTCCCTAGCTGTTTTACTGCTTTAGCGCAGGGCAAAGGAGAGCATTGGAGCATGAACTGCTCCGATGCTTAAGTCAGGGGGGCTGCCTGGGTGAGCTACCCTGAGTCATGGCGTGGTGTCAGAATATACTGTATACAATGTACGGTGTGGAAGCAGAAGGCTCCGTACACTGTGTAGTTTCCAGGACTGGGGTACTGTAGTTCAGCTCCCATTCAGTTGAGCAGAGCTGCAGTACCTAGGCACAGCCACTACAGTATACAGAGCTGCCTGTATCTAGGTCCAAACACTGTATAGTTTGCGGCACTGCCCGAAACAGATGGTCATCGGGGTGCCAGGTGTTGGACTGCTACGAGTCTGATATTGAGGACCTATGCTGAGGATAGGGTATCAATATCTGTAGCCCAGAGAACCCCATTAATACTGAATTAAGTAACCTTCCAAATGGCCAATTCGAACTGGTGATTAGCGGTCATTAGCTTTTCCATTCAGTAGAGGAGGAGGGGTTCTTACTGTTTCTGAGCCCTTTCGTCTTCCAATCCCCTAACTAGTGCTTTGGCATGTACATCTATGTTGTGTATCTGGGGATAGGGTGATATTCAAGATGTGGTAATCCGGAGCCCGCTAAAAATAAAGTATACCATGCAGTACCCATGTTTTTACAAAAAATTAAATGGGCAACATATACAACTGTATGGCATAGGATGGGCCATACCATTCAGCATTTATGGCATACACTGTATACTAATGGTAGGTACAGACACAGTCATCGGTGGGGGTTTCAAGGAGTCGGTTAATTTATGATCATCAGTATTTTACCCCATTCCCTTGAGTTAGAAGCAGGGCCCCAGAGATAACACATTGATGGTCCATCCAAATGGATATTGCCAGAAATCCATGTACTGTAAATACAAATAATCTTGTAATATCCAGTATTTATATGGATGTAAAAAAATGGACATAAAATGTCAGGTACATTTGCTTGAAGCTGATGAGACTGGTGAATCAGCCTATTACATTTTTATGGTAAAGGGATCTCCTGAGCCTGGGATTTGTCATGATGACCTAAGCATATAGATTTCCCACTGTAATATAACGTGTCCTTGCTTTCCTGTCACAACCATGATAACATCACATTGGAATGGCTGATAGAACTTTTGAGGGCAATGTCCAAGAACCCATCCCCTCCCCCATGTTCCAGGCTGTCTGTAAACTAGACGAGGCCTACTTATATATATGGAGGAGAATATTTTTTATTGATAACAGAGGTGTTGAATATGATCTCAAACTCCTGTTTATGCTCCCTCTGCTGTGGAGACAGCTTCCTCATATTATCCCCCTTCTGGATTCTGCTGTGCGTGGACTGAGACTCATAAATTCTTAAAATAAGAAAGTCTTTTGGACTAAATTCCAGCCATTATTCTAGAGATGTGACTTTTTAGCTAACTGTCTGTGATCTGGATTATATTTACATTATATTCTAAAATTTATTGGAGCATTAGGGCAAGTAGTCCTATGATAGCATCCCCCTAATAAGGGTTTAACCAGATATTGGCAAGATATTCCAGAGCCTTATGTCTGGGCAGGGACCATGTCTACAGTGATAAAGGGGAACATTGATTAAGACCGGCGTTTTAGATGCCGAAGTTATGAAGAGGCGCAAGCTTCATTTAGACCATTTTCTACGACTAAAACAAGCGTAGAAAATGATGAATGAGACAGGCCTGCCGGCCCGTTCCCTTCCCCGCCCGCGCAACTCCCACAATTTTAGACCTGGCGTGAGACGTCGCAGATAGCGGTTCAACGAACCGCTGTGCTGTCATCTGCGCCTGAAATATGCCTAATTTCGGCATATTTAAAAAGAGTAAAGGACCCCCAAAGTGTCTATGTGAGATGCCATGTTCATCCTAGACGTATTGTGAGTGAGGATACAGGAGGCTATGCACACGAGCTTAGTGTTGATCCAAACGACAATCAGAACCATAGTTTGTCAGGTGAAATTTAACAGCAAACAATTGTTTCAGCTGACCAATGACGAATGGTCATTATCTGGATAGAAATTATCCATATTCAACCCTTTCAAGTACCTGTGATTTCCCATAATTTTATGGATTTCATTTTTATGCTGTTCCCTATGCAGTAAAACTGACCTGTTCCCTTCAATCTCCTGGTCAGTACGATTACAGTGATACCACCTTTGTATACTTTTTCCTGTGTATTAATACAAAAAAAATATTTAAATTTAAAAAGACTGATTTTTGCTTTGCCATATTCAGACACCCATAACTTTTTTTGATATTTATGTCTGTGGAACTGTGTGAGAGCTCATTTTCTGAGGTGCAATCTGGAATTTTCAAGGATACCATTTTGGTGTGTGACTTTTTGATCATTTTTTAATTTGGGGAAAGGGATAACTTGAACATGCGATCATTAGTTCGCTTGTCCCATAGACTGAAATTCAATGCGTTCCTATGGAGCCCTGCTACAGGCATGGCCCCATAGGAACTATCAGTGTGGTATCCTTGGATCTTTCAGAGGAACTAAGGCTACCTCAAGGGACCAACTTCTCCCCCTTTCCCGTCTCCTGGGGAAAGCTTCCTCAGATACCAATGCCACTGTCACAATTGAACACTGTATCTGAGGGGTTAAATTTCAGCTTCAGGTGTCTACTGTGTTAAACAGCAGAAACATTGCGCCATGTTTAAAAACCCGACTTCCTCCGCACATGTACCGTGGAAGTTGGGAAGGAGTTAAAATTTTTGCTCAATGGTTTCTGAAACTTGGACCTGAATTTATTGCTAAAGACGATATATAGTTCCAGTCCATAGCAGTCCAGGTTTCTCATTCACCTCAACACTGGAAATGAAGAAAAAAAGTGGTTTTCTGTCAATGGCAGGACATGTAATGGGTGCCATTAAACCAAATTTCCTTCTGCTAAGTGTCTGGTAATGAAGGGGCCACCTGTGTCTGGATGGTGGATAATGAAACTGTAGGGGCTGCTCCTGCTTGTCAGCGGATCAAACAATTCTGTCTTCTGATGGTCTGGCTGGGCCATCCAGAGCCTGTTTGCTGTGTGATCATGCCCTCACCTAACCATTGCCCCCAACACCTCCTAACAGCTAGGTCAGAATGGCCTAGAATGTGGACAGTTTGTTGCAATAACCATTCTCCTTCTCTCAGTCCAATGATGTGCCCCTTTCAAAGTCTGTCTACTGGGCAAAATGTCTTTGAGTGCGTTGTAGAGGCATGTCTAGCAGTCAACGATCTGTCACCAGTAGGTGTACACTACCTAAAAGTAGCCTCTGAGAGCCTTTTTATAGGGCTGAGGGAGAAGCACATTTACACCCTCTTGTGGCATAAACAAAAGTGCTATATGTGAAATACCTCAGGTCTATAAGTGTCACCCAAACCAAACCACATCTGTGGAAGGTACAGAGGGGGTGCTAGGCTGAATTTGAAGGCTCTTTGACATCCTTATCATGAAGCAGAATAATAACCGGCCCTCTTTCTGCCAGACCATTACTGTAAAGCTGCACCTTTTCAGGTACAGATATTCACTTATCTGCATTTTTGAGTATGACCTGTCACCTTGCCTATTCTAGCCATAAACATTATAGGACAATTCCAGTAAGAAAGTAAAACCTTTCGTACCCCTTCCAGCCCATGCATTGTAAGCAGAGCAGCTCTCAGACATGGGGATGTAAGCATAAAAATGCACTGATTTCAAAACCAGTCCTAGGTCCCAGACGTGGCTCTGGCTGTGGAAGAACCTGTCTGTATGACACTATATAACACTTTCCATGACTTTTGCCACTTTATGCTGCTGAGAAAATTCCAAATAGTTGAGGGATTAGAATAAGATGCAACAAATTTATTAAAAAGGCAGGCATTTGTCACATCTTTGGCTGTCCGATTGCCAGAAAATAAAATCTCCTTGCTCTATGAGTTGGCATAGATTTGTGTTATAATTTCTATCAGTTCCTGGGGTAAATTATAGTAAAACTGTCAGCCAGTGGGAGCCAACACCCCTCCCAATAAGCCCTGCTGGCATTATTCTAAAAAGCTGCATAACTACACAAAAAGTTGCAAACGCTTGATCAGAAATTTGCAACTTTTTGACTCCAGTTTTCTGACGCAAAGTCCATAATAAACTCTCCCTTAGGCTACTTTCACACTAGCGTTCGGGGCTCCGCTTGTGAGTTCCGTTTAAAGGGGCTCACAAGCGGCCCCGAACGGATCCGTCCAGCCCTAATGCATTCTGAATGGATGCGGATCCGCTCAGAATGCATCAGTCTGGCTCCGTTTGTCCTCCGCTCCGCTCAGCAGGCGGACACCTGAACGCAGCTTGCAGCGTTCAGGTGTCCGCCTGGCCGTGCGGAGGCAAACGGATCCGTCCAGACTTACAATGTAAGGGCTCTTTCACACCTGCGTTCTTGTCTTCCGGCATAGAGTTCCGTCGTCGGGGCTCTATGCCGGAAGAATCCTGATCAGGATTATCCTAATGCATTCTGAATGGAGAGAAATCCGTTCAGGATGCATCAGGATGTCTTCAGTTCCGGAACGGAACTTTTTTGGCTGGAGAAAAAACCGCAGCATGCTGCGTTTTTTGCTCCGGCCAAAAATCCGGAACACTTGCCGCAAGGCCGGATCCGGAATGAATGCCCATTGGAAGGCATTGATCCGGATCCGGCCTTAAGCTAAACGTCGTTTCGGCGCATTGCCGGAGCCGACATTTAGCTTTTTCAGAGTGGTTACCATGGCTGCCGGGACGCTAAAGTCCTGGCAGCCATGTTAAAGTGTAGCGGGGAGTGGGGGAGCAGCATACTTACCGTCCGTGCGGCTCCCCGGGCGCTCCAGAGTGACGTCAGGGCGCCCCAAGCGCATGGATCATGTGATCACATGGATCACGTCATCCATGCGCATGGGGCGCTCTGACGTCACTCTGGAGCGCCCCGGGAGCCGCACGGACTGTAAGTATACCGCTCCCCCGCTCCCCGCTCCTACTATGGCAACCAGGACTTTAATAGCGTCCTGGCTGCCATAGTAACACTGAAAGCATTTGAAAGACGGTTCCGTCTTCAAATGCTTTCAGTACACTTGCGTTTTTCCGGATCCGGCTGGCACCTCCGGCAACGGAAGTGCATGCCGGATCCCAACAACGCAAGTGTGAAAGAGGCCTAAGGCTACTTTCACACCTGCGTTTAGGTCGGATCCGTCTGGTATGTGCCCAGACGGATCCGCACCTATAATGCAAACGCTTAGATCCGTTCAGAACGGATCCGTTTGCATTACCATGAACAAAAAATAAATAAATAAATAAAATAAAAATTTTTCTTTTTTTTTTTGGTCATGATAATGCAAACGGATCCGTTTTGACTTTACATTGAAAGTCAATGGGAGACGGATCCGTTTGAAAATTGAGCCATACTGTGTCAACTTCAAACGGATCCGTCACCATTGACTTAGGCTACTTTCACACTTGCGCTTGATCGGATCCGTTCTGACTTTCAATGTAAAGTCAATGGGGGACGGATCCGCTTGAAGATTGAGCCATATGGTGTCATCTTCAAGCGGATCCGTTCCCATTGACTTACATTGTAAGTCTGGACGGATCCGCACGCCTCCGCACGGCCAGGCGGACACCCGAACGCTGCAAGCAGCGTTCAGCTGTCCGCCTGGCCGTGTGGAGGCGAGCGGAGCGGAGGCTGAACGCCGCCAGACTGATGCAGTCTGAGCGGATCCGCATCCATTCAGACTGCATCAGGGCTGGACGGAAGCGTTCTGCTCCGCTCGTGAGCCCCTTCAAACGGAGCTCACGAGCGGACAGCAGAACGCTAGTGTGAAAGTAGCCTAAGTTTGTCAAGTTTAAAGGGGTATCAAGAGGATCTGCCAGATACTATGGCTTGGTCTTTAGTATAAAACAACTTACTTTTTTTTTAAGGTGGGGGGGGGTAGCCATGTGAATATTGCATAGATACAGTAGCTATTTCATGTGTGGAGGTGGAGGTAGAGGCACATGGCCTTAGCCTGTCTGCACCAAAAGGAAGGCAGTAGTTTTACAATCAAATAAGCATTACTCACTGTCTCCTGGTTTGGGTGGAATTCCTGTAATTATAGATATATATATATTATATAACAGTTCAAGATCCCATTACAGCAAAATTCCTTTAGTCTGATACATAATTATTGGAAAATTCGGCATCCCCATAAACCATTCCAATAAGGCATTGCCCTCCCGAATTTCCAAGTGGCCCGGAAGGAGGCAGAAGATTTTGGGGAAATTTCAGTATATATATTTTGTTCTTGCTCCTCCGTTAAGACCGTGGACTTGTCAGTGATAAATTTTTCTATAGTGAACAGTCTCATATGAGACTAAACTATTGCACATGGCTGAACGGGCACAATCAAGTCGCAGGAAACTGCCCACCCTCCAGATTATTGCTCACAGCTCCAGCCTATTCCTTCTGTAAATACAATTTCCATCCTATGGCCGCGATTTCACCTCGTCTAAATTATTCCGTAGACTTAAGAATCATTTCAACAGTATTTGTTTAGGGCTCAAAGAGGACTAACGAGGGTTTTATGGGTAGAGTATTGGGTTACATTTGAGAGAATTCACACATATGTTAAGTCTTTTTCAAGCCAAGTAGATCTGAGGTTATGTGATTTTTGGTGATACGTATCTACAGGTAAATACCTTTAAGGGCTCATATTTGACTCCATTTTCTATGGGCCCTAATCCAATATCTGATAATTAAAAAATTATGATAGTCTGACATGAAGAGTAAAATATTCTGTACCCTTACAATTCTGATGGTTGCCCTCTGTGGGCAAAAGGGCATTTGGCAGTAATGAAGGATGGTTCCTCTGGTTCCTCTCACCAGGTGCACAAGCCACCGTGAAGCATGGTTTTCGCCCTGAAGGAACTCTGGGATCAAGGGCTTATTAAATTCACTCAGTGCTGTGTAATTCTTCATTTTCCTTTGTCAAGGTCAAGGGATTGTTAGCTTCACGGGGTTTATGAGAAGATCGATTGATATTTGAAAGTTCAGTAAATTAAAGAATAGAACAGCATTCCTTCTGCTTTATGTGAGCTTATTTCACACTTGCAGTTAAAGGGGTTGTCAAAGTTTTAAAAAGAAAATTGTTAAAAGCAGGGAAGGTGTTAAAAAGAATGTAAAAAAAAAAGTTATAATCATTGTTCTGAACCTCCATTCTAGTGCCAGCACTCCAGTACTCCCCGCCAGGCTTTATTTGAATGAATTCAGTGTGCCCATACACCACACGTGACCTCTGCAGCCAATCCCTGGCCTCAGTGTTCTAGTGCCATACACCACCGAGGACAGTGGTTGCCAAAACACAACATAAAGGACGGGCCGACCTGGGCTGCAAGACTGGGGGAAGGCCTGCATGACTGGGTTTGGAGGGAGTAGGGAGAAAATGGCAGGTAAGGGGTTAAGGATGGTGCTGGGAGGGGAGTGGCTGGTAGGAGGGGGAAGATAGTTAAAAGGGGGACCAAAGGCGGGAAAGGGGCCATTTTTAGTGGGCACAGTGAAGGGATCAGTTGTCGTCGTCGTCCCCCTCCTTATTTAAAAAAGTGTACTGTGTGCCCCAGAGCCTACTCCCCATGTCCGAGGTGGAGGCGATGCTGGTGCAGCTTCGGGTGGCTGCTGAACAGAGAGGTCCAGGATGGCTGTAGGCTCAGTTCCAGGGCCTGCTGGTGGAGTCGGGTGGTGTTGCTGCTGAAAAACGGACGTGGAGCACCAGGCCTCCGACGCGCCTGAGCCCAGAGGTGACCCCGAGGGTCCGGCGCAGAGTGAGGGGCCCCTCCAGGGACCCTCCGGTTCATGTGGCTGTAGGGCAGGTTAGTTCCATGTGGGCATGGGCCGGGAGGAATCCGGCAGCATCGCGGGACCCAAGCCTGGGGAGAGGATCCCCTTCTTCAGTGGAGCCGGGGAGCAGGACCAGGTGCGACAGGACCTCTGGGCAGAGGTTCCGATGCCCAGCGTGGGAGAGATTGCAGGGGTGAGTAGCAGGTACAGCAAGGCCAAGATGGAGGCTCGGCATCTTCTTCCCAGGCTGAGCAGCACAGGGCTGGCTCACTGTCTTCTGGAGATTTGGTGACACCTAGTGGTACGGCGGTGGAACTGCGTGCTCGGGCTACAGGTGGAGTAGAAATCTCTGCAGAGGATTTCCTGAGGATCCCAGGACAGGGGGGGCGACTGCATGCAACACCCTCAAGCTCGTGTTCCGGCTGGCGGAGTCACAGCATCTGCGCAGCCAGGTGAGTCGCAAGGGGTTAACCCCTTGGCGGTGGCACATCTGATGGGGACCCTAGGGGTGGGGGGTTAGGGGAGCTTTGGGCCGGGTTACGGGAGTTGGTGCGGGGTTTAATGGCCCCTGGGTTGACGGCGGGGTTGCCATTGGCGGCGTGGGGTGTTTCAGGGGAGGGGAGCTTCAGTCAAGGGGGGGGGGGGGACTGCGTGCGGCAGCAGTAGTGGTTGCGGCTGGGCTGGAAGGACTTTAGCGGAGTTGGGAGGTGATAAGGACGAGGAAGTAGGGAGTTAATAGGTAAGGATGCTGTCTCACTTACCCTTCACACTGCGCTGTCACACCTGGAGCAGAGAGACAGCTATGTTCGGATGCTGTTCATTGATTACAGCTCCGCCTTTAACACCATCCCTCCCAACAAGTTGGCAACGAAACTGAACAACTTGGGTCTCAGCTCACACCTGTGCAACTGGATACTGGATTTTCTTACAAAAAGACCACAAGTCGTACGCATGGGCAAGCACTTTTCTTCATCCTTAACACTAAACACTGGGGTACCGCAAGGCTGTGTGTTGAGCCCTCTCCTTTACTCCCTCTTCACAAATGACTGTAAACCTATTCACAATACCAATACCATTATAAAATTTGCAGATGACACGACCATGATAGGCCTGATCTCCAACAATGATGAAACAGCCTATAGAAAAGAGGTTGAGAACCTAGAGAGATGGAGTAAGAACAACAACCTCATACTCAATACCAAGAAAACAAAGGAGCTAATTCTGGATTTTAGGAAGAAGAAACGAAATGGACACCATCCCATTAGCATTAATGGTGGAAACGTGGAGATAGTTCAAAGTTTTAGATTCTTGGGAGTTCATATTAGTCAGGACCTGTCATGGTTAAAAAACACAAACAGAAATTACCAAAAAAGGCCTTCAGAGGCTTCATTTTCTGAGGAGTCTGAAGAAAGCACAACTCCCAAAACAGCTGCTAGTCAATTTTTACAGGTGCACCATAGAAACTGTTATCACATACTGCATTACAGTGTGGTCCTCCGGCTGCTCTTCTGAGGACAAGACCCTCAAGCGCATCATCAGAATGGCTGGCAAAATCACTGGTACTCAGTCACCATCACTGGATGACATCTTCACTGCTCGCTGCAGCAACAGGGCAAAAATTATCTGCGGGGATCCAACTAACCCGGCCACAGCCTTTTCACTCCGCTACCCTCTGGTAGGCGTCTTAGAGCCCTACATGCCCGCACCACTAGGCTGAAGAACAGCTTTTACCCCAAAACAATCAGTCTCCTAAATGCTCGGAGATTATTGCCCCTTCCTAGGATAGAAACTACCACAGACTGAAAGTGACTGCTGCATTCGTGAACCCATGATGATCTCTTGTCTGCTGTGGTGTCTGATCAGTGTGTATATATACTCATAAGCACTTCCTACCTTGCTCTTGCTATATATATATGCTGTGAACTGTGAATAGTAATGCTTTCTAGTGCAATGTTTAGTTTTTTTCTAGTGTAATGCTTTAGTTTAAATGTCAGTTCTTGTTCCTCTGTCCATGGCATCTAGGATTGCTCCAAACAACATTTCATTGTATTGTACATTGTATTACATTGTATTGTACAGTGACAATAAAGGCATCTTATCTTATTTAGATGACGCGGCAAAGGGCAAGGTGTATGTTTGCTTTGAAGGACCCTTAGGGGCGCATTTAAAGCAAGAGGTGCGGGATAAAATTTGGAAAGGGGAGTGTGTGGATATTTTTTCCCTACTCCTTTTGGAGCGTTTTCAGCTGGATAGTGAATGGATGGCGGATAAGAGAAAGGAGGATGAGGATAAGCGGCGTTCTAGTCTGATTCCGCGTACGTTCTCAAATTGGTTGCAGGCCTTTGTGATCCTGGCCAGTGTTATAGGGGAAAAGGCGCCAGAGAATTGTTCCACCCTTTTTTGTTATTTAGACGCTATTGGGGAGGCGTATCGTGTTTACGGGGAGCTTGCTTGGTTGCGTTATTATGAGCAGTTTTGTCAGCGCAAGGCGGTGTGTCCTAGTATCAGGTGGGACCACAAGGATATAGCGCTGTGGTTGCGGGTGACGGCTCGGGTTAGGGCAGTCATTTCACGGGGGGGGCAGGGGTTCCGGACAGTCGGAGCGCTCGGCGGCGGTTCAGAAGGGTTTGTGCTTCCTCTTGAATGAGGGCACATGCAAATATGGGGACAAGTGCAAGTTTAAGCACGAGTGCTCATCTTGCGGGTGAAGCATGGAGCCACTCGGTGTTTGCAGAGCAGGAAAAGGAAGGGCAGGGGTGACGCGCTGGGAAAAGAGCCGGACGCCCATTCGGTGAATCGGGATGGAGCCCTTCCTAAATAAGTATACGGACCAGGTGGTGGCAGAGTTTTTGAGGGTTGGCTTCCGTGATGGTTTTCGGATCCCATTTGTTGAAGGGAGAGGTTCGGTGGGGGTGGGGAGGAATTTGCGTTCGGAGTTGGATTTTCCGGGTATGGTCTCAGATAGGTTGCAGAAGGAAGTTGAGTCGGGGCGCATGGCAGGCCCGTTTACAGGTCCTCCGATGCAGGATTGGAGGTTTTCCCAAAGGGAATTCGATTAATGATGGGATTGCGCCTGAGTTGTGTTCAGTAGTTTATACGTCGTTTGACGAAGCGGTTCGTTGGGTTCGCGAATACGGTCAGGGGCAAAGGTTGATATTGAGTCGGCCTTCCGGTTGTTGTCAGTGCATCCTGACTGTCAGCATCTGTTGGGCTGTTGTTGGGAGTTTTTTGTGGATCAATGTCTTCCCATGGGTTGCTCCATTTCGTGCTCGTTTATTGAGAAGTTCAGCACGTTTTTGGAATGAGTTGCGCAGGAATGGTCGGGGTGGCGGTCCATCATCCATTATTTGGATGATTTTCTGTTTATTGGGCCACCGGGCTTGAACGGCTGCTCGGTTATGCTTCATTTTTTCGAGGCGATGGCGAGACAGTTTGGGGGTAACGCTGGCTCGGGATAAGACAGATGGGCCAACCACAACTTTAAGTTTCCTGGGTATTGTCATCAATACGGTTGCAATGGAGTGCAGGTTGCCGGTTGATAAGTTAGAGGATTTGCGGAGGGTGGTATCTGCTGCTAGTGGCATGCGGAAGATACAGCTGAGGGACTTGCAATCACTTTTAGGAAAACTGAATTTCGCGTGCCGCATCATGCCCATGGGCAGGATTTTTTGTCGGCGGTTGGTGCAGGCGACGGCAGGGGCCTGGGCTCCGCATCACTTTGTCCAGCTCGGTAGGGAGCTGCGAGGGAATTTGCGAAATTGGCGTCCTTTTTTGATTATTACAATGGTAAGTCGTTGTGGATGGCGGACGCGGTGGTTGCTGCAGATTTTGAATTGTTTATGGATGGGCATTGGATTTGGGGCTTATTTTCAAGGACATTGGTGCGCGGGGGTGTGGCCTGAACAATGGAAGGCGGAAGGCTGGGTGAAGAATATGGCTCTGCTAGAACTTTTCCCGATAGTGGTGGCAGTGTCGGGCGCATCCTTTAAGAATCGGAAGGTGCGTTTCCATTGCGATAAATTTGGGGTGGTGGAAGCCATTAATCGCTTGTCGGCCTCTTACCCTCCAGGCTTTTACAGCATTTGGTATTAGTTTGTTTTTTGTTGAACGTATGGATTATGGCTTCTCATGTGCCTGGGGTCAGCAATTCAATTAATCTCGTTTGCAGTGGGATCGCTTTCGGGAGCTGGCACCAGATCCGGACGAGCAGGGAGTGATATGCCCGCCGTAGTTGTGGAATCTGCCATTCGGTCTGTAGAGGATTTGTTGCAGGGGTCATTGGTGGCGGTACATGGGCTGCCTATGAGAGGGCGTGTGGTTTCTGGGAGTCTTGGAGGCAGCGTTTAAGGGGGGAGGGGTTGGAGGATGAGGTCTTGTTGCTGTTGGGGCATTGTAGGGAGGAAGGGTGGACGGTATCTCGTATCATGAGTTCGATGGTGGGGGTGGCTTTTGGGTGTAGGTGTAGGGGCGTGCTGGATGTGTTGAAGTCATTTTTGGTGTTGCAGCCCGGTTTTGTTTCAGCTTTTGGGCCAATTGTTTGCGAGGTTAGACCTGGTTTGCATGTCCACAGCAGAAGTGCGATTGTTTTATTTGGCCTTTTCTTTGGCCTTTTTTGGGGCGGTTGGGCGAATTGGTTAGCCCCAACAGGGTCCCGGCTGGGGGATTGCATAGAGAAGATGTGAACCTATATCAGGATAGGGTGGAGTTTGTTATCCGCAGGTCAAAGACGTACCAGTTGGGCAGGGGTTGCAGGGTGGTTTTGTTTGAGGTCCGGGGGTCGGACACTTGCCCGGTGAGGTGTCTCCGGGATTTTGGCTTACAGGGGTTTTTAGGTCAGCCGTTGTTGGTACATGAAGACGGATCGTTTCTGTTGCGTTTTCAATTTATTTTGGTTTTTAAGGTTTGTTTGTGGGGTTTGAGGCTAAATCCGTTGTTATGTGTATATATGGTGTATTTGTGTGTAGCATATATTGTACTGTATGTATTGTGTCACATACCTGTATTTGTATTTACGTATGTGTGTATGGTGTATGTGTAGTGTGTACATGGTGTATTTATGTATTTGTGTATATATGGTGTGTATATGTGTGTAGTGTATATATCATGTGTTCATGTATATGTGTAGTGTATATATGGTGTATTTGTGTGTGTGTTGTATATTTGTGTGTAGTGTATATATGGTGTATATATGCGTGCAGTGTATATATGGTGTGTGTGTAGTGTATTTATGTACATATGCGTGCAGTGAATATATGGTATGTAGTGTATATATGGTGTATTTGTGTGTATGTAGTGTATATATGGGATATTTATGTGTGTGTAGTGTGCATATGGTGTATTTGTGTGTGTAGTGTATATATGGTATATTTATGTGTGTGTAGTGTACATATGGTGTATTTGTGTGTGTAGTGTATATATGGTATATTTATGTGCGTGTTGCATAACTATGGTGTATGTATGTGTAGTGTATACATGGTATATTTTTGTGTGTAGTGTATATATGGTGTATTTATGGATATATGCATGCAGTGTATATATGGTATACTTGTGTTTAGTGTGTGTGTGTGTGTGTGTATATATATATATATATATATAAGTGGCCACTTCTATTGTATTGTTCCTTATCCAGGAGCATTTGTGGAGTTGCACCCGGCATCCTGCAGAGTGCTGCTGATTAATTTAGTTTTTTGTATATATATATATATATAAAAAATATGGTGTATTTATATGTGTGTGTAGTGTATACCGTACATGGTGTATTTATGTATATATGCGTGCAGTGTGTATATATGGGATGTGTGTGTAGTGTATATATGGTGTATTTATAGATATATGCGAGTAGTGTATATATGGTGTATGTGTATGTAGCATTTGTATGATGTATATACAGTATAGATGGTGTATTAATCCCACCCCTGGGCACATGTAGTACCTATGACTCCATATTGAGCCGTGTGCTATCGTACAGCCTCACTTCTTTGTGTGATATGCTGTGATATTTTGTAGGCTGTTGGTGTGTTGACACTTTCTCAATAAGCTCATGAACCTTTCCTACTTATTTCACAAGCGTGGGCACATATTAACTGTGTACAGATTTACAGCTCGTCTTTGCAGTGCCTGGCAGGAAAATAATGGTGATTATCACTCTCCTTGGGAACAGCAGGCTTGTTCCTGGTATGCATTACATGCTTGTGTGCAAGTCTATCCTAGTTCCGGATTTTGAGACGAGCTATGTGATATTACAGCAGCGATGATTCCACTCTACAAAGTGTCTTTGTTCCTGTCTGGAACGAATGGATTGGAGACGGCAGGCTTAATTGTCATATTGCTCTGCAGAGAGAGGGGGCTGCAAGCTCTGCAACCTTCCCTGTTATATAATAATTGCACCCATATATTACATATGTATCATGGAAAAAGCTGTACATACAAGGATAAAATGCCAGTTCACAGAATGGTGCAGAAAGATCAGAGAGTTGTGTAAAATGTATTCCCTTTCCAATTAAAGGGGTTGTTCAGGATTTACATGTTGATGACTTATCCTGAGGATAGGTCATCAATATGAGATCTGAGAGGGTCTGACTCCAGGGACCCCCGACGATCAGCTGTACAAAAGGGTGCTTAGGCCTCTTCCTAGGCCCTGTGACATCACGTTCTAGGTGCAGCTCAGCCTGATTCAAGTGAATAGAGCTGAGCTGCAATACCAGGCACCACCACTATACAATGTACGGCACTCTGCTTGGCAAGCTGCGAGAATGCCACGACATTCACGGGAGCACTGCGGCCTCCTATTAGCTGGTCAGCCGAGGCCCTGGGATTTGGACCCTTGCCGATCTCATATTGATGACCTATCATCAATATGTAAATGCTGGAGAACCCTTTTAATCACATTTGATTTTAGTATAGGGGCCCACAAAACAATGAGCACCCCTGATGCATGTTGCGAGGTTGCCCATTGTGACCAGACTATTAATTATACCTCATATTTAGCGCTTTTATTACTTGATGATATCATGCCTTGTGATGTTGGGGGAGTATGGAGTGTCAGTACATGCAAGATACTTACAGAGAAGTTGGTCACTTAACTGTAAGACTGTTACCTTACAGAAGTTAGGGCTCTTTCACACTTGCGTTCTTGTCTTCCGGCATAGAGTTCCGTCGTCGGGGCTCTATGCCGGAAGAATCCTGATCAGGATTATCCTAATGCATTCTGAATGGAGAGAAATCCGTTCAGGATGCATCAGGATGCATCAGGATGTCTTCAGTTCCGGAACGGAACGTTTTTTGGCCGGAAAAAATACCGCAGCATGCTGCGCTTTTTGCTCCGGCCAAAAATCCGGAACACTTGCCGCAAGGCCGGATCCGGAATTAATGCCCATTGAAAGGCATTGATCCGGATCCGGCCTTAAGCTAAACGTCGTTTCGGCGCATTGCCGGAGCCGACATTTAGCTTTTTCAGAGTGGTTACCATGGCTGCCGGGACGCTAAAGTCCTGGCAGCCATGGTAAAGTGTAGTGGGGAGCGGGGGAGCAGTATACTTACCGTCCGTGCGGCTCCCCGGGCGCTCCAGAGTGACGTCAGGGCGCCCCAAGCGCATGGATCATGTGATCACATGGATCACGTCATCCATGCGCATGGGGCGCTCTGACGTCACTCTGGAGCGCCCCGGGAGCCGCACGGACTGTAAGTATACTGCTCCCCCGCTCCCCGCTCCTAATACGGCAACCAGGACTTTAATAGCGTCCTGGGTGCCATAGTAACACTGAACGCATTTGGAATACGGTTCCGTCTTCAAATGCTTTCAGTACACTTGCGTTTTTCCGGATCCGGCGTGTAATTCCGGCAAGTGGAGTACACGCCGGATCCGGACAACGCAAGTGTGAAAGAGAGAATCCACCCCCATAATGTATGATGGGCATGTGAGTGGGTGTTCATCAGTTCATCAGTATTTTGCACCTGTGCAACCTCCCTCATGTAACATTGTGACCTTCTGCATCCTGCAGTGAACTGGTGTATTAACCTATTATTGGTATGTATAGTCTTTTCAATAATACCTTGGCAGTTGGCAGTGGACAGCGACACAACCCAATACTCAGCAGGCCATGATGCACTATGACTTCTGACACTTGTCACAATGTAGGGGGAGGGGAGGAACACCAGAATGACAACAGAAGAAAAATGACCTGGAGCTAGGCCTCACGGCTAGGGAAAGGAAAAGGTCACCACCTAGGAAACCCTAAACCTAGCCCTGACTCTGGTCAGTACGAATAGACCCTGAAGGTGGGAATATTCATACACCGTATACCTAGGCCCTAGAAACCCTGAAAATCCCTAGGCATAGTAACAGGGTCTGAGACCACGGGTTCCTTCCCAGATGAACGAACCAGCGTCTCCTTGAGGCCTAGGAAACAATGAGCAAACGGAAAATCTTTCCTCTTCAGGTATACCAGAATTCTCAGTACCATAAAATGTGCCAAACTGCGGATGGAACCAATATGCCCCAAAAACTGTGACTTATCAGTGAACTCTTGCCTACGGTTATTTATGGCAAACTCGGCCAAAGACAAAAATGAAGACCACTCCTCCTGATTCTCCGAGACAAAGCATCTTAAATAGGTTTCCAGATTCTGGTTAGTGCGCTCAGTCTGTCCGTTCGACTGAGGATGAAAGGCCGAAGAAAAGGACAATTGTACCCCCAGGCGAGTACAGAGCGCCTTCCAGAATTTGGAAACAAACTGAGTCCCCCTATCAGACACCACATCAGAGGGAATACCATGTAGCTTCACGATGTTATTGATAAACACTTATGCAAGAGTTTTAGCATTAAGTAGACCTGATAATGCTATAAAGTGCGACATCTTGCTGAAGTGATCAACAACCACCACAGTTTTTCCTGAGGAATTCAGCAAATCTGTGATAAAGTCCATGGACAAATGAGTCCAAGGTCAGGATGGGATGGACAACGAAAGTAGAGATCCTGAAGGCCGAGTATGTGTCACCTTAGCACGTGCACAAAAACCACAAGCTGACACATAACCCTCAACACATTTACGCAACCCCGGCCACCAGAATCTACGAGAAATGAGATCGACAGTGGATCTGCTCCCAGGGTGTCCTGTGAGAACCTACAGTGATGTTCCTCAAACACCTTGTGCTGCAATTCAGCAGGAACAAACAACTTCCCCAGAGGACAGGAATCCGATCCATCTCCTTGGGCCTCCAACACTTCTCCCTCAAGGTCGGGATAAAGGGCGGATATTACCACCCCTTCAGCCAATATCTGAGCAGGATCTTCCGAATCACCCCCTCCCAGGAAAGCTACGTGACAAAGCATGTGCCTTGACGTTATTAACCTCAGGGCGATAGGTGACAACGAAATTAAATCTGGTAAAAAACAACGACCATCTGGCCTGTCTTGGGTTCAGGCGTTTAGCCGACTCCAGATAAGCCAGATTTTTGTGATCAGTAATTACCGTAATAGGATGAATTTCTCCTTCTAACCAATGATGCCATTTCTCAAAAGCCAACTTATGGCCAGCAACTCTCTATTACCCACGTCATAATTTTTCTCAGCAGCAGAGAACTTCTTTGAAAAGAAAGCACATGGGTGCCATTTACTAGGTGAAGGACCCTGCGTCAAGACTGCTCCTACCCCTACCTCTGATGCGTCAACTTCCACAATGAAAGTCTGTGACACATTAGGTTGCATCAGTATAGGAGCAGAAGCAAAACATTCCTTCACAGCTGAAAAGGCTTGTAATTAGTGTTGAGCGAACTTCTGTTTTAAGTTCGGCGTCTAAAGTTCGGCTTCCGGTTAGCGGAGACTCCCGATATGGATTCCGAATTCCGTTGTGGTCCGTGGTAGCGGAATCAATATTCGGCCATTATTGATTCCGCTACCACGGACCACAACGGAATTCGGAATCCATATCGGGATTCTCCGCTAACCGGAAGCTGAACTTTAGACGCCGAACTTAAAACAGAAGTTCGCTCAACACTACTTGTAATGCCTCATCAGACCAGACTGAGACATCTGAACCCTTCCTAGTCATGTCCGTTAAAGGTTTAACAATCGTCGAGTAGTTCAAAATAAATTTACGGTAGTAGTTGGTGATGGTGAACCCCAACAATCGCATAATCGCTTTCAGATTTTTCAGGTCGATCCCAGTCCAACACTGCGCGGACCTTTTCAGGATCCATACGAAAACCTGAAGATGAGAGTAGGTAGCCCAGGAATTGCACTTCCGGAACTGCAAATACACACTTCTCCATCTTAGCATACAGTTTATTCTCTCTTAGGATCTGTAACACTTGTCTGACGTGATCCTGATGCGTCTCCATGTCAGGAGAATAAATCAGAATACCATCCAGATACACCACAACAAACCTGCCTACCAGAAGATGAAAGATGTCATTGATGAAATGTTGAAAAACTGCAGAAGCATTGGTTAACCCAAAAGACATGATCATATTTTCAAAATGACCCTCAGGAGTATTAAAGGCCGTATTCCATTCGTCCCCCTCCTTGATCCTTATCAGATTATATGCTGTAACGGACCGTTTCAGCAGACAAGGGGTTAAAATCCGTTTAGGCGATAAGCCCCTTTCTGAGAGACAGGCACAGCTACTGCAGGATACACCAAACTCCCGAACTGGATACAAAATAGCACTCCAAACTGGAACCTCACGAATAGCTGCTAGCAGACGAACAGGGATCAGCTTACACTTCTGGCAATCGGTCTTCTAACAGCATACAGTGGATCCCCCCAATAACGAGACAAGGCTCCGTGTTGAGGGTCAAGCAGTGGTCTGACTGTACTTCACGTACAGCCTCTTTTATTCATAAACCACAAACATAGTACTGCCCACAGGGGTTTGAAATACAACCAATCAGTAATTTACAACACATACAATGTAACTACAGCAACCAATCGTTCACACCCCCAGAGGACCAGAATGAAGACTGTGACATAGGACAACATATCCCCACAATGCATCATGGTCTCCTCCTCTCTGTCCCGGAGACAACCTGAGGAGCAATCCAGTTATCTCTGAGGACAAAGGGAGATCGCCAATACACATGTGAGGACAACAGAACAGACATCACCATTTAAACACACAATGGGACAATGGCACAATAGAAACACACCCAGCATTTTCCTCCCAAGCTGACAAGTTACACTTATTATAAATTGTTACAACTTTGTGAGTTTACATTGGCCATACATATAACTTACATCAATTTAAACAGTATAACTTGGGGACAAACCTATCCAAAATTCACTTGAATAGGTTCAGGGGTTTAAAAGTTAGTATATGGCCCATAATCCAGGGGCAAGAGGCCAGCAGCCAGTCCTCTTCAAAACCCAGTGGCGAGGTTGGTTTCGCCACATATGCCCCCCTCAAATCCAACTTTGAGAACACATTGGCACCGACAATCTGATTGAACAAATCTGGGATCAAAGGAAGGGGATAAGGATCACGGACAGTGATGCGATTAAGCTCACGGAAGTCCAAACATGGCCTAAGAGTTCCTTCCTTTTTCTTAACAAAGAAGAACCCTGCATCCACTGGGGATTTGTATGGTCTAATATGACCTTTAGCCAAACTCTCGGTGATATATTCTCACATGGCTGCTCTTTCGGGTTCAGAAAGATTATACAACTGACACTTGGGCAACCTAGCTCCGGGAGTAAGGTTGACGGGGCAATCATACTTCCGATGTGGAGGTAACTCCTGGTTTCCCCTTTCAGAGAATACATCAGAGAATACATTAGCGAAGTGCTAAGTTGTCGATGCAATAATCACTCCAATCAAAAATCTGTCTCGCTTGCCAATCGATGGTAGGGTTATGCTTGCTTCACCATGGTAACCCTAACACCGAGGAGCAAGCAGTCCCTCCAGAACAAAACACGAAATGGATTCTTTATGAAAATCACCCACCTTTAAACGGATGTCCTGCACCATTTGTGATAAACATTTCTGTGTGAGATGAGGGGAACAATAACAAACACCGCAATATTTTTGTCTAATGCACTTGCATACGGACAAACTGACCATCAACTAGGTAAACCCCTGCCCCACTGTCAATAAACACTTCAATTCCCACAGTTTTGGAATCTAGCGCCACTTTGGCAGACAGGAGAAATCGGGTACTAACAGCAAATGACAAAAGTAAATTCTCAGATTCCCCACCCACACCACCAAGAGTGAGATGAGGATTAAACACCTTTTTTTTTTTTTTAACCCTGCCGCTGAACATAAGGACATACGTTAACAAAATGTTCCCCTTTTCCACAGAAAAGGCAGAGTCTCATCTTAAGTCTAAAGTTCTTATCACCAGATCCAGGGGTCACTCCCCCCAGCTGCATTGATTTGTCACCAGACATAAGCTCAAGTGTTTCTTTACCCAAAGAGTCGGAGGAGGCCGCAACCTTATATGATAGTACGTCCTGAGAGTGAGGAAGCTTTGATCTCTCCCTCAGGCGTCTATAAATACTCACAGTAAGGGACATGGCCGCTTCCAATGATTTAGGATATTCGTAAAACGCCAACGCGTCCTTCAGGCTCTCGGATAACCCTTGACAAAATTGACTACGGAGAGCTGGATCATTCCACTCTGTATCCGTAGCCCATCTCCTAAATTCAGAGAAATAGGTCTTTGCAGAACGCTCTCCCTGCCGTAAGCCACGCAACTTAGTCTCGGCCAGGGAGATCCAATCTGGGTCATCGTAGATAAGACCTAGATCTCTGAAAAATTCATCTACCGACCGGAGGGACTGTGATCCGGTCGGCAAGAAAAATCCCAAGATTGAGCGTCACCTTTAAGTAACTAAATGATTATACCCATTCTTTGACTCTCGTCCCCAGAAGAGTTAGGACGTGGCCTAAAATATCATTTGCACGACTCCCTGAACTGAATAAAGTTGTCACTTCCCCCTGAAAATCTGTTCGGGAGAGCGACCTTAGGTTCAGGGCAGGCTTGGTTCCCGCTGCCGGAACCAGCCGCCTGTGGTATCTGGATTTGTGAGATGGTCATGCGGAGGTCCGCTACCTCCAAAGACAGTACAAGTATGTGAAGCATGTCCCTTCAGTAGCTCGACCAGTGCAGAAATAGTATCCATCGCAAAAACAAAATGGTGTATTTTTTTGGCGGTTGATAATGTCACAATGTAGGGAGAGGGGACAAACACCAGAATGACAACAGAAGGAAAATTACCCGAAACTAGGCCTCACGGCTAGGGAAAGGAAAAGGTCACTACCTAGGAAACCCTAAACCTAGACCTGACTCCTGTCAGTATAAATAGACCCTGAAGGTGGGAATATTCATACACCGTATACCTAGGCCCTAGAAACCCTGAAAATCCCGAGGCGTAGTGATAGGGTCTGAGACCACTGGTTCCTCCCCAGATGAACGAACCAGCATCTCCCTGAGGCCTAGGAAACAATGAGTAAAAGGGGAAAACAAAATACCAAGGGGCGTACACTTATCTTTAATAGAAAATGAATGAGCAGGAACTCAAAAGAGGACAACACACCAGCTCTTCCAACTCCAGGCAGATAAAAAATTAACCACATGGTAAGAAGTGTGAGTCCAGACTAAATAGAGGAACAGTAATGACCACAAGCTACATTTGAAACAAGAGGTGTGGTCATACCAACAACAACAATGCAAAGTGAAAACCGAGAGGCTGTTGGATAACCTCACGTGATGCAAGTCTCTCAGATCTTCTAACCTCTGTCACGGGAGGGATCGTGACACTTCTGTGTCATAGCCTTCTTCAGTACTGCCTCTGGGATCTGACCAGATGGGCTGATCGTCACTCCCCAAACATCAATGAATCATGGGGGAACATGATCCTGTCCCTGGGTCAACAGTTGTCCTTTTCTAGTCCACTTTTGGTAGGTAACCGCTGCACACCAGGAACATTTCTCAAGACCTTCCATTTGGAGATACTCTGATCCAGTCATACAGTTCTGCTTTAAGAACTGACTGCTTACTTGCGTCTAGTATATCCCACTCCTGACAAGTGCCATAATAAAGAGATGATAATGTTATTTACTTCACTTGTTAGGCTGCATTCACATCTCCATCAGAGAGGATCCGGCAGCCTGATCAGGCATAAATGCCGGCTGTCAGCAGGACAAAATCGTTGCATGCTGCGGCATTTGTCCAGCCGAAACCTGGAATTTATGACGGAAAGCGTCTAGATTACCGGACCTCATTACAGTCAATGGGGATCTGGTGGTGAACTAGTGAATCAAGCAATGCCGGATCCGGTGAACACCAGCAGGCTGTTCTCTGCTGGGACACCCTGCTGGAAATATTTACTGGAGATGTGTACGCAGCCTTAGGCTACTTTCAAACCTGCGTTCGGTGCGGATCCGTCTTGTATCTGCACAGATGGATCCTCACCGATAATGCAAACGCTTGTATCCGTTCAGAACGGATCAGTTTGCATTATTCTTTAAAAAAAAAGTCTAAGTCAAAACGGATCCGTCCTGACTTACATTGAAAGTCAATGGGGGACGGATCCGTTTTCAATTGCACCATATTGTGTCAGTGAAAACGGATCCGCCTACAATTCACTGACATTGTAAGTATGGATGGATCCGTTTGGCTCCGCATCGTCAGGCGGACACCAAAACTCTGCACGCAGCGTTTTGATGTCCGCCTAATAAGCGGAACGGAGACCAAACGCAGCCAAACTGATGCATTCTGAGCGGATCCTTATCTATTCAGAATGCATTGGGGCTGAACTGATCCATTATGGGCCGCTTGTGAGAGCCCTGAAACGGATCTCACAAGCGGACCCAGAAACGCCAGTGTGAAAGTAGCCTAAGTTGCTTCAATGTTATGGCTGATTGGTGTAAATTATCTACTGATTGGTGCTTCAGATGTTGCTAAGATTTCCTGCTGTGAGTGAGACAGAGCTGCTTCACCCACTGTTTTGACACATGTAGCATCACCATAGTCTATAATACATTGACCTGTAGTGATATTTGTGAATCCTTCAGAATTTTCTATATTTCTGCATAAATTTGACCTAAAACTACATCATATTTTCACACAAGTCCTAAAAGTAGATAAAGATAACCACATCAAACAAATAAATAAAAAATATTAGACCCGGTCATTTATTTATTGAAAAAAATGAACCAATATCACACGTCTGTGAGTGGCATAAGTATGTGAACCTTTAGGATTAGCAGGTAATTTGAAGGTGAAATTAGAGTCAGGTGTTTTCAGTTAATGGGATGGCAATCAGGTGTGAGTGGATAAACAGCTTTATTTAAAGAACAAAGATCTATCAAAGTCTGATCTGAAACCGTTTGTGTACGTGTATCATGGCACGAACAAAGATTTCTCAGGAAGTTGTTGATGCTCATCACGCTGGAAAAGGTTACAAAACCTGTGTAGTGGCCTCACGGACTAAGCGTGGGCACTACACGAGGGTCAATTGGGGTGTGCGTGACTTTTCTTCACCAGGGACAGGAGTGTCATTTCCAATTGTGCATATTTTATGTAAATTATAAAGTATTGTTTTTATATGTAATGTTTTTCCCTGTATTAGGTAGTATCAGGCCTAGTCTCTGTAGTTAGTCATCCTAGACGCTAGAGGGAGCTAGAGTAGCCCTGATATAAGTATTCAGGCCCAGACAGGAGAAGGAGGTTCGAGTTCTGGGAGTTCAAGGTCAGGGGTCTGCTGAGACCAGTGAGGAGGCACAAGCTAGAGCCTCCCCCTGACATGCAGCTGGACAGCCCAGGCTGTTAGTTGTAACCAGGGGGCTAGTGGAGGGCTAGCCTACCTGAGGATAAAGAGAGCCTAGGTTAGCTCTGAAGACGCCCCAGTAGCAGGATAGCACCTCCTGGGAGAAAGCCAGCAGTCAGCCTCCAGTCAATTCAAGTCAGCACCAGGTCAGATAAGTACCCTGATGGACAGAGGTTATATAGAATACAGCAAGTGCCGATATTGGAGAAAGGAACGATATACCAAGGATAAAAGCCAGCATTTAGGCATCCGGGCCTTGGCATCCAGCCAGCTAAAATAGCTGAAGGGGATAGAGCAGTGTTGCACTGTAAAGCAATCACTTTTGGGTTCCTCCAAGTATCTTGCCTGTTTATTTCCTGCCGCCATCTGACGTCTACCTGTTTGTAAAGTATTGTCTGAGGGACTGCATCACCACCATTTATCAATTGAACTGTATGTATAAAGTTTGCACCGTGAACTTCAAGTAAAAAGACATTTGGTTTATCGACTGATTCCTCCATTATTCCATCTGTCACTATACGGCGTGCCACCGTTCAATTGGCACTGGCGTCACGAACCTTAAAGGGACCTTGCCCCAGTCACATAAAACACCTGCAACATCCAGGGCACCTCATCCAACACCAGGCCTGGTCACTAAATACAGAGTGTGCCCCAGAGGACTTTTGTGCCAGCCTCTCCTTCACTGCTGTATGCCTGCCCAGGGTTCCCATATATAACTGTGAGTGACCCTCGCTTGCCATTGACCGTGACCTCACAATCGCATTACCCTGCAGGTCTGGCGTACCGCATAAATTGGCGTCACGAACAGGATCCGAGCATATCTGCGCCATTGTTGGATTACAGAACTGTGTGCCATTATCCATCTAAAAAAGTGACTAAGCCCTATTGCTTTATTGAAAAATTGCTGGGCCCAAAGGACTGTCCTAAGTAGCGGTGTGAAAATAGGGTTTTATGGACTGTTTGCTGCTTGTTTAAGCCACCGCTTGCTGTCAGTGAATAGACAGCGTTTCTGCTAAAGATGGCCGCTGAGCTTGCTTGAGTTTACTGCTGCGTCATCTTCATCCTGAATTGGCGGTAAAAGTTGGCGCCTTTTTGTTGAGGAGAGCGGGAAAAAACTCCAAGTTGGCGGCGCCGCCTGTCTGGACATTTGCATGTCTGCAGAAATGGACTCCGCCTCCCCCATACTGGAGTACCTGGGGGGCGGCCTCCCAGTGCAATGGGAGGATCTGTCTGAACTTATTGGCGCCACCCTGTCGCTCTCCAGAGAAGGATCGAGCATGTTGGAAAGTGAAGACTGCTCTGCTGGGATGTCTGCGCCTGAGCTATGGAAGACGGATGTCGTTGGTGTCGAGCCAGAGGAGGCTCCACCGGCCTACTCTCCGGGACCGGAGAGACCCGCCTGCCCGCCACTGGGGAAAGAACCGGAGCACTACTACGGCTCCTGGAGAGACTTCTTTCAGCCCTCGTTCAAGTGGTCCACACTAATGGCAGAGATCCGGGAGGCCGCTATAAAGAGGAATACTAAAACTAAAATATACTATGAAGAACTGACCAAGTCCATTCACGAGCGTCACCCTAATACCCAACCCCGCCTGGAAAGGAGAAAGGGGTTGGTTTTGTCTTTTGACAAGACCCGTGGCTACGGGTTCATACAAGACCACATTACTGGCAGAGACTTATATGTCAACCGGAGGTCTGTCAAAAGAGGTTACCTCCCTGAGCATCTGCATAACCTCCGCGAGGGAGAGGAAGTGGAATTCACCCCTGCCGAGAGCCTGAGAGGCCCATATGCTACTGCCGTGACCCGTCCCAAGAAGGAACCGGAGGACTGGGAGGCAGATGAGCACTACTCTGGCTGCGAGTGCAAACCTGAGCGCTCTCCAGAACCGGCCCATCACGCTTTCCAAGAGCGGGGCTCTTTCATTGGTCCTAACGTATTTTGGCAGCCAACCGTGTTGGAGAAATGGGTTAGTCCCTATCCGTCCCCCGAGCTGCCTCGCCGGGAGAAAACCATCCAGGACATGGAGAATCTAAAAGGACTCCGCGTTACCCTGGAGAATATCCGGAAGGGTAGGAGACCCGATGCACCACCAGAGCCTGCAGCGGCCACGTCCGATGCATCTTGCACTGTACCTGCGCCGGCGGCGACAGCAGAGGACAGCGATTCTGAGACCGACAGCATAGGTGACCAGATCGTCCGTCTGGAAGAAAAGTTGCGGGAGCTGCGCAGGATTGCCACCGCCAGGATCCAGACGCCGCCTAAGAAGGACGAGGTAAGGGTGCCTGTCACCACCCATAGACCACCTTCTACTACCTCCGCTCCGTAGGTGCCCCCAAGACGGCCCTCTAATCCTGTGACTTGCTGCGCAGAGTCAGTCATTCCACAGCCCACCGGACCGCTTGTGGCGGCGGTATCTACTCCAGCACAGCCTACCATAATTATGCCTGGACCGGTACGGTCCACAAATGTCTTTACCCCTAGGCCTATGGGGCCGATACCTATTAGGGGTCCCTTCATGTTGCAGCTGCCCCCTAACACTGTAATGTGGGCACATCCACCTGTGGAGGATTACTACAGGCCTTATTTGCCAGCAGAGCCGGGTAATTATGATATGCCCTTGTGAGTTAGCCTGCTAGGCCTTTGATTTGTTTTGCCAAGGGATGACTTTTGAAAATTTAACCCTTCCAGGACAGGAGTCCTTGTGTTATGGTCCTTTGTTGCTGCTGCCAGTTCACCCACGGCTCAGTGGTAGTGGTCACCCACTGAAATAATAAAAGTCAGCAAAGCCATGTTTGTTTCCAGGACCTCCTGCCTGCTTCTACTATCACACACCAAGTTGTGCCTGTTCCGTTGTTGCACCTTTTACCCTTAACCCCCTTTTCAGGTTGATCAGGGGTATTACAGCATTCATTTTTATACCACTTGACAGTGTGGGATATCTTCTATGTGCTGTCATTTTTATTGTGCAACGGAACTCCAAGGATACGTGCCCAGAGATGGACTCCACTGCACGCGAGCCTCTGTGATTTATAAGCAAGGAACCTGGGTACGGACTCATATTTATTCTTTGAGCCTCCAAGAACTCTTAAATTGTTTTACCGTGTTCTGCTGTTCTCCTAAGGACAATTTGCACATATGGACTATCCTGGTAATAATGCTACGCTGTGCCAGGTCAGCGCCCCTGTTCCCTCATACGATCCTGAGAGGAGAGAACGACGCTCCTTTTCACCAGTACTTGTTCCTAAGCCAGTTGGAACTGCCTGATTTGTGCATGTAATGTGCTTCTGCAAATGTAGATGTGTTTCCTGCTTTGCTTTTTGGTCTCTTTTTCAGGTGCAGTATCCAGCTGGGCAGGGCCCCTCCATGTTGCGCCGAGGTCGGGCAACGTTAAAGCGTGGGCACTACACGAGGGTCAATTGGGGTGTGCGAGACTTTTCTTCACCAGGGACAGGAGTGTCATTTCCAATTGTGCATATTTTATGTAAGTTATAAAGTATTGTTTTTATATGTAATGTTTTTCCCTGTATTAGGTAGTATCAGGCCTAGTCTCTGTAGTTAGTCATCCTAGACGCTAGAGGGAGCTAGAGTAGCCCTGATATAAGTATTCAGGCCCAGACAGGAGAAGGAGGTTCGAGTTCTGGGAGTTCAAGGTCAGGGGTCTGCTGAGACCAGTGAGGAGGCACAAGCTAGAGCCTCCCCCTGACATGCAGCTGGACAGCCCAGGCTGTTAGTTGTAACCAGGGGGCTAGTGGAGGGCTAGCCTACCTGAGGATAAAGAGAGCCTAGGTTAGCTCTGAAGACGCCCCAGTAGCAGGATAGCACCTCCTGGGAGAAAGCCAGCAGTCAGCCTCCAGTCAATTCAAGTCAGCACCAGGTCAGATAAGTACCCTGATGGACAGAGGTTATATAGAATACAGCAAGTGCCGATATTGGAGAAAGGAACGATATACCAAGGATAAAAGCCAGCATTTAGGCATCCGGGCCTTGGCATCCAGCCAGCTAAAATAGCTGAAGGGGATAGAGCAGTGTTGCACTGTAAAGCAATCACTTTTGGGTTCCTCCAAGTATCTTGCCTGTTTATTTCCTGCCGCCATCTGACGTCTACCTGTTTGTAAAGTATTGTCTGAGGGACTGCATCACCACCATTTATCAATTGAACTGTATGTATAAAGTTTGCACCGTGAACTTCAAGTAAAAAGACATTTGGTTTATCGACTGATTCCTCCATTATTCCATCTGTCACTATACGGCGTGCCACCGTTCAATTGGCACTGGCGTCACGAACCTTAAAGGGACCTTGCCCCAGGCACATAAAACACCTGCAACATCCAGGGCACCTCATCCAACACCAGGCCTGGTCCCTAAATACAGAGTGTGCCCCAGAGGACTTTTGTGCCAGCCTCTCCTTCACTGCTGTATGCCTGCCCAGGGTTCCCATATATAACTGTGAGTGACCCTCGCTTGCCATTGACCGTGACCTCACAATCGCATTACCCTGCAGGTCTGGCGTACCGCACATGTCTAAGGGTACTTTCACACTTGCGGCAGAGTGATCCGGCAAGCAGTTCCGTCGCCGGAACTGCCTGCCAGATCCGGCAATCTGCATGCAAACGGACAGCATTTGTAGACGGATGCGGATCGGTCTCACAAATGCATTGCAAGAACGGATCACATTTTTAAAGGTCTGTGCATGTGCAGACCGGAAGAACGGATCCGGCATTGCGGTATTTTTAATACATTTCAATGTAAATTAATGCCAGATCCGGCATTCCGGCAAGTGTTCCGGAATTTTGGACGGATATAAAACCGCAGCATGCTGTGGTATTATCTCCGTCCTGAAAAGTCAAAAAGACTTAACTGAAGACATCCTGATGCATCCAGAATGCATGGGGATAAAACTGATCAGTTCTTTTCCGGTACAGAGCCCCTAGGACGTAACTCTATGCCGGAAAAGAAAAACGCTAGTGTGAAAGTACCCTAAGCAGTCTGGAATCCACCAGTCCACAGTCAGACAGATTGTATACAAATGGAGGAAATTACTGTATTTTGTCGGACTAAAAATGGCAGTGCATCTTATAGTCCGAATGTCAATGACTGCTTCCATTATGGAAATGGTCATTAGCATGCAGGAGGAGCAGGGAGCAGTGAGGGAAGTGCTGTGCAGCTGTACTCGCCCTCCCTGGTCGTCTTCTGGGCTCTGCTCTGCACTGTGTCCTGACTACGTACAGCGTTAGGACATAGTGCATGTAGGCATGCAATATGGCCTAATGCTGTGCGACATCATGTCACAGTTCAGCGCGGGCCGGAAGAAGACAAGAGAGCAGTGAGTGGATCTGCAGAGGGGCAACACCATCCGGAGCAAGCAAGGAAAGTTTATTTATTTTTTAATGTCTGATCTGAGGTCTCATGGGGGTCCAACCTGTGACTGATAAGGGTCTGATCTGAGGCTGATGGGGGTCCGATCTGAGGCTCATGAGGGTCTGATCTCAGGCTGATGGGGGTCTGATATCAGGCTGATGGGGGTCTGATCTCAGGCTAATGGGGAGGTCTGATCTAAAGCTGATGGAGCTTGGCGGTCTGATCTGAGGTCTGATGGAGCTTGGGGGTCTGATTTTGTGGTCTCATCTGAGGTCTGGGGGTCTGGTGAGGATTGGGGGTCTCATTTTCCTCCTCTGAATCCCAAATGCGTCTTATAATCTGGTGTGTTTTATAGTCCGAAAAAATACAGTATTACCCTCCCAGGAGTGGTCGACCAACAAAGATCATGGCAAGAGAAAGTTGTATACTAGTCCTTGATGTTACAAAGGACCCCATGGTATCCTCAAGACAACTAAAGGCCTTACTCAGATTAGCTAACATTAATACAGGGAGTGCAGAATTATTAGGCAAGTTGTATTTTTGAGGATTAATTTTATTATTGAACAACAACCATGTTCTCAATGAACCCAAAAAACTCATTAATATCAAAGCTGAATATTTTTGGAAGTAGTTTTTAGTTTGTTTCTAGTTTTAGCTATTTTAGGGGGATATCTGTGTGTGCAGGTGACTATTACTGTGCATAATTATTAGGCAACTTAACAAAAAACAAATATATACCCATTTCAATTATTTATTTTTACCAGTGAAACCAATATAACATCTCAACATTCACAAATATACATTTCTGACATTCAAAAACAAATCAGTGACCAATATAGCCACCTTTCTTTGCAAGGACACTCAAAAGCCTGCCATCCATGGATTCTGTCAGTGTTTTGATCTGTTCACCATCAACATTGCGTGCAGCAGCAACCACAGCCTCCCAGACACTGTTCAGAGAGGTGTACTGTTTTCCCTCCTTGTAAATCTCACATTTGATGATGGACCACAGGTTCTCAATGGAGTTCAGATCAGGTGAACAAGGAGGCCATATCATTAGATTTTCTTCTTTTATACCCTTTTTTGCCAGCCACGCTGTGGAGTACTTGGACGCGTGTGATGGAGCATTGTCCTGCATGAAAATCATGTTTTTCTTGAAGGATGTAGACTTCTTCCTGTACCACTGCTTGAAGAAGGTGTCTTCCAGAAACTGGCAGTAGGACTGGGAGTTGAGCTTGACTCCATCCTCAACCCGAAAAGGCCCCACAAGCTCATCTTTGATGATACCAGCCCAAACCAGTACTCCACCTCCACCTTGCTGGCGTCTGAGTCGGACTGGAGCTCTCTGCCCTTTACCAATCCAGCCACGGGCCCATCCATCTGGCCCATCAAGACTCACTCTCATTTCATCAGTCCATAAGACCTTAGAAAAATCAGTCTTGAGATATTTCTTGGCCCAGTCTTGACGTTTCAGCTTGTGTGTCTTGTTCAGTGGTGGTCGTCTTTCAGCCTTTCTTACCTTGGCCATGTCTCTGAGAATTGCACACCTTGTGCTTTTGGGCACTCCAGTGATGTTGCAGCTCTGAAATATGGCCAAACTGGTGGCAAGTGGCATCTTGGCAGCTGCACGCTTGACTTTTCTCAGTTCATGGGCAGTTATTTTGCGCCTTGGTTTTTCCACACGCTTCTTGCGACCCTGTTGACTATTTTGAATGAAACGCTTGATTGTTCGATGATCACGCTTCAGAAGCTTTGCAATTTTAAGAGTGCTGCATCCCTCTGCAAGATATCTCACTATTTTTGACTTTTCTGAGCCTGTCAAGTACTTCTTTTGACCCATTTTGCCAAAGGAAAGGAAGTTGCCTAATAATTATGCACACCTAATATAGGGTGTTGATGTCATTAGACCACACCCCTTCTCATTACAGAGATGCACATCACCTAATATGCTTAATTGGTAGTAGGCTTTCGAGCCTATACAGCTTGGGGTAAGACAACATGCATAAAGAGGATGATGTGGTCAAAATACTCATTTGCCTAATAATTCTGCACTCCCTGTATTCATGAGTCCACCATCAGGAGGACACTGAAAAACAATGGTGTGCATGGCAGGATTGCAAGGAGAAAGCAGCTGCTCTCCAAAAAGAACATTTCTGCCCAAGGGGGGATTGGCCATAGACCCTATAGGGAAATATCCCGGTGGGCTGATGCCCAGGGGACCGTCTGAGCATTCCTCACAGCCGATGAGTGGAAGTTTTTGGGATGTATTTTGTGCTGCTGGGGGCAGTATTTTGTGAAGGACTGTGGTATTTGGCTCTGTTGGGGTAGTATAATGTGCCGCAATATGGTATTGCTGGCCCCGCCTACTTGTGTTGGCCCTGCCTTCCATCAGTTTAGACCCGAGTACAAAACGGGGCCACTTTTAGTATTTTTTCCAGGGCCACTTTAAATTCCTAGTCTGTCCCTGTTTCTGCCATCTCCAGTTTGCTAAAGATGAACTGGAGAGAACAATGTTTTGAGCTATTAGAACAATGAGCTATGTGAACAATGTTTTGTGGACATATGAGGCCAAAACAGGTGTCACGGACGTTCCCGTGGCAGGTACCATGAGATCGGAGAGACTGGCAACTCGTGAGTTAAATTGACAAGTTCATTGTGGATCCTATTGTGTCTGTGTTTTGGTGAATGCCACACCCCTTGCTTCAGGTGTTGCTTGTTGGTGATTTGCCTTTCCCATAAGTAGCCGCTTCTCACTCTTGGAGGTGCGGTTTATAGATTTTCTTCCTGCCTTCTAACTAGCTGGTCGGTTGTACTTGCCAGTTTTCTACTTTTAGATAAGTCTTGTCTTTTCTTATTGTTTTGTGTTATATTCCCTGTTGTTTGTATCTGGGCCTGAGACAGAGACATCCATTCGTCCATCTGGGGAGGAATAGGTTGTCTCTAGGCCTAACCTCATTCCAGGGCCTTATAGGGATATAAGGGCCTAGGTATCCAGAATATGAATATTCCTACCTTCAAGGTCTATTCATAATGATAGGTAGTTAGGGCCCGTATTAGGGTTGTTTAGGAGGTGACCTGTTTCTTCCCTAGTTTCCAGGCCCAGTTACTATTCCCCTTCCCTCCTGTGTTCAGTGTGGAGTGTCCCCCCCCCCCCCCCCCCACCACACTGATCATGACAACAGGACTTTTTGGTTTAAGTGAAAAATTTTATATTTGGCGAAAGGAAAACACTACATTCCTGCATAAAAGCCTCATCCCGTCTGTGAAACACTGTGGTTGTAGTATCATGGCTTGGGCCTATTGTGCTGCATCTGGGCCATCTTGCCATCATTGATTGAACATTGAATTCTGAATTATACCAGCAACTTCTAAAGGCAAATGTCTGGACTTCTGTCCATGAGCTGAATCTCAAGAGAAATACAATGACCCTAAGCACACAAGTTGGTTAAGAAGAATAAAGTTAAAGCTTTGAAATGGCCAAGTTAAACTTATGACCTTAATTTAATAGAAATGTTGTGGAAGGACCTGAAATGAGCAGTTCATAGGAGAAAACCAACCAACATAACCGAGGTGAAGCTGGTTTTTAGAGGAATAGGCTAAAATTCCTCCAAGCAGATGTACAGGACTAATTAACAATTACCGGAAATGTTTAGTTTCAGTTATTGCTGCACAAGGTGGGTCACTCTAGATACTAAAAGCAAAGGTTCACATACTTTTACTACTCACAGTCAAATTCTGAAGGTTTCACAAACTTTTAAGCACCACTGTACATTATCAGCATCACTTAATTCTCATCTTACTAGTTACAGATGTTACATCAGTTTCTCCTAAAGGCCCAGCATAATATTATTCTTTGCCATCCAACTGTTTTTAGAGATTTGCCCAAAGGAAAGGATAACATTTTCTTGTAGTTGGTCCCTTGAAACCTTTTTTTTCCACTTCCAGTTGTGGCCCATGACTGTCTAGGAAGAGGAAACTTTGTAACACGCGACAATTCTTTTGAGAAATTTATGGTCCTGGAGGGAGAACCATTAAAGGGCAGTGCATCTGTGAACAGAGCCATAGCTCAGGAGAACACTTCCTCTTCACTAATTCTCCACTTTGAAGCCGAGTGTCCGGCCTTGCAGTCTAATAATACCACTGTTCTCTTGTTAAAACCCACAGCTCGTTGCCACCTTTCGAGGTTTCTGTCACTTTGCTTCCCGCTCGCTGACCACCACCAGCTTTGTGTGAATCTCTCCCTGCTGTGTCTTTGCTGACCAAGTGGTATGATGCTTGGTTGCTGCAGAGCAGGGCACGTAAAGGACACACATTTCCCAGGAAGCCACCGTGGGCCTTTTTTTAGGAACGCACATTGACATTGCTGATTTTCCCAGAAAGTTTTGTCACAGCTTACTGGCTGGTTATATTTATTATGTGCAGGTTCCACGAACAGAAAGAATATGCGGATCCTCCTGGGAAGATATTTAATTAGCATATAGCTCTTGGGGCTGTCAGACGATGCATTATTGTGTGGTTCACAGTAGCAGCTCAAAGGGAAAAGTTCTTGTCACCTACTTATTGGGGATGGATCTGTTCTGTGCATGTTACACTGCAGTAGAATTGTGTATTCCACTGCAGCAGACCGGTATCAGTGCTGTAAACCTTATTCTGCCTCAATGTGTTTCAGTCACATTCCTGTTTGCCTTAAGGTGGCCATTAGAGATTAGTGTCGAGCACGAATATTCGAATAGCGAATTTTTATCGTGAATATTGCCACTTTGAGAATTTGCGAATATTTAGAATATAGTGTTATATATTCGTTATATCAAATATTCAGCATTTTTTTTCCATCTGAACACATGATTCCTCTCTGCTTCTTGCTTGTGGGCCAATGAGAAGGAAGCAATGTCAAGTCGCCAACAATACTTAGTGCAGCAATCAGTAATCTGTAGTCAGACCTGCTAAAATGTGAAGTTGCACGTAGTGCGAATTTTTTTTGTAATCACTGCCGATTAGCGCAATCGCGAATATATTGGAGCACTTGACTCTATCTGCATATAAAGCTATTCTAATGTTCTGCCGTGCCAACCATTTTCTCCAGTCTCAAGAAACTTATATCAGCTTAAAAAATGTAGCCGGTATTTCGCGTTACGAATTCGCATTACACTATTTTTACATTGCCGATTTTTTGGGCATTCAATAAAATAATCTCGAATTCTCGAAATTCACGAATATATGACTGATATTCTACAAAATATTTGCAACTAATGTGAATTTCCTCGCGCTTCGCGGTAACGAATCGCATTTTTTCCTAAAATGGCTGCTGCACGTGTAAGGACATGGAGAAAGGAACTCTGGGATGGCGGGATCACCCATAATCCCATGCATGCAGCCAATCAGCAGCCAGCCAGCCCTGTGATGTCACAGCCCTGTAAATAGTGTCAGCCATCTTAGATTCTGCCATTTACCAGTGTACTTAGTGCAGAGAGAGACGTCAGCAGGCGCTAGGGACAGTGCTAGGAAAAACTTCATTGTGCTAAAAAAAACTATTTACAAGTACAGGGAAAGATTATTCAGGGTGTAGGGAAAGGATAGGGAGGAATCATTCCACAGCATTTCTGTTGAACAGGGTTAATTCGGGGAGGTGACATAATTGCCATTATACAGCTCTGTAATTCCATCAAACCGTTCTTATTAGGGTACAAGTGCTGTTTGATACAGGCATTAACAGGGGTTATTACAAGGAAATATTCTTACTTGCCCTTTTATTTGCCCTTGTGCGGTCAGTGGCGGATCCAGAGCCTGGTCTCGGGAGGGGCACTTTCAGATTAATTTCTGTCCGCCGCCACAAAACAAGGGTGCTTATAGAACAGACTACACAGTGTAGAGGTATACTGTACATTGTGTGGCACAGTGTATGCTATATGTGTACAACAAACATATTTCACATGAAAACTTACAATTACTTGACTTGGCCCTTGGGGATCTCGGACACCACTTCAACACTTTGGCCGGGGGCTCGGCGGAGCTGATGTGTTTTATCCTAATGAGAAAGATTTCATAATAAGGATTTGGAGAAGGGGCAGAGGGATAGCAGAGCAGGGAGAGGCTGGTGCTGATACTAGGGGTCATACCATGGGGGAGTAAAAAAGCCCACCATGTGCCAGCAATAACAGCCCCCCATGTGCCAGCAATAACAGCCCCCCCCCCTGTGCCAGTAATAACAGCCCCCCATGTGCCAGTAATAACAGCCCCCCATGTGCCAGCAATAACAGCCCCCCCCTGTGCCAGTAATAACAGCCCCCCATGTGCCAGTAATAACAGCGCCCCATGTGCCAGCAATAACAGCCTCCCATGTGCCAGCAATAACAGCCCCCCATGTGCCAGCAATAACAGCCCCCCTTGTGCCAGCAATAACAGCCCCCCATGTGCCAGTAATAACAGCCCCCCCTGTGCCAGTAATAACAGCCCCCCCGTGCCAGTAATAACAGCCCCCCCCTGTGCCAGTAATAACAGCCCCCCCTGTGCCAGTAATAACAGCCCCCCCCTGTGCCAATAATAACAGCCCCCATGTGCCAGCAATAACAGCCCCCTATGTGCCAGCAATAACAGCCCCCCATGTGCCAGCAATAACAGCCCCCCATGTGCCAGCAATAACAGCCCCCCATGTGCCAGCAATAACTGCCCCCCATGTGCCAGTAATAACAGCTCCCCCGTGCCAGCAATAACAGCCCCCCGTGCCAGCAATAACAGCCCCCCATGTGCCAGCAATAACAGCCCCCCATGTGCCAGCAATAACAGCCCCCCATGTGCCAGTAATAACAGCCCCCGCTGTGCCAGTAATAACAGCCCCCCCGTGCCAGTAATAACAGCCCCCCCGTGCCAGTAACAACAGCCCCCCCCAGTGCCAGTAATAACAGCCCCCCCTGTGCCAGTAATAACAGCCACCCCCCCTGTGCCAGTAATAACAGCCCCCATGTGCCAGCAATAACAGCCCCCATGTGCCAGCAATAACAGTCCCCCATGTGCCAGCAATAACAGCCCCCCATGTGCCAGCAATAACAGCCCCCCCTGTGCCAGTAAAAACAGCCCCCCCCCGTGCCAGCAATAACAGCCCCCCCTGTGCCAGTAATAACAGCCCCCCCTGTGCCAGTAATAACAGCCACCCCCCCTGTGCCAGTAATAACAGCCCCCATGTGCCAGCAATAACAGCCCCCATGTGCCAGCAATAACAGTACCCCATGTGCCAGCAATAACAGCCCCCCCGTGCCAGTAATAACAGCCCCCCCTGTGCCAGTAATAACAGCCCCCCCTGTGCCAGTAATAACAGCCCCCCTGTGCCAGTAATAACAGCCCCCCCGTGCCAGTAATAACAGCCCCCATGTGCCAGCAATAACAGCCCCCTATGTGCCAGCAATAACAGCCCCCCATGTGCCGGCAATAACAGCCCCCCATGTGCCAGCAATAACAGCCCCCCATGTGCCAGCAATAACAGCCCCCCATGTGCCAGCAATAACAGCCCCCCATGTGCCAGTAATAACAGCCCCCCCTGTGCCAGCAATAACAGCCCCCCATGTGCCAGCAATAACAGCCCCCCATGTGCCAGCAATAACAGCCCCCCATGTGCCAGTAATAACAGCCCCCCCTGTGCCAGCAATAACAGCCCCCCCCCGTGCCAGCAATAACAGCCCCCCCCCCCCGTGCCAGCAATAACAGCCCCCCCCCGTGCCAGCAATAACAGCCCCCCATGTGCCAGCAATAACAGCCCCCCATGTGCCAGCAATAACAGCCCCCCATGTGCCAGCAATAACAGCCCCCCATGTGCCAGTAATAACAGCCCCCCATGTGCCAGTAATGACAGCCCCCCCTGTGCCAGTAATATCAGCCCCCCATGTGCCAGTAAAAGTAATGTATATATATAAAAAAAAAAACACATACTTACCTCCATGTCAGCGATGCGATGCAGGCCTCTTCCGGCCTGTGTCACGCGCTGTATGGCTCAAGCGGCGCGATGACGTCATCGCGCCGCCTGCGCCAGCCTCTGATAGGCTGCCGGCACTAGGCCGGCAGCCTATCAGAGGAAGGGAAAGGGACACGCCTCTCCCTCCCCTGCCTCAGCACAGCCATCTGTATCGCTGTACTGAGGACGGCGATACAGATGACTATGGAGAGGAACGCTTCCATAATGCGTTCATCTCCCTGTGCCCCGCCGCCGCCAGCTCGGGGGGGGGGGGGCGATTGCCCCGTTGCCCCCCCCCACTGGATCCGCCACTATGTGCGGTGCAGTTATGTTCTAAAGAATTTTTTGGCTTGTATTAGTGGGGGAAAAAGGGCTTATTAGCCATTGTGTGGGGAAGTGCAAAAATTACAGCCCCTTTTGTCGTGTATTAGTGGCAAAAGTAAAATATATTTGCTGCTCAGCGGTGCAGTTATCTGTTTTAAAGCCCTTTTTTGCGTGTATTAGTGGATAAAGGAAAAATATATTTGCCGCTCAGCAGTGCAGTGATATATTCTAAAGCCCAGTTGGCTGTGTATTATTGGCAAAATAAAAATATATTCGCCGTTCAGCATTGAACTTATCTGTTGAAGAGACTTTTGTGAAAAAATTAGCGCGTAATTGCCGTTCAGCGGTGCATTGAGATATTTTACAGCCCAGTTTGCCGAGTATTACTGGCGAAATAAAAATATATTCACCGTCCACCGTTGCACTTATCTGTTGAAAAACCTTTTATGTTGTGTAAAAGTAGAAAAAAATTAGGGCCTAATTGCCGTTCAGCGGTGCAGTTATATGTGGTGAAGCACTTTTCGCAGGGTGGACGAATTACGTACTGGTGAAATTTTCTTGGGTGAAACAGGCTTTTTTGGGGAAAATTAATGGGTGATAGTAGACTTTCTTCTGTATGAACCTAATTCCATTATCCTTTTATTGGTGAAATTTTTTATTTCAACCATGTTTTCTTCGGGAAAATTGACGGGTGATTGTACACCTCCTTTTGTGAGATGGACCAAATTACGTAGTGGTGAAATTTTTTATGTGAAACAGGCTTTTTTTGGTTAAATTGATTGGTGATTGTACACTTTCTTTTGCTGTATGGGCTGAATTACGCAGTGTTGAAATTTTTAATTTCAAAGTAAACTCTTGTTAAGTAATCTCTTGTAAAGTCAATGTCTCCAAAAGTGCCCCTCTCGCGATTTACACCAAATACATTATTTTCATGTAGAGATCCAAGAATTATGTTGGAGGCATGTAGTGTATGCAAGCCATGTGCGACCCCTCACGCTGTTCTGCACCTGGTTTGCCTGGGCAAACGGAGTCACACAGGGGAAGAACTGCTCCGTGTCCATCAAGAAATCAAATCCTGGCTTTCTCCGCGAAAACTCAAAATCGGAACCACGGTGACCGACAACGGGAAGAACATGGTGCCAGCGCTGTGTCAAGGAGGGCTGAGCCATGCGCCCTGCATGGCACATGTGTTCAATCTAGTTGTCAAGCGGTTCCTGAAGTCTTCCACCCATCTGCAAGACATCCTAAAAATGGCCAGGAAACTTTGCATGCACTTCAGCCACTCGTACACAGCAAAGCACACCCTCCTTGAGCTGCAGCGGCAGAACAGCATCCACCAACATAGGCTGATGATGTTTCTAACCATTGGAATTCCACCCTCTATATGTTGGACCGACTGTACGAACAGAAAAAGGCCATCAACGATTTCTTGATGATCCAAGCGGACAGGAGTAGTCCCCTGTGTAACTTCGATGTCAGCCAGGGCCAGCTCATGCGTGACACCTGCCGTTTGCTCAGGCCCTTTGAAGAGGCCACGTTATTTGTCAGTCGCCAGGACTACAGGAGGAACGATTTCATTCCACTGCTTTATGTCCTGGAACAGATGCTGGTAAATCTGGCTGGTCAGGGACTGGAGAGGTGGTGCCTACAAAGATGGCGGCAGAATTTGATACGTTTGTCTGTCTACAGTCAGTGAACGGGAACATCATTTATCGCAAGGATATGCAAACGCCAACCGATGGGGTATTAACCGCCAGAAGTAGGTCATCGGCACGAAGGAGCAGTCATGTTCACAGCTTGAGGTATCCTCCCGAAAGCTTGACCTCTGCACGTGGACGGTCTGCATTGCGAAGCTTGTCTAAAAGAAAAATCCTGCAGTGCACCCCCCTTGGAGGAAACTCTTGATCCGGCACAGGCTTCTTTGCTCCTTTAAAAACAATGGACTCTGTACAGCGTGACACCGATGTACAATTTCTCATACACCAGACTGAAAGAGTATTCCAAGCACCTCTCTGCCCACATAGCTGCCGAGAAGCAGAAGGGTCTTGCCATTGAAGTGGGCTCAGAGCTGAACCTAAAAGCCAAATTATTTTTGGTCTGTTTACCTAGACTTAAAGGAAAGGACAGAGATCCACTGGCTGTGCTCATATAGATTTCATCAAAGCCTCCATTCACCAAGACAAGCACAGAGGACCGGATTGTGTGGACAAGTTGGTTGTGCAGGACGTACACAGGAGGACGATCTATTGGAGGTTTTACCATAGACATTAACTTGCATCCCGCTGTTCATGTATAACGGCTCTAAGGCGCTCATGGCTATTGTAGGGAAACTTTGACTGTTTGGGTAAGCTGGTGATCAGTTCTCAGGACCTTACTTGGCTAGCAGTGATGTGGACCAGGAATGACGTGTCTAGATCAGTATTGGCCACAGAGCTTGTTTTCTCTGTGCCCGTCGAACCTCGCATGGACATTTTTTATGCCATCCACGAAGAGGACTTCAAGACTTTATGGAATGATATTCATAAATCAAAGGACGAGGTCACGTTGGAGGAAGTGGACAATTTATTCCAATGTCTTTACTTGCATTTCTTCAAACACTTTAGAATCCACTTATCAGCAACCCAGCTCATCACAGAATGAGCTGGAGTCGGCTTGTTTGCTGGACTGTCCTCCAGTTATCAGCCATTACCCCATACATTTCTTGATCCATATGCATTACCATCGTGGTCACCCCGACACTGGTCGTCAATCCATTCTTGTTATTGAAGCACTTTGTTTTTCCAGTTTGTCTTTTAAATCTTTTGGTTTTGCCCCTTCTGTGTTATATTTTATGTGTGTTAATATCCTATTTGTTGTTTTTTTCTCCCCCGTTCAAAAAAAAAAAGAAGAAAAAGAATTGGCTTGTGATTTGGTAGCCAAAAGCAGGAGTGGGTACAAAACACTGTAGACATGCAACTATTCAGTTCACGTGTCATCTCTGTTTTGGTTCCACTCCTTTTTTGGGGGGCATTAGCAATACTGATGGATTACTGACCAAATGGTGACCGAGTGAAGGCGGATACTCCACAGACAGGATCCGTTTTTTGGGGGTTATTGTTCTGACGGATCAGAGGAAGGGCAAAATAATCAGTGATGTTAACACAAACTTACTGCTGACACCCTCTCCACTCTGTCAGGGGGGCTCTACTTGTATAAGCGTTTAATAGAACAGGTTATGTAGACATCTATGTGGAATCAGCTGACGACGGTGTGAAAGGAGTGCGCTTCTTCTTGACGCTAACATCGACCTGTAAGGCTGAGTTTACACTTGAGTTATTTGGTCAGTTTTGGCCCCGTGACTGCCCTAATAAGTGAGGTGTGCAGTGATTCTAAGAGCGACGCCTATCATCTGCATGTCATACTGACTCACAGTATTATTTCACTACCACAGCGACTCCCTATGCGTGTTACTGCAAGACACAGTGTTCTATACCAATATAAAGGCTCTCTGCAGCCAGGAAATAGTTGTTTTTTAACGTAATTCTGCGAACCAGCGAATCAAATTTTTAAAAAATTCTCTCATCTCCATTGGCCATACACATTTGTCCAAAGTTCAAAACAGACAATTTCAACCAAAATGAACGTTCATCGGGTGAAATTTAGCAACAAATTATCATTTTTAGCCAACTGATGAGTGATCATTATCGCTCGAGAACAAGTCAGGCGTGTTTAATATTTGTGCCCGATAGTCAAACAGAAAGATCTTTCAAAAAAAGATGGAGGATAAAAGATTTTTCTTTAAAGAACATTCCCAGAAAGCTCTTTCATCCATTCCCTGGTTTCATTAAACATGTAAAGGGCAGTTTGAACAACTTTAATGGACAATATGGACTAAAGTTGGGTATGACCATGTCTGTGAAATGAACGTTCACCAGATGTTTAACTGCTGTTCAACCATCAACCAACTTCTATCTAATGTGTATGGCCAGTTTTAGGAAATGGAGCTCAGACCTTGTCTCTGCTTGCTGTGCAGGTGAACGCCATTTATTGCTCTCAACAGAATGAGTAACAGTGCAGACGACTCCCTGCCCCCATCCATATGTGTGACTGTGGCTTATAGTACAACTTGGTAGCATCAAATTGTCAGCTGGTTAACCCCTTGTCCACTTCACTGTTGGTTTTAAAGCTGACCGAATAAAACCCTGTTAATGGCATTATAAGGTGTCCCTACTGGGTCATATTTTGGACAAGTAGGTACTGTGCTGCCTAGAGTGTCTTTGTAAGGTACCTCTTTTACTCCTGCAGAAAAACACCTCCTTAATATGGCATGTAACAAAGGAAGCACAGTTTTGTTTGCCATAAATTCATATGGGACCTGGGGTGAAGAAACTTGTTGTGCCCCCTAGGCACAAGGCAGTGCAGTGTGGGCAGATGTGTCAATTCTGGGGCCCCAAGCAAAGCTTTGTTTCGGGGGTCCTAATGCACCGCTAAGCTCCTGCCCATAGTAATAAAGACTCTGGTAGTAATAACCCACCCCAGTAGTAATAAAACTAACTGTAGTGCCCCCAATAGTAAAAAGTCCCCCATAGAGTGCCCTCAAACGTAATAAGGCCTGCTATATGCCTCCAGCAATCATACGGTCCCTGTAGTTCCCCCAGAAATAAGGCCCCCATTAGTGCCTCAAGTAGTAATAATGCCCCCCCTATAGTATGTTCCAAGTGGGAAAGAAAAAAAACCTGACTTCCATTCTATATTGCCATGAGAGATGCAGTGCAGGCCACAGGCCTCTTCCGGATGCGACCTGAAACACCTGCATCCCTCGTCATTGTGCCGCCTGTACCATTTATGCCTCCCCTCATAGGCTTCAGGCCTAGTGGCCTATGAGAGTCAATGGCATAGGAGAGAGCCATTAGCTCCTGTATCAACACCCTGAGGACATGGATACAATTGATTATACCATGCAGTAGGGAGGCTTCCATAATCTGTGGATTCCCACCCATTTGCATGTTCTGCCTGGTGGTGAAGACCGGCCCTGTGGATCCTTACAACACAGAGGCAGTAGGAAAGTGCTAATGTGCAGCATAAATGTCAGCATCGACCTCTAGTACCGGTGTACTCTGTGACCCTAGCTCGCCTGCCTGTGCAATGTATTCTGAAAGCCATAGCGAGGAATGTTGCCGCAGACTGCTATGGGGTGATGACCTCAAAACCACATGAAGGTCATTCTGTTTCTCGGCAGCATTTCCCGACGTGATCAGAGCCGCAGGGTATATACATTTATTGTGTCAGCACAGTTTTATTATTACACTCCAAACCGGTGCCATCGGAGTTCACCAGCACTTAATCATTCCGTATTTTTACCCTTCCCACATTTCTTCTTTTCTCATTTTTTCACACTTTGCTGGGACTTGTAGTTTTTGAGGCTAGCAGGAGAGTCCCTGGTTGCAGATCACTGGTCTATAGCCTTATATCTCTTCATTTACAGTTCTAATTCCTGATGTGGAACCGGTTTCTGACAATGAAATATCTACCGATGTCTCAGTGTATCTCTGGGCTACTGAATGATTGCCATGAGATTGAGATTTTCTGCGCCCACCTTTCAGAATTACCTTGGCGGTGGCTGTTTTCATTTTTATGATTTGACAGTACAAGGACCTCCACGTATCCGCTAATGATGCTATATGTCACTGTATCTAATGATGACAGGAGATATGGAATATATATAGTCATTTGTACAGTAAGACAGCGCTATCTGCGGAATTGTATTATAGTGAAGAAGCCAAGGCACTCTTCTTATCATCCTGCCTTCATTTGTGGTTGAGGGGGATGATGGGCCCCCAAGGTGTCGGTTCCCGGTTGTAATTGCTACCTCTGCAACTCCAGCTACAGCACTGAATAAGGGTTTATATTACACATTGCGTTCATGTTGCCGAATTTTGTCGCAGTTTTGGGCAAATCACGTCAGATACTGTGACCCGACCCTTATAAGCCAAATTCCTTAAAGGGAATCTGTCACTAGCGACCTCCCTATCCAGCTGTTTGCATAGACACATGGTTGTGGTTGACCTGATTAAAACGCTGTTTTGCTTTTGTTGATCCGAAGCTCCATTCCCACGTTATGATGTGTTTTCTAAATATGCAAATTAGATCTTTGGTGCAATGAGGCATCACCATTGCTCTTGTTGCACCCAAACTTCACTCCTTTCAGTGGTTATCTCCTAGATCACTGCTTTGTCACTACCTGGCCCTGTCAATCAAATCAGCGATGGAAGGGAAGGCCACAGAAATGCGTTGAGCTTGGGAGCTGCAAGGGCAATTTTGACGCCCTCATTGCACTAAATGTCTAATTAGCATATTAGGAAAAACTATCATAACTCAGGCACAGAGCTTCGGATAAAAAAACAACAACTGCGTTTTAATCAGGTGAACCATGTCTGATGGGGAGGCCTCGGGTGACAAATTCCCTTTAAATCTGATAATATAGTATCCCATTAGTGCCATCTTATCAGACATTCTGGATTATCAAAAGGTACCGATTATTAAATTTACTCCAAGGAAAACTGCCAAGGCAAGATGATGAAAACCTGCTGCCATGATGCCATATGGACAGGTGTGGCGCTGTTTTTGGAAGGAAGCAGACCTGATCTTCTAATACTATACAGCCCCTTTAAGAATTACTGAACCATTGGATGCTGGAGTAATGGAAGTATTTGGAAGTCATTGTACAACTTTGGAAAAGCTGCCTATTTAGTATACAGACTTGCGGCACCCATGGTTCTCAAATTATCAGCACTTCCCTGTTACATATAATCCATTGTTACATTTTGTTCCATAAGATAATTGTTACCAGGTGGAGCAGCGCCTAGTATTATAGTGTGAGGGAGGCGGACGGAACGGTCATGAGAGAAGACTGCCACCTGCTGGAGCAAGCATGTTCTGCATGAGAGCTCAGCTGTGGGAAGGAAAATGGGGGACGCAGTGATTTAATGGATCCCATACCTCACTGCACATAAAGGACTACTGCTCTGTACACAAGAAGGCAGACATTACCATACCCCGTCTAGAAGATTTATCATAGTCCTGGCATGTACACCTGTCAGCTGTCTGGCTAATAACATCTCTGGAGACTACCAAATGAAGCCAGTCTATATTCCTCAGAGCAGGCCATAATGTAATAATCTAGAGCACAAATCATTTCCTTCCCTCGTGCAGACATTCATCAGATGCCTGGATCTATATGATTTCTGGATACCATGTGTTTCCCCAGAACGTGTAGGTGCAGCTCTAGTTCAGGATGTGCACAGAATCACACAATTAAAAAAAAAAAACAGGGCGCCGCAACGTGACCGTCGGCAGAAGTGTCAGTCATGACGGTTTAAACATGATTCTCCAGTCATTTTCCGGCCCAGTTATCATGGGATTAATTACGTCGTGTTATAATGTGCGGAATGTCATGCAGTTAATTAATCCCAGGTTAGATCTGTTTACGGGAGAAGTGTGGAATTTGTGAAAATTGGATCCATGAATTCTAGAAAGGAGAGGATTTGGAAAGTATATTACCGGAAAATAAAGAAAGAACAACGGGAAAAGTTGTGATTGCGATTGAGCTGGCATTAAAGTATGAACTGCTAGTGGTGCTTAGCCAATGATCACACAACTAAGGTGGTGCACCTTTATTTTGGGTTCTGCAGCAGGGTATATGTTGAGGCAGGTCACATTAATACTAGGTGGCATCTCCCTTGCTACGGGCTGCCATGGTAATGGTCATACAGACGATGGGTCTCTTCCTGTGGGATGTCATTCCAAGCTCTTTCAGCTTGGACCCGTAGTTCAGCCAGGTGGTGTGCATGGGAGGTCCGTCACCCCCATTCAGTCCCAGACTTTCTCAGTGGGGGGAGACATCTGGCAATGGAGCTAGTTGGAGGAGCTGCTAGATACTGTGAAGAGCATGTTGTGTATTGCGGGCAATGTGTTAGCGGGTGTTATCTTGTTGGAACACCATGTCTTCTGAGTCAAAAAAAGGCAGCAGGACTGGTTCTTTATTGTCCTTGGCATACCGAAGGCTGGTCAGTGTTCCCCCCACAAATACCAGACAGGAACAGCCATGGTAGCTAATGGCTCTCCATACCATGACACCTGGTCTTCATCTTGTGTATTTCCGCACTGATATCAGTAGGTGCTCTTCAATCCTCCTGCAAACTCGGATGTGGCCATCAAGACAAACAGTAGTGTTCAGTGATGAAAGCAAGTTCTTTCTTGGTACTGCATCAGGCCTGCTCCTATCTGGACTTGTGTATGGTGGCTTTGACTTTAGCATTGCTTCATCAGTGCTTGTGGCTATAGCATCAATCAGACGGTGTTTGTCTGGTTGCATCAGCAGCACTGGAGCCATCAGAATGCTGATGTTAGGAAGCAGATGTTGAAGGCATCTTCAGAGATGTACATAAGAATGCAGTAATAACTGTTTGTGTTTTAAAGGGGTTTTTCCGAAACTTTTATACTGATGACCTTTCCTCTGGATAGGTCATCAGTATCTGATTGGTGGGGATCTGATACCTGGGACTCCCCCCACATCAGCTGTTTGAGAAGGCACCAGCAATGGCAGTAGTGCCGTGGCCTTCTTGCAACTTAGCCTAGGCCATATGACATTATGTTCATCTGTCACATAACCTAGTTGCAACTCAGCCCCATTCAAGTGAATGGGTCTGAGTTGCAATAGCAAGCACAGCCGCTATACAATGTACGCCGCTGTGCTTGGTGAGCTGAGAGAAGGCCGCAGCACTACTGAACACTGTACCAAATTTAATAAAAGTCTTATTTGTATATTTTTTATAGATTATAAGGGTATGGCCACACCTGGTGGGTCTCTGCAAAATCCATAGTGGAAAATCTACCGGTACTGCTGTACACTAAATGGTATTGTGAAAATCCCTGCAGAAATGCTACTGGTTTGCCACAGATTGCACCCTCTGCTTTGCAAAAGATGATATCCACCCGAGAAACTGCAACATAAATTGACCTGCTACAGATATCGAATCTACATCTCATGTCAAGTTATGTGGTTGAGGAAAATGTCTGCATGGAAATCTTCTGCAGAAAATCAGCACCGTATATGCCATGTGTGGCCTTACCCCGGGCTATAAATTCAAAGTAAACCCACATGAGAATGTGAAAGACCACATCTAAACCTCATACCGATAGTGTCTTGGTTGGTTTTATACTTTTGGGGCTTATACTGGAAGATGGCTGTAAGGAATATTCTTTTCTTTCCCTCTTATTTGTACCCCTGGTACAAGACTTCAGTATTCAGCTTGATTTGATTCTTATCTGGCGCCAGAGAGAGCAACGTTGACACAAGACACACTTCTGGTGTTGTTCAAAGTCACTCTAAGTTTTTATTGATCTCGTGAGACATACAGTACAGACCAAAAGTTTGGACACACCTTCTCATTCAAAGAGTTTTCTTTATTTTTATGACTATGAAGGCATCAAAACTATGAATTAACACATGTGGAATTATATACATAACAAACAAGTGTGAAACAACTGAAAATATGTCATATTCTAGGTTCTTCAAAGTAGCCACCTTTTGCTTTGATTACTGCTTGGCACACAATTTTCTTGATGAGCTTCAAGAGGTAGTCCCCTGAAATGGTCTTCCAACAGTCTTGAAGGAGTTCCCAGAGATGCTTAGCACTTGTTGGCCCTTTTGCCTTCACTCTGTGGTCCAGCTCACCCCAAACCATCTCGATTGGGTTCAGGTCCGGTGACTGTGGAGGCCAGGTCATCTGGCGCAGCACCCCATCACTCTCCTTCATGGTCAAATAGCCCTTACTTTCAAAGTTTTCCCAATTTTTCGGCTGACAATTTTTCTTAAAGTAATGATGGCCACTCGTTTTTCTTTACTTAGCTGCTTTTTTCTTGCCATAATACAAATTCTAACAGTCTATTCAGTAGGACTATCAGCTGTGTATCCACCTGACTTCTCCTCAACGCAACTGATGGTCCCAACCCCATTTATAAGGCAAGAAATCCCACTTATTAAACCTGACAGGGCACACCTGTGAAGTGAAAACCATTTCAGGGGACTACCTATTGAAGCTCATCAAGAGAATGCCAAGAGTGTGCAAAGCAGTAATTAAAGCAAAAGATGGCTACTTTGAAGAACCTAGAATATGACATATTTTCAGTTGTTTCACACTTGTTTGTTATGTATATAATTCCACATGTGTTAATTCATAGTTTTGATGCCTTCATAGTCATGAAAATAAAGAAAACTCTTTGAATGAGAAGGTGTGTCCAAACTTTTGGTCTGTACTGTATATAGTCCTAATCTAATGACATGATGTTTAAGTTAACCAATTACAAAGTAACACACGTCTTAGGCTACTTTCACACTTGCATTCGGAGCGGATCCGTCTGGTGTCTGTACAGACGGATCCGCTCCTATAATGCAAACGCTTGCATCCGTTCAGAACGGATCCGTTTGCATAACAGTTTTTTTCAGATCTGATTTTTCACTTCATGAAAACTCAGATCCGACAGTATATTCTAACACAGAGGCGTTCCCATGGTGATGGGGACGCTTCAAGTTAGAATATACTAAAAGAACTGTGTACATGACTGCCCCCTGCTGCCTGGCAGGTGCTGCCAGGCAGCAGACCCCCCCTCCCCCCCCCCCTGTTTTTAACTCATTGGTGGCCAGTGCGGCCTCACCTCCCCCCCCCCCCTAGTTAAAATCACGTTCCGAATCCCCCATCATTGGTGGCCAGTGTGGCCTCACATCTCCCCCCCCTAGTTAAAATCACGTTCCGAATCCCCCATTATTGGTGGCCAGTGCGGCCTCACATCTCCCCCCCCCCCTAGTTAAAATCACGTTCCGAATCCCCCATCATTGGTGGCCAGTGCGGCCTCACATCTCCCCCCCCCTAGTTAAAATCACGTTCCCCCATCATTGGCAGTGGAGAGTTCCGATCGGTCTGCCCCCTGGCGGTCTGCCAGGCAGCAGGGGGCAGTCATGTACACAGTTCTTTTAGTATATTCTAACTTGAAGCGTCCCCATCACCATGGGAACGCCTCTGTGTTAGAATATACTGTCGGATCTGAGTTTCACGATCTAACTCAAATCCGATGGTATATTCTAACATAGAGTCGTTCCCATGGTGATGGGGACGCTTCAAGTTAAAATATACCATCGGATTGAAGAAAACTCCGATCCGATTGTATATTAATAGGGACTCCTGACTTTACATTGAAAGTCAATGGGGGACGGATCCGTTTGAAATTGCACCATATTGTGTCAACGTCAAACAGATCCGTCCCCATTTACTTGCATTGTAAGTCTGGACGGATCCGTTTGGCTCCGCACGGCCAGGCGGACACGAAAACGCTGCAAGCTGCGTTCGGGTGTCCGCCTGCTGAGCGGAACGGAGGCCAAACAGTGCCAAACTGATGCATTCTGAGCGGATCCGCATCCACTCAGAATGCATTGGGGCAGTACGGATCCGTTCGGGGCCGCTTGTGAGAGCCTTCAAACGGAACTCACAAGCGGAACCCCGAACACAAGTGTGAAAGTAGCCTTAGCCAGCTACACATTTCAGTTATCTTATCTTTTATCAGAGTCCAAGGCTATATGTGAGCAAAAACACTTAGCTCTTATGAAATAGTTTTCCAAGAACTCTTTACCCCCTATGTGTTCCTGTGTGCGTGATGATGTATAGATAGTGATCGAATATAAGCTTATATAATAAATAGACTTTGGACTGTAATAGAACCCTTCAACGTCCATGCCAGTTACTGAGCCCCAAGTACCTGGTGGCTGACAGCATACAAACCAGTGGACAGTATACAGTAGAAAAAAAACACAACAAAAACATAGCAATATATTTGTATCTTTATATTTAATAAATATCACATTCTATTTATTACATATTCAAGTTGTACAATACAACTATTATCTTCATCTTCATTAAATATATTTCCAAAATATGTCTCTATCCAAGAAATCTACAAAATAATATTCCTCAGACTGTCCACGAGGTGAAAACTGATTTGTGAATCTGTTCTTGCTGTTTTTTTCTGCAGTCTGATCCGTATAGCATCTAGGACATAGGACAGAGTTTTCCCTACAGGCTGGAGAAAAGAATTATAGTAAAGCAAGAGTGAATGCTGCAGGTAATGGCGACTCACTTTGAATACTTTACCAAGGGGTTCAGTGACCCCTTATACCTGTGCTTCCTACCTGAGTCCTTCAAGCTACAGATCAGCCCATATTTCAAGTCAAGTCAGTGCCCGTAGACATCTTACAGGAGATCTGGAGTGCTGGAGCCAAGGTACGTGCGCAAGTCACTGACGGAAGACTTGATGAGTTTGGCTGCTATAGTTTCTTTGTTCAGCCTCTGGTGAGCTGCATAGCGATGACATCCCCCAAATGAATAGTAATAATCCCCTCCATTACGACCGTTGATCCAGAGAACATCTATGGGCGGCACAAGGTCTGCGTCCTCCTATTGTTAAGCAAACAAATCACAATATCAACTTAAAGCTCCAATTTCCAGAGCTGCTGTTCAGGAGACATGTTGAAGGCCAATGTCATATGTTCCTGTCCTATGTATATAAAGTCAAGGGACAGTTTAACATTTTGCCACTTGGTTTTTGACTTCCATACAGTAATCACATGCACCTTCATTGTCTGTGACATCATTGCCATGTTCTGTACAGTTCAGATCTGTCATTGAGGCCACTCAGAATCCTGGTATTTAAATTAAGGATCCAAAAGGCCTCCTGTGTGAGAAGTCTCTTGGTCTAATAATTCCCATTTTCCTTAGTCGCAATTTGTAACCTGCTCATATTACCATGGTGAACTTCCAAAAAATGTCAGAACCACCTGAGCATATTTAGGTTGGTTCTCTGTTGGTTCAGCTCCCATTATATGTTCTGATACCCATTTTTTTTTATTTACAAGTGGTGCAGTCTATATGCTGAAGTTTGTCCCATGTCAACATTTATGGCATCATTTTTAGGATATGTCAGAAAGGTGTGGGTCCAACCTCTGGGACTCGCTCCAATCTGCAGAATGGGCCTCCGAAGTGAAGGAAAGCAAACTGCGCTAGCATAGCATCCTCTCCATTCACTGCTCTGGAATTTCTGAAAGCGGGTGAGGAGCGCCAGCAGCTATTTCCAGAACTCCCATACCAGTGATTGGAGGGTGGCCGTGGCTGCTCTCCCCTCACTTTGAGGGCCTCTTTCTGATATGAGCGGATCTCAGAGGTTGGACGCGCACCTATCTGACATTTATGGCATATCCTAGTGATTATGCCATAAGTGTTGAGATGGGACAACCCCTTTAAGGAATAGATAACATGGCTGGTAGTACAGATAATGAAGTATTATACCTCCCCTGATTTAAGAACTAGAAGACAAAATATTACCCAGTGAAGTGGCTCTGCTAGCTACAAGGGTTTCAGAGAGTATGTTGTCTTGGAATGGAATGAGTTTCCTAATGATATTTGAAACTTCCTGGAATTCTGAACTATAGAGACCAGAAAACGTAACCAACCCTTTAGCTTCACTTTTCCTTTTACTAGCAAAAAGATAGCCATCTGGGTAATATTTTGGTCAGTTTATCATGGCCATTTTTCAACCATTTTCTGTCCGTCTGTCCCTATTTAAAGGCCATTTTTTATCTGTTTTTTCATGGCCATTAAAGATGGCGGATGAATTTCATTGGCTTTTTTTTTTTTAAATAAAATCCCAACCCCTGCAGTGCCCTCAGTATACATAATGTCCCCCATGATGGACTGCAGCAGTAATAATGCCCCCATATTGTCCCCAGCAGTAATAATGTCCCCCATAGTGGCCCCAGCTGTAAAAATGTCCCCTATAGTAGCCTCCAATGTCCACCATTGTGGCCCCAGCTGTAAAAATGTCCCCCATAGTGGCCCCCAATATCCCCCATAGTGGCCCCCAGCTGCAATGTTTCTTTTTTGCAAAAAAATTAAAAAAAATCACTCACCTCATCCATTTGCACCCGTAGAGGCAGTTGCTCCTTTCTTGATTGTGAAGGACCCACTGAAGGACCTGCGCTAAGTGTGATCTCACCGCTCGCACCCAGCATGATCGTGACTTCTTCACGCTAAGCACAGGTCCTTTTCAATCAAGAGAGGAGCGACTGCCACTGTGCGTGCAAGTGGATGAGGTTAGTGATTTTTTTTTAACCCCAAAAGGCCATTTTGCACTAGTGTAACCGTTTTAACAGCTGTTAGACCCATGCACTCCTGTCTAAGCGGCCGTTAAAAATGGTCCCATTGATTTCACTGGGGCCCAAAAATAGGACATGTCCTATTTTTTCTGTCGTGTACGTGTACCTTTGTTTCCTGGTTCTTATACCACTGAAGGTATAACCAATTGCTTACAACAAAAAGGGTTTTTGAGGTGCGGCTTGTCCAGGTGTATGTAAAAAAATTGCACCAGCTTTTCCTTTACGCATAATAAACTGTTTTCCAATTAATAATTTAATTAAAGAGGACCTGTCACCTCTTATGATATTTCTGTATTAGTAACTACTTGCATTCCCCAGGTAATAATAATTATTGAGCATCTATTCTTATGACTCTATGATGTGCCATTCCTTTATTATTCCTTCTGCAAGATATGACTGACTTACTAGCAGTTACCAATTGGAGGTGTGTCCCTGCACAGTCTGACACTATCCAATCAGTGCTCCCAGTTGCAGACTTTTCGGGGACACATCCTCAACTGGTAACACCCATCTGGACCATAAAAAGTACGACTAGTAATTCATTTATAACTTCTAGCAGGAATAATAAAGGGATGACCCATCCTAGTCATAAGAATATATGCTCTAGAATTGTTATTACAAGGGGGATATGCAAGTAGTTGCTAAAACAGATATGTCAGGAGAGGTGACAGGTCCTCTTTAACTGTAATGCTACTCATGCTGGGCATTCGTTAATGTGTACTGTGTGCAGAAGAACCTGCATCCACCTGTGGTCACATGAGTGCCTCAGAGATAGGGGAATCAGTGGTGCATAGAAGAGGTAAGTACTGAGATGACCATCGCCCCTCCACAGGTTAGCACACGATTTTAAAGAAAGCCTGGAGAACCCCTTTAAGTGAGATGGCTTGTTGTGCTAAAAGTGCAAACAAAGAGGACGTTAAAGGGGTCATCTGGGTATTACTATTGATCATAGGTCATCAATATCAGATCGTCAGGGGTCTGACACCTGGGACCAGCTGTTAGGAGAGGCCGGTGCTCAATGAGCACTGCGGCCTTTTCCTAGGCCATGTGACGTCACTGTACATTGCTCACATAGCCTAGTTGCAATCAATGGGGCTGAGCTGCAATACCAAGCACTGCCACTATACGAAGTATGGTGCTGTGCTTGGAAAGTTGCTGGGAGCCTGCGTAGCTCACCAGAGCTCAGTGGCTCCCAGAAACAGCTGATTGATGGGGGTGCCAGGGCTCAGCTTCCGCTGATGTGATAATGATGACCTATCCCGAGGCGAAAGGCCGCCGGACTAAAATTACTGCATGTCAGGCTTTTTAGTCCGGCGGCTTTCGCCGTGCACCGCCGTGCTGCGACGGAGCTCCGCCCCTGTCCCCATTATAGTCAATGGGGACGGAGCGGCGGTCCGGCGGCACGGCGAAATAGCCGCAGGACGGATCCGACATGGTGAACAGCCTGTCGGATCCGTCCTGCCGCAAGTGTGAAAGTAGCCTTAGGGTACTTTCACACTAGCGTTTTTCTTTTCCGGCGCTGAGTTCCGTCCTAGGGGCTCAAATCCGGAAAAGAACTGATCAGTTTTATCCCCATGCATTTTGAATGGAGAGTCCGTCCTTCAGGATGCATCAGGATGTCTTCAGTTCAGTCTTTTTGACTGATCAGGCTTTTCAGAAAACCGTAGCATGTTGTATTTTTACCTCCAGCCAAAAATCCTGAACACTTTGACTGAACGACGGATCCGGCCTTTTTCCCATTGACTTGCATTAACGCCGGATAACGGCGCAGTGTGTTCCGTCAAACCGGATCCGGCTTTTGCATGTTAAACCCGAAAAATGTGGAAAAAAAGTTAAAGTCCATAAATGGCGGATCCGTTTTTTCCAATGAATTTTTTCATTGTGATCAAAATCCTGATCAGGATTCAAATGTAATCTGTTTTCACACGTTTTTCTGGATCCGGCGGGCAGTTCCGGTGTCGGAATTGAACGCCGGATTCAAACAACGCTAGTGTGAAAGTAGCCTAACTGCAGTTCATGGCAAAAGTTGGTCGGGGCGCTGAAAGTTACAGTATAGACCAGGCATGGCACACCTGCGGCTCTCCAGCTGTTGTAAAACTACAACTCCCACCATGCCCTGCTGTAAGCCCATAGCTGTAGGCACTCTGGGCATGCTGTCATGTTACCTGGATGGTTTCCATCAGACTCTGGACCTTACTCTCCTCCAGGACAGACGGGATGGGTCTGATCAGCACCCTCATGGGGACGTTGTGGACTTCAGAGATGTTACTTGAATGAACGCTTCGGTTTTCCTGGCTGGTATGATCCGCCATCATCCTACGAGCCTGGCCCATATACTTCACCACCTTTCCACTTCTCCAACTCGAAATCCCTCTTAGCGTCCCACGATACATGGATGAAAGCCTCCTATGCTTCCTGGTTTCAACCAGAAGCAACCACTTACCATAAACAGAGGAGATTTTAAAAATCAACTTTCAAATTTTTTAATTCAGTAGATACAATGACACTAACATTTGAGTCTTTAAGAAACTCTCCGAAGAGAAGAAAGTGAAAAAAGCCAATGTTTGTTTTAGTATTTTCTGTTCATGCTCCCCCCTCCCCTCTATCGCAAAGTGGTACAGTCCAGCTGCTGAATCAGTATGAATCAGCACAGCCATGAATGCGGAGAGCTTTTTCCTGGTCTGTAGTGAGCGCAGAGTCATGTCATTACACAACGCAGGACGTTTCTGCCCCGTCTAATCATTTGCATTGAACTGCCAGCATAAGATTTTAAAGGCGTTTTGCTTATTATTTTATAACTACGTCAGTGTCACTAACATCATAGGGACACATTATGGCCTCTGTCACACGGGCGTCCCGGATTTGCTCCGGATGCGTCGCATGTGCATTGCGGAAAACCCGCGCGAGTGCGCACACAATCTCAGTCAGTTTTGACTGCAATTGCGTTGCGTTGTTCAGTTTTTATCGCGCGGGTGCAATGAGTTTTGCACGCGCGTGAGAAAAAACTGAATGTGGTACCCAGACCGGAACCCAGACGTCTTCACTGAAGTTCGGGTTTGGGTTAGGTGTTCTGTAGATTTTATTATTTTCCCTTATAACATGGTTATAACTGAAAATAATAGCATTCTTAATACAGAATGCTTACTAAAATGTGGATTGAGGGGTTAAAAAATAAAAAAAATGAACTCACCTTATCCAATTGATCGCGCAGCCGGCATCGTCTTCTTTCTTCTTCTTTCAGGACCTGTAAAAGGACGTTTGATGACGTAATCGTGCTCACCACTGTTAAATAATATGTGATATAATATTAATTGATATTTAATATAAAGTATTATGACATGACACACACACCATTTATAGTAATACACTTGGCAATGGGAGGTCTGTATGAACGTTACCATGTGATGCTGCAACTCTGTTTTAATGTGACCTTGCCTCAACATATACCCTGCTGCAGAACCCAAAATGATGCACCACCTTGGTTGTGTGATAATTGACCAAGCACCACTAGCAGTTTATACCTTCTTAATCTCAGCTCAATTGTAAGAAGTTCTTTTTAAGTTCACCACCAAACATACAGAAAAATACATCCAATGACTTATATGTGAGTATAGACATTCTCTTTATTCATCTTCTCCATTTAGTTCAGACCACTATGACAACTTTTTCCAACCACATCTTGTCTCTGCAGAGCTTGCTATACATATATGTTAGATTCCTCACTACCTACCTTGCTCCCCAATGCCCCCAAAATACTGTACCTCAGAAATGAAAGTGCCATACAAATAGTTCCCTCATAGTAATAGTGCTCCCAAAAGTCTCACCAATAGTAATACTTCTCTCCTAGAGTGCCCTCATTAGCCCCTACAGTGCTCCCAATAGTAAATTATTTCCAGGAGTGCACCTGTTAGTACAAATGCCCTCCATGGTGTGCACAATAGTGATAATACCCTTTTTAGTGCTCCCAGTAGTAGTAATGGCCCATAGTGCCCACAGTAAAATAATTTCCTCCATACTCCTCAGTAGTAATAATGCCCTTCATAGTCGACTCAGTAGCAATAAACCCACCTGTAGTGCCCCACAGCACTAATAAAGCCCCCAATAGTGTCCCCAGTGTAATAAGCCCCCTATAGTGGCTTCAGTTGTAATAAGATTATTCTATAGTTCCCCCCAGTAAGGCCCCCTAGAGCAGTGATGGTGAACCTTTTACCGAATGAGTGCCCAAACTGCAACCCAAAACCCATTATTTATAGCAAAGTGCCAACACGGCAATTTAACCTAAATACTACAGTCCAATATAGTATATCTTCCATGTACTTTATCATTTAGCTATAATAGCCTGCCTACATTCAGTCCCCTGCCTGTGCTGTCCATAGCGCGCCCTGCGCTGATAAATGGCAGGAAAAGTCTAAGGCATATTGGTACACCATAGACTTTTTCCAGGGTGCGAGTGCCCACAGATAGGTCTCTGAGTGCCACCTCTAGCACCCGTGCCATAGGTTCGCCACCACTGCCCTAGAGTATCCTCAGTGTAATAAGGCACCCTATGGTGCACATCTCTGTAGTGCCCCCAGTAGTATGTTCCCCAAAATTGCAAAGGAAAAAAAATAAAATCTAATGTCTGACTCCTATTCCATGCCATCTTTTGGGATGCAGTATGGTGTATCTCAGGTTGGAAGGAGCCTGTGTCCTACACCATTGATACGTCCTCTCATAGGGTTCAGACCTAGTGTCCTATGGCCTATGAGGATGTATGGCGGGGCAGGGAACCATTGGCTTCCATGACCTAATGCAGCATTCAACTATATTGATGTCCTGTATCGATGAGCAGCATGCCATATTGTATTTCAGACCCAACACAGTGCTACCTATGTCTGTGTGGCTGTGCCTGGAATTGAAGAGTCCCATTAAAGAAATTGAGATTTAAAGGATAACTGTCATATTTTTCTTTTTTTGGAGTATTGGATTGTGGTGATTAATATCACCTTGGTGGCCCTATTTCAACTTTTCACTGTGTATTCAATTACCCCTTAATTCCACATTTTTGTCCCCTGTACTGCCTATTTTTACCTGTGCTTAAAATAGGGTTGCTAGGCATGGTCCGTCTATCTGTTGATAGACGGAGCACGCAGCGTGCAAGGTCACATTACTGACAGCCAGGGACTGTAAGTAAATGATTAAAGCCAGGTCCTCCCCAGCAGCTGATAACAGTGCCTGGGCTGTGTGCACTTCTCCCTGTCCCTGCACTTGGCAGACGCTCCCTCACTCAGCAGAGCTGGAGAATGCAGAGTTAAAGCAGCGCACAACAGGGAACGGAGATCTGCCATCTGCTCAGTGTATAAATGAAAGCAACATGTGGTAAGAGGACCCCTTTGTGCTGCAGGAGATTAACCCTTTAGGGGGGAGGGCTCTGGTTACTGACACTTTTGGGGGGCTATTGTTACTGACTAGTGAGAGCAGGCGGGATTAGCCTCAGGGTGAGGGCAGTGGCGGGCATCTTAACTGAATAGTGAAATTGCAGTTTTATGCAGACTGGTTGCTAAGGGCTGAATCTTATTAAATATGGGGTAAGTCAGTCTAATAGTAACTGATTCTGGAATATCACGTTATTAGTAACTACATACACTGCTCAAAAAAATAAAGGGAACACTTAAACAACACAATGTAACTCCAAGTCAATCACACTTCTGTGAAATCAAACTGTCCACTTAGGAAGCAACACTGAGTGACAATCAATTTCACATGCTGTTATGCAAATGGGATAGACAACAGGTGGAAATTATAGGCTATTAGCAAGACACCCCCAATAAAGGAGTGGTTCTGCAGGTGGTGATCACAGACCACTTCTCAGTTCCTATGCTTCCTGGCTGATGTTTTGGTCACTTTTGAATGCTGGCGGTGCTTTCACTCTAGTGGTAGCATGAGACGGAGTCTACAACCCACACAAGTGGCTCAGGTAGTGCAGCTTATCCAGGATGGCACATCAATGCGAGCTGTGGCAAGAAGGTTTGCTGTATCTGTCAGCGTAGTGTCCAGAGCATGGAGGTGCTACCAGGAGACAGGCCAGTACATCAGGAGATGTGGAGGAGGCCGTAGGAGGGCAACAACCCAGCAGCAGGACCGCTACCTCCGCCTTTGTGCAAGGAGGAACAGGAGGAGCTCTGGCAGAGCCCTGCAAAATGACCTCCAGCAGGCCACAAATGTGCATGTGTCTGCTCAAACGGTCAGAAACAGACTCCATGAGGGTGATATGAGGGCCCGACGTCCACAGGTGGGGGTTGAGCTTACAGCCCAACACCGTGCAGGACGTTTGGCATTTGCCAGAGAACACCAAGATTGGCAAATTCGACACTGGCGCCCTGTGCTCTTCACAGATGACAGCAGGTTCACACTGAGCACATGTGACAGACGTGACAGAGTCTGGAGACGCCGTGGAGAACGTTTTGCTGCCTGCAACATCCTCCAGCATGACCGGTTTGGCATTGGGTCAGTAATGGTGTGGGGTGGAATTTCTTTGGAGGGCCGCACAGCCCTCCATGTGCTCGCCAGAGGTAGCCTGACTGCCATTAGGTACCGAGATGAGATCCTCAGACCCCTTGTGAGACCATATGCTGGTGCGGTTGGCCCTGGGTTCCTCCTAATGCAAGACAATGCTAGACCTCATGTGGCTGGAGTGTGTCAGCAGTTCCTGCAAGACGAAGGCATTGATGCTATGGACTGGCCCGCCCGTTCCCCAGACCTGAATCCAATTGAGCACATCTGGGACATCATGTCTCGCTCTATCCACCAACGTCACATTGCACCACAGACTGTCCAGGAGTTGGCAGATGCTTTAGTCCAGGTCTGGGAGGAGATCCCTCAGGAGACCGTCCGCCACCTCATCAGGAGCATGCACAGGCGTTGTAGGGAGGTCATACAGGCACGTGGAGGCCACACACACTACTGAGCCTCATTTTGACTTGTTTTAAGGACATTACATCAAAGTTGGATCAGCCTGTAGTGTGTTTTTCCACTTTAATTTTGAGTGTGACTCCAAATCCAGACCTCCATGGGTTGAAAAATTTGATTTCCATTTTTTAATTTTTGTGTGATTTTGTTGTCAGCACATTCAACTATGTAAAGAACAAAGTATTTCAGAAGAATATTTAATTAATTCAGATCTAGGATGTGTTATTTTTGTGTTCCCTTTATTTTTTTGAGCAGTGTATATGAAAATTGAAATTGGGGTCTGTGGCGAAACCAACCTCGCCACTGGGTTTTGGAGGGGCCTGGCTACTAGCCTCTTGCCCCAGGATTATGGCCCATACTAACTTTGAAGGAGAAGACAAACCGGCCGCACAGCTTAAATCTGTGTAACTGTTTTGGGCAGGAAAGCCATGCTTGCGGCTGGCCAAATGTGACTTCCATGGAATCCGGGAACCCCTGCTCGAATCTGGGGGATTTTTGGATATGTTGTTCACCCAGATCAGAGCTATCCATGTATACATTATGGGGATGTGTGGGGTTTTGAGGTGTTTTCTGGGTGTTGGGAAAAATGTGTGTTTTCTGTCTGGTAGTGATTAAGTTAGCCCATTATGTTTGGTAATTGCATTTTGTGGATTGCGTCTCAGACAATGCAGTGTGTTAGTTAATTGTGTCTCAGACAATGCTCATTGTATTTTGTTGATTGCGTTACACACAGAGGGAAGGGGATTTTGTGTACAATTGCTGGGAAGGTTTGAATACTGTAAATGCATGTGATTGGCTGTTTTTACAAAACCCTGTGGGTGGTAACCTTGTTGGAGGATGTGTATAACTCAATGCTTGTGTGTTCAAATAAAGAGAGTTCCTGTTTTTATACCTTCATGAAGTTTTGGCTCATGTTTGGGGAATGGGATAACTACACTCTTGGGGATTGCTATATCACAATACTCCCCTGAGTATAAGCTCTTGTAAGAGCTTGTTCATGGTTCCTGCTCTCTGCGTTTAGGAGAGGTTCACCCACTGGAGCCTGGAGCCTTGTCGTAGGTCCAGGGTGGGTAGGAGACGGCGAGACCTCCACCAAGCTTCGGCGGTTCGTGGTATCACGGTCGGCGTGACTATCACATACGTGACACAGAGGGAGGGAACAAGGAAGGCCCTGCCCAAGTGAGAGGGAAGGTGGTGACCCCTGACTCACCTAGCGGCTGGCACCTGGCTGCCCTGACGTCCCTAGACGGGTTCCTCACCCGTACGCCGATCATGTGCCTAAAGCCCTGGCTTTCCCTAAGCTGAGCCCTAGATAGTGAACAGGGCGGTGGGAACACTAGTCCGCACCACTAGCTCTAAAGGAAAACACCAAGGGAAGGACAGACAATACAAACTCAACATATAATCCCAGGTGGGCGACAACAGGAGACAACAAGAAGTCCAACAGGTATCCGGAGGGTAGCACTCTGGAACGACAACCAGGATTCACAACTCCAGTGGGTCAGTATAGATGTCCAGGCAGGAAGCTCTATAACTGGCAACTAGAGAAGTGTGAGGGGAGAATATAAGGAGGTTGGGAGTGGCAGACAAGAAACAGCTGAGGAGGAGAAGCTACGGATCCCTGATTGAGACAAAAAGGATAGCAAGGCAAACACAGAAAACAATCACTAAGAAACAACGTGATCTTTAGATATAGAGCGCGCAGCCACCCGCTGCGACCCCCTGACCCCGGGTATAACGGAGTCAGACGTGGCTCTTGATACCCTCGTGACAGTACCCCCCCCTTTCACGAGGGGCCTCCGGACACTCAGGACCAGGTCTCTCAGGATGAGAGGCATGGAAAGCCTGAATTAACCTGTTGGCGTTTACCTCTGACGCTGGAACCCACATTCTTTCCTCGGGACCGTAACCCCTCCAATGCACCAGATACTGAAGAGAGCGGCGGACCCGACGAGAATCAACAATTCTGGCTATTTGAAACTCCAGATTACCATCCACAATAACAGGAGGAGGTGGCAGCGGTGATGGTTCTAGAGGTGGAACATACTTCTTGAGTAACGATTTATGGAAGACGTTATGGATCTTAAAAGTCTGAGGTAGCTCCAGGCGAAAAGCCACAGGGTTAATGACGGCTACTATTTTATAAGGACCAATGAACCTAGGGCCCAGTTTCCAAGAGGGAACCTTCAACTTAATATTTCTAGTAGACAACCACACATAGTCATTCACCCCTAGGTCCGGACCTGGCGACCGTCTCTTATCGGCCATGCATTTATATTTACCACTCATCTTTTTCAAGTTAACTTGCACCTTCTGCCATACCGATGAAAGAGATGAAGAAAACCTTTCCTCTTCGGGAACCCCAGAAGACCCCCCCTCTTTGAAAGTACAAAATTGGGGATGAAAACCGTATGCACCAAGGAATGGTGACTTGCCAGTGGACTCCTGATAATGATTATTTATGGCAAACTCAGCTAACGGTAAATATGATGACCACAACTCTTGGTTTTCAGACACAAAACACCTTAAATATGTTTCTAGGTTTTGGTTGGTACGCTCAGTCTGTCCATTCGACTGAGGATGGAAAGCTGAGGAAAAGGACAAGTGTACCCCCAAACGGGAACAAAAAGCTTTCCAAAACTTAGAAATAAACTGTGTTCCCCGATCCGAAACCACATCGGAAGGGACCCCGTGAAGCTTCACGATTTCACTGATAAACACCTGAGCAAGAGTTTTAGCATTAGGAAGTGCGGGTAGCGCAATAAAGTGTACCATTTTGCTAAACCTGTCTACTACTACCAAAATAACTGTTTTACCCGCAGACAACGGTAAGTCAGTGATGAAATCCATTGACAGATGTGTCCATGGCCTATTGGGGATAAAAAGTGGCAATAAAGACCCTGCTGGACGTGTATGAGAGACTTTCGCGCGTGCACAAGTAGAGCAAGTAGACACGAAATCCATTACATCCTGACGCAACCTTGGCCACCAAAAACGACGAGATAATAGCTCCAAGGTTGCTTTACTACCCGGGTGCCCAGCAAGTGCCGAATTATGATGTTCTTTTAATAATTCAAGACGCAGGTTTAACGGTACAAACAATTTCTCTGAGGGGCAAGAGGCCGGGGTGTCCCCCTGGGCCTCTAACACCTTTCCCTCTAGAACAGAGTGTACAGCAGAGACAACCACTCCTCTTTGTAAAATAGGTACCGGATCACTAACATTACCCCCTCCAGGGAAACTACGAGATAACGCGTCTGCCTTGGTATTTTTTGCCCCAGGACGATAGGTGATTACAAAGTTAAATCTGGTAAAGAATAGCGACCACCTAGCTTGTCTAGGGGTGAGACGCTTAGCCGATTCTAGGTACAGAAGGTTTTTGTGATCCGTAATCACCGTGACGGGGTGGATTGCTCCCTCTAAGAAGTGATGCCACTCTTCAAGCGCCAGTTTAATCGCCAACAGTTCCCTATTTCCAACATCATAGTTCTTCTCTGCAGAAGATAATTTTTTGGAAAAGAAAGCGCAAGGGCGCCATTTGCCAGGAGACGGACCCTGAGACAATACAGCCCCCACTCCCACCTCTGACGCATCTACCTCAACAATAAAAGGCTGGGAGACATCAGGTTGAATTAGAACAGGTGCCGAGGTAAGAGAGGAAAATGCATTTTAGCGGCGTCAGACCATTTGGAAAAATCAGTCCCCTTCCTAGTCATGTCGGTAAGGGGTTTAACGATCACTGAATAATTTTTAATGAACTTTCTATAGAAATTTGAGAAACCCAAAAACCGTTGTAGGGCTTTAAGGTTCTCAGGAAGATCCCAATCTAAAATTGCCTGGACCTTCCCAGGATCCATACGGAAACCTGAAGCAGATAATAGATATCCCAGGAACTGTATTTCCTGAACAGCGAAGACACATTTTTCAATTTTCGCATATAATTTATTCGTCCGTAGGACCTGCAGTACTTGCCTGACATGCACCTCATGTGTTTTCAGATCAGCCGAATAAATTAAGATATCATCTAGGTATATGACTACAAACCTGCCGATGAGATGACTAAAAATATCATTAACGAAATGTTGGAAGACAGCGGGGGCATTGGTCAGACCGAAAGGCATAACTAGATTTTCATAATGCCCCTCAGGGGTGTTAAAAGCTGTCTTCCACTCATCCCCTTCCCTGATACGAATCAGATTGTAGGCCCCCCTAAGATCAAGTTTGGAGAACCACCTAGCACCCGCAATCTGATTAAAAAGGTCAGGAATGAGAGGAAGAGGGTATGGGTCTCGGATGGTTATCTGGTTTAGCTCACGGAAATCTAGGCAAGGACGCAGGCCCCCATCTTTCTTTTTAACAAAGAAAAACCCTGCAGCCACGGGTGAAGAAGAGGGTCTGATGTGTCCCTTAGCCAGACTCTCGGAGATATAATCTTTCATGGCTTGTCTCTCGGGACCCGAAAGATTATACAACCTGGACTTGGGTAATTTTGCACCGGGAATCAGGTTAACCGGGCAATCATAAGGACGATGAGGTGGTAGCTTCTGACAACCCTTTTCAGAAAAAACGTCCTCAAAGTCCGAAATAAATGTAGGTAGGGAAGCTATGGAGGCGATTAAGCAATTGTTATTTAAGCAATTCTCTCTGCAATGCTCACTCCACTCCAATATCTCCCTGGCCTGCCAATCCACCACTGGATTGTGCTCTACCAACCAGGGAAGACCCAATACCACAGGAGAGGGAAGGCCCTCCAGAACGTAACATGAAAGACACTCATTATGGTGGTCCCCTACCCGAAGGTGTAAATTATGAACAATGTGGGTGAGGTTTCTCTGAGACAGAGGAGCCGAATCTATAGCGAATACGGGAATAGGTCTCTGCAGCGTACAGAGAGACAAACCCATAGTGCGGGCAAAATGGGCATCTATCAAATTTACCCCTGCTCCACTGTCTAGAAAAAAAGAAATAGACTCCGTCTTAACACCAAAAACAATAACCGCTGGTAACACAAATTGAGATGTTCGTATGGAGGAAACGTATACCCCCCGGCTGACATCCTCCGCACAGCCTGGGGTTAGTAGTTTTCCGACGGTCTTTTGTTTTTCAGAAAGGAGGGACAGACATTAATGAAATGACCCTTCCCCCCACAGAAAAAACAAGCCCCCCCCCTACGGCGAACCTCAGGAGGACGGACCTGACGAGAAGTTTCGCCTAGCTGCATAGGCTCATCTAAGTCAGTACAGACTAATTGTTGCTTGGGAGAGGTAACCAATTGCTCAGGAATTTTCGATCTCTCCCTAAGACGCCTATCTATTCTGATAGAGAGGGACATAACAGCATCAAGGGAAAGGGGGGTCTCATACAGCGCCAGTGCATCCTTAACCCTTTCAGATAACCCAGAGCAGAACTGACTCCTGAGAGCCGGGTCGTTCCACTGAGTATCCGTAGCCCACCTACGGAACTCTGAGCAATATTCCTCTGCTGACCGATCTCCCTGTAGGAGTCTCCGTAACTTCGACTCAGCCAGGGCGACTCGGTCAGGGTCATCATATATGAGACCCAAAGCCCCAAAAAATCCCTCCACTGACCGGAGAGCCTGGGAACCAGGGGGTAACGAGAACGCCCAGGATTGTGGGTCCCCCTGAAGCAGGGAAATGACAATCCCTACCCGCTGTTCTTCATTACCTGAGGAGTAAGGGCGCAACTTAAAGTATAATTTGCAGGCCTCACGGAACGTCGCAAATTTGTCCCTTCCCCCAGAAAATCTGTCAGGAAGAACAACCTTGGGTTCTGTAACAACCTGGTTACCCATAGCAACCGCAGGGGGTGCGGTCTGCTGCATTTGCTGCTGTTGTTGGAGGACAGACGAATTCAATCCTGCCACCTCCAAAGACAGGCCTTGAAGCTGTTTTGCCAAGGCAGCAATAGGATCCATTTTGGATTCTAAGTAGAGAAAAAAAAAAAAAAAATAATAATTTTTATTTTTATTTTTCTCAAAAAGTAAAGGCCAGTTATAATATCACGGTCGGCGTGACTATCACATACGTGACACAGAGGGAGGGAACAAGGAAGGCCCTGCCCAAGTGAGAGGGAAGGTGGTGACCCCTGACTCACCTAGCGGCTGGCACCTGGCTGCCCTGACGTCCCTAGACGGGTTCCTCACCCGTACGCCGATCACGTGCCTAAAGCCCTGGCTTTCCCTAAGCTGAGCCCTAGATAGTGAACAGGGCGGTGGGAACACTAGTCCGCACCACTAGCTCTAAAGGAAAACACCAAGGGAAGAACAGACAATACAAACTCAACATATAATCCCAGGTGGGCGACAACAGGAGACAACAAGAAGTCCAACAGGGATCCGGAGGGTAGCACTCTGGAACGACAACCAGGATTCACAACTCCAGTGGGTCAGTATAGATGTCCAGGCAGGAAGCTCTATAACTGGCAACTAGAGAAGTGTGAGGGGAGAATATAAGGAGGTTGGGAGTGGCAGACAAGAAACAGCTGAGGAGGAGAAGCTACGGATCCCTGATTGAGACAAAAAGGATAGCAAGGCAAACACAGAAAACAATCACTAAGAAACAACGTGATCTTTAGATATAGAGCGCGCAGCCACCCGCTGCGACCTCCTGACCCCGGGTATAACGGAGTCAGACGTGGCTCTTGATACCCTCGTGACACGTGGGGTCTGCAGTGCTGACGGTGTCAAGTGGAGTGCTTGGAGTCCTCTGGAAGCACTAGGAGCATCTATCAACGGAGGTACCCGGTCGGGGTGCTAGGCGTTCCGTTACATTGGTGGCAAGCAGTGGGATGGCGTCCTAGTGTGAGAAGAAGCAGCTCGGAGACACCGTTCGTGGAGTATATTGAGGCCAACGCTAGTATCCGTACAGCGCCCCTGGCTACAGCAATATGGATGCCGTTGGTTCCTGCACAGCATTCCATGAGGAAGATCACCCGGATTACAGGGATGCCGAGCGGAAAGGCGTATGGCACCAGGCCCTGGAGGACGTGCAGCGTCGGAGGGGTGAGAGTCTTCCCAGTGAGGAGCAGAGATTGCGAATGCGATTGGCGCTGCGACTACCTCTACTGAGAGAGCAACCATTGACGGAGTGGGTGTCAGAGCTTGAGACACTGGTATGGCAGGAAACCTGGCTGGATGACGCTTACCAAGCACTATGGTGGGACACAGTACGACAGTCTCCATGGATGGAGGAGTACGCCAAGCCCGAAGGTGAGGAATATAATTGCCCTGGGTTATTGTGGGAGTCTTTTGAAGACATTGACTTTGGGAGCACAGAAGAATCTAGATTTTGGGACATTACTGACTACAGGGGGGACTTGCACAATTGGCCTACAACTAGTGGGGTGAGGGCAGATCTGACCTTTCTGGTCCAAAGGGAGTGGGAGCTGGAGCAAGATTATCAACAGTTGTTTCGCTCCATTCAAGCCCAGCGCAAGATACAAGACAGTTGGATACCAGGCCCAGACCTGCAGCCCTACCCCTGGCAAGTCACAGCTGAGGTATCCCCTACTTCCTCACCAACTGTGGAGGTAGGGGACTTCATATACTGGTACTGGGAGGAACCCCAGTCGGCAGGTGGAGATGGGACCGTAGTCACTCCACCGGCCCAACAGGGTGGCTGGGGAGGCGGCCCAGATCCCCAACTGCCATTGGGAGTCCAGGGGGAGGAGAAGGTCAGTCCCTCACCCCTGCAACAACCATCATCACGGGTAGTGGAGACAGTCGGTCTCACTCCCCAGCGGCAGTGTACTTTGAAGGGAGAGGACAACCGGTCTCTCTCCCCAACCACAGGGGAACAGCACCCCTAACTCCAATGGTGCAGATGGGACCGCAGTCTCTGCACCAGGCCTACCGGGATGCTGGACAGCCGGTACGGATCTCCCACCAACCCTGCAGGAATGCCAGGAGGAGGAGGTAAACGATCCCTCCTCTCCACAGCTGATCCGCAACAAGGTCCTGGGGGCAGGATTCCCTGACCCCATCCCAGCGGAAGAGCTGGCATCTGGGCAGAGCGCAATCGGCCTCTGCCCTCCCCTATCCTCTTCTCCAGAGCCGGACTTCCCACAGGCTACCCCAGTGGAAGAGCTGGCATCTCGGCAGAGCGCAGTCGGCCTCTGCCCTCCCCTATCCTCTTCTCCAGAGCCGGACTTCCCACAGGCTACCCCAGCGGAAGAGCTGGCATCTGGGCAGAGCGCAGTCGGCCTCTGCCCTCCCCTATCCTCTTCTCCAGAGCCGGACATCCCACAGGCTACCCCAGCGGAAGAGCTGGCATCTGGGCAGAGCGCAGTCGGCCTCTGCCCTCCCCTATCCTCTTGTCCAGAGGCTGACTCCCCACTGGCTACCCCAGCGGAAGAGCTGGCATCTGGGAAGAGCGCAGTCTGCCCACCAAGTACCTACAGCTCCAAGCTAGAGAACCACAAGGAAGCAAGGAGTAGCAGATGCCCACTCAACAGCTGGGGACATACAGAACAGAGTCAGGCTCCAAAATTCAACAGGTCCAGTATTGGGTTGTGGGTGGACTGCCAGACTAACTCAGGTACTGACCGTGAGGTCAGGTATCTGGTTAGTCTTCCCTGGGAGGGGGAGATGTGTGGCGAAACCAACCTCGCCACTGGGTTTTGGAGGGGCCTGGCTACTAGCCTCTTGCCCCAGGATTATGGCCCATACTAACTTTGAAGGAGAAGACAGACCGCAAATGTGACTTCCATGGAATTCGGGAACCCCTGCTCAGATCTGGGTGATTTTTGGATATGTTGTTCACCCAGATCAGAGCTATCCATGGATGTATACATTATGGGGATGTGTGGGGTTTTGAGGTGTTTTCTGGGTGTTGGGAAAAATGTGTGTTTTCTGTCTGGTAGTGATTAAGTTAACCCATTATGTTTGGTAATTGTATTTTGTGGATTGTGTCTAAGACAATGCAGTGTGTTAGTTAATTGCGTCTCAGACATGCTCATTGTATTTTGTTGATTGCGTTACAGACAGAGGGAAGGGGATTTTGTGTACAATTGCTGGGAAGGTTTGAATACTGTAAATGCATGTGATTGGCTGTTTTTACAAAACCCTGTGGGTGTTAACCTTGTTGGAGGATGTGTATAACTCAATGCTTGTGTGTTCAAATAAAGAGAGTTCCTGTTTTTATACCTTCATGAAGTTTTGGCTCATATTTGGGGAATGGGATAACTACACTCTTGGGGATTGCTATATCACAATACTCCCCTGAGTATAAGCTCTTGTAAGAGCTTGTTCATGGTTCCTGCTCTCTGCATTTAGGAGAGGTTCACCCACGGGAGCCTGGAGCCTTGTCGTAGGTCCAGGGTGGGTAGGAGACGGCGAGACCTCCACCAAGCTTCGGCGGTTCGTGGGGTCTGCAGTGCTGACGGTGTCAAGTGGAGTGCTTGGAGTCCTCTGGAAGCACTAGGAGCATCTATCAACGGAGGTACCCGGTCGGGGTGCTAGGCGTTCCGTTACAGGGTCTGAATGTGACAGTTATCCTTTAAAGAGGTAGTCTGGATTCCAATATTGATGACCAATCCTCAGGATAGGTCATCAATATCAGATTGTCAGGGTTGCAACTCCTGGCAGCCCCACCAACCAACTGTTTGAAGAGACAGCAGCGATCATGTGAGTGCTGCCTTCTGGTTACTGTTTACCTGCTTGCCATCGATGTTGTAGCGGTGTGCAGAGTAATTAAAGCTCCTTTGTCACATTCAATCAAGTGGGACAGGGTGTAAGTACAATTGCTCTGTACCATTCAAGCTGCAATGTCGACGGTCAGTGTAGAGAACGCAGCGTTCATATGAGCACTGTGGTCTGTTCGAACAGCTCGGACCCCACTGATCCGATATTGATAACCTACCCAAATTGCCAAATTAATAAGAGGGATGCTGTGCTGGGTCTTCCTGTGGATTGTCTCCATATAGCAAAAAAATAACTAAAATGTATTTTTAATATTGGGGCTATTCAGTAAAAAATGTAACTAATAATAATAAATATAGCATCAAAACTCCAGGCAGCACTCCATGTATGATCCTTTATTGTACCCAATGCAACATTTCAACTCAGTGTGAGCCTGTCTCAAGCTGGATTTGCAGGGCACTATCTCTACTCGGGGAGAGAGCGCCTTAATCAGCATGAGGAGACCTATCGGCCGTAAATGCTCCTCTGGAATTCTGGGAAGAAAGGGATGCAAATGAGCTCTTAACAAGCTCTGCATCTAATGCCACCATATGTAAGGCAGCTATCCTATAAGTCAATGTTTGACCCTTACCATATTATATTACATAGACATGTGATCCAGCTTCTAGGAAGGCTTGCACCATTTATACATAGGAACTAGTGCTGCTTTCTTTTTTTCCGCTGCAAATGTAGATGGTGTAAGAGTATTAATGTATCTGTTTAGTGTCATGACAGCATTGAGTAGTTTAGTAAACCACAGGCGAGTCTAGAGTCCCCCTCGGTCAGGAGGGAAACATGGAGACAAAAGAAGGGGTATGGGGGGCGCACAATAGGGTAGTATGTTCAATACAAACTTAATTGTAAAACAAGTAAAAGGTGCTCACCTTTTTAGGTTGTGCTTGAATAGACACAACTCTATTGTGGGTATGTAAAATAAAAGAGATTTTTTCGGATCCGTGGATGCAGCCGCAGAAGAGGTGTCTTTGGGATCGGAGGCCCAATCCCCCAAAGGATGCTTGTAGAGAGGAAGGTTTTCTGGTCAGGCGCAAAACACATAGGATCCAAACCGTCTCTTTTGGGTGAATCTTTTTTTAATGCATAATAAAAAGTAGAACAACGCGTTTCGGGGCTCAAAATGTCCCCTTCATCAGGTTAATAGTAATCACAATGAATAATATCAGTACAGGTATATAAAGGTACAAAAAAACCGCCAAAAAAACGGATTACCTGAGAGCTGCCCCCAGATGGGAGGGGCTAGCTGCAGGCAATGTATCACAAATATAAATATAACTGTTCAAATTATAAGTATGGTCACAGTATGTAATTACAGTAGGTATATGGAGATAATATAAGGGGATAAATTGCATATACTCGGCGATTCCTTCATGAGATTATAACAGCTAAGGACGGAGGACATGAGTCACATGACCGCACTGATGCGGTCACGTGATCGGCGCAGAGTAACTTCTATGTATAGTACCCGGCGCCTGCGCTCTTATTAGATAAGTCTTCTTGCACGGGCACCCGGTCATGTGACCGCAAGCCTCACGATCACATGGCCAGTGTCCATGACTACGGGGACGCCGGTCTGCGGAGAATGTGCGCTCCCACTAACAGTACACCAGGTGGCTGTCACAGTGGGGCGCAGGGCCGCGACCGAGGTCAAACACACAGGGCTTGTTATATTGGAGGTCTATATATATATTTCTCCCACGGTTAGGAAAGGTATAAATGAACATAGATATGGCTATAGAAGCCAATATGAATAAAAATAAAAATAAAAATGAATTACTAATAAAAAAAGGAAATTATATATATATATATATATATATATAAGACAGGAGCCGATGTCACTATAAGATAAAAGAATATATAATGCAGAAATCTTAATAGGGGGATAAAAACCGTATAGTATATATATGATATAATAAATGACGCAAAAAGTACACATTGTTGCTAAAAAGCGCTGGTAGGCACGATATTTTCCGTAAGTTATGGTGTATACGTAAGGATATAAATTGTATATAATATATATGAATATATAAATACATGAAAGTATAAATATAAATAAAAATATAGATATAAAAGGGGTTCGGCATGCAAACCCCTCCACTTTGTTAGGCAGTGGGGGGTTGGGTGAGTAAATGTCACCCCATAATAAATGGTTGTTGATATACGTTTAAAAATACCAATAATCACAGGGATAAGAATCAGAAGGATAAAAATCACAACGATAAATTTTCATGGTATTAATAAATAACAATTAATAAAAAATGATGAATAAAATTTTAAATGAATGTATATATATATATATATATCTATGTATATACATAGATACACATATATATACCGATAGATGGATACGTATGCCGATCTGATCTTTCTTATAAATTGATCTCAAAAGCCTCATTAAGACCGTATGGATGCAGACTATTCAATTTGAAAATCCAATACATTTCTCTACGTCTAATATGTTGGATATCCTTGTGTAGATGACACGGGATTTTTTCGATTGGGGTTACCGTAAATCCGGCTGAACTACCCTCATGGTGTTCCGCAGCATGCCTAGATACACTGTGTTTCCAAAATTTTTTCTTGATCTTAGATCTATGGGTATTTACTCTATTGCGCAGTGTCTGGATCGTGCGCCCCACATATTGTAGGTTGCATGGGCATTCTAAAAGATAAATGACATGACTGGATTCGCAGTTGAGTGCGGACATAATAGGGAAAGATTCCCCACTCACACGGCTGTAAAAAACAGATGTTTGGCATATATTAGAGCAGCATAGGCATTTAGTGTGTCCGCACTTGGAGCTACCTAAGGCAGCGGCAGTATCATTACTCACAATGTGATGTGTAGCAGAATAAAGTTTGCTAGGTGCCAGGATATTTTTGAGGGTACGTGCTCTTTTATATGTAAGTCTAGGGATTTCTGGAATAACTTGATTCAGGATGGGATCCCTTTTTAAGATATGCCAATGTTTTTCTAAAACCGCTTTTATCGATAGATGATTTTGATTAAAGGTAGTGATGAAATTGCATCCATATTTTCCAATACTAATCTCTTTCTTCTTTTTAGACACTGGGATCAGACATTCATCTTGGGTGAGTTCTGTGGCCTTTTTTCTTGCGCCAGAGATGATGTTAGAGGGATACCCTTTTTGAGTGAATCTGGAGCTCAAAATGTCGCACTGTTGGTGAAAATCTTCCTCACGGGTACAGTTTCGTCTGAGTCGTTTAAATTGACTGAAAGGGATGTTTGTTTTCCATTTTCTGTAATGTGTACTTTTAAAGTCTAGATAGCTGTTGCTATCTACCTTTTTAAAAAAAGTGCGTGTGTTTATTCTGTTGTTCTGAATAAAAATTTCTAGATCAAGAAACTCGGTCTTTTTGCTGTCAGACGTACCTGTAAACGTAATACCCCAATCATTGGTATTGATATATGAGACGAAATTGTCTATAGATGTTTGGTCCCCATTCCAAATGAGGATCAGATCATCTATATATCTGCGGAAGAAGACAATGTTCTTATTGGCCCAGAAGCTAGATTGATATATAAATGTTTCCTCAAACGCCCCCATAAACAAATTCGCAAAACTGGGCGCGAAACGCGTCCCCATTGCGGTTCCGCGTATCTGTTTATAGATGTCATTTTGGAATGTGAAAACATTGTGTGTGAGTATAAACTCAATACCTCTCATAATGAATGTTTTTTGCGCAACGGGCATATCTGGATCATTATCAAGAAAGCTGGAGGTGCATTTCATCCCTAAGTCGTGGGAAATGTTCGAATATAGTGCTGATACACCCAAAGTCACCCAATGGTAATCATCTGACCACTCAATGTCTTTGAGTACGGAAATGAGTGATGCAGAGTCTCTCAGGTGGGATTTTAGAGAGAGTACGTATTTTTGCAGATGAATGTCAATGTAGTGTGACAGATTCCGTGTGAGGGAAGAGACACCCGATATTATGGGACGTCCTGGTGGATTTTGGATGTCCTTATGGATTTTGGGAAGGTGGTAAAAGGTCGCTGGTGTGGACTCTTTAACCATGATATATTCCCTTTCTTTCTTATCTAGACAGAGGTCCCCAGACTTAATCAAAGTCTGGAACTCTCCTAGATAAGTATCAGAGGGGTCACACTCAAGCTGTAAGTAATATTTATCATTTGAAAGAATATTGAGGGCTTCTTTCACATAGTCTGTCCGGTTTTGGATGACAACCCCCCCCCCCCCCTTATCGGCATTTCTAATAACTAGATCGGTGTCAAGTTGTAATTTTTTCAGGGCTAGTTTCTCTGATGGTTTCATGTTTTGTCTTGTTGCTGGTTTCAGGTTAATATCCCTAAAGTCATTCGAGACCACAGAATAAAATGTGTCAAGGAAGTTTCCCTTGTGGTGAATGGGATAAAAAGTTGACGGTGGTTTAAGACCAGAAGGTAGTGGAGGTGGGGCTACAGACTGTTCCGTGTCAGGGGATATAGTGTTGGGCTCTACATTGGATCCAATATTGCGATTTTCTTTTATCTTAAAGTGCCTTTTTAGGGTAAGTTTCTTAATATATCGATTAAGATCGAGAAAGAGATCGAATTCTTTGATTTTGCTGGTGGGACAAAATGAGAGTCCTTTTGAAAGTACCGCAATCTCATTGGGTGTCAGTATGTGGCTAGACAGATTGAAGATGCCATGGGAAAGGGGTGATGGATCCGGTTGGGAAATCAATGTTAGCTGCGAGGGGTAGGAATTTTTCTTTTTGCGCTGGCCTGATCTACAGCCTCTCCTAGTTTTTTTCTTTTCACGGATTTGTGGCCTAGTGGGCGAAAAAAATGAGCTATATTGGTGGTTTTTGGACTTTTTGGAATGGATTGAATAGTAGTGGGATGGATCTGGGGAGGAAGATCTAAGAAGGATACCATAGATATGGAAGGGCCAGCTGATAGGGATGCAATCGTGGGTGAATTATTTGGTTGATTCAAGTTAATGAGAGTGGATGTGGTGGATATTGTGCTGGCAGATATGTCCACATGTGGAGTGGTTGATGGGGGGGTACTCTCATGGATGGTAAGAAGAGAGTCAGTCTCCAGATCAGAGCAAACTGAAGGAGTGGGAGAATTAGATGTGACTGATGAGTGTTGGTCAGGATGGATAGAAAACTCGGTAGGAGGAAGATTAAGTGGACCACAGATGTTGAGTATTTCTGTGGAAAAAATAGAGGATGGGGAAGTGAGGGTGAGTGTGGTATTGGTAATGAGAGGGACATGTATTCCACTTGGAGTAAGTAGCGGGGTCTGGAAGACAGAGATTGGGGATTCCTGTGTACCTGTGTTATCTGATCTAACAATGGTAGGTGCAGATATGTTTATGGGGGTGTGACAGACGTTATGAGGTGTGTGTTGTTTGGAGTAAGAAATCGGGTTGATTTTAGGGGATGTACCATTGTATTGGGGTGTATGGTGAGTCTGTAGTCTATAGTGATTATTAGGTCTATTGTCTAGGGACCGTGACATTTTATTCTGATTGGATCTGTTCTGATTGGAGTATGACACCCAAGGTTTTTGAAACCTCCTATATTTGTGATCTGGTTTCTTCTGAGGGGGAGGTGGGATGTGGGTGGCATTACTACTGGGAGGGTTGGTATCCATACGTGATGTATTGTCGTGATGTGTAGCATTGTCCATTGGAGTGGATATAGCTGGGTCTGACAAATTAGGATTATTTGTATGCTGTCTAGGTGTATCCGATTTCAACCAATATTTGATATTATTAGTGGCAAAATCCTGTCTATCTCTATGGAGTTTATTGCTTTTTTTATATAACGTATCTTTTTCCACTGATAGGATCCTCGCTGTAATGAGTCGGTCAAATTTAGTAAAAGCAGTATGTGATTTGTATTTTGAAATTAGATCATGGCATGCAGATATTTTCCTACCACATTCAAGATACAATAAACGCCTTTTGTCAATTAGTCTAGTGATAAGACCTTTTGCGCATTCAAGTAGATAGGTGTCCCATTCCTTACAAAAGTCTGAATCTTCTTTAAAAGAGTTCCCAAAACGAAGTCTGAGGCCACGTGGAACAATTTCCTCCTTGAGATAAATCTCAAGGAAACTCGCATCTAATTGATGTTGTATTTCCTCTGACATAAATTTCTCCAAATCAAGAAAAAGAGTTAATAAAGTCTTTTCATCAATACTTGCGTTTGGGTCCTGATTCAAAACGACATGATGATCGGTGTTTCTTGTACATTGTATGATCAAACGTTCACGCTGTTCCATACGGTTCCGTGCATAATCCATTTCGATCCTGGTAAATAGGCCTATGTGCAGCTCCCCTTATCTGGAAATTCCAGTTGAAGTAGTCTAGTAAACCACAGGCGAGTCTAGAGTCCCCCTCGGTCAGGAGGGAAACATGGAGACAAAAGAAGGGGTATGGGGGGCGCACAATAGGGTAGTATGTTCAATACAAACTTAATTGTAAAACAAGTAAAAGGTGCTCACCTTTTTAGGTTGTGCTTGAATAGACACAACTCTATTGTGGGTATGTAAAATAAAAGAGATTTTTTCGGATCCGTGGATGCAGCCGCAGAAGAGGTGTCTTTGGGATCGGAGGCCCAATCCCCCAAAGGATGCTTGTAGAGAGGAAGGTTTTCTGGTCAGGCGCAAAACACATAGGATCCAAACCGTCTCTTTTGGGTGAATCTTTTTTTAATGCATAATAAAAAGTAGAACAACGCGTTTCGGGGCTCAAAATGTCCCCTTCATCAGGTTAATAGTAATCACAATGAATAATATCAGTACAGGTATATAAAGGTACAAAAAAACCGCCAAAAAACGGATTACCTGAGAGCTGCCCCCAGATGGGAGGGGCTAGCTGCAGGCAATGTATCACAAATATAAATATAACTGTTCAAATTATAAGTATGGTCACAGTATGTAATTACAGTAGGTATATGGAGATAATATAAGGGGATAAATTGCATATACTCGGCGATTCCTTCATGAGATTATAACAGCTAAGGACGGAGGACATGAGTCACATGACCGCACTGATGCGGTCACGTGATCGGCGCAGAGTAACTTCTATGTATAGTACCCGGCGCCTGCGCTCTTATTAGATAAGTCTTCTTGCACGGGCACCCGGTCATGTGACCGCAAGCCTCACGATCACATGGCCAGTGTCCATGACTACGGGGACGCCGGTCTGCGGAGAATGTGCGCTCCCACTAACAGTACACCAGGTGGCTGTCACAGTGGGGCGCAGGGCCGCGACCGAGGTCAAACACACAGGGCTTGTTATATTGGAGGTCTATATATATATTTCTCCCACGGTTAGGAAAGGTATAAATGAACATAGATATGGCTATAGAAGCCAATATGAATAAAAATAAAAATGAATTACTAATAAAAAAAGGAAATTATATATATATATATATATATATATATAAAAGACAGGAGCCGATGTCACTATAAGATAAAAGAATATATAATGCAGAAATCTTAATAGGGGGATAAAAACCGTATAGTATATATATGATATAATAAATGACGCAAAAAGTACACATTGTTGCTAAAAAGCGCTGGTAGGCACGATATTTTCCGTAAGTTATGGTGTATACGTAAGGATATAAATTGTATATAATATATATGAATATATAAATACATGAAAGTATAAATATAAATAAAAATATAGATATAAAAGGGGTTCGGCATGCAAACCCCTCCACTTTGTTAGGCAGTGGGGGGTTGGGTGAGTAAATGTCACCCCATAATAAATGGTTGTTGATATACGTTTAAAAATACCAATAATCACAGGGATAAGAATCAGAAGGATAAAAATCACAACGATAAATTTTCATGGTATTAATAAATAACAATTAATAAAAAATGATGAATAAAATTTTAAATGAATGTATATATATATATATATCTATGTATATACATAGATACACATATATATACCGATAGATGGATACGTATGCCGATCTGATCTTTCTTATAAATTGATCTCAAAAGCCTCATTAAGACCGTATGGATGCAGACTATTCAATTTGAAAATCCAATACATTTCTCTACGTCTAATATGTTGGATATCCTTGTGTAGATGACACGGGATTTTTTCGATTGGGGTTACCGTAAATCCGGCTGAACTACCCTCATGGTGTTCCGCAGCATGCCTAGATACACTGTGTTTCCAAAAATTTTTCTTGATCTTAGATCTATGGGTATTTACTCTATTGCGCAGTGTCTGGATCGTGCGCCCCACATATTGTAGGTTGCATGGGCATTCTAAAAGATAAATGACATGACTGGATTCGCAGTTGAGTGCGGACATAATAGGGAAAGATTCCCCACTCACACGGCTGTAAAAAACAGATGCTTGGCATATATTAGAGCAGCATAGGCATTTAGTGTGTCCGCACTTGGAGCTACCTAAGGCAGCGGCAGTATCATTACTCACAATGTGATGTGTAGCAGAATAAAGTTTGCTAGGTGCCAGGATATTTTTGAGGGTACGTGCTCTTTTATATGTAAGTCTAGGGATTTCTGGAATAACTTGATTCAGGATGGGATCCCTTTTTAAGATATGCCAATGTTTTTCTAAAACCGCTTTTATCGATAGATGATTTTGATTAAAGGTAGTGATGAAATTGCATCCATATTTTCCAATACTAATCTCTTTCTTCTTTTTAGACACTGGGATCAGACATTCATCTTGGGTGAGTTCTGTGGCCTTTTTTCTTGCGCCAGAGATGATGTTAGAGGGATACCCTTTTTGAGTGAATCTGGAGCTCAAAATGTCGCACTGTTGGTGAAAATCTTCCTCACGGGTACAGTTTCGTCTGAGTCGTTTAAATTGACTGAAAGGGATGTTTGTTTTCCATTTTCTGTAATGTGTACTTTTAAAGTCTAGATAGCTGTTGCTATCTACCTTTTTAAAAAAAGTGCGTGTGTTTATTCTGTTGTTCTGAATAAAAATTTCTAGATCAAGAAACTCGGTCTTTTTGCTGTCAGACGTACCTGTAAACGTAATACCCCAATCATTGGTATTGATATATGAGACGAAATTGTCTATAGATGTTTGGTCCCCATTCCAAATGAGGATCAGATCATCTATATATCTGCGGAAGAAGACAATGTTCTTATTGGCCCAGAAGCTAGATTGATATATAAATGTTTCCTCAAACGCCCCCATAAACAAATTCGCAAAACTGGGCGCGAAACGCGTCCCCATTGCGGTTCCGCGTATCTGTTTATAGATGTCATTTTGGAATGTGAAAACATTGTGTGTGAGTATAAACTCAATACCTCTCATAATGAATGTTTTTTGCGCAACGGGCATATCTGGATCATTATCAAGAAAGCTGGAGGTGCATTTCATCCCTAAGTCGTGGGAAATGTTCGAATATAGTGCTGATACACCCAAAGTCACCCAATGGTAATCATCTGACCACTCAATGTCTTTGAGTACGGAAATGAGTGATGCAGAGTCTCTCAGGTGGGATTTTAGAGAGAGTACGTATTTTTGCAGATGAATGTCAATGTAGTGTGACAGATTCCGTGTGAGGGAAGAGACACCCGATATTATGGGACGTCCTGGTGGATTTTGGATGTCCTTATGGATTTTGGGAAGGTGGTAAAAGGTCGCTGGTGTGGACTCTTTAACCATGATATATTCCCTTTCTTTCTTATCTAGACAGAGGTCCCCAGACTTAATCAAAGTCTGGAACTCTCCTAGATAAGTATCAGAGGGGTCACACTCAAGCTGTAAGTAATATTTATCATTTGAAAGAATATTGAGGGCTTCTTTCACATAGTCTGTCCGGTTTTGGATAACACCCCCCCCCCCCCCCCCTTATCGGCATTTCTAATAACTTTTAGATAAAAGAAAATCGCAATATTGGATCCAATGTAGAGCCCAACACTATATCCCCTGACACGGAACAGTCTGTAGCCCCACCTCCACTACCTTCTGGTCTTAAACCACCGTCAACTTTTTATCCCATTCACCACAAGGGAAACTTCCTTGACACATTTTATTCTGTGGTCTCGAATGACTTTAGGGATATTAACCTGAAACCAGCAACAAGACAAAACATGAAACCATCAGAGAAACTAGCCCTGAAAAAATTACAACTTGACACCGATCTAGTTATTAGAAATGCCGATAAGGGGGGGGGGGGGTTGTCATCCAAAACCGGACAGACTATGTGAAAGAAGCCCTCAATATTCTTTCAAATGATAAATATTACTTACAGCTTGAGTGTGACCCCTCTGATACTTATCTAGGAGAGTTCCAGACTTTGATTAAGTCTGGGGACCTCTGTCTAGATAAGAAAGAAAGGGAATATATCATGGTTAAAGAGTCCACACCAGCGACCTTTTACCACCTTCCCAAAATCCATAAGGACATCCAAAATCCACCAGGACGTCCCATAATATCGGGTGTCTCTTCCCTCACACGGAATCTGTCACACTACATTGACATTCATCTGCAAAAATATGTACTCTCTCTAAAATCCCACCTGAGAGACTCTGCATCACTCATTTCCGTACTCAAAGACATTGAGTGGTCAGATGATTACCATTGGGTGACTTTGGATGTATCAGCACTATATTCGAACATTTCCCACGACTTAGGGATGAAATGCACCTCCAGCTTTCTTGATAATGATCCAGATATGCCCGTTGCGCAAAAAACATTCATTATGAGAGGTATTGAGTTTATACTCACACACAATGTTTTCACATTCCAAAATGACATCTATAAACAGATACGCGGAACCGCAATGGGGACGCGTTTCGCGCCCAGTTTTGCGAATTTGTTTATGGGGGCGTTTGAGGAAACATTTATATATCAATCTAGCTTCTGGGCCAATAAGAACATTGTCTTCTTCCGCAGATATATAGATGATCTGATCCTCATTTGGAATGGGGACCAAACATCTATAGACAATTTCGTCTCATATATCAATACCAATGATTGGGGTATTACGTTTACAGGTACGTCTGACAGCAAAAAGACCGAGTTTCTTGATCTAGAAATTTTTATTCAGAACAACAGAATAAACACACGCACTTTTTTTAAAAAGGTAGATAGCAACAGTTTTCTAGACTTTAAAAGTACACATTACAGAAAATGGAAAACAAACATCCCTTTCAGTCAATTTAAACGACTCAGACGAAACTGTACCCGTGAGGAAGATTTTCACCAACAGTGCGACATTTTGAGCTCCAGATTCACTCAAAAAGGGTATCCCTCTAACATCATCTCTGGCGCAAGAAAAAAGGCCACAGAACTCACCCAAGATGAATGTCTGATCCCAGTGTCTAAAAAGAAGAAAGAGATTAGTATTGGAAAATATGGATGCAATTTCATCACTACCTTTAATCAAAATCATCTATCGATAAAAGCGGTTTTAGAAAAACATTGGCATATCTTGTGCTGTTCCTTTCATATTGAATTTCTGCACTGTATTATTTCTTGTTTTACCTATGTTGTTTAAGTCTATTGTTCTCTGCTGCCATCTGCTGGCCGGAATTTGTATGCTGCACGCTTCGTTCGTTGTCTATAAAGTTTTCTCTGGGCGTGGTTTTAGCAGCCTTGGGCCTGGTCACTTCCTGTAGCCTTTTTCAGTGCTGCATCCTTTGTGACTGGAGACACACACCTCGGCTTGTGAAGGCATCAGTTTTTGACCAGCAGTTGCCTCAGCAGTTGCCTCAGCAGTTAGCCTCAGCAAAGACATCCACATCACAGCATCTACTGTATTCCTGTATTGTATCACCGTATGTCACTGCTCTGGATCAAATAAACCCACGTTTGATTGCACCCTCATGTCTACGTCTGGATCCATCTAACCTGAGCATCTGCCGGTCCGGTCTGCTCCACTGCTTGGATACGAAGGTAGGCCAGTCACAAAGGCATTATCAGTTACACCTTCAATCGCCTTCATGTGGGGACAGAACAGTCAAAAACTGCCTTAAAGCCTTATACCCCAGTCAATATCCGTCTGAATGTCCAATGCCCGGCTGCAGGTTCCCTCAGAGCCCAGTGCCACACTCAGGAACCTCCCCTGCAACAGGCCCACTCCCAGCAAATCTGCCCAGCAACAGTGCACGTCCCACAAGCCTAAGGGGAAGCACGGCGTGTCCGCAGTAGATATATTCTCGCCTGGAAGTCCTCCACTACTCGCCAAGCCACTTTCTACATCCTATATTAACCCTTGCTCGCATGATATAAGGACTGTTCACGCACGCGGGGCCTCCCTCAAACCAAAACCCCGCTATTCACTTAAAACACCTTGGGAAACTCATCGGGGTGCCTCATCCGAGCCGCACTGCAATTTTCAGCCCCCAATTCAAAAGTTCATTTTCTTAAAGAGACAGCGCACCTTAAATCAAAATGTCCGAAAAGGACCTTGTACAGTTCCCCAGTGATGAAACAAAGCAAATGCAACCTGATACTGATCATTATGAAGAGCTGGAGGTAGAACCCACACTTCCAGCAGACCAAGTCACGCGACCAAGGCGCTCTCTCAAACCAACTATAAAGATCACAGAAAATTATCACACCAGGAAAGATAAGCTATGTGACAACCTGGAAGAGCTATGGGAAAGAGTTTCCTCCCTCATATCAGGACTTAAGTCCTCCTCAGGCGACACCACCAGTTTACAAGTTGCCGTCGGGCGGCTGAACGCAGCCCATGAAAGGTACAAGAAACTGTCCACAAGGTATATAACCTTTCTAAAAGACTCTAATATTGAAGAAGCCCCGTCAGAATTGTGCAAGGCAGAATCAATAGACAGACAAAGAGACGCCATGGTGCTGGATGCTAAAGATAAAGTGGAACTCCGTATCTCTCATTTGCAAGAAACTAGATCACACAGATCGCATTCATCCAAACATTCCTCGCGGTCCTACAGATCATCATGCTCTAGAAGCTCCACCCTGAGCGACAGATTACTAGAGGCCCGCATAAATGCAGAGCAATCCAAAGTGAGGCGTTCCTTCACCGAAAAAGAAGTCCTTGCGAGGGCAGAAGCAGAGGCGGTGGCCAAGAGGGCAGAAGCGGAAGCCAAGAGGGCTGAAGCGGAGGCAGAAGCCAAGAGGGCAGAAGCAGAGGCTCGAATAAAGATCCTTCAATCAGAGAGGGAAGAGGAAATTGCATTAGCAAAAGTAAGACTACTTGAGCAAGCATTGAGCCAAGGCCTTGATTCAGTCTGCTTACCACCAGAGGAGATAGACGATCCAGTTGATCGCACCAGCGACTACGTACTGAAACAGTTATCTGCACCACCCCCAGTGTGCAGTACTGTCCAAGCCAACAACACTGAAACCTCCAAGTCGGCTCTACCTGCAGTGGCAGCGATACCCACAGCACCCGAGCAATCCAATAACAGTCGCCCAGATGCGCCCTCTCAAGGGCAGTTATTACAGCAAGATGGCTACCAGGTGTTTCCTGGCCTACCTCCACAGCTCAAGCAGCAGTCATCAGAATCTACAGAGGCTAGACCACAGCTCAACCCTGCAGCAACATCATTCTACCCGGAAGCATCTCACCCTTTCACGACACGCAGCCTATACGCCCCAGGGGCATCACAAGTTGTCATGTCAACAAGCAGTGAGAAATCAGATATGTCTGAGTTTGCCAGGTTTATGGTGAGCAGAGAGCTAATTAACACCAGTCTCTCAAAATTTGATGACCGTGCGGAGAGCTACAGAGCCTGGAAGGCAACCTTCAAAGCCGCCATCGCCAACATCAACCTAACCGCAGAGCAGGAGCTCGACCTCTTGATCAAATGGCTGGGCCCAGGCTCCACAAATCGCATCAAGAGCCTTAGAACTGTCTATGTGGGACAAGCAGAAGCAGGTCTCGCTGCAGCCTGGCAGAGACTCGAACGCACCTTTGGCAGTGCAGAAGCAATAGAGAAGGCACTATTCAGGAGACTGCAGAACGTCCCCAAGATCAGTCTCAAGGATGTCCATAAGCTTCAGGATTTAAGTGATTTGCTCATGGAACTGGAGCTTGCCAAAAGAGACCCCCGTCTGTCCGGGCTGTGCTACCTGGATACAGCCCATGGGGTGAACCCAATTGTCGTGAAGCTACCATACAGCCTGCAAGAGAAGTGGGCGGCATCAGTCTCAAGGTACAAAAGAGTGCATGACGTCACCTTTCCCCCATTTATTCATTTCTGTAGATTCATCGATGAACAGTCCCAGATGAGGAATGACCCCAGCCTCGACTTCCTGGAGTTCAATACTACAGCCTCAGTGACACCATCATCAAGGTATGAAAGTATTGTACATAAACACAGAGACTTTAAGAGCAGCGTGAATGTTAGAAAGACTAACCTACCATCATCTGCAGTACCCACTGGTAAACAGTACACTACCTCATCAGGAGACAAGGCCTTCAATCGTGAATGTCCCATTCATAAAAAACCACACTCACTGAATAAATGCAGAGGATTTAGATCCAAAACCATACAGGAGCGCAAGAAAGTCCTCACCGAGCTTGGGGTATGCTTTAGGTGCTGCGCTTCATTGGAGCACATGGCTAAGGACTGTAAATCCATTATCAAGTGTGAGGAGTGTCATAGTGAAAGACATGCCTCAGCTATGCACCCAACTCCACTAACAAGGGATTCACCGGCTGCTGTCACCACCATTCCTGCTCAAAGTCATGGCGGGGAGCCACAGAACCACGCTAACACAGCCACCGCTGTTTCCTGCTCATGCTTGGACGTATGTGGCGAGGGCCAGAGTGAGAAATGTTGTGCCCGCATATGCCTAATCAAGGTCTACCCGGAGGGGCTACCAAAAAAGGCAGTAAAAATGTATGCCATCATTGACGACCAAAGCAACCGCTCCCTAGCAGGACCTAAATTCTTTGAAGCCTTTGGAATAAAGGGACCGTCAGAACCCTACATCTTAAACACCTGCTCGGGTCGCATAGAGACTAGCGGCAGGAGGGCACAAGGATTCATCGCTTGTTCCGTCAGTGGAAATACGGAAATACCTCTACCAACGCTGATCGAATGTGATCAAATACCCAACCATAGGGATGAAATTCCTACCCCGGAAGCTGCATTTCACCATCCACACCTAAGGCACCTAGCCAATGTTATCCCACCTATGGACAACAACGCCGAGATTCTACTCCTGCTTGGCAGAGACAATCTAAGGGTACACAAGGTGCGTCAACAGTGTAATGGTCCCGACTATGCACCATACGCCCAGAGACTGGACTTGGGATGGGTAGTCATAGGAAATGTATGCCTGGATCAACCAAAAATCCGCTCATTCAAAACGTACGTGCGTGGAGATGGACGCACAACTTGCATTAAGCCTTGCCCTCATCACTATGAGGTGAAAGAGAAGCCTCCAGACCTCATACAACCACCTGACGACATTCCTCCCTTTGCTGACAACTTGGGAAGATTAGTCTTTCACACAAGCAAGGACGATGATAAAGTAGCTTTGTCAGTAGAGGACAGAGAATTTATCAAGATAATGGACAATGAGTTCCTTAAAGACGAAACCAATCACTGGGTTTCTCCATTACCCTTCCGAGCTGCCAGGGTGAGACTCCCGAACAATAGGGAACAAGCTCTGTCTAGATTTAACTCTCTTCAGCGTACCATGAACAGTAAGCCTGAGATGAGAGAACACATCGTTGCCTTTATCGACAAAATATTCCGCAACAACCATGCAGAACTAGCTCCATCCTTAGGGAAGAATGACGAGTGCTGGTACTTGCCTTCATTTGGAGTGTATCACCCACGGAAACCTAATCAAATTAGGGTTGTTTTCGACTCAAGTGCCAAACATCAAGGTGTATCTCTTAATGATGTCCTCCTCACAGGTCCTAATCTGACGAATAACCTAGTTGGAGTGCTGATGAGGTTCAGAAAAGAGCTCGTTGCCATCACCGCCGACATTGAACAGATGTTCCACTGTTTCGTAGTCAGAGAGGACCACCGGAATTTCCTCAGGTTTCTGTGGTACAAGAATAACGACACCAACGCAGAGATGGCAGAATATCGAATGAGGGTACACGTATTTGGAAACAGCCCTTCACCTGCCGTGGCAACTTACGGCCTTCGGCGAACTGCATTAGAGGGAGAATCCGAGTACGGTAAAGACGCCAGAGACTTTGTAGAAAAGGACTTCTACGTAGACGATGGACTCAAATCACTACCGACTGAAGAAGCGGCTATCGATCTGCTCAAAAGGACTCAAAGTATGTTGTACCAAGCTAAACTTAGACTACACAAAATTGCTTCAAACAGCCTGGCCGTTATGAGGGCCTTCGAATCAGGCGATCATGCACCAGGATTCAAGGACATTAACTTGGGACTGGACAGTCCACCTGTGCAGAGGAGCTTGGGCCTCAGATGGGATCTCTCGGCTGACTCCTTCGGTTTTCAGATAAGTTGTGCAGACAAGCCATTCACAAAGCGAGGAGTCCTATCAGTAGTAAACAGCCTATTCGATCCGCTGGGATTTGTAGCGCCCATTACCATACAAGGTAAATCTCTACTGAGACAGTTTTCTGAAACAGTCAAGGATTGGGATACCCCACTTCCCTCCGAGAAAGAGCAAAAATGGGAAGCCTGGAAGCGATCTTTGTGTGCCTTGGATGAGATCCACATCCCGAGATGCTATATTAAAACTTCACTTTCCTCTAGCATAAGGAAAGAACTCCATGTGTTCTCGGACGCCTCCACGGAGGCCATCGCAGCGGTGGCCTATCTGAAAGTCACAGAACCCAACAACCAAAATCACGTTGGATTCGTCTTTGGTAAGGCTAAGTTAGCCCCCAAGCCCGATCATACTATTCCCAGACTGGAACTTTGTGGGACTGTGTTGGCAGTTGAGATTGCGGATTTCATACAACAAGAACTGGGTGTCGACATAGCTGAAGTCCAGTATTACACCGACAGTAAGGTCGTTTTAGGTTACATCCACAATCGGACCAAGCGATTCTATGTGTACGTTAGTAACCGCATAGAGAGAATCAGGAGGTCCTCCAAACCTGAACAATGGCACTACGTACCATCCGAACTTAATCCAGCAGATCACGCCACTAGGCCTATGTCTATAGGTTCCTTTATTAACTCTACTTGGCTTACAGGTCCAGAGTTTCTGCTTGAAGAGGCGGACGAATGTGTACAGGAAGTTTTCAGCATCCAGGATCCGGATAATGATCCAGAAATCCGCGCTGAAGTTAGTGCATTAGTCACTGGAACAAAGCAAACCGCCAGCTTCGGTTGTCAGCGCTTTGAACGTTTCTCCAGCTGGATGAGACTCGTCAGAACTATTGCAAGGTTAGTGCACATTGCAAGATGTTATCATAATACTCACCAAGATAAAGATTGTCATGGTTGGCATGCCTGTCATAAACCCTTCTCTGCTGAGGACATCTCTCATAGTGAGTACCTCATATTACGTCACGTCCAGCAGGAAAATTTCAACATAGAATGGAAGTGCTTGTACAACAAACAGCAGATTCCTTTAAAAAGCCCTCTTGCCAACTTAAATCCAGTTATCGACAGTTTTGGCTTGCTAAGAGTTGGTGGTCGTTTGAATCAAGCCCACCTGGGAATTGCAGCACAAAATCCTCTCATCATTCCCAGCAAACATCATATCACCGTCTTGCTAATCCGACACTACCACGAAAGGGCCGAACACCAAGGCAGGCAAATTACTGAGGGCAAAATACGGTCTGCTGGCCTTTGGATTATAGGTATGAAAAAACGCGTGGCCCAAGTATTGCATGAATGTGTGCACTGTCGTAAAGCAAGAGGAAAACAACTACACCAACAAATGGCCGATTTGCCTGCGGACAGACTATGTACAGAGCCGCCTTTCACCTATGTTGGCCTAGATGTCTTTGGGCCATGGATGGTATCCGCACGCAGGACTCGCGGCGGTCACGCAAACAGTAAGCGTTGGGCTGTACTATTTACTTGCATGAGCGTGCGAGCAGTTCACATAGAGGTGATAGAATCTATGGACACATCCAGCCTTATCAATGCCTTAAGACGGTTCTTCGCAATCAGAGGACCAGTAAAACAATTGAGGTCTGACCAGGGAAGCAACTTCATCGGAGCTTGTAGAGAACTTAACATCGACACCAAGTCCATTCAAGATCAGTTGGCGGAAAAAGGTTGCACCTGGATTTTCAATCCTCCTCATAGTTCCCACATGGGGGGCTCCTGGGAGAGAATGATCGGCATCTCACGCAACATCTTAAATTCTATGCTGATGGATGTAAACTCGTCAAGACTCACACATGAGACTCTAGTCACCCTTCTTGCCGAAGTTTCGGCTATTATCAACTCAAGACCCCTTGTGCCAGTGTCTATGGATCCTGAAACACCTGCCATACTGACTCCGGCTATTCTACTTACCCAAAAGACTGAGAGTACGCTAACACCTAGTGGAGAATTTACTCATGCTAACATCTACCAAAAACACTGGAAACGTGTACAATATCTAGCAGATTACTTCTGGAACAGGTGGCGAAAGGAGTACCTCAGTATTCTTCAAGGAAGAAGAAAATGGCAACACAACAAACCAAACTTGAAGGAAGGAGACCTTGTATTGATGAAAGAGCAACAAACCGAAAGGATTGACTGGCCTATCGGACTAATTTCAAAGGTTTTCCCTAGCAAGGATGGCAAGGTCCGGAAGGTGGAGTTGAAGATCTTCAGGAAAGGCGAGCTTAAAACGTTCTCAAGACCAATCAACGAACTCATTTTAATATTACCCATCGAGAACGTCCCTGCTGGGTGAACAGGACCGTATTTAGCTTCGCAGATCTTCTCCATTCCAAGTTGGAAAACAGGACTAAACTATGTTTGCATTCTAACATGTTTTTCTTTTACAGGTTGTTTATATTTTATGGACATTCGTCATAGTGAAATCCCCAAAGTGAATTTCAGACGGGGAGTGTGCTGTTCCTTTCATATTGAATTTCTGCACTGTATTATTTCTTGTTTTACCTATGTTGTTTAAGTCTATTGTTCTCTGCTGCCATCTGCTGGCCGGAATTTGTATGCTGCACGCTTCGTTCGTTGTCTATAAAGTTTTCTCTGGGCGTGGTTTTAGCAGCCTTGGGCCTGGTCACTTCCTGTAGCCTTTTTCAGTGCTGCATCCTTTGTGACTGGAGACACACACCTCGGCTTGTGAAGGCATCAGTTTTTGACCAGCAGTTGCCTCAGCAGTTGCCTCAGCAGTTAGCCTCAGCAAAGACATCCACATCACAGCATCTACTGTATTCCTGTATTGTATCACCGTATGTCACTGCTCTGGATCAAATAAACCCACGTTTGATTGCACCCTCATGTCTACGTCTGGATCCATCTAACCTGAGCATCTGCCGGTCCGGTCTGCTCCACTGCTTGGATACGAAGGTAGGCCAGTCACAAAGGCATTATCAGTTACACCTTCAATCGCCTTCATGTGGGGACAGAACATATCTTAAAAAGGGATCCCATCCTGAATCAAGTTATTCCAGAAATCCCTAGACTTACATATAAAAGAGCACGTACCCTCAAAAATATCCTGGCACCTAGCAAACTTTATTCTGCTACACATCACATTGTGAGTAATGATACTGCCGCTGCCTTAGGTAGCTCCAAGTGCGGACACACTAAATGCCTATGCTGCTCTAATATATGCCAAACATCTGTTTTTTACAGCCGTGTGAGTGGGGAATCTTTCCCTATTATGTCCGCACTCAACTGCGAATCCAGTCATGTCATTTATCTTTTAGAATGCCCACGCAACCTACAATATGTGGGGCGCACGATCCAGACACTGCGCAATAGAGTAAATACCCATAGATCTAAGATCAAGAAAAAAATTTGGAAACACAGTGTATCTAGGCATGCTGCGGAACACCATGAGGGTAGTTCAGCCGGATTTACGGTAACCCCAATCGAAAAAATCCCGTGTCATCTACACAAGGATATCCAACATATTAGACGTAGAGAAATGTATTGGATTTTCAAATTGAATAGTCTGCATCCATACGGTCTTAATGAGGCTTTTGAGATCAATTTATAAGAAAGATCAGATCGGCATACGTATCCATCTATCGGTATATATATGTGTATCTATGTATATACATAGATATATATATATATATATACATTCATTTAAAATTTTATTCATCATTTTTTATTAATTGTTATTTATTAATACCATGAAAATTTATCGTTGTGATTTTTATCCTTCTGATTCTTATCCCTGTGATTATTGGTATTTTTAAACGTATATCAACAACCATTTATTATGGGGTGACATTTACTCACCCAACCCCCCACTGCCTAACAAAGTGGAGGGGTTTGCATGCCGAACCCCTTTTATATCTATATTTTTATTTATATTTATACTTTCATGTATTTATATATTCATATATATTATATACAATTTATATCCTTACGTATACACCATAACTTACGGAAAATATCGTGCCTACCAGCGCTTTTTAGCAACAATGTGTACTTTTTGCGTCATTTATTATATCATATATATACTATACGGTTTTTATCCCCCTATTAAGATTTCTGCATTATATATTCTTTTATCTTATAGTGACATCGGCTCCTGTCTTTTATATATATATATATATATATATATATATATAATTTCCTTTTTTTATTAGTAATTCATTTTTATTTTTATTCATATTGGCTTCTATAGCCATATCTATGTTCATTTATACCTTTCCTAACCGTGGGAGAAATATATATATAGACCTCCAATATAACAAGCCCTGTGTGTTTGACCTCGGTCGCGGCCCTGCGCCCCACTGTGACAGCCACCTGGTGTACTGTTAGTGGGAGCGCACATTCTCCGCAGACCGGCGTCCCCGTAGTCATGGACACTGGCCATGTGATCGTGAGGCTTGCGGTCACATGACCGGGTGCCCGTGCAAGAAGACTTATCTAATAAGAGCGCAGGCGCCGGGTACTATACATAGAAGTTACTCTGCGCCGATCACGTGACCGCATCAGTGCGGTCATGTGACTCATGTCCTCCGTCCTTAGCTGTTATAATCTCATGAAGGAATCGCCGAGTATATGCAATTTATCCCCTTATATTATCTCCATATACCTACTGTAATTACATACTGTGACCATACTTATAATTTGAACAGTTATATTTATATTTGTGATACATTGCCTGCAGCTAGCCCCTCCCATCTGGGGGCAGCTCTCAGGTAATCCGTTTTTTGGCGGTTTTTTTGTACCTTTATATACCTGTACTGATATTATTCATTGTGATTACTATTAACCTGATGAAGGGGACATTTTGAGCCCCGAAACGCGTTGTTCTACTTTTTATTATGCATTAAAAAAAGATTCACCCAAAAGAGACGGTTTGGATCCTATGTGTTTTGCGCCTGACCAGAAAACCTTCCTCTCTACAAGCATTGAGTAGTTAGCATCAGTGGCATAAGTCAAATGGAGGCAGACCATGAAGCTCCATTTGGGCCTGTGGAGGGGCCCCCCCGGCTGTGGTTGAAAGGCCAGCCTCTAATTACATATAATATAAGCTCCCATCCAGAGTCCATGTCAGGCGGCTCCCTGGTCTGTCAGGGGGCTGCTTGACAAGATTGAACAGTAACTGCACTTGTAATGATTACCCTGTATCATCATTGCAGTCAGGAGGCTCAGAAAGCTAAAGGAACTGTGATTACCTCATCACAGGTCCTGTGCCATCTAGTAAAGGAACTGCACAGAGAATGGTGTAGTTCACAGGTTAGGCGGTTGCAACTGTCAGGAACGAGGCGGCATGACGTAGGTGTGCGTGCCGCGCTCCTCCTCCTGTCGTCCTTTCCCCCTCTCTCCTTGCCTCCCGCCCCGATGAGGAATGCCGAGGAACGCCGAGCCCAGCTGTGACCTGCCGTGACCCGTCGCCTGCCGCTTGTGGAGCATAGAGGGGCCGATTTGATGTTGGGGCAGGCGTGTGTCCTGAGATGCTGGGACGCTGCCCTCGCTGGTAAGGCTTGCATTCTTGGCCGGAGTGTGATAAAGTTTGTGGTGCGGATACTTACCTCCGGGTGGTGACAGGAGACGGTAGAGGCCTTGTGCTTTTGGCGTGTAGGCGCTGCTGTGCTTTCCTTCTCTCTTCTGGGACGTCGGTGGAGCCTTCTGGGGATTCCGGAGGATTGCGGTGTTTAGCTGCGGATGCCGGTGGAGTCTACTGTGGAGGTTGGAGGTGGATGCCGTGGAGTCTGAGGTACTGATTCCTTCTGTGTGCCTGAGAGGGGTTGAGGTCACAGACGAATGCCTGCTGAGGTCTCCAATGATGCCCGCCGACTGACAGTCGCCCTGTTTTTCATCCTTCTGTTTGTGAGTTTGGATGTTTTTGCCCCCTGGAAAATATCATGCGCTAGGGGGGCATTCAGTTGGGTGGTTTGACAAGTCGGTGGTTTGGGTGGAAATGACACATTTGGGGGCTTCCTTTTGAGGGGAGGACGGTGAGGCCTGTAAGAGGCCTTTGCCTTATTTACTGCATACGATTTATATGACAAACTCTCACTCCAACAAGTTATCTGGATATACAGCGGCTTCTGCCTGTATGACTCCTGGCAAGCCGAACCAGTCTGACATTTGGGGTGTTTATCTACTCAGCTGAACATGTTCTTTTTTGTGTTCTTAGCCTATATGTATCCAGCTTCTATGTTCTCCTTCTATATGTATTCAGCGTTTTTGGTTACCGGGCATTGTATGCACATATGATATATCAGTCTGTGGGATATTTATGTCTATATGAGCACGAAAAAAGCCGTCTGGGTCTTACAGTAAAGTGGGGTATTGCCTTAGGCAGATTCGGATTATAGGTGGATCTGGTACTGGAAATCCTTTTGTATTTCATATTGCCTGGCTCTAAAATTACTCCCCCCCCCCTTTTGATCTCTGAATTGTTTGCATAGTGGTTACCTATTAAGTTTATAAAAATGCAGCCAAAGTATCGTAAATCAGGAGGGGTGTCCTCGCCGAAAGGTGGTTCGGGGGGGGAGCCCCCAGGCTCGATTAGATACATTTTTTAAGTCACCAACACCCAAAACTAGGGGAGGTGTGCAAAGATCTGTCCCACAGGCTGAGCTGGGATTGATTAATACGGACCGGTCAGAATTGGGCTCGTTAAAGACCAGTTCGCCCCAGAGTGAAGGTTTTGAGAGTATTAATAAAAAACTTGCGGATATATTGGGAGTAGTAAATTCCACTGGCACCTCAGTTGCAGAGCTGGCCTTTTCCCTCTCAGTAGTACAAGGAGATGTCACGATAATTAGAGATGAAATTACAAAACTGAGACTGAAGGTGAAGGAATTGGAATCCGCAGTTAATTCTGTCACTTCAGAGAATGGTATATTAAAAAAGAGATTTGAAGAGGTAGATCGCTTTTGGCTTAAAAAGAAAGCGATAGATCTGGAGGATAGGTCCCATAGATACAACTTGCGACTGGTAGGGTTCCTAGAAGGGGCAGAACAGGATAATCCCCCGAATTTCATCCAAAAATGGTTGGTTGAAAATTTAGGGCCAGATCATGATGCATCTACCTTCTGTGTGGAAAGGGCCCACAGAATTCCCTTTAAAAAACCTCCTCCAGGGGCCCCCCTAGGTCAATTTTGGCGAAATTGGTTTGTTCAAAGGACCGGGATTGGGTACTTAGACGTAAAAGAGAAGTATCAGATACACATTTTGATGGTAATCTGATATCAATATTCCCAGATTTTTCGCGAGAAACCCAAATTAAAATAAGATATTTTTTGGACGCAAAAAAAAGATTGGCTGCAGCCAACATTAAGTACTCAATGCTATATCCTGCCAAATTGAGGGTGGTACACAATGATTCTGTCCGTTTTTTGTTCCACACAGGAGGATGTTGTGCAATGGCTGGATGGGGCTCGATGGGGCTATGAAGAGAATGTAAAGGTAGGGAGGAGGGAGGTTAAGGGGGGAAATGGCCGGGGGGAGGTTTGGTGGAAGGAAAGAGGTTGATGGGTAAAGTGAAATACCTTGTCAACCATGTAGGGGGTTTTCTGGGGGTGGGTGTAAGGGAGGGATTGGCTGTCGTCACTTGCTTTTCAGGTCTACGTGTCTCTCTCCTAGAGGGGGGACTGGGATTTGCATCTATACATCGCTTATACCACGTAATATTCTATTCTGGAATGTGAGAGGGTTGGGAGTGAAGAGGACGGTGGTGTTTGATCTTGTGGCCAGTCATTTGCCGGCTATTGTGGTATTACTAGAAACCCACGCAACAGTAGATAGGCTCTATACATTGAAAAGGAAATGGGCTTCTTTTGAATATCACGCTTACTTCTCTTCGTACGCAAGAGGGGTCAGCGTATATATTCACCGCGGGATGGAGTTTCAACCTGTAGATAATATGATAGATAAAGAAGGGAGATTTGTATTCCTCCATGGTTTTTGGAAAGGGCAGGAGATTATATTGCGTTTATTTATATTCCCCCTCCATACAAAACAACTGTCTTCTCTCTATTAGCTAAATACATAGCCACAAATAATCAATGTGCATTATTAGTAGCTGGAGATTTCAACTCATTTCTTGATCCTGAGTTGGATCGTTTCTCCACCTCTTCTGGGCAAGGTCGGACTGGATCGCCTCTGAGTATTATTTGCCAGGAGCTGGCACTGGTTGATATCTGGCGCCACCTCTATGGCAATAAGAAAATCTTTTCCTGCTTCAGCCAGTCCTATGGGTCAATGTCCCGTATTGATCTGGCTTTTGCAAGTCGTGATTTGAGCCATCAAATTGTGAAAATGAAGTATGAACCTCATGGAATTTCAGATCACTCCCCAGTTCTGATTATGTTCAGAGAGGCGGATGCTCCAGTCTCGGGCAGAACTTTTAAACTGAATTCGCATTGGTTTGTTGTGGTAGGGGAGCAATGCCGAATTGATCTGGATATACAGGAATTCTGGGGCTTTAATGTAGGCTCAACACATATACACTATGTGTGGGATGCATTGAAGGCCCATATAAGGGGCTTATACTTTACTAAAATCAGTAGGTATAGATTTGAACTTCGTCGAAGGGAACAACAGCTGACAGAGGCAATTAGGAGCCTACGGGCTTTATTAATTGCTCATCATAATGAGCAATATATAACTCAGTTAAAGGAGGCCAATCTACAGCTTAAGACACTTCTGTACAGTAAAGCCTTCGCTGACGAAGGCACGCCGAAACGCGCGTTGGGGTAGCGCCACCCTGGGTCTCTTTGCACACGGTTTGTTCAGGTGAGCTTTGGTCTCCTGCTGCCCCCCTCTGGCTATATGATCTTGTTGTTCACCCATACTTGGTCTTTTTATGCAACATACTTCCATCTTACATGTGTTTGCATATCCATGCCATTGGGGGTGCCTGTGTTGACCTTGCTTTTACCTGGCACTTTATGGTCCTATCATTAATCCATTCATTACATGGGTTGGGCACTGTACCCAGTACTTTCTTCTCCCATGTTATATATTATTATATACCATACTTTTTCATTTCTTCATCCGTGTGTTTTTTTCCTCCCAGGGTGGCGCTCTTTTCTGTTCTCCGCTCTCATCATCATGTTTTACGGCATCTTATGTATTAACTTTATTCATTTTTTGTCATCATTTTTTATTATGCTCTAATAAAATTTATATATTTTTGGTACTATGAGCTCTCTTTCTATCTGTTTCTGTAGTATAATGGAGATTAGGAACTCAAAAGGTAATAGGGTGAGGTCCTCAGAGGAGATTAGGGAGGAATTTCTGAAATACTATTCTACCCCATATCAGTCTGATTCTATGTTTAGTCGGAATGATATGGACCAATATTTACAACAATTGGAGCTTCCCCAGTTAGATTCACAGGACAGCGAGATGCTGGATCGCCCTATTCTTTTGGAGGAGTTGCAAGCGATACTCCCATCCCTAAAGTATAATTTATCCCCTGGTCCAGATGGCTTGCCGTTTGAACTTTATAGGTACCACTCTAAATCGCTCCTTCCTATTCTTGTGCAGGTCTTGAATGAATCCAGTTTATTTGGCTCTTTACCTCCATCATTTAGAGAGGCAGTGATCATCTTGGTGTTGAAAAAGGATAAAGATATATGCGATATGGGGTCATATAGACCCATATCGCTTTTAAATACGGATTGCAAAATTTTCGCAAAAATTCTGGCTAATCGCTTGAAGAGGGTCATAGCCTCTCTGGTACACCCCAATCAGACGGGTTTTATTCCGGGCCGGCAAATACAGATGAGTCTTTATAGGGTGTATCTGAATCTCTCTGTTGGGGGTAGTATAGACCACTCCATCCTGTCTTTAGATGCCGCAAAGGCGTTTGACAGGATGGAGTGGTCTTTTTTATGGGCTACTATGTCCCAATTTGGTTTGGGGTACATATTTATGGAAAGGACTCAAATGCTATATGAACAGCCGTTAGCATGTATTAATATCAATGGTATTAGTTCTCCCGTTACGATGCGGCGAGGGATGAGACAGGGATGCCCCCTTTCTCCTCTTCTTTTTGCCCTATTTTTTGAACCGTTGGCCTGTAAGATCCGTTTAGATAACCGTATAGACGGCTTCGGGGTGGCAGGAGTGAGCGATAAAATAAGCCTCTATGCTGATGATGTGATTCTGTTCCTCGATCAGGGATGGAGAATTCTTCCTTATGTGATAGAAGCAATAGAGGATTTTGGTAAATTATCGGGTTATTTGATTAACTGGACTAAGTCATCGCTCCTCCCGCTGAACCGTAAGGCCGTAGATGAGGGGAGTGGAGTCCGTGTTCTTGCTCCTAATGATACTTTGGACTATTTGGGGGTTAAGATTGGGGTTCCCATAAATAAGTTTTATGAGCTTAATTTGGCCCCGGTTTTGAATAAAGTTAAGTCTAAAATATGCGTTTGGCAGAAATTGATATTGGCACAGACAGATCGAATAGCATTGGTTAAAATGATTATCTTGCCTATTGTGATGTACCCGATGTGTGCTTCCCCTGTTTCGATCGACGATATCTTTTTCCATAGATTGGAGACTCTTATTAACGATCTAATTTGGGGAAGGAAGAGGGTGCGTATAAAACAAAGATATTTATGGCTGTCGGAGTCAGAGGGCGGGTTATCATTTCCTTTTTTTCAAGGATATTATTTATGTGCACAAATTCAGCGATGTAACTTTAAAGAGAGTTCACTTGCACGATTTTTGACTAAGGTTATGGATAAACCAATAGAGAATATCTTCACATGTTTGGAGTCTGGGTATATGGGATTGAGGAAGTCCCTACTGATCCCTTGGACCCTACAGAGGGTTTGGAATAAGCATAAGGAGATTTTAAAAGTTTCCTGTCCTTTTGCTTTCACCCCTCTGTGGGAGAACAGGAGTCTGGTGGAATTCTTCAAAATCACAGATTTTGTTTACTGGTTACGTAAGGGGGTTGTCAATGTGTGTCACCTTTTTTCTTCGGGACATTTTAAATCGTTTTTGGAATTTAATTTCACTGATAGTTCACCATTATATTTGTTCATGTATTCACGTTTAAAACACATATATGAGGCCTCTAGGAATAAAGGCTACATTTTTCCACGAGAGAATTTATTCTTTGATTATTGTTATGCCCAGAAAGATGAGAAGGTTAAGACATCTAGATTATACTGCAAACTCCGAATGGCATTTGCAACTGTAACACTTTTTAAAAGCCCAAGTAAGTGGGAGCAAGAGTTGCATTGCCCTCCACTACAGTGGACCAGCATTTACAGAAATGTAAGAAAGGCTACAATTTCCAATACTCATAGATTAATTAAATTTAAGATCTTGCACCGATTGTATTATACACCAAAAATGCAAGCGAAATTCCCCCAAAATAAACGCAGAGATTGCTGCTGCCCTATATGTGGATATGTGAATGCGGATTACGGCCACCCACTTTGGAATTGTAGTAAACTAAAAAAGTACTGGGAACAGGTCTTTGTAACCCTACAAAAGGAGTCCTATATGATATATAATCCTGGGATGTTGACAGTGATATTGGGATACTTTGCTCCAGAAATGGTAATCCCGGTCCGGGTCAGACAGATCTGGATGAGGGGTTTGATGACAGCAAAAGTTATTCTAATTAAACACTGGGGCTCTGTCTCCCCGCCCTCACTAAATGAATGGATCCTGTACCTTCAACAAATTAGAATGTTTGAGGATATGGAAAGGAAACGGAGAGCGGCACGTATGACTGTTTAGCTATAATTAATACTGTAATTGTGGGTATATTTGATAGAGCTGTTCTGATGACAATCGGGGGGGGGGGGGGGGGGAGAGGGGGGAGGTTATAGTTGTACTCTCTGTATATAAATTTTGAATCTATAGTGATATTTATAATTTAGGCAGGATCCTGCCTCTCTTTATAGGGCAGTTGACTGTTGCTTATAATGGCTACCATGTGATGATTGTCTTCCTTACAATAATGTACTGTTTTTCACAGTGTTTTAAAAAAAAGAAAATAAATATTTAATAAAAAATAAATAAAAAAAACAGTAAGGACCTGTGATGACATCATCACAGATCCTTCACTACCTGACAGGCGTAGAAGAACTGCAAGAGAAGCTCTCTGTTGAGCAGGGGCAGACTGGGAACTTAAAGTGGCCCTGGAAAAAATACTAAGTGTCCCCGCTGTGTAGTCAGGTCCAAACTGATGGAAGGCAGGGCCAACACAAGTAGGCGGGGCTGGCAATACCATATTGTGGCACATTATACCACCCCAACAGAGCCAAATACCAAAGTTTATCACAAAATACTGCTGCCAACAGCACAAAGTACATCCTAAAATCATCCAATAGCCAGCCTTGAGGAGGGCTCAAGTGGCCCCCTGGACATCGTCTCATTGGCCAATTGGTCTATGGCCAATCTACCCCTGCTATTGAGACTAGAATGGATGGGGTTAAAGAAGGTCCTCCCCAGTCCTCTTTTCCACTCAGAAGTAGTACTTCATGCTGTATGTACAGATGATTCAGAAGCAGTGTGTAGAGATATCTAATATATACAGCAATGTACTGATATGTGAGGTATGAAGTATAATAGATGCAGTTTGTACAGATATATATAATATACAGCTGTCTACTTATATGTGAAGTACGAGGTATAATAGATGCAGTGTGTAGAGATATATAGAATAGACAGAAGTGTACTGATATGGGAGGTACAAGGTATAATAGATGCAGTGTGTACAGATATATAGAATAGACAGAAGTGTACTGATATGTGAGGTACAAGGTATAATAGATGCAGTGTGTAGAGATATATAGTATATACAGCAATGTACTGATATGTGAGGTACAAGGCATAATAGATGCAGTGTTTACAGATGTATAATATATACAGCAGTGTACTGATATGTGAGGTACAAGGTATAATAGATGCAGTGTGTACAGATATATAATATATACCCCAGTGTACAGATATGTGAGGTACGACATATAATAGATGCAGTGTGTACAGATATATAGTATATACAGCATAATACTATGTGAGGTATGAGGTATAAATTACAGCTCGTACCTCCCATATCTCACATATCAGTACACTGTTGTATATACTATATATCTGTACACACTGCATCTACTATACCTCTTACATGGGACCATTGCCAAATTGTGACCTGTGATATCACACCTCCTTTACCCACTCCATTCTACCTTCTATCACAAGGCTCTTTACCTCCAACTCCAGCATCACTGCTCCTGTCCTGCAAAGCCAAAACAGAGGTGGGACATTTAAATGGGTACAATGCTGCTGCCAATGGGGGAGGGATTGTCAGTGCACACTAATGCTGGGTATTTTGTACTCCATGATGCCTTCAACATTCCCCGCAGTGCTTATACGCTGTACCATGCGGACCACCGCATTTACCTCTTCACCAAACCTCTGTGACTCTGGTGACCAAGGTCCGTCTGTGACCAAAACGTCAAGAAAACAGTCACAATCTCATTATTGGCAATTGTTCTTTTTCTTTTGCTTCCTTTTGGAGGACTTGTCATAAAATAAAAACTTTATTTTGCATATAACCCCAGAGTGTGCGTGGTTTTCTCTTTATTATCAAAACAGAGGTGAGACATTTAAATGGGACAATGCTGCTGCCAATGGGGGAGGGGTTGTCAGGGCACACTAATGCTGGGTATTTTTTACTTCATGGGGGTATTTATTTGGCGCTGTTGGGCAGATATTTTGTGCTGCAATGTTGTATTTATATGCAAAGTTGGGGAAGTACTTTGGAATGCACGCTGGTATCAGACTTTGCTTGGGAGGTATTTTGAGCTTTATTATAGTATGTGTTGCTGTTGGGAATGGTAAGTTATGCTCCTGACCATGAGATTAGGCATTTTTTGTTCTACTTTTATTTATTTTCTTGTATTGATGGGGTACATAGGGGTATGACCAAGTAAAGCAAAGCTCATCTCTGCAGTGTGGGGTTTGTGTGCCAGAGCTGTATTGTAATCTCAGTCCAGCCCTCCTGGCACACTATATAACACGCAGCAGCAAGCACAGTTCATGGAGCAAGGGAAGTGGACAGAAATGGTTAGTGTTAGAGGTTTTGAAAGGGGCATGTGGGCCCAGTTCAGATTCTCGCTATGGTGCCCAATGACTTGTATGTAGGCCCCTGTTTAGCATGATGGGTAACTTGCATTTCTGCATTCTGTCCTTTTAGGGGTATGTTCCCCAATCGAGGGGTCACTGCTGAAGCCAGTAATTGACTGCAGTGGCGCAGATGACCCTGTCCAAGCCAGGAACTGGAAAATGAAGGGACGGGAACCAAGGAGGGCCAGAACAGTGTAAGTATGAATCTTTTATTAGGTGAGGCAGGCAAGGAACTGACAGTAAATAGTTATTCTCTAAAAACCTCTTTAAGTTGGGGGCAAAGAGAACGGAGGTTGTAAATGCAGCTTTTTTATATGCATCCTGTGCTACTGCGCTGCTATAATAGTCCAAATGTTTTGATGCTTCCCAAAAAAAAATATCTCCCGCTGCCTTACAAGCAGCAAATCTATCAACCCCTTCCATTTATTTAACATTAGTTTGTTCTCTGTAAGACACTTACTGTCGCCTGCTCATTTCTCTGACGACAATGTAAGGTATTGTTTCCCGGTTCTGCTTGTTTGTTGCCTTATTGCTCTTTGTCCTGATTCTGTAGAACGCCCCAGCAGCCCCTCATCTATCCCCTCCCTCCCGGTGAGCAGGCCTCCGATTTGGCGCGCATGGATCTGCCCAGGGGCTTATTAAGGCTTCGGCTGTGAGCAGGCATGCAGTAATGCTGCAACATCATTTTGCAAGAAATGCAAAGTCATCATTTTATTTCCTAAATTCAGCTCATGTTCATGGCGTCTTCAGGGGCCGGAGGAAACAGGCTGGAACACTGCGTCCACATCCAAATAAACGCAGCTCTTAAAATGTGTGATCATCTCTCATGACAGGTGAAATCTGTCAGATCTTTTCACTGAGCTCGGAATAAAAAGGCCTTTAATCTCCTGGGATTGAGGGAGGGGAGCATTTTTATCATCATCATTTATTTATTTATTTATTTTTTATTCTGATGACTGCGCATGTTCCGAAATGAAACTTGTGCGGCCTCTTTGTCCTTAAGACCCGTTTAATAATATCTGCTATTGTGCTCCCTGCTCTGCATTTCTCTGCAGAAGGAACATACACTTTTGTAGGAGCCCGTGAGAGCCAGGCGCCTTGTAATGTAATTCAGTCACATCACACAAAGGACTGCAGGTGGCATATTCTGTCCTCAGTGCGACCAATCAGAGCTCACAAGTCGCCGCAGCTGCCTCCTTCTGCATTTATTTTACGGTTACCAATAGCTCCTGCTTCTCCTGCGCACAAAGGATTTTATTCCCAATCGGATTTTTTTGCAGATAGGCCTTGGATATTTTACCCCAGCGACCCCTGAAGCGTGATACTCCGAGCTGGGGGTGTAGGAAAGGGGGGAGTCACTGCAGCTGAGTCGCGTGGAGGCCAATTAGGCAAAGTGGCAGCTTATTATTACAGAGTGACTTACCCGGAGCACAGGCTCACCCTACTGCAGACAGGCCACCATATGCGGAAGGCTTTGTCATGTAAATTTAGGTCTTAAAGGAGTCTGTGTCTAACTTCATATTCTCAACCCCCAATTAACTGATCGGGAAGGACAGGTGCAGGGAAGTGCATGTTTACCGTCCGTACCCCTACCAATGATGATATCATAGGAGAATGAGGAAAAGAACTGAGCGCACAACAATACCAGTCTATTGAATCATAAACTCTTTAATTTCCCTGAATTGCATGAGAATCAATACAGTAAAAGGTGACATGTTGAACTGGCTTTAATAGCATCAGTTCCTAAAAGAAGAAACCTTTCTGAGAACCAAAACTCCGACATGCATTTAAAATTATTGCTGTTTTTTTCTATGTACAGTATAAATATGAAGGAAGGGTAGGCGTTCCTACATCTACAGGTTAAAAAAATACGGCATACGGGATCAGGTAAGAAGGCAGCTGAAAGTGGGACGGCTGTGGCCGTGCCATCAGTTTGCAAACGCACATGAAATGAAGTCGATAAGAAATAGTCGTTTTTTGTTTTTTTTTGTGTGTGTGTGTTTTTTTATTTATTTGCATATCTAATCTAATAGCATTGTATGAGAGGTTAACCCATTCCGGTGCCAGCACGCAGGGTCTTGTGAAATGTGCGGGCGGTGATGAAAATGGAGGAGCGCTTGTGCTAATAGGTTACGTACGATTCTGCATTCTGATTCAGCAGCAAGACATTGCCTTAGAACTAATCGCAGCTAAAACTAGCCAAAGATCCCAGGGGGGAATGCATGCAAAGGTATTTGCAATGGTGGGAGAAAATCCTTCCCAGTGTTGCAAATATAGTTCAAGTGCATTGCTGCAAATGATTAAATTCTCAAATCATAGCAGAGAAACAAATTGGGGCTCTACTACATGTGCGGCTTGAGCTGCTGGAACTCCATGGTTAGCACTGAGGGTTTCCAGTTGCGGAGTTCAGGTACCGCCTGGAAAGTAGCAGTAACAGCGGTGCGGTACTCGCAGCTCCTACGACACATGTGGTAGCACCCTTCCACAAGTTCTATAATATCAGTCAGAACCAATTATTTTGGTGCCATAGACATAACAATTCTCATTAGTGGTTGTAGACTTGTAGTAATGGTTGTCATCACCTTAACACAAGTAGCCTGAAAAATAAGTCTGAAAGAAAGGATATATGTTCAGGTGTCATCATAGGCATCTCTAAGGCCTGTGGAGGAGAGAAGAGACTTGGATCTGCTCCATCCTCCTTCCCCATGGTCTTTAATGGACCCTCATGGAGCTCTCCACAGAGACAACAACATAACCAAACATGGTAAAAGAGAAACGGCCTGAGGATTCTGTGGCTAGCAAAGGATTTAGTGGCTAGCAAGACATTCCATGCGCTACCGTCCTGGGATGGAGAGTAGTCTGGCATAAACTAGCAAGAAGAAGGATCCAATTTTTCTTATAGGGTGACCCGTCCCACTTGGTACATTTCTGCTTTCATCTATCACTATATAACCCTGAGATGCAAGGCTTTTTGATAGATGTCAGACTTTTATTGCAAGCTCAGAGCCCCCATTTCCCTGTTTTTATTGGAATTCTCCATTCATAGCACTTATTGTAGCTGACTTTTGTATTTGTCTGATGCAGAGGATTACAGAAATTGTGATCACTCCACTTCTATACAGAGCAGGAATAAGATATCTGGTGATCAAACTCCTTTGCCTGTCACTGTCAAGACGTAATGCTATGTACAATGCGTGTCCTTCAAGTGATCATCTGGTTGGGTTGCTTAGAATACAGGGCTCTTGATGACCGACTGTAACTATGGCCTAGTACATAAGGGTGGTCAACCCTATTCTTAGGTAATTAACTCTGGCAGTGAGACCGAATGCCTCAATTCTAAACGGCCTTGCGATATTTCCACTTTATTACTGACTCCTGGGTTGGATATTGGTGGCTTTGTTCCTTGGAGGGTTAAGTGCTGGTGACTTATAATCAATTAGTCACACTGGTCAAACAGGAATAAAGGACATTGGAGTAGTCACCTGCTTCATACTGCACCTGTTGCTAGGCAACAGCCCAAGGTTATTCAGACATTGTGTAGATAATAGTCTGACGGATTCCTTAGTGGATAATTCCATTGGAAGACTCCTTTTAAGTGGAGATTTCCTTTAAATAACAGGAAACATAGGATCCGGTTTAGTCCGTCTATGGTTTAGGTGGTCATCAGCTGCAGTCATTGGCTACAAACATATTGTAGTTACATTAACGTTACATTGCCCTGATTTAATATCTGTTTCTGTAGCGATTATTGGTGGCTGAGGATTGATATCCCGAGCCCTGTGGATGTTATACATCTAAGGCCATGATTATTATTTTTTTGTAGATTCTTTGATACATTCTCTCTTGCAATGCACTAACACTGATGATGTATATAAGGCTTCTATTATCTAACAACTCAAGGCATGATATAGTTTGGCATGCAGGAACGTGGAAGAGACCCTAAGCATTGCCCCAGCGGGCAGTGCGAGAAAACTGCCCTCACACCTTGTGTGTAGTCTGATATAAACAGGTCCACTGAAAAGCAAGGCAAGAGTAACAAAATCAGCTATTAACGGTTGGCGTTTTGCATTACAATGTGTGACGTGTATTAATACTGCATTATAATAAGATGGGTCATTGTCCCCCTACAAGTGCTGTCGATGCTTAATATTGCCGCAAGGCTCATTTGATCACTTATTGATACATGACTCTGTAAACTTCAATGAATGTCTAAGGTTTTCTTTTGCCATCCTTGAAATGAACTGTCTCCTTCTGAGGTGACTTTTCCCATTTGAAGTCATGATGATCTCTTGATTCCCCAGGCTATCTTAGCACATGTCTGCCAACCTCAAGCCAGCCTGGGCCACAGCTAATGAAATGCAGTTTGGGATTTGTGGCTCAAAGTTGAGCGGACAGTAGTCAGAAAGTACAAACTACCTGTGGCATGATATATATATATATAGGCTTCCTTTGAGTTATCAACTCGTGAGGTAAAAAAAAAAAAAAGTCATTGAGAAATTGCATAGGCTTTTCCAGAATCATCCAGAATCTCCTGGATGCTTGATCGTAAATGTGGGCCTGAAGAGTACCTTCTTCTATCTATCTGTAGCAGAGCTCAGGAAAGGAAGACAGTCTAATGCTCCGAAACGCGCCAGTCGCTTGTAACAATCGCCTGTAAACACTGACCGTTCCGTCTCCTCATTTTACACCACATTCTTATCCAGTCATTTGCAAACCGCAAAATCAAAGTCAGTAATAAAAAGTAACTTGGCAAATAAATAGTATAAATAACACCTTGTATAAATTACATTGCTTAAATAATCAGTTCTTCTTAACAATCGCTTCAAACATTCGCCTTCACGCAGAGGTGGAGGTCGCATCATGATGCAGAGTGTAATAAGTTATAATAGTGACAATGCTCAGTGAAATGAGCCCCTTCTTAATGCAGGGCGGGTAATAAATAGGTGTATCAGTCATCCAAATATAGTGCATATTCTCATTGCTTTAGAAAACACTAGAGGTAACACTGTTTTGCAGGAATCTGCGACAAGTTCCTTGGAGTTGGGTGCCATTTTTTTTTTATTCCCTTTGCTATATAAATATTGGCACAACTTTTCTTGTTTTGTTTTTTCTACTGTACATGTGTGCTTCCAAATATTAAATCAAGACACTGGAGGAAATCGTACTGCCTTTATGTACAGCCAGGCTTGGCGCCTTTGGGAAGAACTTATGAGGGACATTCATGCTTTTGCCTGCAAGATACATTATTTTTTTTGTGCATTCACGACTAGGATACTTTGTACATGGAAATTGGAAGAAGCGTGGCACAAAGTTCTTGGAAAAAATAAAAATAATACTGATCCGTTGGCAGCAACGCCGTACAATGGCGCCATGCACATCCCTAAAAAAATAGATGAGGCTAGACAGAAATGGCACCTGAGCCTGAGCGATGAAGAGCCTCTCCATTCAGTTGAATCCCGTTTAGTTCTAATGACACGTTCACATTTCATGTGGTTCATCTTAAGAAAGCTTCGCTTTGCACATAAGAATTCTTTAAGAGCTTGAGTGGAGAGGACGTTAAGTCTCAAAAGAGAGGAAAAAGTGTGAAATTTATATTGCACGGCTTAAAATAAATAGACTTGAATAAAAAAAAAAGCAATGTGTGATGTGGTCCAGTAAGCATGGGGACATATGGTGCACTCATAGACGGTGGTGAAGAGCAACTTAAAGTAACACTGTTAGATGCCAAGTACCCTGATTTTTATTTTTTGTTTTCAGTTTCTGGTGCCTTGTGCCATCGAGAAGAGCGAGAGGGCACAGTGGTTTGTGCCATGTTTACTTGTGTACAGTTTTATTGCATGCACCTGGCTTTAGCTTTGGACATCGCACTCATGCTCCGAGCCCTTGAAGCAAGCCGACTCGTAATGCTTGTTGAGATAAGACTTAAGAGCAAAGGTTTTTTCGCACCGCTTGCACTTGTAGTGTTTGAAGGCCGAGTGCGTCTGCATGTGTGCGCGAAGGTTAGATCGGTCGGCAAAGGCTTTACCACAGTGGGCACAACCGAAGGGCTTCTCACCGGTATGAGAACGCATATGGCCTTGTAGCAACCAGGGGCGGCTGAAGGCCTTCCCACATACATCGCACTTGTGTTTCAGGTTGTGTGTCAAAAGATGCATGGCCAAGGCTGGCATAGATACATACGTTTTGCCACAGGTTGGGCATTTTCTTGCCATCTTACTGTCCAGGCTCCTGTGAGTTTGCTTGTGCCGACTGAGGTTGGAGGAGGTGGCATAGGTTTTACCACATTCAGAACACGTATGGCGCTGATTTCCATGTTTCTCTCCACTTCGTCTTGATCGACCATCGGTGATGAAGAAAGCATCTATTGAGTAGCTGTCTGTGACTGCTGCTTCCCCGCTGAAGTAGCCTGCTGAGAGACTGGACTGTGGGCTGTCGGGCTCACTGTAGTCATCATGGGTTGGTGTGTAGTCAGTTTCAGATGATGAAAATTTGCTTCCGCTTTTCTTCTTAACTTCGTAATCCGATGGTGTTATACAGTGGTCGACATAACCTGTGACAAAATAAAAGACAATGCTTTACCTTAACACAAATTTCAGGAATATCATTGATTCTCTGCATTGTTTTTCTCTTTACATTGTATTACATGCAGGGAAATTTCTCTTGCTCTTGTAGAATCCTATACAATGAGATATTCATATCCTATATATTGATTTTCTGGTAGTCAGGATCCAGGCTAATAACACAAGGACACTTAGGTTCAAGGACAATGATTTGACCTTAAACAATTGCAGACTGGGATGACAATAACATACTGACATGGTTACATAGGGTACAGGACAATAACATACTGATGGGGTATGGAGCAATGACACATGATGGGGTAAAGGACAATGATACACTGATGGGGTGCAGGGCAATCACACACTGACATTGTGGTACAGCACAATGTTACACTGACATTTGGAGGACAGGACAATGGCACACTGTCATGAGGAACAGGCTAATGACATACTCACCCTTAGAGTACAGGACACTGACACTTGGGGGACAGGACAAAGATACACTGACACTTGGGGGACCTGACAATGATACACTGACACTTGGGATACAGGACAATGATACACTGACACTTGGGGGCAGGACAATGATACACTGGCACTTGGGGTACAGGACAATGATACACTGACACTTGGGGTACAGGACAATGATACACTGACACTTGGGGTACAGGACTATGATACACTGACACTTGGGGGACAGGACAATGATACACTGACACTTGGGGGACAGGACAAAGATACACTGACACTTGGGGGACCTGACAATGATACACTGACACTTGGGATACAGGACAATGACACACTGACACTTGGGGGCAGGACAATGATACACTGACACTTGGGGGGCAGGACAAAGATACACTGACACTTGGGATACAGGACAATGATACACTGACACTTGGGGTACAGGACTATGATACACTGACACTTGGGGTACAGGACTATGACACACTGACACTTGGGGGACCTGACAATGATACACTGACACTTGGGGTACAGGACAATGATACACTGACACTTGGGGGACAGGACAATGATACACTGACACTTGGGGTACAGGACAATGATACACTGACACTTGGGGGACAGGACTATGATACACTGACACTTGGGGGACAGGACAATGATACACTGACACTTGGGGGACAGGACAATGACACTGACATTTGGGGGCAGGACTATGATACACTGACACTTGGGGTACAGGACAATGATACACTGACACTTGGGGGACAGGACTATGATACACTGACACTTGGGGGACAGGACAATGATACACTGACACTTGGGGGACAGGACAATGATACACTGACACTTGGGGGGGCAGGACAATGATACACTGACACTTGGGGGCAGGACTATGATACACTGACACTTGGGGGACAGGACTATGATACACTGACACTTGGGGTACAGGACAATGATACACTGACACTTGGGAGGCAGGACAAAGATACACTGACACTTGGGGGGCAGGAAAATGATACACTGACACTTGGGGTACAGGACAATGATACACTGACACTTGGGGTACAGGACAATGTCACAGTGACTGTTGAGTATGTGATAATTTAACCCATGAATACACCGGATGTTTCATTATGTCTGTTATCAGACTTTCAGTTTTCCATGCCGCTGAGTTTCTGCATCTGACGTTATGTAGCAGGTTCAGGACAGGTCGGCATACAGCATGTGAATAATTCATAGCACAGGGCAGCATTGATTTGTAAGTAGAATAGTAGGTGCACTGAGCGCACCCCACAGTGGTTTCCATAAAAATCTCTCCATTTAATTTTACACTGACATCATCATGTTTACTGTTACATAACGAGGCCTCATATTACCTCTATTACTTTACAGAACTGTCAGGAGAATTGGGACAGGAGCAAGGATTTGGTTTCATGCCATTATGAAGCTCTGCAGGCTTTTTATTTATCTGCAGCAAACATCTAGGAAAACCCTGATTTTCATGTAAATCAGTAGGATGAATACGCACATAGGCTCTGTATCAATAAAAGAAGATTCTTACAGCCCAGATCTCCTAGCTGCTCTTATGAAACACATATATTTGCCTTTACATCGTGGCTTGTTTTGACCTAGTTTTCTTCTCATCATTTCATGATAGATTACTCTTGCAGACAGATATTACTATGCAGACAGAGACATCAAGCATTGGCTTAGTCAGTGGCCACCCATAAACATCATTTTTGTCTAATTTGAAGTTGTGTGTTGATGATTTTCATCATATATCTTTATAGAGGACAGAGCTTCATTTTACTGATGCAGAATCCAAATCCCCTTTATAGACAGAGTGAAATGATTCCTGCTGCCTGCAGTCACCACTAGATGGAGCTCAAAGGGGTTCTTCCACTAATAACACACACAGCCCTCTCCACAGGATGGGTGTTAAGTATCTGATTGCTGGGTTTCCAACCACTGCTTTCTTTCTATGTTCTTGTATGTGGTTAGAATGGGGTTGGACCATTCACTTTAATACTGTAAGTGTAAGTATCTTAGTTTAATATTCAAGTCAATTTAACATTCTACCATTCTCCATATATGGAAGAAACAATACATATCAGTATTGCATTGAAGTTACCTAAGATCATTACCTCCCAACGTTTTGGACGGTCAAAGAGGGACATTTATGGTTCATTGTGTAAAAGTCAATTTTTCCTGCATATTTATACACTTTAATCGTTTTCTTAGCACACAATAGCGCAAGAATTATACGAATATAGAAATTTCTAAAATCCAAAGTGCATCAAATAATGAAATAATATACAAGGTGGGGTTAAATCTAAATATAGGAACCAGACACACTTTCTTGCTCAATATTGTAAATGAAACAAGGCAAATCTATATCTATAAAGAGGGACATTTAAGGAGAAAAGAGGGACAAAGGGACTTGGATTAAAAATAGGGACTGTCCCTCCAAAAGAGGGACACTTGGGAGGTCTGTAACATGCAACACTCTTTAGAACTCAAGAGACTGGCATCCCATTGTTTTCTAGTGATGTCATCACACTTAGTGATGTCATCTACAATAAAGCATTGAATTGGAATTTTCTGCAGTTACTATTATAGGATTGTGATGACGTCAATGTTCTATTTTATCAAATTGATACAATAAACTAAAAAGTAGCATTTTTCATCTACATTTATAGAATCTGACATCTTTATTTAAACCTGACTGAGCCACAAACAGTAGAAACTATGCCTTTTCACTTTTCTACTGTATGTGCCTTGTTTTTTTATTCAAGTAAATGATAGATAGATAGATAGATAGATAGATAGATAGATAGACAGATAGATGAAAGGATAGATGGATGCATAGATAATTAGGAGTTAGATAGATAGATAGTGTTGGACTGGGATTCCTTGGTCCCACCAGAAAGAATAGCATTGAGGTCCCACCATCAATTTATACAGAAGATAGTAGATAGTAGATAGATATTAAATAGATATGAGATAGACATTAGATACATTATATATAGATAAGAGGTAGATATCAAATAGATATGATGTAGATATTACCTGTAGATAGATAGATATAGTGTTCTTGTATGTGGTTAGGGTGTCTTAAACCTCATATATGAAGACACTGGAGAACTGCAGCAGATCTGTACATGTAAGCTGTTCCTGTAAGGGCTGATTCCTGCTTTTGTCACTAATAAACTAATGCTCTTCTCAGCCACAAGTTTATGACACCTGTTCCCTCTCAGTCCTGCTGTGACATTATTTACTGGACTCTTCTGTCGATAACTGTGATCTATTGATCTGCAAGATGAGCCCTTCTCCAGCTCAGCACGGAAGGATGCTCTCTGCTGAGATACACATCACCCTATTGATGTCACTGCATCTATATTCTCTTAAACTGACTCTGCCCCCCATTCCCTTCCCATTCTTGCTTTTGATGGCTGTCAGGGAAGCGATGCTGCAGAAACCTACATTTCTGTCTCTGCAATGGAATATATCAGCGCTGGGCATTGTGACCCTTTAACTTCTTGGATCTCTTAAACCATTAGCGTGCAGTCAATATTCCATTTAATGCAAGCATTAGCTCGGGTCAGGAATCTTATATCCGCTGTCCTCTCATTTTTCTCTAGCTCCTCTACACAGTGGCATACTGTGCAGAGCATGTCTTAATAATGCATCATTTGCTAAGTCTTTCTGGCGTTTTGCTTGAGATAAACCTGCTATGTAGATCAGATGCCTGCACTGCACAAACTAAGCATTGCCATTTGCCTTTTATGCTATGTGTGTTAGCAGAGGAATGGCCAGTGATGTGCCTATGCGTATAGGTGTGCCATCAACACGGCTCCTGCCCCTCCTCTGCAGCTTTAATGCATGTGCTTTGTATCAAGGTGACACCGCAGAGCACGTGGAAAAACAATGTTCACTTCTTGGCCTGCAGCGCCTGGGCTTCGAGAGGATGTAACTCTTTCCCCAGATCTGCTGCTCCAGCCATAATAGATAAAGATTGCGGATAAGTGGAGACGACGCCGCGCAAACAAACCTTGGCTCATACACATTTCATGCATTAAAAGTGAAGATAAATGCAGCAGCTCATTGCCTCAGATCAGTCCAGGTCCCTGAACATTGCTGCTGTTACCACCCAACAGATGCTCGTAACAAGGGAAGATGTAATTAGTTTTGTCATTACAGGATTTATTGACTTTAGGGCTGAAATCTGCAGGCATCTGTAGTTATATGGGCTGCTGTATGTTCACCAAGGGAAGGGGCCTCACCACCATTTCTGTTCGGGGAAGCTGTTCCAGTTCTGTAATGGATTATTGGGCTGCTGGGTGAAATGAGCAATCATTGTCTGTGATGGGAATGTGTTATGTTCTGACTGTGGCTACTATGGCTATACCATCTACTTAACACTACACATTATTATACCTGTATGATCCCATGCCTTGAATAGAATATAGCAGTATGGTCCCAAAGCTCAACCAAATCAAACCAAACTTTCCTTTGAAACGCAGATGACCATGCTAAAGCTTTATCATTTTCTGGATATTTTATGAGAAGTCCCAACTCTTTGAAACATATAATTATAGTCATGGATGGGAAAAGGAGAAGGGACTGAACAGCAACATGATGACTTTTTAGTATTATCCTTGTATAATCCCATACTTTCAGCATAATTTTGCAGTATAGTCCCATAACTCAACCAAACCAAAACCTTCCTTTTGAAACACAAATAACCACTTTAAATCTTGATCATCTTCTTGATATACCACAAGATGTCGCAACTCTTTTGAAACACATAATTATGGTCATGGACAGAAAAAGAAGAAGGGGCTGAACAGTAACATGACGACTTTACTATTATCCTTGCATAATCTCATACCTTGAGCATAATATTGCAGTATGGTCCCATACCTTGACCAAAACCTTCCCTTGAAACACAAATAACCACACTAAAGCTTTATCATCTTCTGGATTTATTGTGAGAAGACCCAAACATAATTATGGTCATGGACAGAAAAAAGAAGAAGGCACTGAACAGCAACATGATGAATGGAGACATATCTCATAGACACCATGAACATGACCTTAAGAAGCCTGAAGACCCAAACAGAAGACAAGACATCTTAGAGACACAATATTGTCACCAGTCAATACCATCTTGACTGCACTTAGAAATAAATACATCTGGTGTGCTCAGTGATACCAGATAATCTTCCTCAACATCTTCTATCAAACTCAAGGAATTCAAGTTATAGCTTCTTGCGGCTACAGCACTGTCAAGGTGCAGAAGATTGACAAGTCCATTGCCACAATTACTGCTGCCTGACTATCCATCTTGCTTCACAGATTGTTATTTTTCATCCTCCTCATTTGCAGATTGTGCAGTCACATGATTCAGGTACAAAACAGCTTTCCTCAGCAATATTTCACACCTCTCCAAGCACACGGCAAGGTTATTTTCAAGAGCGTGACTTTGAGACAGACGCTCCCTTCCAGCTACCTTTCCCTTGTGACTGTGTCATTAATACCTTCTCTGGTGCTTGGTGACACCTGTTTGATCTTAAATGGTATTTTGCTAGGTGCATGAATGTTGTGACACGTGTAGAAACAGTATTATTAGATGCAGGGACACCATGTCACAAAACGACAAGTCTTCTCTACCAGCTGTGGTTGTCACCGTCACCTTGCAGCACTGGGGTCATGGGTTTGCATCTAACAGGGCAACAACTGCATAGGCGGCATGCTTTTTCCCTGTACTACCAAGAACTCCCTTTCATTGGCACACTCCGCACACACTCCCAGCTTGGGCCTATGTGCCTTCATGGATTTAAAGGCAAAATTAGAATTTTCAATGTCGTTGCAGTCTTCGTACAGTGCTGCTGAATGTGTCAGCGCTATATAAAATATATTAAAGAGGAAAAGCCACCGTCATCTTGTTCTTTTTGAACCTCTCCGATTTGTCATATTGCTTGGATCTCACATGAATAAACTAGGAAAAAGGTTTAGGAAAAAGGATGTATATGATTCAGTATAGATTGTGCTGTTAAGGGGTTAACTCCACAGCTGCTGTCCAAGTCTGTAGCCATTATCAAAAGAAATGATTAAATGTACTTTTTGCCCCACAGTTGTCTTTATGGTAGGATTTTACCCTTTGTTGTATGTGTATGACATGTTATTAAAAGTTTGTGTGTCATAATCATGATGTAATATGGAGCACCATGTTGATTTGGTCCACAAGACAACCAGTTTAGTTAGTGTGAAACTACAAGCCCTGTTTCTAAGAGACACTGGGACTTGTAGTACCTCCAAGCAATGGAATATGTGTAGTGGATAGGTTCAGTAGCTTCCTCTGCTGTGAAGATGTCTTGTCCTGAATATGGCCTACAAGGAATTGCATTATAGACTCGAGGCTTAGAGCAAGATGTGCTTAGCTTGCAGATGTCCTGCCCAGGGACCACAAGTTGCGTCTCAGTAGCTGAAGTATAGTACAAGGTTATACTGAAAAGTCTTCCCATTGTGCCCAATATAACCCTCTCCAAGCAACACGACAGCCTTACCTGATCCCCTCCCCCTCTACACAGTACACATTCAATACATCCACTGGCAAATGATAAGTTAAAAATAAAAACCGTCCTCATATTTTTTTGCTCCCCAAATTCAGAAAGGAATCTTATTCTCCCAGGATAGAGCCGCTTAAAGGGCTTTGGAGAGAGTCTTTTGGCTGCCTCCTGAACAATGAGGTCCCCGGAGAAAGCTTAGATCCCCTCCCCCCATCCCTTCTGTCCTCCCCTCTGTAAGGCTCTGGCATTCACTCCTCTAAAAGACATCAAGGGCTGGCTAGTACAGGAATTAAGGCCGTGTCCTCACACAAGCAAAGAGCGCTCACTACACATACATGGAAGGAGACTATTGTTCATGGAGCTCTTATTCTACAGGTGACAGCAGGAAAATGTGGCTCTGCCCCTGGGCCTGCATGGCTCTGACTGAAATGCAAGATCCCTGTGTGGTCGGCGCTGGCCGCCTTGTGAACTTTCTAATAGTTCCTCGTGTAAAGTGTGTGGGACGATGAAGCTTTTCGAACTGCGCTTTACGTTCTTCAACATAGAATTTTGTGGAGAAGATTTAGAATGGCTATGTTAGAACCATACGTCCAAGGCCTGTCAGCTGCATGTGTCCTAAGTCAACAGGAGAGACATGGCAGCCAACTCTTAGGTCTTCATCCTTCACAATGCAATTATCTACCAAGGGGCAGACACCCATAAGTCTTGTAGTGCTGTTCAATCATGAGGACAATGCTACCATGCTGCAAAAGTAACAATAAAATTCTCCAGGTTCGAAAGAAGAATCTGAACATATATGGTAAAATTGTACAATATTTTTTTGGGTCGATAGAGGCCGGAACAATTTATGTGCAGATTGTAGTGTATGTATGGCCCAGTCTGACTTTGCTGGAGCAAACTTTTGTCGTAGGGTATATAGCAACAAAAAGTCAGAAGTGGTAAAGTCTGTACGTATGTGTATGGGCACATGCGTGATGTCATGTAATGCAATGCAAGTATATTGAGTAGACATCATGCTTCTCCTCGACTCCATCCTCTCCCATCCATGCGCAAGGTGCTGACTTACCGTTTTCAGCAACAGGGCTTCCCACAGAGCTGGTGATAGACTTCCCCAGGACACAGGGATCATCAAAGTGGTGGTAATTGGAAGCTGAAATCCCGTGGGATGAAAAGTCATCTAGTTTTATCTTCTTGACGAGGAAAGAGCGTGGCATGGTGAACTGGACAAGGGTCTCCTTTTGTTGAGGGCTAGTCTTTAAAGAGCCGGGGACGGCGGCTCACATTCAGCACTGGACAGCTCCGACTTTCTGCAGTGTGCAGGGAGAGAGAGTGAGAGAGAAAGGAGATGAAGGGAGCAGGAAAGGAGGGAGGGGGGAAATCTGGCAGCAATAGCTGAGCTCAGCACTCATGCTGTCTTTATATGGGACGCAGGCCTGAGATCAGGTGGTGCTTTGCAATGGAGCTGTTTAGCTCTCTAATCCATCAAATGTCCCCCAGGACAATCATCACATTACCAATGAACCGGCTGTGCCGACATAGAGAAAGAGACAACCTCCTGCCTACTTACTTCTTATAGACAATGCAGTGGAAACAAGTAATGTAGAGCAGCGTGGCTGGAGAATAGGGTGGCAATATTTTATCCCACTATTGTACATGCCTGCACCCTGCAACTCACTGCTGCTATTTCCTGCTCGTAGGAACAAGGGAGCAAAACTTTGAACTCAACCGTACCCCGTAATAAATCATGACCCCCAGCAGCACGTTACACTCCTCTCATTAGGAATTTTCTTAAAATTTTGTAAAAAATTTTTTTTTACATTATTTTACATCTTGAATTCTTTATCAAGGTCCTTGAGCATGAACACAACACGTGGGGAGGTGAAGGGGGAGGCACTACAGAATAAGATCAGGAAGACCGGCATTGTGTAGATGAACTCTTGATTCCTTTGTCTTGATGCAACCAGTGTTTTAACAGCCTGCAAATCATAAAGGGAAAGTCCATATGGTGGTGGGGGGAGGGAGGGAGCATCTTAATATCCCACATCCACCAAGGTGGGCAATAAACAGCGACCCTTGCAGTTGTGCAACAAAAGGAAAGAGCCTCTCCATCTCTATATTATACAAAGAGGGGAAGAGTATAACTGGCAGCCTGGGTCTGGTGCTGTCTATCATACCATAGACGGCACTGAACCTCCCACACATAGCCGCATGCATGCGAATATAAATACACTCATATATATATATATATATATATATATATATATATACACACCTTTTTGAAAGCTATGCCAGATCTACACTACACACTAGTGCTGTAGGATGTTAGACTCAATTGGGTTATTACAATGTACAGACTTTGGGACATACTGTATTTACTACTGGTGCACCGCGGAGGGGTGGACTGAGACTGATATTCATTTTGGATGCAGAGTGCACGCCATTCAACATAGTGCCTACTGAGTTGCAACAGGTTTCCTTAGGCAATGATAAGGTCTTACCTGATGTAGCTTGCCGCCACTTTCCGAGCAGATAAGTAGAGATATTTTCTTGTCCATAAGTAGTAATACCTGCAACTGTAAAGCCATGGTCCTTTTCCCAGACATCTCACAAGTGATGAAAAATAGGATCGGTGCTTAATACATATGGCGTTCAGCCTGAATGCTGTTTTATTGAAGGCAATGATGCCAGAAAACCGTTGCATTAATATCCATTGTCCATTCATCCTCGAAGCGTGCTTTTCTATTATAGTAACAGTTTGTAGGGATGAAAAATACATAAGTGCATTAAGTTCAGCCTATTATTCTGCAATATTGATCCACAGAAAGGGAAAAACCATCATGAGGAACAAGCCAATTCTCCTCATCTTAGGGATAAAATTCCTTCCAGACTCCAAACCATGTGGTTAGAATAAATCCCTGGATTAAGGACTCTTCTCCAGTAATCTAGTAACTATAACTTGTAATTTACTTGCCTTCAAGAAATACATCCAGGCCCCTCTTGAACTCTTCTAGTGGGTTCACCATCACCACCTCCTCAGGCAGAGAGTCCCATGGTCTCACTGCTCTTACAGTAAAGAACTCTCTTCCATGTTGATGGAGAAACCTTTTTTTCTCTAGAAGTAGAGGATGTCCCCACGACACAGCTCTGGGTATTAATAGATCATACAAATAGATATACACATAGTTATTAGTTCACCTGTTAGGAGACTTTACAGGGGTCGTCCCATTATTAATATTAAAAGAAATGAAGATTAGACATCATATAGTAAATGATAATCTATTTCTAATAACCTCACATGGATCCAGAGATTTCCCCATTTATTGCTCCAGTTGCTCACTTAGAATTCAAGCTGGCGGCTCAGGGGCATGCCCTTTCTCAAGGGGAGTTTCCTTTCTACTGTAGCTCTCATACAGCTTCTAATAGTAGGTATGGCTGGTGGCAGTTGAAGGATGAAACTGAGAATGTGCAACCACCTCACTGAAACAAATGGAGATATAAGGAAAAGAAGAAACAGCAGGCGGCACTATACAGATACATTTTAAAGGGCATCTGTCAGCAGATTTGTACCTATGAAACTGACCTGTTACATGTGCACTTGGCAGCTGAAGGCATCTGTGTTGGAGCATGATGGGAGTTGTTGTTTCACCACATCTGGAGTACTGAAGGTTGCTGACCCTTTTTTTGGAGCAACAGGGGTGTTGCCATTACTCCTTGAGGCTACGCTCTCTCTGCAACCGCTGCTCCCTCTCCACTTTGATTGACAGGACCAGGCAGCGATAACATCATCACACCTGGCCCTGTCAATCAAAGTGGAAACAGTGCGGAAGCTGCAGAGAGGGCAGATCCTCTAGGTGTAAAGGCAACGCCCCCGTTGCTCCTAGAGGCTCATTTGCATATATTAAAACATAATTTTTCTTAGTAATACAGGCACATATGAAGATAGTTCCAACACAGATGCCTTCAGCTGCCAAGCACACATGTAACAGGTCAGCCAGTGTCATAGGTACAAATCTGCTGACAGATTCCCTTTAATGAATAACTCAGTGGCTATGCTAAATTTTTAGTTACACGCAATTACAAAAGTATTCAGATCCAGGTGCCGGTTTGAAAAATGTACAATATTTTTCGTGGGACGAGTAAATTTGATTCCATTTTCCAGGATTTAGTTAGTAGAGGGACTTGCTAGACAATAAGGACCCTTAGTGTGGGCTGCAGGCTTGCATTTTTTTTTAGCTAAATATCATGTTTATTATAGTATGCAGATTTTGCATCACCTATATCTGGTTCGAGTGAGGCACAGAGGTCCTCTTGCTGCGACCAATGATGTCAGCTGTAATGGGGCAGAACTGCAATACAAGACATGGTCAGTGAACTAGAGAGTCGCTGCTTTTGGGAAAAAAAACGTGCTTCGTTTCCAAGATCAAGCAATCCCTTTAAGGTATACGATCATTAAAATGTTAGTCCTCTGGTGCAGGCAGCCACAGTGTCCTATTTGCAGGAACCCCCTTTATTATCTCAACACGACAGCACACCAGCCCTTTGAGCACTGTTTATAGAAATGGCTTTCACGTGCATACATTAAAGCCTCTTGTGTCGCAAAAGATGCAAAGAACGACTCCACAAGGATCATTACCTTTTATTAGTCATGGTACATAATCATACTGTTTCATTGTTCATGAATATAATTCCATATAAAGGAATATGGAAGGCTGTGGAGTTTTAGCAAACTGTGCAACAGATGAAAAGAATTGACTTTTTTAAACCGTAAATATTCACTTTATATATATCGTATGTTGCTGGGCCTGCATCCAGGTCATACATATTTGTCTCACACCGGGGGTAAGAGATTTGCAGAATTCTCCTCACATGTGCTTATTCCGCTCATTGGGGGAAATTTATTAAACCTGGTGTAAAAGAAAACTGGATTAGTTACCCATAACAATCATATTCCACCTTTTATTTTCCAAAAGAAACTCTGAAAATGTAAGGAATCTGATTGGCTGCTAAGAGCTGTTTTTCCAAATTCCCGAGGTATGATACAATGGGGCAATGAGGGCATCATCATTTCTCTTGTTGCACCAAAGCTCCACTCAATTCTGGGGCCAGCCTATCCATCGCTGCTATGGTCAACAGAGTCAGGCAGTGATTAACAAAAGTAACTCATAAATGGAGCTTCAGATAAATAAAAGAACAACAGCGTTTTAATCGAGTGAACCACCGCTATGTGTTCATGCAAACCATTAGGGAGGTCACCGGTGACAGATTCCCTTTAAAGTAGTCATTAATTGGTGGGTGAGTAGTGGGATGGAGAACAAGTAGACACAGGCTAAGGTCGGCCATAAGATAGGTGTCGGCTGACAGCAATTATTCCTGATCTCCTCATACACATGCTTGCTCAGTTTGGCCAAGCAAGCATAGTTTCTAAGTAAGAAGAGGTAAGGACCTTCTGTCAGACTCCTCTGGCAACAGAGAACAAAAGGATCGGGCAGTTGAAATCCAGCTGGTTCCATCCTTATTTCCCCTGACATCTACCATCAGGAGGCCCCCTACACATAAGATAGTCAGCTGGCCCTGCTGAAATCAGTAAATTCAGCTAGCATAGGATGTACTCACTGTAAATGTAGGATATACAATTAAAGGGTATATAACTACCAAATCACTGAAAAAGAAAGCCCTTTTAACTATGCATAAAATTAGCAAAACCTGTAGAAAAAAATTAATTGATATAAAGATAATAACTAGTGTTGAGTGAAGCATTTGAAGCAGAATTTTGTCCGAAGTTTAGGAAAGCTTTGCAATTATTCTTAATTCCCTTGCGCTTCATGGTAACAAATCAGTTTTTCCTAAAATGGCGGCTGCACGTGTTAGAAAGTGAAAGTAAAGCCCAGGAACGTGAGATCACCCATAATGCCGTGCAGCCAGCCAATCCGCAGATAGTCATCCACTATCACAGCCCTATAAAACCCTCATCCCGAGCGGCCTCCGCCAATGTCCTGTGAGCTGAACATAGGGAGAGACAAGGCTGCGCTCATGCACTAGGGACAGTGTTTCTAAATAAAAGAATATCGGAGAGGGGGGGGGTGCAGGGAAATTTATTCTGTGTTAGTTTTATTGATTTATTCCTACAGCAGCCGTAAACTAAGATATGTAATTAAAAAACAATAAGATGGAAGCCTTTATTATTCCACTGCCAACCTATACAATCCAGTCTGCACCCCTTAGAGGGGCCAGGTCTTAATGGTGATCATCCTCAGCTTTTGCTGGCTTTATTTCTTCCAAATCATCCTTCAAAGTCTCCATGTCCTAGAAAAGTCAGCAAGATGCAGAGAGAGGAGGATCTGGATGTTCCTGATGACAAATTCTCATTGATATTTGATGATGTGGAAAAGGAGGAAAAGCAGATGGCAGAAGAAGGGCTCCCACCTGTAGGGCAGGAGAGCGCTGGGGTTGGAGAAGTGGGCATGCCAGAGCTGATTAATATTCTGTGTTTACTGTCAAATAACCTGCAGGAGATTGCAGGCAAGAACATAAATAATATGTATATTATGCCCCCACCGAACCCGCCATACCAGCAGCAGCCCCTGTTTAAAGGTCATTAACAATGAAGAAGGACTATACAGTGCGGTCTTCATTATTAAATGAAAGGCAGCTGCGGGCCGGGTATACCTGATTTATAGCAATTCATGCCGTATTAATTCAGAACGAATTGAATGTCTCTGCGAAGTTGCCAAATCTTATTTTTCAAAACTTCGCTCATCTCTAATAATAATAACACTACAGACTGATCCTGTGTTAGGATATTAAGGGTCACTATGAATATGACATCACATACAGGGTTTTTGTTGATGGGACACAGTGCCTATGTCCTTCTTACTCAACGTTAGTCAGTGGAGATCAAACAGCGTTTACTGCCAGGATAATTAAATGTTTCCTGCCGTGTTCACCTTCTTCTTTCCCTTTGGTGTCCCTCTGTCACCCCTACTTACAGGTAGAGCACCCCTCCCTTCCCCCGACAGGGGTGACAAGTCCTATTTGTGTTCTACAGTGACCCTATATAAAAAAAAACTCTAGTATCCCGACATGTGTGTTTCCCCAACAAGAAGGTTGGTTCGTCAGGGGACAAGGAACAGTTCTCTGGTACCTCCCAGAGATAGTGGTACCATTAGAAGATGCCTGTACCCATAGATGTCAGATGGATAAATATATGATGCTGGCACTGAGGATGACAGGATGACATAGAATGTAAGGTATATGGCCAGCTTAAAGTGGTTGCCCAGGATCTTGATATCGATAGCCTATCCTCAGACCAATACACTAACAGGCAGCTCGAGCTAATATTGAGCTAATATTTTTGAGTACAGATTTACATTATGTAATATTTACATTTTATATCTTGGTTGTAATGTTTCCTTTGGATGAACAGTTTGCACTGTACCGGAGCAATCAATGTTTGGTATAAGTTTTGTTTCTTTATCATTTATTATGAGGGACGACACCAATCCTGGTAATTACTGTCACACCATCTAGGTGGCTTGTTATCAGAGATCCTCTTCATTGTACCCAAGAGCGCTGCCATCTACAATTTTCTTTTGAAGCAATCACAACATCCTTGAGCTTCAGTATATATCATTATGCTGCGCCCAGAGGCTTAACTTGAAGCTCCTGGCCCCCGAGGCCCAGGGCTGTCCCTCCAATAGTCACATGCCAGTGCATGCAATGACTTCACAATGTGCAAGATCTACAGTAAAAATAAAAATTAATGTGAAGTATTTATTTTGGGAGAAATTAGAATTATTTATCTGTACACTTATGAGGGAGAGTCGGGCTTTCAACCTAACCAGTATGTGGCAAAGGGATGGAAAGAAAACCTCGGCACCACCTATAGCAAAACCTCTAGCATCCCTCTTAACACCTGAGTTTTTCCACTAATGACTTCACATAGAACGGCGGATTGGTGTCCTAACTTATATGGAAGGTATAGAGCACGCTATACCAGACACCCAAAAATATCTGAACACTTATCAGGGAGAGTCACCCTGCAGCCTTACTAGTGTGTGGCAAAGGGGTGGAAAGAAAACTTCTGCACCATCTATAGCAAAACCTCTAGCATCTATTAACACCTGAGTTTTTCCTCTTCTAGTGATTTCACAACGCACGGCAGACTGGTGTCCTTACTTAAAAGGAAGGTGTAAAGCACCCTACACCAGGCACCCCAAAAACTCTTTTCAGAATTCAGCCAGTTTAACCCCCAGCAATCAGCTGATTGTGCTGGTAGAAGTTGCACGTAGCCACTAATTTCGCCATGATGACGCTGAGTCTACCAGAGAAGGAGCCACTATATTACGACCACCTTCTATGATGTCCATATGCTCCGGTGGTTGACAGAAGGCTTTATATTCACAGTTGTGTGTGACATGCATAACATTATGTCTTACAGACAGAGAGCACATGGTCACACAGGAGCGTTGTGCCAATTTCACAAAAAAATTAGGTATTAAAGACATTTAGGCCTTATCTACGATCTGTAATTTGGCACCCTTAGATATGAATTGGTTGCTACTGTGTACCTGTGTGTATCTTAACAAACTGTATTCCAATGCGTGCTGTATTACAGAGGTATTCTTCCTTAGAAGCACACAGAGCACCTGCCGCTCCGTAATATGGAACCATATGGACTCCGAGTGCCAATGTGCACGCTCCATGCTCATGTCTTGGCTGTGTGTTCGAGGCTTTATTGTGAGTGGTGAGGTGTTTCAAAAAAAATAATTCAAACTGTGAAACACAATGATATCTCATACAGTTCAGGTAGATAGCACCAAGCCTTTAGTTTGATTCAGCCATTGCCTTTATAAGCCTGTCCTGTTTTCTTCGGAATTCACAGCTCTCTATCTACAAGAACACCATGACCTACAGCATCCATGTGACGCTGCCCCAAGAGGGCTTACACGCGGCCTGTTGCTGATGCAGCGAGGATGGATTTTTCATGTTTTCAGCTGTCAAGATGTTTTCTTAATAAATGATCTGCACCAGTTCTGTTGCCGAGTCCTGGTCATTGTGACTTACCAGCAGTGGACTGGGAGAAGGGAAGCTGAAATGTGCCATCGTGGTTGCACATGTCAATGACACGGCCTGCAGTTCTTGGCGATTTCAGCTGCTCTGGATGTAGGTCATGGATAGAAATGATGAACTGATTCTCCATCAGTGATGCACTCTTCTCTGCACGTTCTACCAGTTTTCTCCTGCCAGTTTTTCATGACCCTTCCCCATTGACTTCAGTTGGGGTAGAAAAAACCTTATGACTATTTTTTGTTTTTCTTTTTGATTCCTAATACTTTTCATTTTAAGAGGCATTGTAAACACATTGGCCCAGATTTACTAATGTATTAATGTGTCTGCGCCTAAAATCTGGCTAAAAAGTGGCGCAAGGGTTTCTACACTTTTCTCCAACTTGCCCAAAAAGGGGAAGGGGATATTAGAAAGGGGTGTGGCTTCATAAGAATTGGGGCATGGACTAACATGCTCAGCTGTGCACAAAATGTCACCACAAAAAGTTGGTATAGAGTTATACAAAAGTGCCTCTCCCTGCACCAAATTTATCATCCAGCCTGAGCCCCTGTGATAAATCTGGTGCAGGTCTAGACAGCCTGTATGCGCCAATTATAGGATTAGGGAATACAGTTTATTATTCATAGCTGGGCAACTCTATATCTATGTGAGTCTAAGGGGCACATTTATTAACACCGTCAATTTAGGTGGCATTCATAATAAGTCCCTGCAGTGGCGGTAGATCCGCACGAGTCATGTAGAGACACGGCCTCCACATAATTTTGACGTATCCACCACCAATTCTATATGTAAGACAGCTTCCGAGCTGTCTTACATTTAGACCATTTTCCACACCTAAACCAGTTGCCTGCCCGTCCTCTTCCCCGCTCATCACTACGCCCCCCTTTTTTAGACTTGGCGTGAGCGGGGAAGAAGAAGTCACAGATTCTAACGCAACATGGCATGCGACAGAATCTGCTCCAGATGTACGCCACTGTTAGTAAATGACCCCCTAAATGCTTACTTTATAACCAGTGCACATCTTGCTGGAGGGGGATGTCTCACTCCAGCAAGTGGCATTTATCATGTAGAGAAAGTTAATGCAAGGCACTTACTAATGTATTATGATTGTCCATATTGCCTCCTTTGCTGGCTTGATTCATTTTCCATCCCATTATATGCGGCTCGTTTACATGGTTATGACCACTCTACAGTCCAGCAGCGATGGTCGTGCTTGCACACCATAGGAAAAAGCGCCGCCCTCTCTGGTGGCTCGGACCATGGGAGCTCACATAGGCTGACGCTTTTTCCTATAGTGTGCAATCACGGCCACTGCTGCTGGATTGCAGGGTGGTCGTAACTAGGGATGAGAGAATCGACTTCGGATGAAACATCCGAAGTCGATTCGCATCAAACTTTGTTTGAATACTGTACGGAGCGAGTGGCACCCTGGAACTGAACCCGAGTTCGGGAAAAGCTTTTTAACAGTAGGAATTAATTTTTGAGGTTATTACCCGAAGTCTCATGAGACTTCGCGAAGTAATAACTTCGGCTCATCTGAGCCAATACATTCTAATACTGTACTGACCGTTCGCTCCGTACAGTATTCAAACGAAGTTTTATGCAAATCAACTTCGGATGTTTGATGCAAACTCGATTCGTCCATCCCTAGTCGTAACCATGGAAAAGAGCAGCGTATAATGTGATGATATAACGTATGGAGGGGCACTCAAATATCAGGGGGCACCGAACAACAGAGGAAGTGTGGAATAAAAATATTTAATAACCCTGGGTATGGCACATAGTACGATAAAAACATAATAAAACACAATAAACACAAATAGCCCCGCACATACAGTACTAATCAGAGGTAATGGATTTGTGAGTCCCTATAAATCAAAATAGATGACGTTCCACCTATTGTGGGGACACCATGCGTAGGGATCCCAAACGTAGGTGGATCCGAAAAAGTCACTTCAATCCGTGGCACCTGTGATATGACCTACGGACTAGATCATGCAGCATGTAGTCCAGGCAATCTCACTAGTAAATAGATATGCCCAAGTCAATGGATAACGGCCGTCTTGTGGCAAATGGTATGATATAAGCGTGATACATAAACAATTCAAATAAAGTCAAGTGCCTGGACTGGCATTAGAAGCTGTACATTACCGCCAGATGGGGGGGATAGTTGACGGGTGTCTCTTCTTTCTCAATCGTCTGGACTCACCACGGCATCCCGTGTGGTATAATGTGATGAAAAAATGAATCAAGCCAGCAAAGGAGGCAATATGGACAATCACAATACATTAGTAAGTGCCTTGTATTAACTTTATCCATATGATAAATGCCAATTGCTGAAGTGAGACAACCCCTTTAAATAGTCATACATACAATTACATTTGTATTTTGGTTGGGGAGGGGGGCAGGTTGTAAAAAGGCCAGAATAAATATTTGTAGGGGAGAAGGTTTGGTACCAGTTTTTTTGCCAAATTATTTGTGTCATTTATTTAATTATTTTTGCAATCAATTTGTTTGATCACTAGTATTTTCTTCCTACAGAGAAGATGACGTGAAAACACCTTATAAAATTGGCAAGAGCTACAACATGCTTAGTTTTTTTTTAAAAAGAAGAAAGACAAAAAAAGACACCCAATTATCAAAAAGTCTTTTAGCAAAAAAAACAAAAAAAAAAAAACGCTTGTGTGTCCTGTATTTCATATTTTGCATAAACCCTCAGTTAACATCTGGAATGAGCGTTTTTATACACAAAATCTCAACAAAAAATGCTGATGCAAAAGTCACCACTAAAAACACACACACAAAAAAAAAAAAAAACACCAGCAAAACCCCTATGTATGAAAGTGCCCTAAGGGTACGTTCACACGTGGCGCATACGCCATGGATTTACTGTCACAAATTTTTCTATGTCAAATCTGCAGCTCTGTACAGTACCAGCAAAGTGGAAGATATTTTAAGAAATCGAATCCACATGTTGCATATAAAATCCACAGCGTAAAACGACTGGATCTGCAACGTGTTAATTTGTGCTGCAGATCTGCAGTGGAGGGTGTGAAATCCCCAGCCATTTCCACTGTAAAGAATGCATGTAATGTATGCAGTGTTTGTCGTGTTTTTTGTTGTTTTTGTTTTTTTCACGAAAAAAAGACGCAACAAATTTTCTGCTGTATTTTCCATTCCACGTGTATTCCCTAAGAGTGCATTCACACAGCAGATTTTGTTGCAGTAATTTATGCTGTGACTGAAGAAGGAAATGGTGTCCATGTATTATCAGTGGGAGCTCATCTGCTGAACCGATGACAAGAACAAAGGGGCCGACACACTCAAGCTGGGCTGCAATACCAAGCACGGCACCTGGATGAGTGCAGTCAGACCCCCACAATCACAGACTGATGGCCTGTCCTAGAACAGGGGTCAGCAACCTCCAGCACTCCAGCTGTTGTGAAACTACGATTCCCAGCATGCACTCTTGCTCAGTTGAACTCCTATGGAACTGAATGGAGCATGATGTGAGTTGTAGTTTCAAAACAGCTGAAGATGCCGGAGGTCGCTTACTTTTCTCCTACAAGAAAAACTGTAGGGTTTTCAGCTGCTGTGAAACTACAACTCCCAGCATACATTGACATCTTCTAGTCAGAATGAGATGAGAATTGTACCTTCACAGCAGCTGGAGAGATGCAGGTTGGCGACCACTGATTTAGTATAAGTTAGAAAACCCCTCAGAGGGTTCGGGTCATTTTTTTTTAACATTATGAGATTCAAGCATGTTTTAAAGACTTTTTTTTTTTGTAATGTTTTACTTGCATTTTTTTATCTGTAGAGGTGTATGGGAAAAAAGCCACATCCATCAAAAAAAGTAAAGTTTTTGAAAGAAATGTGTGCAACCACCCTTCTTCACATACAACTTGCTCTGGCGTTTTAGTACTAAAAAAATAACCATAGCACGCGTTTTTAATGGCTTTTTAGTGGTGCTTATTTTCCTCAAAATAAATTTGTGGATGGCATTTTTTTCAGGTGTTTTTCCCCTGTAGAGATGGAGATTTAAAAACTCCATAAAGTAAACATGATATTGCTTCAACATGCTGAGGTAAGATTTATTAAAACTGGTGTAAAGTAGAACTGGCTTAGTTGCCCATAACAACCAATCAGATTCCACCTTTCATTTTTAAAGGAGCTCTGAAGAAATGAAAGGTGGAATCTGATTGGTTGCTATGGGCAACTAAGCCAGTTTTGATAAATCTACTCCTTTGTGTTTAAATTAAATGCCAGAGGCACAAAAATGGCACCAAGTTGAAAAAAAAAATAGACTTTCAGTTAACATCTGGGCCTTTTACCACAGAATGCGCACCAAAAACTGCAGGTACAAAAACTGTCACTAAAAACGCAAAAGTGCACAAAAACACCATTAAAAGCCACCCTGAGACTTCCTTCACACATGGAGAGGGGCAATTATCAAAGCTTTTACTCCACTATTGTGACATAAGAAACTCGCAAATTATAGCAGAAGCCGTATTTGCGCCAGATTTTCCATCTTTTTGAGGTACTCACCACTTTTCAGAGGTTGCAAGAAAAGGGATGGGGCTTAGCTGAGGGGCAGGGCTTCCGTCACCCAGATTTACTATAATTTGTTCCAGAAAGTGGCATATGTTATAGAAGGGGGTCATTTACTATGCTGAAATACGCCTAAATTAGGCGTATTTCAGGGGCAGATATTGGCGCAACGGCTATCTGCGACTTCGCCCTGCTCACGCCAGGTCTAAAATTGCTCATGTGGTGTGGGTGGCAAAGGGGACGGGCCGGGCAGGTTTAGGCGTAGAAAAAGGTCTAGATGTAAGACAACTCTGAAGCTGTCTTAAATGTAGAACTAGCTCTGGATGCGCTGAAGTTATGGAGAGGCCGGCACCTCTTCATAACTTCAGTGGATCCATCGCCAGTTTAGGGCTTTATTAGGACCGGCGTCTAAAACACTGGTCTTCATAAATGTGCCCCCAAGTCTACACCGGCTCCTGACTGACTTAGACTTAGGCCTCTTTCACACGGGCGTTGCGGGAAAAGGTCCGGGTGCGTTGCGGGAACATGCGTGATTTTTCCGCGCGAGTGCAAAACATTGTAATGCGTTTTGCACTCTCGTGAGAAAAATCGCGCATGTTTGGTACCCAAACCCGAACTTCTTCACAGAAGTTCGGGCTTGGGATCGGTGTTCTGTAGATTGTATTATTTTCCCTTATAACATGGTTATAAGGGAAAATAATAGCATTCTGAATACAGAATGCATAGTACAATAGCGCTGGAGGGGTTAAAAAAAATAATAATAATTTAACTCACCTTAATTCACTTAATCGCGCAGCCCAGCTTCTCTTCTGTCTCCTTCTTTGCTGATTGCAGGAAAAGGACCTGTGGTGACGTCACTCCGGTCATCACATGGTCCATCACATGATCCATCACCATGGTAAAAGATCATGTGATGACCGGAGTGACGTCATCAAAGGTCCTTTTCCTGCACACAGCTAAGATGAAGACAGAAGAGATGCCGGGCTGCGCGAGCAAGTGGATTAAGGTGAGTTTAATTATTTTTTATTTATTTATTTTTATTATTATTTTTATTTTTTTATATATTTTTTTAACCCCTCCAGCGCTATTTTACTATACATTCTGTATTCAGAATGCTATTATTTTCCCTTATAACCATGTTATAAGGGAAAATAATAATGATCGGGTCTCCATCCCGATCGTCACCTAGCAACCGTGCGTGAAAATCGCACCGCATCCGCACTTGCTTGCGGATGCTTGCGATTTTCACGCAGCCCCATTCACTTCTATGGGGCCTGCGCTGCGTGAAAAACGCACAAAATAGAGCTTGCTGCGATTTTCACGCAACGCACAAGTGATGCGTGAAAATCACCTCTCATGTGAACAGCTCCATAGAAATGAATGGGTCCTGATTCAGTGCGGGTGCAATGCGTTCAACTCACGCATTGCACCCGCGCGGAAAACTCGCCCGTGTGAAAGGGGCCTTAAGCTTCTGATGCACGGACTGCCAGAAATGGGACTAATTTATTAAAAGGCCACTGCCCATTGAAGTCAGTGAATACCACTGACTCAACATGAATGATGTCCATGTTCTGCCAGTGATTTTCACAGAATGTTGGTAGGAGATGCTCTTTTCAGCTTAGCAGTGACCGTGGGATGACACACAGAGCAAAGAACAGACACCGGACAAACATGGATCCTTCAAGGACATCTTCACGGATGAGCCACTGACCATCTTGTCACAGATGTTTTCACAGATGTGTGAAAGTGGCCTTTATGGTTAGGAAGATACCGTGGCTTACAATTATGAGGGAACTACAACTCACAATTTATGACTGATATTTGGCTGGAATTAGGGGGCACTGAAACTGGTATTTGTGGGTGCAGTGGAGGAAACGTGGTTTTCTTGCTGGCTCTTATGAAGCACTGATGTTGTTGTCTCTCATGGGAGCACTGTTGCTTACTCACTTACCAGGGGGGGCTGAGTGTACATGTGGGTCACAAGGGGGTGTACCTATTTATTAATTTTTTTAGGTTTGAGGGCATGACTTGCTCCCCGTCTCGGTGATAGTACAGCAAAGCAGCCAGCTCCTGTCCTCACACAACACACTGAAGGATTACTGGCAGGGCCATCTCCCCCTGTCAGGATGTGCGTGTGCCTGGGAATATTTCTTTTCTTGCAGGCATTAGCAAAATAGGATATTACTCACGCCCTAGTTGTGAAGGATTTGCCAGCCCATCGTCCTGTGCACGCTTTCCTTCCCTCTGTCTGGCTCCCAACAAGCTGGCGAGTTGTAATAAGTGAGGTAATTAAGTGCTTGGGTCTCAGAATAAAATAAAAAAAGGATGGGAAAAAATCAGGGAGGCCTGAAGACCCTTTTATTGACATGTGGGTGAGATAATGCCTGATAATAACCCGCAATCATCCACACTAAGCTGCTCTAATAATGTTGACTGAGTATTTTTTTTACCCATCAATAACAAAAAAAATCCCCTTAGAAGAATGCAGGGTTCGCCCCCTTTCCACAGAGTCTGGGTGATCTCTAAATGTGCCTCTGGGCAGCTGTATGGAAATACATTTGTACTTGTTCTCTTTCATCAGGTGTTATCAGGGCTGAAACCCTTCATAGTCCACATTGAGAGAGAAAAGAAAGTTCACATTGATCCATCTAGGAAACCTCAGAGTTAACAACCCCTGCCTGGTGAGGAGGCTACTATAGAGAAATGACACATAAATCTGTGTAACTTCATGAGCATGTGTATTGTATATATCCACGTTTTAATACCATTTCACACTCAGTATTTTTCCTATGCAGTTACACAATATTACTGGCTGTCATTGGTAACAGTCAGCAAGCTTACTGACAGACACTCTCCTTAGGCTACTTTCACATTAGCGTTTTCAATTCCGCAATTGAGATCCGTCATAGGATCTGAACAGCGGGGGAAAACGCTTCTGTTTTGTCCCTGTTCATTGTCAATAGGGACAAAACTGAACTGAACGAAACGGAGTGCATCAAAATGCATTCCGTTCCGTTTGGTTGCGCTGGGTTTAGCTACTCTTATAATGCAATAATAATAATGCAATCCCCCATCTGAGCTCAGGTCAGACCCCTATCAGAGATAAAATAGATTAATTTACTGCTCTGCACACCTGGCAGTCTCTTCTGCATTGACTGGTCCCTGGTCTTCTCTGGACTTGCGCTGTGCTGGGACCTGACTGTGTAGAACATCAGGTCATAGTGTGCGCACTACATCTTGACGCTGTACGCAGACAGGACACGTGAATTGTACCGCCCAGAGGTAGACCAGGGAGTAGTGAGTACAGACAGCCTTACAATCACTGCTCCCCGCACCTCCTGCATACTAGTGAGTGCTTCCATAATGAAAGCGCTCACTAGTATTTGCTTTATAAGATGTACTACAATTCCCACCCCACTTTTTTGGGGGGGGGAAAGTGTGTCTTATAAAGCGGAAAATATGGTATATACCCACCTGTTACTCTTGTGCTGTTCTCAGCACTGCCTTGTATACAAGGCTGCAGCGGAGACAAAGAGGTATGCAGCACATATCACGGCAGTCTATCACTGTCCTTTGCAGTGTACTGTATGAGACCTCTAAATAAGATGATTGGCTGCAATGGTCACATGTGGAGGACCGAACGAGTGGAGCTGAGAACAATGCAGGAGAAACAGGTAAGTATATCATATTTTATTTTTATTTTTTTAAGCTTTCAGTGACATGGGGACATTTCTAGTTAATTTGTACAACCCCTTTAAGCCTACAGAGTTGTGAAAGCAGCTCTGGAGTATAATACAGGATGTAACTCAAGATCAGTACAGGATAAGTAATGTAATATATGTACACAATGACTCCACCAGCAGAATTGAGAGTGCAGCTCTGGAGTATAATACAGACAATAATTCAGGAACAGTACAGGATAAGTAATGTAATACATGTATACAGTGATGTCACCAGCAGAATAGTGAGTGCAGCTCTGCAGTATAGTATAGATAAATAATATATTTATATTAGTGGTTGAATGAATTTTCATGTAGACACATTCATTTGACATCAACAAAACTGGTCCATAATGTGTTTCTAAATTGTACAACAGCCTGTAGCCTGCATATTGCTCACTCCCATAGGATGTGTTTACATCTGCTTCAAAGACCCCTTTAGAGGCCTCCATGTCTGATTCAGTTACAAAAATTTGGACACAATAGCGCATGGGCACGTCATATGATGGATTTAGAGCTATTGGTTTTTGGGTGTTATTTCTGTTCCTAGAGCATAACTGAAAAAATGTTGCAGATGTGAACGAAGCCTTACCGGAGTAACACTGGGTTATTAACCTGGTAATTGAAACATATTAAAAGGGCATTGGGGGCAGTCCAGATATTCCATAAACTCATGGCATTTTTATGTTTCAGTTGGGATTTCCCCCCTTCCCTGAGGTCAATGGTAAGTGATTGAAAACTGATCATCACTGATAAAACTGATCTAATAAATTAATTATCCAATCCACTGCCTATTGACATGAACAATAAAACATACACGTTCTTAATGACAATGTACTCCTGTATTTCACAAAGAATAGTGATCCGCATCGGATCGGTCACCGTGAGCAGCGGTGCTGTGTGCCCAACACATGACCTGCACAGACAAGGACCAGAAGTTGCATTTTGCCTTTAGCAAAATAATATAGGATCATCATTAGAGAGATGCCCCCTTCCTGCAGGTGTATCTAAAACATCTGTTACAGATTATTGACCCAGTTCTCAAAACTAGGATGTATGCAGTATGTTTAAAGGGGCATCCCTAGGGGTCTGTACCTGCCAAAGTGTGCGGATCTTCGTGTAATTAGCGGCACAATGCAAAGATTCCTCTCTGTGTTTGCTGGATATATTCTTAGCAATATCAACAGACTTTTAGGAGAAGTTTATTTTGTATGTGAGATATTTTTATTATTATTATTTTAATTATTATCATTTTATATTATTCCCTAATATGGGTACATCTGCTGTTGTGTATTGACACATATGTAGCGTGGATTAGGAGTTCATGATCTAAATGTGATATTGCCAAACAGTACTATTTTATTGTCCTCATGAAAACTTAAAGGGTATTTTCATCTTTGCACTCCATTTTATAGTATGTAAATACACTGAACAAAAATATAAACGCAACACTTTCGGTTTTGCTCCCATTTTGCATGAGCTTAATTCAAAGATCTGAAACATTTTCTACATACACAAAAGACCCATTACTCTGAAATACTGTTCACAAATCTGTCTAAATCTGTGCTAGTGAGATCTTCTCCTTTGCCGAGATAATCCATCCCACCTCACAGGTGTGGCATATCAAGGTGCTAATTAGACAGCATGAATATTGCAGAGGTCTGCCTTAGAATACCCACAATAAAAGCCACTCTGAAATGTGCAGTTTGATCGCACAGCACAATGCCACAGATGTCGCAACATTTGAGGGAGCGTGCATTTGGCATGCTGACTGCAGGAATGTCTACCAGAGCTGTTGCCCATGCAATGAATGTTTATTTCTCTACCATAAGCTGTCTCCAAAGGCGTTTCAGAGAATTCGGCAGTACATCCAACCAGCCTCACAACCGCAGACAACGTGTAACCACACCAGCCCAGGACCTCCACATCCAGCATGTTCACCTCCATGATTGTCTGAGACCAGCCACCCGGACAGCTGCAGCAATAATCGATTTGCATAACCAAAGAATTTCTGCACAAACTGTCAGAAACCATCTCAGGGAAGCTCATCTGCATGCTCGTCGTCCTCATTGGGGTCTGGACCTGACTGCAGTTCATCGTCGTAACCGACTTGAGTGGGCAAATGCTCACATTCGATGGCACGTTGGAGAGGCGTTCTGTTCACGGATGAGTCTGGGTTTTCACTGTTCAAGGCAGATGGCAGACAGCGTGTGTGGCGTTGTGTGGGTGAGCGGTTTACTGACGTCAACGTTGTGGATTGAGTGGCCCATGGTGGCGGTGGGGTTATGGTATGGGCAGGCGCATGTTATGGACAACAAACACAGGTGCATTTTATTGATGGCATTTTGAATACAAAGGGATACCGTGCCGAGATCCTGAGGCCCACTGTTGTGCCATTCATCCACGATGATCACCTCATGTTGCAGCATGATAATTCACGGCCCCATATTGCAAGGATCTGTACACAATTCCTGGAAGCTGAAAACATCCCAGTTCTTGCATGGCCAGCATACTCACCGGACATGTCACCTATTGAGCATGTTTGGGATGCTCTGGATCGGCGTATACGACAGTGTGTTCCACAATCAACAACCTGATCAACTCTATGTGACGGAGATGTGTTGCACTGCGTGAGGCAAAACTGTGCACATTTCAGAGTGGTCTTTTATTGTGGGCAGTCTAAGGCACACCTGTGCAATATTCATGCTGTCTAATCAGCACCTTGATATGCCACACCTGTGAGGTGGGATGGATTATCTCGGCAAAGGAGAAGTGCTCACTAACACAGATTTAGACAGATTTGTGAACAGTATTTGAGAGTAATGGGTCTTTTGTGTATGTAGAAAATGTTTCAGATCTTTGAGTTCAGCTCATGCAAAATGGGAGCAAAACCAAAGTGTTGCGTTTATATTTTTGTTCAGTGTATACATTTTTTTAATTTTATTTTTAAGTCCTCAATATGGCAGAATCCTCTTGGTTATTCAATGATAGATCACACACGACCATATCACTACAGAATTAGTAAAGCTGGGTGACGACCCCTGCTGTCATCTCTGTCTGTTCCCTAGGAGGGAAGCTGTTACCTGTGGCTGCTCCGCTCTCCTATCTAAATTACTCCTGATTATAAATCTAGTGATTCAGGTTATAGACATTTATTGGGCAATTACTGATAATGCAATAACTTTGACTCCTTTAAAGGGTTTCTGTCACCCTGCAAAACTCATATTTTTTTTTTTGGGATAGTTAGATTGCTCATAGTGCGATATAGCAGAATATAATGCTCTTACTTACTTTCATGCGGCCGATTCTTTATAAAACGAACTTTTATAATATGTTAATGAGGGCTCTACCAGCAAGTAGGGTGTCTACTTGCTGGTAGCTGCTGCAGAAATCCGCCCCCTCGCCGTGTTGATTGACAGGGCCAGCCGTGATCTCCTCCTCCGGCCAGCCCTGTCAGTAATTCAAAAATCGCGCGCCTCGCGTCATTCGGCGCAGGCGCTCTGAGATGAGGAGGCTCGTATCCTCAGCACTCCCTCAGTGCGCCTGCGCCGATGACATCACCGAAAGAGAAGACGTCATCGGCGCAGGCACACTGAGGGAGTGGTGAGGATACGAGCCTCCTCATCTCAGAGCAACTGGGCCGAATGACGCGAGGCGCGCGATTTTTGAATTACTGACAGGGCCGGCCGGAGGAGGAGATCACGGCTGGCCCTGTCAATCAACACGGCGAGGGGGCGGATTTCTGCAGCAGCTACCAGCAAGTAGAAGCCCTACTTGCTGGTAGAGCCCTCATTAACAAATTAGAAAAGTTCGTTTTATAAAGAATCGGCCGCATGAAAGTAAGTAAGAGCATTATATTCTGCTATATCGCACTAGGAGCAATCTAACTATCCCCAACAAAAAAAAAAGAGTTTTGCAGGGTGACAGAAACCCTTTAAGACAGAAAAATTTTCATTTTTACATTTTAGTTTTTTCCTCTGTTTTCCAAGATCCATAACTTTAAATGTTTAGTTTAGCTAGCCATATGTGGACTTATGTTTTTTTTTGCAGGACAAGTTGTAACTTTTAATTGCACCACTGAAAATGAGAAAAAATAGTGGGGTGAAAAAAAATAAAAAATAAAGAAATCCCTATTTTTAAAAAAAAATTTGGGGGGGTTTTGTGTTTATGCTGTGAGTGAAAAACGACATGACAGCTTTATTCCGTGGGTCGATATGATTGCGACAATACCAAAATGACATAGTTTCTTGTAAAAAAATATTAAAACTTTAAAAAAAATATTTAGTCTTTATTGGTATCATTGGGTTATTTTTTGGGGGTACATAGACTTTTTGATCACTTATTGCATTTTTTGGGGGAATGCACCATGGCCAAAAAAAGTAAATCATCTAGTTTTATTATTTATTTATTTTTGTTGCAGTGTTTATCGCACATGATAAATATTATCTTTTAATAGTTTGGACAGGCCAGTGCCGATTAAGCTTTTTTATTTTTATAGTTTTTTGTTTTACACTGACCAAAAATATAAACGCAACACTTTTGGTTTTGCTCCCATTTTGCATGAGCTGAACTCAAAGATCTGAAACATTTTCTACATACACAAAAGACCCATTACTCTCAAATATTGTTCACAAATCTGTCTAAATCTGTGTTAGTGAGCACTTCTCCTTTGCCGAGATAATCCATCCCACCTCACAGATGTGGCACATCAAGGTGCTGATTAGAAGTCCAGAGCTTGTGAATTAACCCTTTATTGTCCTGACTGTGGCAAGATATAAAAAAAAATGTAAAAGAAAAGAAAGAAAAAAAAAGTGAAATAAATAAAATAAAATAAAAAGTTATAGCTATAGTTACTAGATATGGTATAGCAGACTATATACACACACATACACACATTTGCATCCCCTTTTTCGTAAAAAAAAATAAAAAATAAAAAAAAATATATAAAATTATATATGTATTTTAGCACTAGTACTTTTTTTTGTGGGACTATTAAGTGGTAAAAAAACACATTTATTAAATTTAAAAAATCAAGTAAAAAAATATGCTTTTTTTCCATTGAAAATACATGTCACACTTCGGTGTTTGAGGGAAACACCACACCGAGCATAAAATGGAAGGGGGGAACAGGGAGTCAGGCCTGAGAATTAGGGAAGGGAGATAGACACCTCCAAGTAAAACCCTAACCAAAATCCTGACTCACTACCAGTATGAACAGACCCCAGAGGTAGGTGTGTTCATACACAGGAATACCTAGAGTCCTATCTAGCCCTATAGGACCCTGGTACTAATGGCAGGGGCGAGACTACATGTTCCTCCAAAAGGAAGGACGAACAGGAGTCTCCTTCAGGTCTAGTACAAACAATAGGGAAATGCAACACACAGAACCCAAACAAAATACAAAAAGGGAAAGGAAAGACTTAACTTCAAAGGAGCAATGGAAGCACCAGGAGCTCCGAGATCCACACACCAGCTATCCACAACTGAAACTAAAGCTATAAACCGCACAGCATTGTGGGAGAAACAACAATAAATAAGAAAGGTTAAATGACCACATTAGCAACACCTGAGGCAAGAGGCGTCGCCATACCAGAAACAACACAGACGCCCATTAATCCACAAGGAAATCAGATCAAACCATGTGTTGCCAGTCTCACCGATCTCCTTCCACCTGTTGCGAGAACGTCCGTGACAGTACCCCCCTTTCTACGGGTGATCTCCAGGCAACCGAAACTGACCTTATCCGGGTGAGACCTGTGAAAAGCTTTCACCAAACGACTGGAATTCACGTCAGATGCCGATACCCATATCCTTTCCTCTGGTCCATAACCCTTCCAGTAAACAAGACACTGAAGAGATTTACGGAGAACTCGAGAGTCAATTATCTCGGCGATCTGAAATTCCAAACTACCGTCCACCATGACAGGAGCGGGTGGCAAGGAAGATGGCTCCAAATGTTTACCATACCTCTTCAACAAATATTTATGAAACACATTATGAATTTTCAGGGCCTGAGGAAGTTCAAGACAAAAAGCTACAGGATTAATAATGGCAGTGATCTTATATGGACCAATAAACCTTGGACCCAACTTCCAAGAAGTTACCTTCAACTTAATGTTTCTTGTGGACAGCCACACAGAATCACCAATTTTTAGGTCTGGACCATTCATACGTTTCCTGTCAGCCACACGTTTATACTTGTTGTCCATATTCATCAAGTTATTTAGAATTTTCCGCCATATAGATGACAGTGATGACAAATAATGTTCCTCCTCAGGGATACCAGAAGTATCAGAACCAGAAAATGTGCCAAACTACGATTGTTTATGGCAAACTCTGCCAAGGACCACTCCTCCTGGTTCTCAGAGACAAAACATATCAAGTAAGTCTCCAGACTTTGATTAGTGCATTCCATCTGTCCGTTCGACTGAGGATGAAAAGCTAAAGAAAAGGACAGTTGTACCACTAGCCAAGTACAGAACGCCTTCCAGTATATGGAAACAAACTAAGTCCCACGATCCGAGACCACCCCAGAGGGAATGCCATGGAGTTTCACAATGTTGCCAACAAACACTTGTGCAAGTGTTTTAGCATTCGGTAGGGCCGGCAACGCTCTAAGGTTCACCATTTTACTAAAGAGATCAACTACCACCGGAATAACTGTCTTTCCTGAAGAATTAGGTAGATCAGTGATAAAATCAATGGATCAGTGAGTCCATGGTCTGGACGTGATGGGCAACAGAAGTAGAGATCCGGAAGGCCGAGTATGTGTCACCTTAGCACGTGCACAGGTACTAGAGACTGTCACATAGTCCTCACCAAACTTAAGCAACCCCTGCCACCAGAATCTACGAGAGATGAGGTCGGCAGTGGACCTACTCCCAGGGTGTCCCGTAAGAACCGTACAGTGATGTTCCTCAAACACCTTGTTATGCAATTCAGATGCCACAAACAGTTTCCCAGTGGGACAAGAATCTGATGCGTCTCCCTGGGCCTCTAACACCTTCACCTCTAGGTGAGGGTAAAGAGCGGATATCACCACCTCTTCCGACAGTATAGGACTCAGATTTTTAAAATCACCAAAACTACGTGACAAGGCATCTGCCTTGACATTCTTAACCCCAGGACGATAGGTGACAATGAAATTGAATCTGGTAAAAAACAAAGACCATCTGGCTTGTCTCATGTTCAGTCGTTTAGCCGACTCCAGGTAAGCCAGGTTTTTGTGATCTGTGAACACCGTGATCGGATGAATCGCCCCTTCCAACCAATGATGCCATTCCTCAAAAGCCAACTTAATGGCCAGTAGCTCTCTGTTACCCACATAATAATTTCTCTCTGCTGAGTTTTTTGGAGCAAAAGGCACATGGATGCCATTTACCAGGTGACGGGCCCTTCAATAAAACTGCTTCTACCCCCACCTCGGACGTGTCCACTTCCACATTGAAAGGTTGTAATACAAACCGGATTCCAAAAAAGTTGGGACACTATACAAATCGTGAATAAAAACTGAATGCAATGATGTGGAGGTGCCAACTTCTAATATTTTATTCAAAATAGAACATAAATGACGGAACAAAAGTTTAAACTGAGAAAATGTACCATTTTAAGGGAAAAATATGTTGAATCAGAATTTCATGGTGTCAACAAATCCCCAAAAAGTTGGGACAAGGCCATTTTCACCACTGTGTGGCATCTCCCCTTCTTCTTACAACACTCAACAGACGTCTGGGGACCGAGGAGACCAGTTTCTCAAGTTTAGAAATAGGAATGCTCTCCCATTCTTGTCTAATACAGGCCTCTAACTGTTCAATCGTCTTGGGCCTTCTTTGTTGCACCTTCCTCTTTATGATGCGCCAAATGTTCTCTATAGGTGAAAGATCTGGACTGCAGACTGGCCATTTCAGTACCCGGAGCCTTCTCCTACGCAGCCATAATGTTGTGATTGATGCAGAAGGTGGTCTGGCATTATCTTGTTGAAAAATGCAGGGTCTTCCCTGAAAGAGATGACGTCTGGATGGGAGCATATGTTGTTCTAGAACCTGAATATATTTTTCTGCATTGATGGTGCCTTTCCAGACATGCAAGCTGCCCATGCCACACGCACTCATGCAACCCCATACCATCAGAGATGCAGACTTCTGAACTGAGCGTTAATAACAACTTGGGTTGTCCTTGTCCTCTTTGGTCCGGATGACATGGCGTCCCAGATTTCCAAAAAGAACTTCGAATCGTGACTCGTCTGACCACAGAACAGTCTTCCATTTTGCCACACTCCATTTTAAATGATTCCTGGCCCAGTGAAAACGCCTGAGCTTGTGGATCTTGCTTAGAAATGGCTTCTTCTTTGCACTGTAGAGTTTCAGCTGGCAACGACGGATGGCACGGTGGATTGTGTTCACTGACAATGGTTTCTGGAAGTATTCCTGAGCCCATTATGTGATTTCCTTTACAGTAGCATTCCTGTTTGTGGTGCAGTGTCGTTTAAGGGCCCGGAGATCACGGGCATCCAGTATGGTTTTACGGCCTTGACCCTTACGCACAGAGATTGTTCCAGATTCTCTGAATCTTCGGATGATGTTATGCACAGTTGATGATGATAGATGCAAAGTCTTTGCAATTTTTCGCTGGGTAACACCTTTCTGATATTGCTCCACTATCTTTCTGCGCAACATTGTGGGAATTGGTGATCCTCTACCCATCTTGGCTTCTGAGAGACACTGCCACTCTGAGAAGCTCTTTTTATACCCAATCATGTTGCCAATTGACCTAATTAGTGTTAATTGGTCTTCCAGCTCTTCGTTATGCTCAAATTTACTTTTTCCAGCCTCTTATTGCTACTTGGCCCAACTTTTTGGGGATTTGTTGACACCGTGAAAATTGGAATCAACGTATTTTTCCTTTAAAATGATACATTTACTCGGATTAAACGTTTGATCTGTCATCTACGTTCTATTACAAATAAAATATTGACATTTGCCATCTCCACATCATTGCATTCAGTTTTTATTCACAATTTGTTTAGTGTCCCAACTTTTTTGGAATCCGGTTTGTACATCCGGCTGCACTAATATAGGGGCAGAAGAGAAGCATTCCTTAATTGCAGAAAAGGCTCGCAACAAAGAATCAGACCACTCTGAGACATTTGTCCATTTCTTAGTCATGTCAGTTAAGGGTTTTACAATTGTTGAATAATTCTAACTAAATTTTCGGTAATAGATTGTGAACCTCAAAACCTGCATAAGAGCCTTCAGATTTTCGGGTCCATCCCAGTCCAATACAGCACGGACTTTCTCTGGATCCATTTGAAAACCTGAAGATGACAGGAGGTAGCCCAAAAACTGTACCTCGTGTACAGCAAAAACACACTTCTCTAATTTTACGTACAATTTATTGTCCTTTAGGATCTGTAACACCTGTCTAACGTGATCCTGATGTATCGCCACAACTGGAGAATAAATTAGTAGGTCATCCAAATACACGACTACAAACCTCCCCACAAGTTGATGAAAAATGCCGTTCACAAAATACTGGAAAACCGCAGGAGCATTGGTCAACCCGAAAGGCATGACCAGGTTCTCAAAGTGCCCCTCAGGAGTATTAAAAGCCGTTTTCCATTGATCCCCTTCCTTGATCCTAACCAGATGATATGCCCCCCTTAAATCCAACATGGAAAACACCTTGGCACCAATAATCTGGTTAAAGGGAGTCTTTCATGCCGATTCACCCTATTAACCTAATAACAGTGTTATGTCCATGGCATCCCCCCTATTAAAACTGTGCTTACCGTTTGTTCTTTGCTATCATCGTTCTGCAGAAAAACACTTTTAATCCACATGCAAATTAGGCTGTGAAGGTGCCCAGGGGCGGCGTTACAACGGTCGGTGCCCAGGCCCCTGGGTCATTTTCATACGAAGCCACCGCATCTGCCCGCCCTTAGTCTCTGCTCTAACCTCCCTCCTCCCGTCCGTAATCCCGCGCATGCAACGATGAACGCGATATCGGCACGTGCGCATTGAATGACCACAGTCTGGCCGGGGCATCATAGTTTACCCGGCGCATCAAGGTAAACTGTGATGCCCCGGCCAGACTGTGGTCATTCAATGCGCACGCGCCGATATCGCGTTCATCGGCGCATTCGCGGGATTACGTCCGGGAGGGCAACTTTAGGTTCAAGACAGGCCTGGTAACCACCACCACTAGGATTAGCAGCCTGTGGTCTCAGCATCTGCGAGATAGGCGTGCGGAGGTCAGCTACCTCCAAAGACAGCCCTTGCAGCTGACCTGCTAGTGCAGCAATAGGATTCATGGCTGCACACAAACAAAAATTTACGGTTTAAGCGGTTTATGTCACGCTTCAGTGTGGGAGGGAAACACCACACTGAGCATAAGAGGGAAGGGGGGAACAGGGAATCAGGCCTGAGAACTAGGGAAGGAAGATGGACACCTCCTAGTAAAACCCTAACCAAAATCCTGACTCACTACCAGTATGAACAGACCCCAGAGGTAGGTGTGTTCATACACAGGAATACGTAGAGTCCTATCTAGCACTATAGGACCCTGGTACTAATGGCAGGGACGAGACTACATGTTCCTCCAAAAGGAAGGACGAACAGGAGTCTTCTTCAGGCCTAATACAAACAATAGGGAAATGCAACACACAGAACCCAAACAAAATACAAAAAGGGAAAGGAGCAATGGAAGCACCAGGAACTCCGCAGAGATCCATACATCAGCTATCCACAACTGAAACTGAAGCTATTAACAGCACAGCATTGTGGGAAAAGCAACAATAAATAAGGAAGGTTAAATGACCACATTAGCAACACCTGAGGCAAGGAGTGTGGCCATTACCAGAAACAACACAGACGCCTATTGATCCACAAGGAAAACCTGTCAGATCAAACCATGTGTTGCCAGTCTCACCGATCTCCTGCCACCTGTCGCGGAAAGTCCGTGACAATATGCTTTTCAATGAAAAAATAATAATTTTAAGGCTTTTATCGACAATTACATGACATTTATGCAAAGAGTCAGTATTTGCAGTGTTGGCCCTTCTTTTTCAGGACCTCTGCAATTCGACTGGGCATGCTCTCAATCAACTTCTGGGCCAATTCCTGACTGATAGCAACCCATTCTTTCATAATCACTTCTTGGAGTTTGTCAGAATTAGTGGGTTTTTGTTTGTCCACCCGCCTCTTGAGGATTGACCACAAGTTCTCAATGGGATTAAGATCTGGGGAGTTTCCAGGCCATGGACCCAAAATGTCAACGTTTTGGTCCCCGAGCCACTTACTTATCACTTTTGCCTTATGGCGCGGTGCTCCATCGTGCTGGAAAATGCATTGTTCTTCACCAAACTGTTGTTGGATTGTTGGAAGAAGTTGCTGTTGGAGGGTGTTTTGGTACCATTCTTTATTCATGGCTGTGTTTTTGGGCAAAATTGTGAGTGAGCCCACTCCCTTGGATGAGAAGCAACCCCACACATGAATGGTCTCAGGATGCTTTACTGTTGGCATGACACAGGACTGATGGTAGCGCTCACCTTTTCTTCTCCGGACAAGCCTTTTTCCAGATGCCCCAAACAATCGGAAAGAGGCTTCGTCGGAGAATATGACTTTGCCCCAGTCCTCAGCAGTCCATTCACCATACTTTCTGCAGAAGATCAATCTGTCCCTGATGTTTTTTTTGGAGAGAAGTGTCTTCTTTGCTGGCCTTCTTGACACCAGGCAATCTTCCAAAAGTCTTTGCCTAACTGTCCGTGCAGATGCGCTCACACCTGCCTGCTGCCATTCCTGAGCAAGCTCTGCACTGGTGGCACTACGATCCCGCAGCTGAATCCTCTTTAGGAGACAATCCTGGTGCTTGCTGGACTTTCTTGGACGCCCTGAAGCCTTCTTAACAAGAATTGAACCTCTTTCCTTGAAGTTCTTGATGATCCTATAAATTTTTGATTGAGGTGCAATCTTAGTAGCCACAATATCCTTGCCTGTGAAGCCATTTTTATGCAACGCAATGATGGCTGCACGCGTTTCTTTGCAGGTCACCATGGTTAACAATGGAAGAACAATGATTTCAAGCATCACCCTCCTTTTAACATGTCAAGTCTGCCATTTTAACCCAATCAGCCTGACATAATGATCTCCAGCCTTGTGCTCGTCAACATTCTCACCTAAGTTAACAAGACGATTACTGAAATGATCTCAGCAGGTCCTTTAATGACAGCAATGAAATGCAGTGGAAAGTTGTTTTTGGGATTAAGTTAATTTTCATGGCAAAGAAGGACTATGCAATTCATCTGATCACTCTTCATAACATTCTGGAGTATATGCAAATTACTATTATAAAAACTTAAGCAGCAACTTTTCCAATTTCCAATATTTATCTAATTCTCAAAACTTTTGGCCACGACTGTAAATTATCCCCTAAAGTGAACACCTTAAAAAAAAAAATGACAATATTGCTAATTTATTCTTAGTTGCCACCAAGAAAACGTATTAACAAGCGATGAAAAAGCCGTCCTGCAAAAATCAAGCCCTCACACAACTCCATCAAAAGAAAAAGAAAAAAGTTATGGGTCTTGGGAAGATTTTTTTCCATTTATATAAAAGGCTTTTATTGCATAAAAGTAGTAAAATGTAAAAAGAAAACATATGTATTTGGAATCACTGTAATCGTACTGACCCCGAGAATACAGAAATAATGTTATTTTTACCGAAAAATGGGCGCCGTTAAATTTACAACGTAAAAACTCAGTGGCAGTGTGGCTGTTTTTCCCATCTCCCTCCAAGAAAGAGTTAATAAAAGTTAATCAGAAAGTTATCTGTACTCTGCAATGGTGCCATTAAAAACTACAACTTGTCCCTCAAAAAAACAAGCCCTCACACAGCTATATAGACAGAAAAATAAAATAGTTATAGCTCTTGGAAGACGAAGATGAAAAAAGTAAGAAAAACGCTTGGTCAGTAAGGCCCAAAACAGGCTGGTCACTAAGGGGTTAAGGGGCCAGTGGAAAGTAGGGTGTGAGCCTATGTCAAGGGATGATTGAGCCAAATAATCTGCAACCCTGAACCTCATCCCCTTAGAAAAAATGTTTATGAACTGAATTTTTTTTACAGGGCCACTTTTCTTGCGGTTGCTGTGCCTTTAAAATTTGCTGTTTATTATGTGATATATGTCCTGTTGGCAGGCTGGCACCTGGGCTGCGCTATTTTGGTCTCAGATGCTGACAATTGATCTTAGTCTCAGTTGAGGACAAGTCCTCGTTTGTATTGTCTCAGTTGAGGACAAGTCGTAATATATGGGTCTGCCATATGCACTTAGGACTGAGGGAAGCCATATTCTGTTACTCAGTATGTTACTCAAGTTTATTGGAACTAGAGGAGCTTAATATTAGAATCCGTTATAAGGAGACTCCACAGATGAGTATGGTGTAGACTGCTGGTAAGGTTGTCCATAGTCTAGGACCCTTCAGCACCCACAATTTATTCCAAGAACATGCTGCAACTCTTGGTCGCAACTCCGGCTGCATGGTAGGCCCAGCAATAATATGGCACTGGTAAGTGTATTATGGCGGATAGAGTGTTTTAGAGGTGGTAGACTGTCATGTTCTGTCTTTCCAAGGGACCTCTAGGTGTGATTGATGAGGCAAGCTAATGTTGATGGCAGTCACAGTGACATGGCCAGAAATTTAACATTTAGCCTCATTCTGTTCACTGCCATGAAGTTCACTAGTCCCTATTATGTAATATTAGTTACAATAAGTTTCTTACAATGATGAACAAAGAGACTCAGACACATTGTTTGCTACCTCATCTTGTGACCTTTATTTAATAACAGAGCAGTAGATTGGGAATAGCCCTGTGAATCCCTGACTCTTGCAAAGAGTCGTACTTCAACACTGAGGAGAGGAAAAACCCCCAGTGGAGGAAACCTCTAAGGAGCCATGGCTGAAGGACTACCCCTCCTCTAGGCAAGGGAGTAAAAAGTCAACATTTGATGTGAGGTAGCTGAAGAAAGTCCGATAAATGCCAAGTCCGGTATTGAGAACAGAAACCGAGCCCGGAATCTGCTTTTTAATGCAGCAGAATATATCTGACTGCGGAAAGTCCGGTAAATGCCAAGTCCGGTATTGAGAACAGAAACCGAGCCCGGAATCTGCCTCTTAATGCAGCAGAATATATCTGACTGCGGAAAGTCCAGTAAATGCCAAGTCCGGTATTGAGAACAGAAACCGAGCCCGGAATCTGCCTCTTAATGCAGCAGAACATATCTGACTGCGGAAAGTCCGGTAAATGCCAAGTCCAGTTTTGAGAACAGAAACCGAGCCCGGAATCTGCCTCTTCATGCAGTAGAATATGTCTGACTGCGGAAAGTCCGGTGAATGTCTTGTCCAGCATTGTACAGATGGATTTAGTTGTCTTCCTGGCGCTCTGCCCCTGGTTCTTAACTTTATAATTTATTGGGGGTTTTCTGGGTCCTGGGTCTTTTGCCTCAGAATGATGGAGACGCCTTCTCTGGACAACATTAATGACAAATGCTGAGAGAGAAAAAAGAAGAAAGAACATGTATCATAAAATTGATACAATATATTATTTTCTTAAATGTTTCTGGGGCACATGAGACTTTCACACATCATCTACTCACCTGGAAATCTGTATAGTTCATAATCGGGAATATTAGCAGGCCAACAAATCCCATCCACTCGCCTACCATGCCTATCATAGAGAAGATCTGCAGAAGATAGAGGGAGAGAGTAGAGAATGTTAGTGTCCAGCTTTTCTCACCAATGGCTCTGGTATGGAGTGAGATGGGAGGATGGCATGTCCTTCAAGAGTTTGTCTATTACTATTACACAAGGTTGTGAATATTGACATGAACTCACCTCTTTACAGTGATCGTTGTTACATAGGCGGTTCATGGTCAAACCTAAATCAACTGGAAGAAGGTGTTAAGGAGAAGTAGCAAAAGTGTATTATTACAGTGTTTACTGTCATGTCTGATCCGCTCTACAATGGAGTCCCAGACAGCGGATAATCTCCAGTGTACCCAGCACACAACATTGCACTGTACCAGTCAGGTATAAAAGGATACAGATCAGCAGTGCCACAATGGTCACCAAGGTTGATGCCAGTCTTATGTGGCACACGTGACGACTGCTGAAGGATTTCTCATACAGGCATATAGCTTGGCTCAGGTTGTAAACGGCAAGGAAGAAAAAGCCAGTTCCTGCTCCGATACTGTGAGCTATGGGATTGATCTTCGTCTAGAACATAAACAGAAATATAAATGTCATTAATGAGGTCATCAAGAAGATCTGAGAATAGAGAACAGCAGAGGACGCAGGTGGAGTGTAATTATATAAAGACTAAAATGGTCCAAACAAAGTATATATTGTATATATACATAGACTTCAGTGGCCCCAGGCATTGACCCTCTCTAACTACTTGTCCTCAGCCCTCTGTGTACTACTGGATACTAATATAAAACCTGATAACTCACCGAACATACACCAGTCACGGCATTGGCAATACACGCGAGCAATCCCATGGCGTATAGGATTTTCTGGCAGATGATATTTCGCTTCTCTGATGGTTCAGAATGGAGGATCATGAACCTGTATTGGATGGAAACGACGCCAGCTCCTGAAATAGACAATGCGTCAACATTATCATTTCTATGCACATTTGTGATAACCTACAGAAGTCAGTGATGATTATAATCTCCAATGATGACCACCGCTCAGCTCTAAATATTGATTACAGCTCTGGAGTCGCTGAGCTCTTCATAATCTTATCTCTATATAGGAAACTGCATCCACTTACCTAGAATGGAAGTCACCATGAAAACGACGGTGAAGACCACCGATTCTGGGAACTCTGCTCCCGTAGCACTGGGAAAAAAAAGCAAAATATTGGATGTTAATGGGGAAACAAGTGGCAGAAATGTCTCATCATCAAGAGCAGAGGAGACTTTATGTACTTTTACCTGCCCCACTATATAGCCATTACTTCCCCAGTACAATTTATAATCCAGTAATAATAATAGTGATAATAATGTAATAATAATATCCCCGGAATGACACCGATAACAAGACAGTAATAATTACACTGCACAGTCAGGAACCTCGTCCCGTCCCCTCTTACCTGATGTACAAAGATTTTGAATGGCCTAAGGTGAAAGTGATGGTAATTGCGGCGCAAAGGCCTAATAGTGACCATGTAGTGAAGAGGATAGGCAAGAATGCCAAACCCCGAATCTCCATGGCGCAAAGTAAAAGATTTGCTCAGCTCAAGCAAAAGTCTGACTGTCTCTCTCTGTATTCACAGATAATCTGGCTCAGGTAATGTCAGGCAGTGGTTTTCCTAGGCTCAGAACTCGGTGATGTCACAAGCTTCTATGATGTCATCAGTGCCTAAATCTGATTGGTCCTCACATGCTTCTGTGATATCACATATACCTGGATTTGATTGGTCCTCACTAGCCTATATGGGTAAATGTGATTGGTCCTCACTAGCTTCTGTGATGTCATCATCATACTTACCTGGATATGATTGGTCCTCACTCAGTATTGTAGATCTTATGTGTGAATATACAGTGTGTGTATATATACAGTATATATACATTTATTTTATTTTATTTTTAAGTCCTTGGTTATTCAATGATAGATCACACAAGACCATATCACTACAGAATTAGTAAAGCTTGGTGACGACCCCTGCTGTCATCTCTGCCCCTCTGTCTGTTCCCTAGGAGGGAAGCTGTTACCTGTGGCATCTCCGCTCTCCTATCCAAATTATGCCTGATTATAAATCTAGTGATTCAGGTTATAGACATTTATTAGGAAATGCAATACCAATGACTCCTTAAAGACAGAAAAATTTTCATTTTTACGTTTTAGTTTTTTCCTCTGTTTTCCAAGATCCATAACTTTAAATGTTTAGTTCAGATAGCCATATGTGGACTTGTGTTTTTTGTTTCTTGCAGGACAAGTTGTATTTTTTAATTGCACTATTGAAAATGAGAAAAAATTGTGGGGTGAAATTAAAAAAAAAAGCAATTCCCCATTCTTTAATCAAATTTGGGGTTTTGGGTTTACACCGTGAGTGAAAAATGACATGACAGCTTTATTCCGTGGGTCGATGTGACAATAACAAATTGACATAGTTTCTGTTATGTGTTAATATGTAAAAAAAAAAGAATAAACTTTAAAAAAAATATTTAGTCTTTATTGGTATCATTGAGTTATGTTTTTGGGGTACATAGACTTTTTGATCACTTATTAAATTTTTTGGGGGAATGCACCATGGCCAAAAAAAGTAAATCATCTAGTTTTATTAATTCATTTTTTTTTGGTTACAGTGTTTATCGCACATGATAAATATTGTTATATTTTAATAGTTCGGACAGGGCAGTGCCGATTGTGCTTTTTTTTTTTTATAGTTTATTGTTTTACACTGACCAAAAATATAAACGCAACACTTTCGGTTTTTCTCCCATTATGCATGAGCTGAACTCAAAGATCTGAATCATTTTCTACATAAGACCCATTACTCTCAAATATTGTTCACAAATCTGTCTAAATCTGTGCTAGTGAGCACTTATCCTTTGCCGAGATAATCCATCCCACCTCCCAGGTGTGGCATATCAAGGTGCTGTTTAGACAGCATGAATATTGCACAGGTGTGCCTTAGACTGCCCACAATAAAGACCACTCTAAAATGTGCATAGTTGCCTTACTGGGGGGGGGGATCAGAAAACTAGTCAGAATTTGGTGTGCCACCATTTGCCTCACGCAGTACAACACATCTCCGTCGCATAGAGTTGATCAGGTTGTTGATTGTGGCCTGTGGAATGTTGGTCCACTCCTCTTCAATAGCTGTGCGAATTTGCAGAATATTGGCAGGAACTGGAACACACTGTCGTATACGCCGATCCAGAGCATCCCAAACATGCTCAATGGGTGACGTGTCTGGTGAGTATGCTGGCCATGCAAGTACTGGGATGTTTTCAGCTTCCAGGAATTGTGTACAGATCCTTGCAATATGGGGCCGTGCATTATCATGCTGCAACATGAGGTGATGGTCGTGGATAAATGGCACAACAGTGGGCCTCAGTATCTCGTCAAGATATCTCTGTGCAAGATATCTCTGTGCATAAATGCCATCAATAAAATGCACCTGTGGTCGTTGTCCATAACATACGGCTGCCCATACCATAACCCCACCGCCACCATGGCCCACTCAATCCTCAACCTTGACGTCAGCAAACCGCTCACCCACACGACGCCACACACACTGTCTGCCATCTGCCCTGAACAGTGAAAGCCGGGATTCATCCGTGAACAGAACGCCTCTCCAACGTGCCAGACGCCATCGAATGTGAGCATTTGCCCACTCAATTTGGTTACGGCGACGAACTGTAGTCAGGTCCAGACCCCGATGAGGATGACGAGCATGCAGATGAGCTTACCTGAGACGGTTTCTGACAGTTTGTGTAGAAATTCTTTGGTTATGAAAACCGATTGTTGCTGCAGCTGTCCGGGTGGCTGGTCTCAGACGATCATGGAGGTGAACATGCTGGATGTGGAGGTCCTGGGCTGGTGTGGTTACACGTGGTCTGCGGTTGTGAGGCCGATTGAATGTACTGCCAAATTCTCTGAAACGCCTTTGGAGACGGCTTATGGTAGAGCAATGAACATTCATTGCATGGACAACAGCTCTGGTAGACATTCCTGCACATTTCAGAGTGGCCTTTTATTGTGGGCAGTCTAAGGCACACCTGTGCAATATCCATGCTGTCTAATCCGTACCTTGATATGCCACACCTGTGAGGTGGGATGGATTATCTCGGCAAAGGAGAAGTGCTCACTAACACAGATTTAGACAGATTTGTGAACAATATTTGAGAGTAATGGGTCTTTTGTGTATGTAGAAAATTTTTCAGATCTTTGAGTTCAGCTCATGCAAAATGGGAGCAAAACCGAAAGTGTTTATATTTTTGGTCAGTGTTTATATTTTTGGTCAGTGTTTATATTTTTGGTCAGTGTATGTAAAATTATGAAAGTGGGGATGATTTGAATTTTTTATTTTTTTATTTAAAAACTTTTTACAATTTTGTTTTACTGTACTTTTTAGTCCCTTTAGGGGACTTCAACATGCGATCTTCTAACTGCTTGTCCCATAGACTGCAATGGAATACCATTGCAGTCTGGGATATTTTTCCAGGCTGCCTGTCAAATTCAGGGCATCGTTCACAGCAGGTGCAAATAGGATGCAAATTGGTTTTGGAAATACTATTTTATAGATGTTCTTTCTTTAAAAGTTCTTTAATCTGATTTTTCTTCCCTTCTTAGGTTATTTGCCGGCATTGTGCCAAGAATGACCGCTATCAGCCTTGGAAGTTTCATCTTCCTCGGAGCTTACTCCAAAGTCCGCAGCTTACTAGGAAACACATCTTCAATAGGAAGCTGAAGAGTGATGTTCTCCAAGACACAGCAGAAATGGAGAATTGGGCAAATTCACAGGAATGTGGCCATCAGGCTGATCCATGAGCCTACTCTTCTCATATATGACTTTTCTAATATTTCCAGGGGATCCTTGTAGGACCGCAAAGCTGAGGAGTGTGCGCTGTAACCAGAAAGCTCCGCGTTATTAGAGCATTCGCTCCAAAAGTCACTAGTAAATTCAGTCATTTTATTAATCAACTTCTTCTAACCCTAATGTTCATAGCCCCTAACTCCAGCACAAGATGGGTGAAAGCCAAAATGGCCGCCTTTATAGCTGCTACGGGGGTTTTACTCCGACCTGAATGGCTAATATGCCTAGATAGGCAATGACAAGGTCGCATGGGATGTGTAGGTAGACATGTTGTTTACTGTACTGGGGATTTTGAGTGGAACTGTAATACTGGCTGCATTTGTTGTGGACATAATTTATCCTCTTGTTGCTAACTGGAAACAGTCAACAAGCTGCTGGTGACAGATCTGTTACTATTTTATTTCCCATGTGAATGGGATATGGAACTGATTGGCTCATTAACCCCATGACCATGTACCCAGTACACAAATGATGTATTCCTATATTGTTCAGACCATTTGGATATCCACCAGTTAATTAACATCAGGTGTTAAATTATCAACTGGTCTGACGGGGCTGTGGTTGCCATGTGACACAAAACAAGCCATAACTAAGGCTAATTTCACACCAGCGTTTTTGCTGGATTCATCATGGATCAGAAAAAAACGCTTCTGTTAGGATAATATAACCGTCTGCATCCGTTATCATGTATCCGGTTGTATTATCTCTAAAATAGCCAAGACGGATCCGTCTCTAAAACCATTGTAAGTCAATGGGGGACGGATCCGTTTTCTTTTGAGTCAGAGAAAACGGATCTGTCTCCATTGACTTACATTGTAAGTCATGACGGATCAGTCTTACTCCACATCCCAGGACGCACTCAAAAACGCTGCTTGCAGCGCTTTTGTGTGCGTCATGGGAATGCAATGAATTGGAATGGCATGCATTCTGGTGCACTCCGTTCCCTTCAGTTCAGTTATTTCCCCATTGACAATGAATGGAGTCAAAACTGAAGCGTTTTCCTTCGCTATTGAGACCCTGTGAAGGGAAAACCCTGGTGTAAAAGTAGCCTTATTAGGACTGCACTGTTTAGTTGGTCTGCATTGTTAATGGTCCCGCGGTATTGCAGGTGTCCTGCAGCTATTTACAATGCAGCGTGACTAAACAGTGTGGTCCTAATTAGTTAATTGGAGCCCAGTATGGCTTGCAAAGCTACAGTACGTTGCAACCATGGCTCAACCATGGCTTGTGGTCATACCCTTAAAGCGAGCAAAAGAGAAAAACAAAAATGTCCATAATCTGTCTGCAGCAGCGGACCTCCTTGGTGATGGTTTTTTTTTTAGAAAGGGTGGAGGGATGATTGCTTTATATTCCTTAATGGTTTTACAAATATTTCCCGTTGATCATTTGTTTTATTGCATATTCACTGATGAAGCAGAGCTGGACTGGAGATGCCAAGTGAATAAAATTTTATTTTCAGGGAAATTATTTTAATTATTATTTTTTTTTTTTATAAATTCACGTCTTTCTGTACAGCAGAGTCGGACGACGCAGTATTTCTAGCCGTGGATGCAGTGCGCGTTCTGCTAGATGCATTCCTTCACTTGTATATAAGCAGTCGTATGAGGGACATTATTGCGTCTCACTAGACAAGCAGGTGTGTTTTGGAAGAAGTGGGTGTGGACCTAAATTCCAAAGTAAGCCAACCAATAGGTGGGGTAAAGTTACAGGAAAGTGTCTAAAATTTTTTGCTACACTTACCAAATGTATCATCTAGCATGAGCCACTGTGATAAATCTGGTGTTAAAGTTGATCAAAACGGACAACTTCAACCAAAACGAATGTTCATTGGTTGAAATTTAATAATGAACGATTGTTTTAAATGACCAATGACAGGCTATTATCGTTTGAAAAGAAATCGCTGCGTTTAACCATTTTCTTTCCATCGCGCGACTGTATATGTTGTGGTGGTAAGCTTAAATTATAGCCATGTTACATTGCGATCTGCCAGTGGCCCGTGGCACTACAGATCGCTATGACTGCGCTGTCATTAGACAGCTGCCATCACAGTAAGGATCCTGGAGATCAGGCAAAGGGATCTCCCTGCATGGGATTGCTGTGTACAGAGATCCATCGCAGTTTGAAGTCCAGAGCTTGTGAATTAACCCTTTCTTGTCCTGTGGCAAGAAAAGGTTAATTAACTTCTTTTTTTTTATAAAAAAAAATGTTAAATAAAAAAATGAATAAAAAGTGAAATAAAAAAAATTAAAAAATTATAGCTATAGTTACTAGTTATGGTATAGCAGACTATATACACACACATACACACATTTTTATCCCCTTTATCGTTCATAAAAAATAAAATTAAAATATATATATATAATAATATATACAGTACAGACCAAAAGTTTGGACACACCTTTTCTTTCAAAGAGTTTTCTTTATTTTCATGACTATTGTGGGATAATACTCAACTTAGTGGCAAATATGGGGGAACTGCTCAAATCCCAAACACTGTAGCCTGTGTCATGCCCTGCTCTGACTATGTGCGGAGGTCGGCCAGAATAGCAGCACGTGTTTAGTTTTTTGTTTTGTTTTGGAGTCGTGCTGGTTCCGCCTTCCTTCAGGTGCACTGGGTGGGGTCATTGGTTTAAATATCACTAAATCCCAGGGTTCTGTGCGGGTTATAGAAATCAGTCTGGCCTTGGAGTCAAGGAAGGAAGGATTGTCTTTTCCAGCTCGGATAAGATAAGTTTGGTTTCTGTGTTTGTTGCTTGCTGTCTAAATTGTTTGTATGTCATCTGTCTCCTCCAGGTTTTGTGGGAGCAGGCTGCCCCTATTTCCCCTTTCATCATCTCAGGGATTCTAGGGTATTTGCAGCCCAGGCACGAGGACACATTATTCCTACCATTAAGGTCTGAATGTGGGCTTAGCAGTGTAGAGAGAGAAGTCTGGGATTCGCTAGGAGGTGACCCTTTCCCAGCTGCTCGCATTGTAATTGTTTGTTGGTTTATCTGTGTATCTGAGATACTATACCGCCGTGACATTATAACCCGCCCGCCATACTTTGACTGTCATTGCTCAGCGGTTTTGTGATGGCGTCAATTGAAGCGTTAGTGTCACGAGGGTGTCAAGAACCACGCCTGACTCCGTTATACCCGGGGTCAGGAAGTCGCAGCGGTTGGCTGCACGCTCTATGTAAGATAGGGCTGTTTCCTTTTGGTAGCTTTCTGGGTTTGCTTTGCAAACCCTTTTGGCTCACTCAGGGATCCGTAGCTCCTTCTCCTCAGCTGTTCCTTGTCCAGCACTCCCAAACCTCCTTATATTCCCCTCTCACACTTCTCTGGTTGCCAGATATAGAGCTTTCTGCCTGGACATCTATTCTGACCTTCTGGAGCTGTGTTGCTGCGTTCTCTGGTAGTTGGTCCAGAACGCTACCCTCCGGATCCCTGTTGGACCTTTGTGGTCTATTGTGGTCGCCCACCTGGGTGTATGTGTTTGTCTGTTTTGTCTGTCCTCTCCCTGGTGTTTCCCTCTTAGTGACAGTGGTGCGGACTAGCGATCCCACCGGCCCGTTCACTATCTAGGGCTCATTTTAGGGAAAGCCAGGGTTTAGGCACGTGATCGCCGCACGGGTTAGGAACCCGTCTAGGGACGTCAGGGCAGTCAGGTGCCAGCCGCAAGGTGAGTTAGGGGTCACCACCTTTCCCTCTCCCTTGGGCAGGGCTTTCCCTTTTTCCTCCCTGTGCGTGACGCCGGTCATTACAGTTAGTTGACCGCATGCAGGGGCTATCCCTAGAGGTTGCGGAGCTATGTGGTTCGGTCTCAGAGCGCCCTGGCATCGGGTGCAGATCAAATTTGTGGGGAGCCGAGAGTCGCTCTCCCTGATATATTTGCAGGGGGTACGGATAACTTTATCCGTTTTAGAGAGTCATGTAAATTGTATTTTCGGCTGCGTCCATGGTCGTCAGGAAATGAAAGTCAGAGGATAGGTATAATCATTTCTCTGCTTAAAGGGGACGCGCAATCCTGGGCCTTTTCTCTGCCGCCCGATTCTCGTGCCCTCCGGTCAGTGGAGGAATTTTTTAAGGCCCTGGGTTTAATTTACGATGACCCAGATCGTGTCTCGATGGCGGAATCGAGATTGCGTAATTTATTTCAGGGTGAACATACTGCAGAGGCTTACTGTATTGAGTTTAGGAGATGGGCTACCGAGTCAGAGTGGAATGATCCCGCATTACGTAGTCAGTTTTGTCAGGGGTTGTCTGAAGGATTGAAGGATGCCCTTGCTTTTCATGAGTACCCGGATTCTTTGGAGAATGCAATGTCTTTGGCAGTGTGGTTGGATAGACGCCTTAGAGAAAGGTGTAAGTCTCCCTCCGCGCAAGGGATCCCTTCTGTGAGTGGTTTCGTCTCTACTGCTTCCTAGGGTGATGTTGCAGGTGGCTCTGGGGTAGGGGAGGAACCCATGCAGCTGGGTCAGGTTTCTTTCCGTTCTGGTAGTAGAGACTTTAGGAGATTGCACAAACTATGTTACTACTGTGGGAAAAGTGGTCATTTTATTTTTGCTTGTCCTTTTGTTAAACCGCAGGTGGAAGAGAAAAAGAAAAAGAAAACTTTCCTGACTCTTGGTAGCGTGAAAGGTGTGGTGGAGCAGGCTGGAATGCAAGCTCCCTGTAATACCCGTTTTCTCCTTCCAGCTATGGTGGCGCTAGACTCAAAATAATTTTTTGTTGAAGTATTCCTTGACTGTGGTGCTGGAGTAAACCTTATTGACTTTCTTTTTCTTCAAAATCTGGGTCTTAGTACTTGCACTTTAGAAAGAGAGATTCCGGTTTTTGCAATTGATTCTTCCCCTCTTTCTCAAAGGAGTCTCACTCATATTGCTCATGGTATTCACTTAAGGGTGGGTGATTCACATGTTGAGATTATGTCTTGTTTCGTCATGAAGGATTTGCCGACTCCTATAGTTTTGGGGTTACCATGGTTGATTAAACATACATAACCCAATTATAGATTGGCAAGCGAGACAAATCATTGGTTGGAGTGAGTTTTGTTCGGATAATTGTCTTGGCACATCTATCTCTGGTGTGTCCACTACGACTTTACCTCAGTATCGGCTATTAAGAAGTGTTTTAAGTCTGCTCCCATTCTGGTGCAGCCCGATGTGTCTCAGACATTCGTGGTTGAGGTTGATGCATCGGAGGTGGGGGTTGGAGCAGTGCTGTCGCAGGGTTCATCTCCTGGCAAGTGGGTCCCGTGTGCTTTTTTCTCCAAGAAGCTCTCGGTCGCCGAGAGGAATTATGATGTTGGGGATAGAGAGTTGCTGGCTATCAAGTTGGCCTTTGAGGAATAGCGTCACTGGTTGGAGGGGGCGTCTCACCCCGTTACAGTATATACAGATCATAAGAATTTGGCTTACCTGCAATCTGCCAAGCGTCTGAACCCTAGACAGGCCAGATGGTCACTTTTTTTTTCCAGGTTCGATTTTGTAGTTACCTTTCGCCCGGGGATTAAGAACGTCAAGGCAGATGCCTTGTCTCGCAGCTTTCCTGGGGGAGGTGATTCTGAGGATCCTGCTCCGATTTTGGCTGATGGGGTGGTGGTCTCCGCTCTGTACCCCGAATTGGAGATGGAGGTATTGGGAGCCCAGGAGGGGGCTCCTGGTTCTTGTCCCCCAGGGAGGTTGTTTGTTCCTGAAGGTCTGAGATACAAGGTATTCAAGGAACATCACGATACTGTCCTTGCTGGACATCCTGGTGGTAAGTCCACCTGTGACCTGGTGTCCCGGAGGTTCTGGTGGCCATGGTTATGTAAGACAATTGAGGATTACGTGGCAGCTTGTGAAACCTGTGCTCGGTCAAAGGTTGCTCATACTCGACCGGCTGGTTCACTTCTTCCATTGTCTATTCTGTCTCGTCCTTGGACGCACTTGTCTATGGATTTTATTACGGATCTGCCGAGTTCCTCCGGGAGAACAGTAATTTTGGTGGTAGTTGATCGTTTCAGTAAAATGGCTCACTTTATATCATTAACTAGTCTGCCTAACGCCAAGACTCTTGCGCAGATTTTTGTTGATAATATTGTGAGATTGCATGGTATTCCTTCGGATGTGGTCTCTGATAGGGGCACGCAGTTTGTCTCCAGGTTTTGGAGGGCGTTCTGTTCTCGACTTGGCATTCAACTTTCGTTCTCTTCGGCTTTTCATCCGCAGTCGAATGGACAGACAGAGCGTACTAATCAAAACCTGGAGACCTACTTGAGGTGCTTTGTGGCTGAGAATCAGGAGGACTGGTCCTCATTCTTGTCCCAAGCAGAATTTGCTTTGAATAACCGTAGGCAGGAGTCCACAGGTAAGTCGCCATTTTTTGGCGCATACGGTTTTCATCCTCAGTTTGGTACCTTTTCTGGGACTGGTTCCTCTGGGATGCCAGAGGAGGAGAGATTTTCTTCCGCCTTGTCTTCTATCTGGCGGAGGATTCAAGGGAATTTGGAGAAGATGGGTGAGAGGTATAAGCGTATGGCTGACAGGAGACGTGTGACTGGTCCGGACCTGTGTGTGGGTGATCTGGTGTGGTTGTCCACTAAAAATATTAAATTGAGAGTGCCATCTTGGAAACTGGGTCCAAGATTTATTGGTCCGTACAAAATATCTGCGGTGATCAATCCAGTGGTGTTTCGGCTGGATCTTCCGCAGACTTGGAGGATCCATGATGTGTTCCACAGGTCTTTACTGAAAGAATACGTGAAACCGGTGGAACCATCACCATTGCCTCCTCCTCCTGTTTTGGTCGATGGAAATTTGGAGTTCGAGATCTCCAGGGTTCTCGACTCTAGAGTTCTTCGGGGTTCCCTTCAGTACCTGGTACACTGGAGGGGATACGGCCCTGAGGAGAGGATGTGGGTTCCAGCGCTGGATGTCAGTGCCAGCCGACTGGTGAGGGCTTTTATTAGATCCCATCCGGATAAGGTTGGTCCGAGGTGTCCGGAGGTCACCCGTAGAAGGGGGGGGGTACTGTCATGCCTTGCTCTGACTATGTGCGGAGGTCGGCCAGAATAGCAGCACGTGTTTAGTTTTTTGTTTTGTTTTGGAGTCGTGCTGGTTCCGCCTTCCTTCAGGTGCACTGGGTGGGGTCATTGATTTAAATATCACACAATCCCAGGGTTCTGTGCGGGTTATAGAAATCAGTCTGGCCTTGGAGTCAAGGAAGGAAGGATTGTCTTTTCCAGCTCAGATAAGATAAGTTTGGTTTCTGTGTTTGTTGCTTGCTGTCTAAATTGTTTGTATGTCATCTGTCTCCTCCAGGTTTTGTGGGAGCAGGCTGCCCCTATTTCCCCTTTCACCATCTCAGGGATTCTAGGGTATTTGCAGCCCAGGCACGAGGACACATTATTCCTACCATTAAGGTCTGAATGTGGGCTTAGCAGTGTAGGGAGAGAAGTCAGGGATTCGCTAGGAGGTGACCCTTTCCCAGCTGCTCGCATTGTAATTGTTTGTTGGTTTATCTGTGTATCTGAGATCCTATACCGCCGTGACAAGCGTGTTTTTCATTGGGGGAGCAGTCCCACCGCACGTGGACCGCAGCAAACGACCATCCCCAGCAAAAAATGCGTACAATGGAGGATGCCGGCGCGGTCCACATGCACCACAAAGGCATCCTACACAAAACGGAGCATTGTGCGGATGAAAATATAATCATATAAATTACAGAAAGAAATGCACCAAACGGATATGCCACTGACTATACTAGCTAGTCATACAACACATTGCATTAGTTGTCCTGCTATGCGGTTGTGTGGAAGCTTGGCTGTGAGCTGGATTTTATCACCTTCAGACTGTGTTCACACCATAGTTAGCGTAGTGGTAGGGCCCTTGCCATGCTGAGAGACCATGACGTGGTGCATGATGAGCTCCGATGTGTTCCTGACAGGAATATATTGGCAAAAGTCTCAGCTTTTAATATCTGCTTGTATGACTAGCTAGTATAGTCAGTGGCATATCCGTTTGGTGCATTTTTTTCTGTAATTTATATGATTATATTTTCATCCGCACAATGCTCCGTTTTGTGTAGGATGCCTTTGTGGTGCATGTGGACCGCGCCGGCATCCTCCATTGTATGCATTTTTTGCTGGGGATGGTCGTTTGCTGCGGTCCACATGCGGTGGGACTGCTCCCCCAATGAGAAACACACTACAGTGTTTGGGTTTTGAGCAGTTCCCCCATATTTGCCACTATATTTCTGTGATTTTGTTTTATATGTATTGAATGTGCCTTTACCTGGCATTTAAACATTCTTTTGCACCTGGTAGCCTCCATCACACGGTCTGATATGGGTGTGGCTTACAGTCTTGCTTTATTCACATTGCATTAGTTGTCCTGCTATGCGGTTGTGTGGAAGCTTGGCTTTGAGCTGGATTTTATCACCTTCAGACTGTGTTCACACCATAGTTAGCGTAGTGGTAGGACCCTTGCCATGCTGATAGACCGTGACGTGGAGCATGATGGGCTCCGATGTGTTCCTGACAGGAATATATTGGCAAAAGTCTCAGCTTTTAATATCTGCTTGTATGACTAGCTAGTATAGTCAGTGGCATATCCGTTTGGTGCATTTTTTTTTCTGTAATTTATATAATACTCAACTTACAAATTTAAAGCAGATAGAACAGGGAATTTGGTGGAAATATGGAATTTTTAGATTGGGTCAAATATGGAAGGAAGGAGATATTATTACATACTTGGATTTTAAAAACGAGTATGGGATAGTAGATAGGGACATGAATTTCTTCTATTTACAGTTGAAACAAGCTTTACGGACGTCGTTGGGAAGGGGAACACAAATTACTACCCTCCCAACCCCTCTAGCCAATATTTCCAAATTAACGGTGGGGAAGAGATTGGTGTCTAGGATATACGAATCCCTGTTATCTCAAAAGACAGAAAAAAGAGCAATTAACTATCTAATGCATAAATGGCAGGATGTTCTCAAGTCTCAACGGGAAGAGTTCTGGGAGAGGGTGATACAAGCCAAAAATGGGGTCTCAAATAACTTTTCTTATAGGATTACCCAATTCAATATACTGTATCGATTATACTACTCCCCCAATAGTCTTATGAAATACTATAAACCTAAAGAATTTGGCTGCAAAAAATGTGGCCAGATAAGGGTTGATGATGTGCACTTATTGTGGACATGTATAAATATCCAAGATTTTTGGAGGAAGATAAATGAAATAATAAAGGCATATCATGGGTTTAGTATTCCTGGGGAGTTTAAAATATGTATTCTAGGGGTAGTGGATAGGATTGATAATTTTAAACATCTTGCCATAGCTTCCAAACTCCTATTCCAGGCTAGAAGGTGTATTGTTGGACATTGCGGCCAAGGAATGGGAGAACCTGACCAGGGTCTCGCTTGTCAGAGAAGAATTTCATTTAGTATCTACAAAAAATATATATAGATTCGCTGAATTATGGCAGATTAGAAATGGTTAAAAAACTAGATGAGGGGAGGTTCATAGGAGGGGGAGGGGATTTCAGGGGTGGGGGGGTAAGGGGAGGGTAAAGATGGGGGAGAAAACGTCTCTTTTTTTTTTTTCTCTCTAAATAGGGAGGAAAGAGCAGCTGGGGAAGGAGGGTGGTCAATATGCAAGTTATGTATGTATGCATGTGGTTCTATAGTACATTAAGCAACATGCTGTTTTATAATGTAATATAATTAAGTGATTGCTGAAGCTGTATGGACTTTGAAAAAATAATAAAGATTAATAAAAAAAAAATAAAAAAAAGATATCTTTGCCCAAAATGGCTGTATTTCAAATACCTGAATCAAACCACTGTATTTAAAGGGTGTATCTCACACGGCCTGACCCACAGTAGGCCTGAATTAAAGATTTGTGCACCAAATGGTGGTATTTCAAATATCTGAATATAACCCAAATGTATAAAGGGTGTATCTCACAATGACATATGCAGCAAAGGCTGCCAAATAAACTTTTTTTGCCTAAACGGGTGTTGGTTTAATAACTCAATATGGCAGCAGTATATATGCCAGGAATTTCAAACGTCAAGATACTGCAAGGCCTGAAATATTGTGTATTTTGCCCCAAAAAGGGTGTTTTATTAATGAAAGAATATAAGCCCTGTATATATAGGGTGTATCTCACACGGCCTGACCCACAGTAGGCATAAATTAAAGATTTGTTTGCCCAAAATGGCTGTATTTCAAATACTTGAATCAAACCCCTGTATGTAAAGGGTGTATTTCACACGGCCCGACCCACAGTAGGCCTCAATTAAAGATATCTTTGCCCAAAATGGCTGTATTTCAAATACCTGAATCAAACCCCTGTATTTAAAGGGTGTATCTCACACGGCCTGACCCACAGTAGGCCTCAATTAAAGATTTGTGCACCAAATGGCGGTATTTCAAATATCTGAATATAACCCAAATGTATAAAGGGTGTATCTCACAATGACATATGCAGCAAAGGCTGCCAAATAAACTTTTTTGGCCCAAACGGGCGTTTGTTTAATAACTCAATATGGCAGCAGTATATAACCCAGGAATTTCAAATGTCAAGATGCTGCAAGGCCTAAAATATTGTGTATTTTGCCCCAAAAAGGGTGTTTTATTAATGAAAGAATATAAGACCTGTATATACAGGGTGTATCTCACATGGCCTGACCCACAGTAGGCCTCAATTAAAGATTTGTGCACCAAATGGCGGTATTTCAAATATCTGAATATAACCCAAATGTATAAAGGGTGTATCTCACAATTACATCTGCAGCAAAGGCTACCAACAATTATTTTTTTTCCCAAACGGGTGTTTGTTTAATAACTGAATTTGACAGCAGTATATAACCCTGGAATTTCACACGTGCTGATGCTGCAAGGCCTGAAAAATAGTGGAATCTGGCAAAAAAATGTGTTTTTAAAAATCAAGAAAATGATGGCTGTATTTCTAGCTTAAATTGCACACTGACTAATCCAGATGTTGTATATTGCCAAAAAAGTGTTTTTTTTCGTAACAGAATATGAAAGCTGTATATATTAAACTTGAATTTGACACTTGCAGATCAGGAAAATAGTGTTTTTTTGGCAAAAAAGTGTGTTTTTAAAAGCCCAGAAAATAATGGCTGCATTTCTAGCTTAAATTGCACACTGACTTAGCCTGCAAATGCACCAGATGTTGTAAATTACCCCAAAAAATTAGCATTTTCACTGTCCCAAAAGCTCAGATGCAGTGCTAGTGCACTGAGCTTGCATAAAATGGCCGCCGCAACCGCCCACCTAACTGACTTATTAAAGTTATTTTTTTCGGTCACTGGGTTCAGGGCAGGATAAACAAATTGTGCCCTGCACCCACAAAACACAATGTATGTAGATCGCTGAGTTAGATTCACATTTTGAGCAAAGACTCTCTCCTATTCTCTCCCTGAAATCACCAGCAGCATCCTCTCTCTACACTAAGCACAGCAGAGTGACGTGCAGCGCTACTTGACTCCAGCTTATATAGAGGATGGGTCACATGCTACACTGGCCAATCACAGCCATGCCATTAGTAGGCATGGCTGTGATGGCTTAACCGCTTGTTGATTGGCTGCTCTGCAGCCTTTCAAAAAGCGCCAATAAAGCGCCGAACACCGAACCCAAACTTTTACTGTGCGGGTTCACTCAACCCTATTCACCAACTATTACCGAAAATGAATTTAGAATTATTTAAAAATAGTAAAACCCTTAACTGACATGACTAAGAAAGGGACAGATGTCTCAGTGTGGTCTGATTCTCTGCTGCGAGCCTTTTCTGCAATTAAGGAATGTTTCTCTTCTGCCCCTATATTAGTGCAGCCGGATGTATCACAACCTTTCATTGTGGAAGTGGACGCGTCCGAGGTGGGGGTAGGAGCAGTTTTATCGAAGGGCCGGTCACCTGGTAAATGGCATCTATGTGCCTTTTTCTCTAGAAAACTCTCTTCCGCAGAGAGAAATTATGATGTGAGTAACAGAGAGTTACTAGCCATTAAGTAGGCTTTTGAGGAATGGCGTCATTGGTTGGAACACGCATCCGATCATGGTAATCACAGATCACAAAAACATGGCTTACCTGGAGTCGGCTAAACGACTGAACATGAGACAAGCCAGATGGTCTTTGTTTTTCACTGGATTAAATTTCATTGTCACCTATCGTCCTGGGGTTAAGAACGTCAAGGCAGATGCCTTGTCATGTAGTTTTCCTGGAGGTGGTGATTTTGAAAATCAAAGTCCTATACTGTCGGAAGGGGTGGTGATATCCACTCTTTACCCTCACCTAGAGGTGAAGGTGTTAGAGGCCCAGGAAGACGCATCAGATTCTTGTCCCTCTGGGAAACTGTTTGTGCCATCCAAATTGCGTCACAAAGTGTTTGAGGAACATCACTGTACGGTTCTTACGGGACACCCTGGGAGTAGGTCCACTGCCGACCTCATCTCTCGTAGATTCTGGTGACATGGGTTGCGTAAGTGTGTTGAATACTATGTGTCAGCCTGTACTACCTGTGCACGTGCTAACCCTTTGAGGACCAAGGAAGGGACGTATTTGTCTCATGTTTTTAAATGCCTGTATCATCTGATTAAAAACTTAAAATACTTTTTTTTGTTTGAGTCAAAATATTCGTTCTTATCAACAAATGGATCTAGCTTTATTTATTGTTCAAATACATTCTTAAAGGGAAAAAAATATAATTATTTTAATATTGATGACGGTAATCTTATGGTCCTCAAAGGGCTAAGGTGACACATACTCGGCCTTCCGGATCTCTACTTCCGTTGCCCATCCCGTCCAGACCATGGACTCACTTATTCATAGGTTTTATCACTGATCTACCTAATTCTTCAGGAAATACAGTTATTCTGGTGGTAGTTGATCTCTTTAGTAAAATGGTGCACTTTGCCGGGCCTACCTAATGCTAAAACACTTGCACAAGTGTTTGTTGGCAACATTCTGAAACTCCATGGCATTCCCTCTGGCGTGGTCTCGGATTGTGGGACTCAGCTTGTTTCCAGTTTCTGGAAGGTGTTTTGTAATTGGCTGGAGTACAACTGTCCTTTTCTTTGGCTTTTCATCCTCAATCGAACGGACAGATGGAACGCACTAATCAAAGTCTGGAGACTTACTTGAGAAGTTTTGTCTCTGAGAACCAGGAGGAGTGGTCTTTGGCAGAGTGTGCCATAAACAATCATGGTTTGGCACATTTTCTGGTTCTGATACTTCTGGTATCCCTGAGGAGGAACATTTATCGTCATTGTTGTCATGGAAAATTCAAAATAACTTGATGAATATGAGCAACAAGTATAAACGTGTGGCTGACAGGAAACGTATGAATGGTCCAGACCTAAGCGTGGGTGATTCTGTGTGGCTGTCCACAAGAAACATTAAGTTGAAGGTACGGTACCTTCTTGGAAGTTGGGTCCAAGGTTTATTGGTCCATATAAGATCACTGCCATTATTAATCCTGTAGCTTTTCGTCTTGAACTTAGTCAGGCCCTGAAAATTCATAATCTGTTTCATAAATTTTTGTTGAAGAGATATGTTGAAGATCTTCTTTGCCACCCGCTCCTGTCATGGTGGACGGTAGTTTGGAATTTCAGATCGCCGAGATCATCGACTCTCGAGTTTTCTGTAGATCTCTTCAGTGTCTTGTTCACTGGAGGGGTTATGGACCAGAGGAGAGGATGTGGGTATCGGCATCTGACGTGAATGCCAGTCGTTTGGTGAAAGCTTTTCACAGGTCTCACCCAGATAAGGTCAGTCCTGGTTGCCCGGAGGTCACCCGTAGAAGGGGGGGTACGGTCACAGACGTTCTCGCGACAGGTGGCAGGAGATCGGTGAGACTGGCAACACGGGGTTTGATCTGGTAGGTTTTCCTTGTAGATCAATGGGCGTCTGTGTTGTTTCTGGTATGGCCACACCTCTTGCCGCAGGTGTTGCTAATGTGGTCATTTAACCTTCTTTATTTATTGTTGCTTCTTCCACAATGCTGTGCGGTTTATAGCTTCATTTTCAGTTGTGGATAGCTGGTGTGTGGATCTCGGCGGAGTTCCTGGTGCTTCCATTGCTTTTCTGAAGTTAAATATTTCCTTTCCCTTTTTGTATTTTGTTTGGGTTTTGTGTGTTGCATTTCCCTATTGTTTGTACTAGGCCTGAAGCAGACTCCTGTTCGTCCTTCCTTTTGGAGGAACATGTAGTCTCGTCCCTGCCATTAGTACCAGGGTCCTATAGGGCTAGATAGGACTCTAGGTATTCCTGTGTATGAACACACCTACCTCTGGGGTCTGTTCATACTGGTAGTGAGTCAGGATTTTGGATAGGGTTTTACTAGGAGGTGTCCATCTTCCTAATTCTCAGGCCTGATTCCCTGTTCCCCCCCTTCCCTTTTATGCTCGGTGTGGTGTTTCCCTCCCACACCGAAGTGTGACATGTATTTTCAATGGAAAAAAAGCATATTTTTTTACTTGATTTTTTAAATTTAATAAATGTGTTTTTGTTTTTTTACCACTTAATAGTCCCACAAACAAATGTACTAGTGCTAAAATAAATATATATTTTTATATACAGTACAGACCAAAAGTGGACGTGGTCGATCTGTGCCAGCTACACGCACAAGTGAAAACCCTTCCTCAGGTGCGAGTAGGCGACAGCACCTGCAGCGGTATTTGGTTAGGCCTAATGCGGCTCTACGAATGGTGAGGCCTGAACAAGTACAGGCGATAGTAGATTGGGTTGCTGACAGTGGATCCAGTTCCTTCACATTGTCTCCCACCCAGTCTCCTGCTGAAAGACCACAGTTGGCACCTGCAGCCGATGTCCATCAGTCTTTCACCTCACCCCCTTGCAAATCAGCCAAGCAGTCTGAGCCCCAAGTCATGCAGCAGTCCCTTATGCTTTTTGATGACTCTGTTAGCAGGGTTTCCCAGGGCCATCCACCTAGCCCTGCCCCAGAAGTGGAAGAGATTGAGTGCACCGATGCCCAACAACTTATCTTTCAAGATGAGTACATGGGAGGACCCTCGCAGCACGTCTCGGATGATGACGAAACACAGGTGCCAATTGCTGGGGTTTTCGAAAGTGTGCAGACAAGGAAGGCAGGGGTGAAGACTGGTTGGAAGATGATGTGAAGGACGATGAGGTCCTCAACCCCACATGGAATCAAGGTCATGCGAGTGACCTATGTAGTTCGGAGGAAGAGGCAGTGGTCACACAGAGCCACCAGCACAGCAGAAGAGGGAGCAGGAGGCAAAAGCGGAGCGGCCGTCCTCTAGACAGTACGCCTGCTACTTCCCCCTGCAGCAAGGGACCGAGCACACCAAAGCCAGCTCCAAGGAGTTCCCTGGCGTGGCAGTTCTTCAGACAATGTGCTGACAACAAGACACGAGTGGTTTGCACGATGTGCAATCAGAGCCTGAAGCGAGGCATAAACGTTCTCAACCTGAGCGCAACCTCCATGACCAGGCATTTAAGTGCAAAGCAAGAGCTACAGTGGAGTAGACACCTTCAAAACCAAGAAAGGTCTCTGGTTGTCTGGGGCGTCATCACAGACAAGCGCAGCCGCCTGTCCACAGCCAATGTGGACAAGCCCACGTTCATTAAAATGAACCAGGCATGGATCCCTCAGGACTTGTCCGTACCTTGTGCAGAATAGACATGTATACCGGCACTAACCAGCCATTGTTATACTGCAGCGCAATTGCTCATTCTTGTATTTTGGATATTTCACACTCTTTTAGAGTGTACCTAATTTAAAAAAATAAAATTAAAACCAAAAACCTCTGTTGGCTACCTCGTCCTCCTCCACCGCCGCTTCCACCTACACCGCTACGTCCACCGCCTCCTCAAACTCCTACTCCATATGGAACTCCACCTCATAAATCTATTTTTTTTTATTTATTTGTACGTATTTTATTTTTTATCATTTCACTACTTTGTCAGTTACATTTTCGGGTGAAATTCACCAATTTTTGGGTGTATAGTACTGCTATACCTAGTAGACAGGTTAAAAAAAATTGTCATTTACATTTTCGGGTGCAATTCACCAATTTTTGGGTGTGATGTACCACTGTTATACCTAGTAGGCCGGTAAAAAAAAAATAAAAAAATTATCAGTTACATTTTCAGTTGAAATTCAACAATTTTTGGGTGTGAAGTTCCACTGCTATACCTAGTAGACAGGTTAGACAATAAAAAAATGTGTCTGTTACATTTTCAGTTGAAAGTCAACAATTTTTGGGTGTGATGTACCACTGCTATACCTAGTAGGCCGGTTAAAAAAAATATAAAAAATTGTCAGTTACATTTTCTGGTGAAATTAAACAATTTTTGGGTGTGAAGTACCACTGCTATACCTAGTAGACAGGTTAAAAAAATAAAAATAATTGTCTGTTACATTTTCGGGTGAAATTCAACAACAATTTTTGGGTGTGAAGTACCACTGCTATACCTAGTAGACCGGTAAAATTGGCAGTTACATTTTCTGGTGAAATTCAGCAATTTTTTGGGTGTGATGTACCACTGCTATACCTATTAGACCGGTAAAAAAAACAAAAACATTTGTCAGTTACATTTTAGGGTCAAATTCACAAATTTTTGGGTGTAATATACCCCTTCTCTACCTAGTTGACAGCTTAATAAATTTCAATAATTTTTATTTTAAATTTTCGGGTGACAATAAACAATTGTTTTCTGTCATAGACCCCTGCTCTACCAAGTAGACAGGTTAATACATTTCTGTAATTTTACATTACATTTTGTAATCTGTTACATTCTTGGGTTGACATTATACAATTTTAGACGTGAATAAACCCCTGCTCTGCATAGGTGACAGGGAATAAAGTTTCTGAAATGCTTCTTTAATTGATGCGCACCACCTTCTTTGATTCAATGCTTAAACTTAAACAAGTTGTACCACATTTGCACTTCAATAATTTGTCCCACATTTCCGCTATACCCTTTTGGCCAACATTTGCGCCTCAATAGCTTTTCCCACATTTCTGCTCGATCCCAAATTTTTTAAATAAATTTATCTCCCTTAAATTTGGTCTCTTTTTCTCACGCTCCCTCTCCAGCCTGAAACCCTGATTCCCCAACACCCGTGATCACCATGGTAGGCGCATAAAAGAACATCGAAAGTTGATAGAGCAGATATCAAATTGGATCGTGAACATCACGGGGACGTGCGACATGGTGGGGCAGTAAGTATGCACACGCCTACACGAACTAACTGACAGGGGTCAGCCCCTGAAACTTCTGGGTCTCCAAATTGGGCACATGGCCTGAGCTTGCCCTTTACGCCTTGGAGGTGCTGGCCTGCCCTGCAGCCAGTGTATTGTCTGAACGTGTGTTTAGCACGACTGGACGGGGTTATCACAGGTTATATTTCCCAATGTTTTGGGGTGTACCCTAATTTAAAAAAATTAAAATAAATACCAAAAAGTAGTGTAGGCTACCTCCTCCTCCTCCACCGCCACTTCCACCTACACCGCCACATCCACCGCCTCCTCAACCTCCTACTCCATATGGACCTGGTCCTCCTAGATCAGGCATGCTTAACCTGCGGCCCTCCAGCTGTTGCGAAACTACAACTCCCAGCATGCCCGAACAGCCTACAGCTATCAGCCTATAGCAGGGCATTGTGGGAGTTGTAGTTTTACAACAGCTGGAGGGTCGCAGGTTGAGCATGCCTGTCCTAGATAAAGATTATTATTTTTGATTTTTATGTATTTTATGTTATTTAAAGTCATTTCCCTATCCAAATTTGTTTGCAGAGCACTTGCCATGCTCTTAAGCACATTTTGATGCCATTTTCAGCCCTCTAGCCCTGTCCATGACATTTTTACAGCCATTTTAGTGGTCAAAAGTTCGGGTCCCCATTGACGTCAATGGGGTTCGGGTTCGGGGTCAAGTTCGGGTCCTGAACTCGAACTTTTTTGTGAAGTTCGGCCGAACCCGTCGAACCCGAACAACCAGGTGTCTGCTCAACTCTATTGGTGAACCCTAAAACCCACTTAAGAGCCTTCATATTTTTGGGTCGATCCCAGTCTAATACAGCACGGACTTTCTCTGGATCCATTCGAAAACCTGAAGATGACAGCAGGCAGCCCAAAAACTGCACCGCATGTACAGCAAAAACACACTTCTCTAATTTTACGTACAAATTTATTGTCCTTTAGGATCTGTAACACCTGTCTAACGTGATCCTGATTTACTGCAAAGTCATTCACAAAATGCTGGAAAACCGCAGGAGCATTGGTCAACCCGAAAGGCATGACCAGGTTCTCAAAGTGCCCCTCAGGAGGATTAAAAGCTGTCTTCCATACATCACTTTCCTTGATCCTAACCAGATTATATGCCCCCCTTAAGTCCAACTTGGAGAACACCTTGGCACTAATAATCTGGTTAAACAAATTGGGAATCAAAGGAAGAGGGTATGGATCACGGACAGTAATCCGATTGAGTTCACGGAAATCCAGACATGGCCGAAGACCTCCGTCCTTTTTTTTAACAAAAAAGAACCCTGCTGCCACTGAAGACTTTGAAGGTCTTATGTGTCCTTTAGCCAAACTCTCGTTAATATACTCTCTCATGGCCAGTCTTTCAGGTTCAGAAAGGTTATAACCTAGATTTTGGCAATTTAGCTCCAGGAATAAGATTGATAGGACAATCATATTCCCGATGTAGAGGTAAATCCTGGCATCCACTTTCAGAAAACACGTTGGCAAAATAAGATATAAAAGAAGGTAATGTCTTAGTAGTTAAAACAGAAAAAGATGTATCCAGGCAATTGTCAATGCAATAATCACCCCAATCCAGAATCTGTCTAGCTTGCCAATCGATGGTTGGATTGTGCTTGCTTAACCACGGTAAACCCAGAATCACCGGTGCAGGAAGACCCTCCAACACAAAACACAAGATACATTTTTTATGAAAGTCACCCATTATTAATCTGATATCATGCCCCACTTGAGATAAACACTTCTGAGCTAGAGTTGCAGAATCAATAGCAAAAACAGAAATGTTTTTTTCTAATGCACTCGGTGACAACCCGTGCATACGGACAAGCTGAGCATCAATCAGGTTCACCCTGGCCCCGCTGTCGATAAACACCTCAATCCCCACAGTTTTTGACTCTAGCGCCACCTCAGCAGCCAGGAGAAATCGGGTACTACCAGTAAAAGACAAATGCACATTTTCTGACTCTCCTCTCACCACTCCAAGAGTCAGATGGGAATTAAATGTCCCTCTTTTTTCTTTTTGCCGTTGAATGCATGGACATACTTTGATAAAATGTCCCTTTTGTCTGCAGAAAAAACAAACTCCCTTCCTATTACCAGTATGCTTAAAAGCGGATCCAGGAGTAGCTCCCCCTAATTGCATGGGTTCGTCCCCAGACATAAACCCAGGAGTAGCTTCACTCAAAGTATCAGAGGAGGACGATACATCATGTGATAGTACGTCCTTCAGATATATAAATGAAAAAAGGAAATTAAAACAAGGAATAACTAAATTAAAAACAAAGGACGGAAGGTATGTAGAAGAGAATAAAGGGCTAGCCGACTGCCTTAATGAATACTTCTGTTCAGTTTTTACAAAAGAAAAAGGAGAAGGACCTCCACTAGAAAGAATGACTAATAAATCGTTGGATGCATGTATCTTTACAGAGGAAGATGTTCTAAGTTTGCTGTCTAAGGTGAAGACAAATAAGTCACAGGGGCCTGATGAGATACACCCAAAATTATTAAAAGAGCTTAGTGGTGAGCTGGCAAAACCGTTAACAGATTTATTTAACCAATCATTAGTAACAGGAGTCGTCCCGGAAGATTGGAAATTGGCAAATGTCGTGCCCATTCACAAGAAAGGTAGTAGGGAGGAATCGAGCAACTATAGACCAGTGAGTCTGACATCAATAGTAGGCAAATTAATGGAAACCCTATTAAAGGATAGGATTGTGGAACATCTAAAATCCCATGGATTGCAAGATGAAAAACAACATGGGTTTACTTCAGGGAGATCATGTCAAACAAATCTTATAGATTTTTTTGACTGGGTGAATAAAATAATAGACGGTGGAGGTGCAGTAGACATCGCATATCTAGATTTTAGTAAGGCTTTTGACACTTCCTAATATAAGGAAGTATTACTTTACTGAGAGAGTAGTGGATGCATGGAATAGCCTTCCTGCAGAAGTGGTAGCTGCAAATACAGTGAAGGGGTTTAAGCATGCATGGGATAGGCATAAGGCCATCCTTCATATAAGATAAGGGCCGGGGGCTATCCATAGTATTCAGTATATTGGGCAGACTAGATGGGCCAAATGGTTCTTATCTGCCGACACATTCTATGTTTCTATGTTTCTATGTCCTGACAGTGGGGGCCCCTAGATCTCTCTCAGGCGTCTATACATGCATATAGCCAGAGACAATGCAGCCTCCAGAGACACGGGGGTTTCATGAAAGGCCAAGGCGTCCTTCAGCACCTCTGATAACCCTTGACAAAACTGGCTACGGAGGGCAGGATCGTATCCGTAGCCCACCTCCTAAACTCAAAGCAATAAATCTCAGTGGAACGATCACCCTGACGAAGGTTGCGCAGCTTGGTTTCGGATAGAGAGGTCCGATCTGGTTCATCATAGATAAGACCCAAAGCTTCGAAAAATTCATCTACCGACCGGAGAGACTGCGATCCGGTCGGCAGAGAAAAAGCCCATGACTGCTCATTCCCATTAAGCAAGGAAATTACCACACTGACTCGCTGTTTCTCATCCCCAGATGAGTGTGGACGTAGCCTAAAATACAGTTTGCATGCCTCCCTGAACCAAATAAAATTATCACGTCCCCCAGAGAATCTGTCCGGGAGGGCAACTTTAGGTTCAAGACAGGCCTGGTAACCACCACCACTAGGATCAGCAGCCTGTGGTCTCTGCATCTGCGAGATAGGCGTGCGGAGGTCAGCTACCTCCAAAGACAGCCCTTGCAGCTGACCTGCCAGTGCAGCAATAGGATTCATGGCTGCACACAAACAAAAAATGACGGTTTAATCGGTTTATAATGTCACGCTTCGGTGTGGGAGGGAAACACCACACCGAGCATAAGAGGGAAGGGGGGAACAGGGAATCAGGCCTGAGAACTAGGGAAGGAAGATGGACACCTCCTAGTAAAACCCTAACCAAAATCCTGACTCACTACCAGTATGAACAGACCCCAGAGGTAGGTGTGTTCATACACAGGAATACCTATCTAGCCCTATAGGACCCTGGTATTAATGGCAGGGACGAGACTACATGTTCCTCCAAAAGGAAGGACGAACAGGAGTCTTCTTCAGGCCTAATACAAACAATAGGGAAATGCAACACACAGAACCCAAACAAAATACAAAAAGGGAAAGGAAAGACTTAACTTCAAAGGATCAATTGAAGCACCAGGAACTCCGCAGAGATCCATACATCAGCTATCCACAACTGAAACTGAAGCTATTAACAGCACAGCATTGTGGGAGAAGCAACAATAAATAAGGAAGGTTAAATGACCAGATTAGCAACACCTGAGGCAAGGAGTGTGGCCATTACCAAAAACTACACAGACGCCTATTGATCCACAAGGAAAACCTGTTAGATCAAAACCTGTCAGATCAAACCAGTCTCACCGATCTCCTGCCACCTGTCACGTGAACATCCGTGACAATATGTTTTTCAATGAAAAAAATAAATTGCAAAAAAAAAATCTTAAAAATAGAAAAGTAGCAGGGCACACCTTCACTTAGCTGCACGTGGAGAGTTTATATAGACAATATATTTATTCAAGCTAAAATATATGCACAGATACATAAAATACACATGTGTGAAAAAATAAACATACATTAAAATATACTAATAGTAACCAGTATTAATAATAACATAAAAGATATAGTCCTGATGGGTCCCTGTTGTATTAGAATAGCAATCCCTATAAAGTGGTTTTTAGCGTCTGATAACTTCCCTGCCCCTACTGATATCACAGTGGGGCGTATTAGGGTTAAACACGATAGTCAGATGGAATCCTCAATATGATCGCTTGTATTTACTTTGTTAGATCGCTTTATATATTTGGTATAGTACCTCAGATATCGCTGCCTGTATATACGCTCACTCTGCATTGGTTTACTCACTGTTTTGCTGAGTTTGCCGGTTATGCTGCGTCTATCGTGGCGTCCCACGTGTAGCTCGATTATTGCAGGCAGTAATCTGGCTTCCAGGAGACTTATCTGCAGGTTCGGGGATCTTCGGTAGCTGTTTGGAGGTGTGCCGTACTAGTGGTATTCTTGTGCAGGTGATTGATTAAGCACAAGGTCAGGTTTCACTGGTATTGTAGATTATTTGGCATTCCCTTTACAGATTCGCATTACCGATACCTCTTCCTGGATGTTACTTTAAGCGCTTCAGTGTTCCGGTCTTGTATTTTATTTCATGAGATTATTGATCACCATACGCGTTTCGGAGTTAACTAAGACTCCTTCCTCAGTGGCCACTGCTACTAGGGGCTCATACCATGGGGGAGTAATAAAGCCCACCATAATGCCCCCCCAGTATAAATAATTCTCCTTATAATGTGACAGTGCAAAAAATACCCCCTTGTAATGCCCCCAGTTGAGCTAATGTTCCAAATAGTGCCCCCATAATGTGCCAGTATAAAATACCCCTATATAGTGCCCCCAGTAAATGCCCCCATAGTGCTCCTCTCCCCCCTCCCTCCTAGTGCCCCCCATAATGTACCAGTATAAAATGCCCCATATATAGTGCCCCAGTAGATGCCCTCAGTGTCCCCCATAATTTGTAAGTATAAAATACCCCTTCTTAGTGCCCCCGTAAATGACCCCATAGTACTCCTCTCCCACCTTCCCCATAGTACCCACCATAATGTGTCACTGTCACTACCAGAGCTTTGGGACGTTCTCACAGCTCTGTTTCTCCACCCCTGTGATGATGTCACTACTAGAGCTGGGAGGAGTTCTCACTGCTCTGTTTACTTTTGGTTTCCTTCCTCCCAGCTGTTTCTCATGCGTTTGATTTCCCTCTCTTTATATCACCCCTCCTCCTATTGTAGGGCGTGGATTATAGTTCTCATTTCAGTTGTAGCTCTTGCTTTAGTATCTTCACTTGTAGCTATCAGTTCACTGGACCTGTGTTCTGCTGCAGCAAGCACTCCGGATATTGCCAGCTGTCCTTGGATCCGTCTTCTCTGCGGCTGCAACACCTTCAGCTAAGTGTACAGACATTGTTGTGTACCTGATTATTTTCTGACTGGATCTGAGGTGGCCACGGTTCCCTCCATATACTGAGTAGGGCACCGGTGGCCGTGCCCCTTCCACTATTGTAGGGGTTACAGTGGTCATCAGTCTTAGGCACGTGGGCATGCCTCGTTCCGCCATTTGGATCCGGGCATGTGCTTTAGCAGCATAGGGAGAGCTTTGAGGGTCGGACAGGGGTCACCCTTGATCCTCCCTAGTTTGGGTCCGGTCAGTAGCTCTTTTACTGTGTATACTATTGTTGCTCACATACAGCCGTGACATTACAATCCACCAAAACCGTCCTTTTTTTACATGGATCCGCTTTCTGGCCTGGTTGACCGCATGCAGGGTCTTTCTTTGGAAGTAGCGGATCTCCGTCAATCTATGACTCAGCTTCAAGCATTGGGCTCTGCTCCGGCTCATGGAGTCTGTTGCGAGCCAAAGGTCTCACTTCCGGAGACGTTCTCCGGGGGCAGTGAGAATTTTGTTCGCTTCAGAGAGGCATGCAAACTCCATTTTTGCTTGTGTCCCCACTCCTCTGGTAATCAGGAGCAGAGGGTGAGGATTGTCATCTCCCTGCTCAGGGGTAATGCTCAGACTTGGGCTTTTTCGCTGCCATCAGGAGATCCCTCCCTTCGATCCGTGGAAAGATTTTTTGTGGCCCTGGGGCAGATTTATGATGACCCGGATCGTGTTGCGCTGGCCGAATCTAACTTACGTGTTTTATGCCAGAACAAACTGTCTGCGGAGCTTTATTGTTCTGAATTTCGGAGATGGGCAGCTGATTCGGGTTGGAATGATGCTGCACTCCGGAGTCAGTTCTGTCATCGTCTCTCAGAGAGATTGAAAGATGCGTTTGCTTTCCATGAGAGACCAACGTCCTTAGAGTCTGCCATGTCATTGGCGGTACGCCTTGACAGGCGTCTAAGAGAAAGAAACGAGACCTCTCTGTCCAGCCATTGTCAGTCTAGGGGCAGTGGTGCGGACTCATTCAGTGTGCAGGGGCCTCATCCTGTCTCGCTCCCCTCTGAGGAGGAGCCCATGCAGCTAGGTCGACTTGCCCCTGATAAAAGAGGATTTAGTCCTCAGAGTATGGTGTGTTTTTGTTGTGGGGGCATAGGTCATTTGGCAAATGTTTGTCCGTCTAGGAGATTCTTGAACTGTACTAAGAGCGATAATAAGAGAAAAACCTCAAAAGGTAAATCATCAAATTCTGCTTCATCTGCTACTTTGGGCAAAGTTGATGTAGGAATTGATGCTTTTCCTCTGACCTGCAGTTCCCGTTTTCTCCTGTCTGCCAGGGTGGCGCTAGACAGCAAAGTCATTTCTTGTGAGATTTTTGTCGATAGTGGAGCGGCCGTCAATCTTATTGACACTCAATTTGTAGCCATGCATGGTTTTCAGGTTTGCACATTAGAAAAGGATATACCTGTTTTTGCTATTGACTCTGCTCCACTCTCACAGAGATCTCTGAAGGGCATTGTTCACAATATCCGGCTAGCTGTAGGTGACACTCATGTGGAGGATATATCTTGTTTTGTCCTTAACGGATTGCCTTCTCCTCTAGTTTTGGGGTTACCCTGGCTCACTAGACATAACCCACTATTGATTGGCAAGGAAGGCAAATAAATGAGTGGAGTGACTTTTGTAGAGAGAATTGTCTCACAGCGACTTTTGCAGAGGTGTCTACTAAAACTGTGCCATCATTTCTCTCTGATTTCTCGGACGTGTTTTCCGAGAGCGGTGTTCAGGAGCTACCTCCTCACCGGGAGTTTGACTGTCCCATTAACCTCATTCCCGGCGCCAAGCTGCCAAAAGCACGCCTCTACAATCTCTCACAACCGGAAAGAATCGCAATGCGAACTTATATCTCCGAGAGTCTCGAGAAGGGGCATATTCGTCCCTCAAAGTCACCTGTGGCCGCGGGTTTTTTTTTTGTTAAAAAAAAAGATGGCTCTCTGAGACCTTGCCTAGATTTTAGGGAGCTGAACCGTATCACGATTCACGATCCCTATCCCCTTCCTCTGATCCCGGACCTCTTCAACCAAATTGTTGGGGCCAAGGTTTTTTCCAAATTGGATTTGAGAGGCGCGTACAACCTGGTCAGGGTCAGAGAGGGGGATGAATGGAAAACGGCCTTTAATACCCCTAACGGGCATTTCGAGAATCTCGTTATGCCTTTCGGCCTGATGAATGCTCCGGCCGTCTTTCAGCATTTTGTTAATAGTATTTTCTACCATTTAATGGGGAAATTTGTATTGGTGTATCTTGATGATATTTTGATTTTTTCCCCTGATGTTCAGACCCATCAGGATCATCTTTTTCAGGTTCTGCAGATTCTGCGGGAAAATAAATTGTACGCCAAGCTGGAGAAATGTCTTTTTATGGTATCGGAGATTCAATTTCTGGGTTTTCTCCTCTCTGCTTCTGGTTTTCGCATGGATCCGGAGAAGGTCCGTGCTGTACTTGAGTGGGAGCTTCCTGAGAATCAGAAGGCATTGATGCGCTTTCTGGGTTTTGCGAACTATTACAGAAAGTTCATTTTGAATTATTCCTCTGTTGTCAAACCCCTCACTGACATGACAAAAAAGGGGGCGGATTTTTCCTCTTGGTCGGAGGAGGCGCTTGCAGCCTTTTCTAAGATTAAAGAGAGTTTTGCGTCTGCTCCCGTCTTGGTGCATCCCGATGTTTCCTTACCTTTTATTGTTGAGGTGGATGCTTCCGAGGTGGGTGTGGGTGCGGTTTTGTCCCAGGGCCCTTCTCCTGCCAAATGGCGACCCTGTGCCTTTTTCTCTAAAAAACTCTCCCCGGCAGAGAGAAACTATGATGTGGGAGATAGGGAGTTGTTGGCCATCAAGTTGGCTTTCGAGGAATGGCGCCATTGGTTGGAGGGGGCCAGGCACCCTATCAACGTTTTTACCGACCATAAGAATCTGGCATACTTGGAGTCGGCCAGGCGTATGAATCCGAGACAGGCCAGATGGTCTCTGTTCTTCTCCAGATTCAATTTTGTTGTTACATTCCGACCTGGGATAAAAAATGTGAAGGCTGATGCTCTCTCTCGCTGTTTTCCGGGAGGAGGAAACTCCGAGGACCCGGGTCCCATTTTGGCGGAGGGGGTAGTTGTTTCTGCTCTATATTCCGATTTAGAGGCCGAGGTCCAGGCTGCCCAGACTGAGGCACCTGCCCGTTGTCCTTCTGGGAAGTTGTTCGTGCCTCCTGAGCTACGTCACAAACTCTTTAAGGAGCATCATGATACGGTTCTTGCTGGTCACCCCAGGAGTAGAGCCACGGTAGATCTCATTGCTCTGAGATTTTGGTGGCCGGCTCTTCGTAAGTCGGTGGAGGGTTTTGTGGCTGCTTATGAGACGTGCGCTCGCGCTAAGGTCCCTCGTTCACGGCCTTCAGGTTCCCTTCTCCCGTTACCCATACCTTCCCGTCCTTGGACACACCTGTCCATGGACTTTATCACGGATCTTCCTCGTTCCTCGGGGAAGTCGGTGATCCTGGTGGTGGTGGACCGTTTTAGCAAGATGGCTCATTTCGTACCTTTCCCTGGTTTACCCAATGCTAAAACGTTGGCGCAAGCTTTTGTCGACCATATTGTTAAATTGCACGGCATTCCCTTTTGTTTCCGATAGAGGCACGCAGTTTGTGTCCAGGTTCTGGAAGGCTTTCTGTTCTCGCCTGGGGGTTCGGCTGTCCTTCTCTTCTGCTTTTCACCCGCAGTCGAATGGTCAGACTGAGCGCCTCAATCAGAATCTGGAGACATATTTGCGCTGTTTTGTGGCAGAGAACCAGGAGGATTGGTGTTCATTTCTCCCTCTTGCTGAGTTTGCTCTGAACAACCGTCGTCAGGAATCTTCTGATAAGTCACCATTCTTTGGTGCATATGGGTTCCATCCGCAGTTTGGGACATTCTCGGGAGGGGCTCTTTCTGGTTTACCTGAGGAGGAGAGATTTTCCTCGTCTTTGTCTACCATTTGGCAAAAGATTCAGAGTAATCTTAAAAAGATGAGTGAGAGGTATAGGCGTGTGGCTGATAAGAGACGTGTGCCTGGTCCGGACCTGAATGTGGGTGATCTGGTGTGGTTGTCTACAAGAAACATTAAACTGAAGGTTCCCTCCTGGAAATTGGGTCCCAAGTTTATTGGGCCTTATAAAATCTTGTCAGTCATCAATCCTGTTGCCTTCCGTCTTGATCTTCCACGGGTTTGGAAGATACATAATGTATTTCACAGATCTCTCTTAAAACCATATGTCCAGCCCACGGTACCCTCCTCTTTGCCTCCTCCTCCGATTTTGGTTGATGGCAATCTGGAGTTTGAGGTTTCCAGAATTGTGGACTCTCGCATTGTCCGCGGTTCTCTTCAGTACCTCGTTCATTGGAAGGGTTATGGTCCTGAGGAGAGGATGTGGGTTCCGGTGTCGGACATTAAAGCCACTCGCCTCATCAGGGCATTTCATAGGGCTCATCCTGAGAAGGTGGGTCCTGGGTGTCCGGAGTCCACCCGTAGAGGGGGGGGGGTACTGTCACTACCAGAGCTTTGGGACGTTCTCACAGCTCTGTTTCTCCACCCCTGTGATGATGTCACTACTAGAGCTGGGAGGAGTTCTCACTGCTCTGTTTACTTTTGGTTTCCTTCCTCCCAGCTGTTCCTCATGCGTTTGATTTCCCTCTCTTTATATCACCCCTCCTCCTATTGTAAGGCGTGGATTATAGTTCTCATTTCAGTTGTAGCTCTTGCTTTAGTATCTTCACTTGTAGCTATCAGTTCACTGGACCTGTGTTCTGCTGCAGCAAACACTCCGGATATTGCCAGCTGTCCTTGGATCCGTCTTCTCTGCGGCTGCAACACCTTCAGCTAAGTGTACAGACATTGTTGTGTACCTGATTATTTTCTGACTGGATCTGAGGTGGCCACGGTTCCCTCCATATACTGAGTAGGGCACCGGTGGCCGTGCCCCTTCCACTATTGTAGGGGTTACAGTGGTCATCAGTCTTAGGCACGTGGGCATGCCTCGTTCCGCCATTTGGATCCGGGCATGTGCTTTAGCAGCATAGGGAGAGCTTTGAGGGTCGGACAGGGGTCACCCTTGATCCTCCCTAGTTTGGGTCCGGTCAGTAGCTCTTTTACTGTGTATACTATTGTTGCTCACATACAGCCGTGACAGTCACATTATAAAATGCTACTGTACAGAGCCCCCCATATAAAATACCCCTTCTTTGTGGCCTCAGTAGATGCCCCTATAGTGCCCACCAATAATGTGCCAGTAAGAAGAGCCCCTATAGTGCCACCAAATAATGTGCCAGTAATAAGTGCCCCCATAGATGTCCCCCAATAATGTGCCAGTAAAATGTGCTCCCATAGATGCCCCCTAATAATGTGCCAGTAAAATGTGCCCCATAGATGCCCCCAAATCATGTTCCATTAATAAGAGCCCCCCCACACCATGTGCCAGTAGCCAGAGCCCCCCCATATCATGTGCCAGGAGCCAGAGGCCCCCCATCATGTGCCAGTAGCCAGAGCCCCCCATCATGTGCCAGTAGCCAGAGCCCCCCCAAATCATGTGCCAGTAGCCAAAGCCCCCCCCATATCATGTGCCAGTAGCCAGAGGCCCCCCATCATGTGCCAGTAGCCAGAGCCCCCCCATATCATGTGCCACTAGCCAGAGCCCCCATATCATGTGCCAGTAGCCAGAGCCCCCCAAAATCATGTGCCAGTAGCCAGAGCCCCCCCTATCATGTGCCAGTAGCCAGAGGCCCCCCATCATGTGCCAGTAGCCAGAGCCCCCCCTATACCATGTGCCAGTAGCCAGAGGCCCCCCCATCATGTGCCAGTAGCCAGAGCCCTCCCTATCATGTGCCAGTAGCCAGAGCCCCCCCATCATGTGCCAGTAGCCAGAGCCCCCCATCATGTGCCAGTAGCCAGAGCCCCCCCTATACCATGTGCCAGTAGCCAGAGGCCCCCCCATCATGTGCCAGTAGCCAGAGCCCCCCCATCATGTGCCAGTAGCCAGAGCCCCCCCATATCATGTGCTAGTAGCCAGAGCCCCCCCTCAAATCATGTGCCAGTAACCAGAGCCCCCCTATCATGTGCCAGTAGCGCCCACATCATGTGCCAGTAGCCAGAGCCCCCCCTCATATCAGTAGCCGCCAGTATTGCACACAAAAAACACACAAAAAAACCAGACAACATATACTTACCTCCATGTCAGCGATGCGATGCAGGCCTCTTCCGGCCTGTGTCCCGCGCTGTACGGCTCAGGCGGCGCGATGATGTCATCACGCCGCCTGCGCCTGCCTCTGATAGGCTGCCGGCCTAGTGCCGGCAGCCTATCAGAGGAACAGGGGAGGGACACACCTCTCCCTCCCCTGCCCCATGTCCTGAGGACGGCGATACAGATGACTATGGAGATGAGCGCTTTCACAATGGAAGCGCTTATCTCTCTGTGTGACTGTCCTGCCGCCGCTGCCCCCACTTGCTGCCACGGGGACGGGGCCCACGAAAATATATTTAGTTGCGGGCCGGCGGGGGCCCCTAAGAACTTGGGGGCCTGGGCGCAATTGCCCCCCTTGCCTTAAAGGGCTTCTGTCACCCCACAAAACTCATTTTTTTTTTTTGGGATAGTTACATTCCTTATAGCGCGATATAGGAGAATATAATCTTATCACTTACTTTCATCCGGCCGTTTCTTTAGAAAATGAAGTTTTATAATATGTAAATCCGGTCTCTACCAGCAAGTAGGGCGTCTACTTGCTGGTAGCCGCAGCAGAAAACCGCCCCCTCGCCGTGTTGATTGACAGGGCCAGCCGTGATCTCCTCCTCCGGCCGGCCCTGTCAGTATTTTAAAAATCGCGCGCCTCTGTTCATTCGGCGCAGGCGCTCTGAGATGAGGAGGCTCGTCTCCTCAGCACTCCCTCAGTGCGCCTGCGCCGATGACGTCTTCTCTTTCGGTGATGTCATCGGCGCAGGCGCACTGATGGAGTTGTGAGGAGACGAGCCTCTTCATCTCAGAGCGCCTGCGCCGAATGAACAGAGGCGCGCGATTTTTGAAATGCCGACAGGGCCGGCAGGAGGAGGAGATCACGGCTGGCCCTGTCAATCAACACGGCGAGGGGGCGGTTTTCTGCTGCGGCTACCAGCAAGTAGACGCCCTACTTGCTGGTAGAGACCGAATTTACATATTATAAAACTTCGTTTTCTAAAGAAACGGCCGCATGAAAGTAAGTGATAAGATTATATTCTCCTATATCGCGCTATAAGGAATGTAACTATCCAAAAAAAAAAAAAAGAGTTTTGTGGGGTGACAGAAGCCCTTTAATGGAAGCACCGGCCCTGTGTATATATACACTCACCTAAAGAATTATTAGGAACACCATACTAATACGGTGTTGGGCCCCCTTTTGCCTTCAGAACTGCCTTAATTCTACGTGGCATTGATTCAACAAGGTGCTGATAGCATTCTTTAGAAATGTTGGCCCATATTGATAGGATAGCATCTTGCAGTTGATGGAGATTTGAGGGATGCACATCCAGGGCACGAAGCTCCCGTTCCACCACATCCCAAAGATGTTCTATTGGGTTGAGATCTGGTGACTGTAGGGGCCATTTTAGTACAGTGAACTCATTGTCATGTTCAAAAAACCAAATTTAAATGATTCGAGCTTTGTGACATGGTGCATTATCCTGCTGGAAGTAGCCATCAGAGGATGGGTACAAGGTGGTCATGAAGGGATGGACATGGTCAGAAACAATGCTCAGGTAGCCCGTGGCATTTAAACGATGCCCAATTGGTACTAAGGGGCCTAAAGTGTGCCCAGAAAACATCCCCCACACCAATACACCACCACCACCAGCCTGCACAGTGGTAACAAGGCATGATGGATACATGTTCTCATTCTGTTTACGCCAAATTCGGACTCTACCATTTGAATGTCTCAACAGAAATCGAGACTCATCAGACCAGGCAACATTTTTCCAGTCTTCAACAGTCCAATTTTGGGGAGCTCGTGCAAATTGTAGCCTCTTTTTACTATTTGTAGTGGAGATGAGTGGTACCCAGTGGGGTCTTCTGCTGTTGTAGCCCATCCGCCTCAAGGTTGTGCGTGTTGTGGCTTCACAAATGCTTTGGTGCATACCTCGGTTGTAACGAGTGGTTATTTCAGTCAACGTTGCTCTTCTATCAGCTTGAATCAGTCGGCCCATTCTCCTCTGACCTCTAGCATCCACAAGGCATTTTTGCCCACAGGACTGCCGCATACTGGATGTTTTTCCCTTTTCACACCATTCTTTGTAAACCCTAGAAATGGTTTTGCGTGGAAATCCCAGTAACTGAGCAGATTGTGAAATACTCAGACCGGCCCGTCTGGCACCAACAACCATGCCACGCTCAAAATTGCTTAAATCACCTTTCATTCCCATTCTGACATTCAGTTTGGAGTTCAGGAGATTGTCTTGACCAGGACCACCCCCCTAAATGCATTGAAGCAACTGCCATGTGATTGGTTGACTAGATAATTGCATTAATGAGAAATAGAACAGGTGTTCCTAATAATTCTTTAGGTGAGTGTACAGTATATATACTTTTATTTTATTTTATTTTTAAGTCCTTGGTTATTCAATGGATCACACAAGACCATATCACTACAGAATTAGTAAAGCTTGGTGACGACCCCTGCTGTCATCTCTGCCCCTCTGTCTGTTCCCTAGGAGGGAAGCTGTTACCTGTGGCTGCTCCGCTCTCCTATCCAAATTACTCCTGATTATAAATTTAGTGATCCAGGTTATAGACATTTATTGGCCAATTCCAAGATCCATAACTTTAAATGTTTAGTTCAGATAGCCATATGTGGACTTATGATTTTTTATTTTTTTTTGCAGGACAAGTTGTAACTTTTAATTGTGGGGTGAAATAAAAAAAAATGCAATTCCCCATTCTTTAATCAAATTTTGGGTTTTGGGTTTACGCCGTGAGTGAAAAATGACATGACAGCTTTATTCCGTGGGTCGATATGACAATACCAAATCGACATAGTTTCTGTTATGTCTTTTTTTGTTACAGTGTTTATCGCACATAATAAATATTGTTATATTTTAATAGTTCGGACAGGTCTGTGCCGATTGTGCTTTTTTTTTTTTAAATAGTTTATTGTTTTACACTGACCAAAAATATAAACGCGACACTTTCGGTTTTTCTCCCATTATGCATGAGCTGAACTCAAAGATCTGAAACATTTTCTACATAAGACCCATTACTCTCAAATATTGTTCACCAATCTGTCTAAGGCCTCATGCACACGACCGTTGTTTTGGTCCGCATCCGAGCCGCTGTTTTTGCGGCTTGGATGCGGACACATTCACTTCAATGGGGCCGCAAAAGATGTGGACAGCACTCCGTGTGCTGTCCGCATCCGTTGCTCTGTTCTGTGGTCCGCAAAAAAAATATAACCTGTCCTATTCTTGTCCGCAAAACGGACAAGAATAGGCAGTTATATCAATGGCTGTCCGTGCCGTTCCGCAAATTGCGGGACACACACGGACGCCATCCGTGTTTTGCGGATCCGCAATTTGCGGACTGCAAAACACACAATGGTCGTGTGCATGTAGCCTTAATCTGTGTTAGTGAGCACTTCTCCTTTGCCGAGATAAAGGAGACTGCCCACTCTGAAATGTGCATAGCTTTGCCTCACTGGAGGGGGGGGGGGGGTCAGAAAACCAGTCAGTATCTGGTGTGGCCATCATTTGCCTCACGCAGTGCAACACATCTCCGTCGCATAGAGTTGATCAGGTTGTTGATTGTGGCCTGTGGAATGTTGGTCCACTCCTCTTCAATAACTGTGCGAAGTTGCAGAATATTGGCAGGAACTGGAACACGCTGTCGTATACGCCGATCCAGAGCATCCTAAACATGCTCAATAGGTGACATGTCTGGTGAGTATGCTGGCCATGCAGAACTGGGATGTTTTCAGCTTCCAGGAATTGTGTACAGATCCTTGCAATATGGGCCCGTGCATTATCATACTGCAACATGAGGTGATGGTCGTGGATGAATGGTACAACAGTGGGCCTCAGTATCTCGTCAAGATATCTCTGTGCATTCAAAATGCCATCAATAAAATGCACCTGTGTTCGTTGTTTATAACATATGCCTGCCCATACCATAACCCCACCTCCACCATGGGCCACTCGATCCACAACGATGACGTCAGCAAACCGCTCACCCACACAACGCCACACACGCTGTCTGCGATCTGCCCTGAACAGTGAAAACCCAGACTCATCCGTGAACAGAACGCCTCTCCAACATGCCAGATGCCATCGAATGTGAGCATTTGCCCACTCAAGTCGGTTATGATGACGAACTGCAGTCAGGTCCAGACCCCGATGAGGACGACGAGCATGCAGATGAGCTTCCCTGAGACGGTTTCTGACAGTTTGTGCAGAAATTCTTTGGTTATGCAAACCGATTGTTGCTGCAGTTGTCCGGGTGGCTAGTCTCAGACGATCATGGAGGTGAATATGCTGGATATGGAGGTCCTGGGCTGGTGTCGTTACACGTGGTCTGTAGTTGTGAGGCCGGTTGGATGTACTGCCGAATTCTCTGAAACGCCTTTGGAGACGGCTTATGGTAGAGAAATAAACATTCATTGCATGGGCAACAGCTCTGGTAGACATTCCTGCAGTCAGCATGCCAATTGCACGCTCCCTCAAACGTTGCGACATCTGTGGCATTGTGCTGTGTGATCAAACTGCACATTTCAGAGTGGGCTTTTATTGTGGGCATTCTAAGGCACACCTGTGCAATATTCATGCTGTCTAATCAGCACCTTGATAAGCCACACCTGTGAGGTGGGATGGATTATCTCAGCAAAGGAGAAGTGCTCACTCAGAGATTTAGACAGATTTGTGAACAATATTTGAGAGTAATGGGTCTTTTGTGTATGTAGAAAATGTTTCAGATCTTTGAGTTCAGCTCATGCAAAATGGGAGCAAAACCGAAAGTGTTGCATTTATATCTTTGGTCAGTGTATAATCTTCATAAAAAGTTAACTTCTGACTGTTCTGCCAAAGGCAGCAATGTGTTCATATATTACTGATCCCGAGTTACATACAGTATTAAACTCCAGAGCTGCACTCACTATTAGGGCTCATGCACACGACCGTTGTTGTTTTACGGTCTGTTTTTCACTGATCCGTTGTTCCGTATCTGAGGTTTTTTTTCTTTGATTTAAGTCCTCTTCCATTCCGTTATTGCACAAAACATATCCATATGGTTTCCTTATTTGATCTGTTTTTTGCGGATCGGAAACGGAAACAGTGACTTATTAATCACCAAACACATGAGCAATATTGGCTGGGCATAGCATTTCTACACTATGGATCCGCAAAATACGGATGAAATACAGATGACATACGGATGTGTTCCGTGTGCATTCCGTATTTCTGCAGACCCATTGACTTGAATGGGGCCTCGGACCGTGATTTGCGGACATAAATAGGACATGCACTACTTTTTTGCGGAACGAAAATACAGAAATACAGAAATGGAATGCACACGGAGTAACTTCTGTTGTTTTTGCAGACCCATTGAAGTGTATGGTTCTGCATACTGTCCACAAAAAAAAACAGAACTGAAGCAGAAAGAAAATACGTTCATGTGCCTGTGCCCTTATGCTGGTGGAGTAACTGTGTACATACATTACATTACTTATCCTGTACTGCTCCTCAGTTACACACAGTATTAAATTCCACAGCTGCACTCACTATTCTGCTGGTGGAGTCACTGTAACATACATTACTAATCCTGTACTGATCCTGAGTTACATCCTGTATTATACTCCAGACCTGCACTCACTATTCTGCTAATGTGGTCAATGTGTACATATTTTACATATTCTATACTGATCCCGAATTACATGCTGTTTTTTATTCCAGAGCTGCACTCACTGTTCTGCTGGTGGAGTCACTTTAAACATACATTACTTATCCTGTACTGCTCCTGAGTTACATCCTGTATTATATTCCAGAGCTGCACTGGTGGAGTCAGTGTAAATACATTACTTGATCCTCAGTTACAACCTGTATTATACTCCAGAGCTGCACTCACTATTCTGCTGGTAGAGTGACTGTGTACATACAGTTCATTACTTATTATGTCCTAAACCTAAATTATGGTATTTATTATACTCCAGAGCTGCATTCCCAATACTATTGGCTGTTATTGGAAACAGCAGACAATCGTGTTATCAGATACACATCTTACAGCATAGGCCAAGTTCACACTTCCGTTATTTCCATCAATTATTATGAGCAAAAACCAGTGAAGCCTACTCAGAGATAAGGTATAATCGTTAATTTCTAACGATAATTTGTTTTCCCTTAGTCCTAACAGCAGCACAGATGGGGTTAACTGCCCCTGTGGACTGGTAGGACCGGCGGAATTTTTAATGAGACCAAGAACCAATAAACGATCTTCAGCTCCCTGAAAGGGAGGACATCGCCCCCCAGCCCACCGTGTTTTTAACAAGCATAATGTACTTAGGGTGGGATATTTGTGTGCTGCTGTTAGGACTAAGGGAAAACAAATTATCGTTAGAAATTAACGATTCCCTTACGTCCTACCAGCAGCACAGATGGGGAGATAGCAAGAAGAATCCCCTAGGGAGGGTCCTCATGCCTGGTAGAACTAAGAACTGTCTGCCCAAAGGCCGAAAACTCTGCCATCCTAGCATCTATCCTATAATGGGAGATGAAGGTTGACTCAGAACTCCAGGAAGCCGCCTTACAGATCAACTCTAAGGGGAGAAGTCTTCTCTCCGCAACAGAGGTGGAGACAGCCCTAGTAGAATGGGCTCTCACAAACTCTGGAGGATCTAGGGATTGGGAGACGAAAGCCTCCCTAATGGCTTCCTTGATCCAGCGACTAATGGTAGCTTTAGACGCTTTACGGCCTTTAGACTTACCGGCAAACAGGATGAGGAGATTCTCATCTATCCTGAACTCTCTGGATCTATCCACATAGACCTGGAGGCATCTAGAAATATCCAGCGGGTCTCTAGCTGGAGTATCAGAGGAGGAGGCTGAAAACAAAACTGGTAAAGAGATTACCTGGTTAATATTTTGGAAGGTTGGAACCTTAGGCCTGAAGTAGGGTAAAAACTTCAGGAGTACTCTGTCCTGCAGGAAAATGATGTAAGGGTGAATTGCAGAAAAAGCCTGCAATTCAGAGATCCTTTTGGCTGAAGCTACAGCCAGAAGAAAAACCATCTTTAAAGTCAAAAATCTGAATCCCACCTCCTCCAATGGCTCGAAGGGGGGAGATGCTAGCCCCCTGAGCACTACTGAAAGATCCCACTGGGGAATAGGTTTCAGTATAGTAGGCTTTAGTCTTTCAGCTCCCTTAAGGAAGCGTTTGATGAGTGGGTCCCGAGAATGTGGCCTGTTAAGACAGGCCGAGATGGCACAAATCTGTACCTTCAAGGTAGCTGGAGAAAGACCTTTATCTAATCCATCTTGAAGGAATTGTAATATCGCAGGAAGGGGCGGATCTGCAGACGCCACCTGTTTGGAATCACACCATGACATGAAGATTCTCATGATCCTGGAGTAGGCCTTCTTCGTAGACTCTGCTCTGGAATGCGACAAAGTTCTCAGGACCGACTTCTATTTCGTCAATACCCTCGGTATCATGGAAAACGGAGGGAAGATGTAAGCCAGCCTGAACCTCCACGGTATCGACAGAGCATCTATCGCCAGGGGGTTGTCTTCCCTGTATAAGGAACAGAACCTCAGAACCTTGGCGTTGAACCTGGTCGCCATGAGATCCACCTCTGGCATACCCCATCTGTGAACTAACTGCCTGAAGATCTCCGGATGCAGAGACCACTCCATGGTCGGTAAGCCTCGACTTAAGCGGTCCGCTATCATATTGAGGGAGCCTCGAATATGAGTGGCAGATAGATGGGAAAGGTTCATCTCTGCCCACCGAAGAATTACCCCGATCTCTGACAGAAGGGGCAATGATCTTGTGCCTCCCTGCTTGTTTATATAGAGAACCGCAGTCATATTGTCTGACTGGACTTTCACTGCTTTGCCCTGGATCTGAGGGGCGAAGTGAAGGAGGGCTAGCCGGATAGCTCGCATCTCGCGAAGATTGGAAGAGAGACTCCGCTCCAGAGGAGACCAAGATCCCTGTACTGGGGATCCGTCCAGGTGAGCGCCCCAGCCTACAAGGGACGCATCTGTAGTCAATATGAGCCAAGCTGGTTGGGTCATAGACTTCCCTGCTGGTAGCCGAAACCACCATCTGAGGGAATTCCGGGTTTGACCGGACAGGGAGCACAGGGAATCTAGCCCCGCAGGGCTGCCGTTCCATAAGTGTAAGACCTCCGACTGAAGAGGACGGAGGTGCCATAGCGCCCAAGGGACTGCGTCCGCAGCCGCTGACATGAGCCCCAGCATCTTCATGAGAGTCCGAATAGAGACTCGACGTGGGACATAAAGGACCCTTGCCAGGTCCTGAATCCGCGCTCTCCTTTCTAGAGTCAACTGGAGGGACATCTCCACAGAGTCGACCACGAATCCTAAATAATGGATTGAAGTCGATGGGCTCACATTCGACTTCTGCCAGTTGATAATCCAGCCCAGGCGGAGGAGAAAGGAGATTGCGATCTGAAGATGGTGGGTAAGGATCGGAACTGAAGAGGCTATGAAAAGCCAATTGTCCAGATAAGGAATAATAGTCAGTCCTTGAAGTCTCAAAGCTGCCACCACCGACACCACCACCTTGGTGAAGATAAGGGGGGCAAAAGAGATTCCGAAGGGAAGCGCGGCGAACTGAAAGTGCCTGCAAACCCCTAAAATCTGGACAGCGATCCTGAGGAACTTCCGGGAAGCGGAATGGATCGGGATGTAAAGGTATGCATCCTTGAGGTCCAGAGTAGCCATGACGTCTCCAGAGTTGAGGATATGGCTGACTGACCTTATGGTTTCCATCCGAAACCTGGTTTTCCTTATAAATCGATTGAGGAATCTCAAGTCGATGATCATCCAGAGATCTCCCGTCTTCTTGGGAACCAGGAACACTGGAGAATAAATGCCTAGGCCTCTCTCCCCTGCCGGCACCTCCTCCAGGGCTCCCTTGGAGATATAGTCCTGAATATAAGACTCTAGGATCTTTTGTTTGGCAGACCCGAAGTTTCGCGTGGCGATGAATCTCTCTGGGGGGGGGGGGGGGGGGGGGGGGGGAGATGAGATCTACCCGGTAATCGGCAGAAATTATATCCTGAACCCAGGGGTCTGCAATCTGCTGGGCCCAAAAGTTTTTGAAGTGGGAGAGACGGCCCCCCACGGGAATCTGGGGGAGGCGTACGGGAAAATCTAGAGGAGATACTGCAGGGGCAGCAGGGCTTATCCAAGAGCCTCGGGGAGGCCCATAGTCAGGAGGGTTTCGCCTCCCTGGTGGGTTTGCGGGGGCGTCTCGAGAATCTACGAGAGTGCCCCCCCAATCTCTGCGCCTAGCCTGCTGCCCTGAACGGCCTCTGCCTTTTTTATCCTGTCTGGGGCGTCCCCGGAATGGCTGCTGGGGGAGACTCTTCCCTTTCTTGTCGGAGAGTCCCTCCATGATTTTGTCCAATTTGGACCCGAACAGCCTATCCGGCTCGAAGGGGAGCCCACATAGATTAAATTTGGACGCATTGTCCGCGATCCACGGCTTCAGCCATAGTGGTCTGCGGGCAGCTAAAACTAGAGCCATTGTTTTGGCGGCCAGTTTCAACTGCATCTGGGTGGAATCACACAAGAAATCCATAGCCAGATTGACTGTTTTAAAAGCTGTCAAGATGTCGTCTCTGGAAACGCTCTGGTCCACGTCCGTCTGGATCTGATTGAGTTTGGAGCGTAGAAAGGAGGCTACTTCAGTGGCCGCAATTGATGTTCATGCGGAGGCAGCGGCCGCCGCGTAACTTCTTCTGAGGGTGCACTCTGCCCTCCGGTCTAGAGGGTCCTGCAGACTAGACCCATCGTCTGCAGGGACCAGAGTGCGCCTGGACAACTTGGCTATTGCCATGTCCACCTTGGGAACGGAACCCCACGATTCCACCAAGGGTTTAGCCATTGGGTACATCAGCTTGAACTTCCTGGTGAGAACTGGACCTTTCTCAGGCTTTCTCCACTCTGTGCGCATCACAGAGAGAAAGGTCTCATCCGCTCTAAAGACACGCTGTGTCCGTCCGGCGGGATCGGAGGACTCCCCCATGTCAACATCCTGGTCCCCTGCCTGATGGACTTCAGCAACTTCTGCGTTTTCTCTGGAGGAAAAAAACAAGAAGCTAATTCTTCCTCCTCAGAAGATGACCCCACCGAACAGGGGGTAGGTCTCTCGACCGGTGCAGCTACTTCCATGGGAGTCTGAGAGGATCCTGGTAGCCTCTCATTAAGGCTACTTTCACACTAGCGTTCGGGTGTCCGCTCGTGCGCTCCGTTTGAAGGGGCTCACGAGCGGCCCTGAAAGCATCCGTCTGGCCCTAATGCATTCTCAGTGGAGGCGGATCCACTGAGAATGCATCCGCCTGCCAGCGCTCAGCCTCCGCTCCGCTCAGTGAGCGGACACCTGAACGCTGCTTGCAGCGTTCTGGTGTCCGCCTGGCCGTGCGGAGGCGAGCGGATCCGTCCGACCTTACAATGGAAGTCAATGGGGACGGATCCGCTTGAAGATGACACTATATGGCTCAATCTTCAAGCGGATCCGTTCCCCATTGACTTTCAATGTAAAGTCTGAACGGATCCGCTCAGGCTACTTTCAGACTTAGAAAATTTTCTAAGTTATAATGCAGACGGATCCATTCTGAACGGATACGAACGTCTGCATTATAGGAGCGGATCCGTCTGATGAAACATCAGACGGATCCGCTCCGAACGCTAGTGTAAAAGTAGCCTAAGCAGGCGCACCACTCCCTTAATGGAATCATCCATGTAGGTTTTCGTCCACTGGAACATCTCCTGCATCGTGGGTTCCGTGGATGTCTGTGTGCGACAACTTTCACACCTTGAGTAAGGGCAGTTGTCGTCCAAGGGTGTGTTACAATCGTAACAGGCCAAATGCTTCCTTTTGGCCCCGGACTTCCGCTGATCAGAATCCCTAGGGGAAGCCATAACTGTAAAGAAAAGAAAACAGGTCATAACACCTACAAACACCAGGTGGAGGTGAAAAGAGACCATATGGGCGCCCACCAGCACTGAAGCAAAATAGAGCTGGAAGAAAATACCCAAGCCAAGCAATATATCTAAGTAATATGCAGTGTACTCAAGTTGTGCAGTAGTAGGTGTTTCTGAGTGTAGTAGTGCAATATACACTAACCTGGTACAGCTGACTCTCTGCAAGGGCAGGTATAGGTAGGGATAGTTCGTGACGCCAGTGCCAAGTAAACGGTGGCACGCCGTTTGCGGATGCAGGAATAAATTGAGGAAACGTAGTCTTAAACAGAACTTTAACTTTAGTAGTTTGCAGGCAGAGACAATATTGGAAACGCAGTTCCTCAGCATACAGTCGATTTTGCAATTCGGTCGATGCAGGCAATACAGTACAGCAGGGTTATTACAGAGTGTTGAACACAGGATTTGCAGCAAAGGAGCTTGCACTCTAACTCTGTCTGATCCTGGAATGTAGCAATCCTCCACCAAGGCCCATTAACCTAAGTCTGGCTTTATATCCTTGATTTGGGCTTAAATAAGTACCTCCTCTGTCTTTCTTAGTACCTCTGGCTCCTCTGATCTTTGCCTCAGTCTCTCCTAGCTTCTGAATGGTTCCTCAGGCCCTTAGGCTAAGATGTTCCTGCTTCTGCATATGGGTATTCAGGAGGGAATCTTCTCCTGAACAGCAGGCTTCAGGCCTGGACTTGTCTCAGACATAGTCTAATCTCCAACTGTAGCTTACTGAAACTAGACTCCGTCTCCCTTTGCACTTCCTGGTCTGGCCTTATATAAACTAGGGCTCCCTAGCTCCCTCTATGGACTAGAAGTAGGAATGACACCCCTAGCAGGCCTGTAAGTGCAAGTTTCAGTGACAGGAAAATACACACATTACATTACATTTTATAAAACTGACATAAAACAATTTCCCATTATTTAGGAGGGACGACAGCACACCAAGTGACCTTTGGTAGTAACGGGTATTACAACTCCCGTATACTACATACCCCACTGCTTTAAGCTGAGTACGACCTCGTACTCCATCATGGATCTCCCAACTGGAAACTCTACCTGAAATAGAAAATAGAGACATGCAGGCATACATATATGTCATCCATCTGCATTTACATTTACATCAGGTCCAATTGGCAAAAGTGAAGGGTAGTGACAAGGGGCGTCGTTCTCTTCTCTCAGGATAGTGAATGGAACGGGGGCGCTGACCTGGCACAGCGGAACATTAGAACCAGGATAGTCCATGACAATGAATAAGTCCATGATAGAACAGTAGAAAACGGTATAAAAGTTCTTGGAGGCTCAAATAACAAACATGAGTCCGTACCCAGGCTATTTCTCATTAAATCACAGAGGCTCTCATGCGGTGGAGTCCATCTCTGGGCACAATACTTTTAAAAGAATAAGAATCTCAGAGGCTCAGGTACTTTTGAGTCTGTCTCCGGGCACGGTCCCTTGGTAACTGGTTGCACAATAAAATGGACAGCAAAGACAAGTGCTGTAATACCCCTGATCAACCTGAAAAGGGGGTGAAGGGTAAAAGGTGCAACAAAGGAACAGGCACAAATTGGTGTGGGGTAACAAAAGCAGGCAGGAGGTCCTGGAAACAAACGTGGCCTTGCTGACTTTGTGATTTCAGTGGTCAACACCTACCACTGAGCCGTGGACAAACTGGCAGCTGCAACAAAGGACCAGCAACATAGGACTCCTGTCCTGGAAGGGTTAACATCACCTTCTGAAGAAATAAATCGAGGGCCTAGCAGGCTGACTACAGTGGCACATCATATCCACTTTGCTCTGCTGGCAAGTATCGTCTGTAGTATTCCTCTACAGGAGGATGGGCCCACATGACTGTATCAGGGGGTAGCTGCAGGGTAAAGGGGCCCCTAATAGGTATCGGCCCCATAGGCCTAGGGGTGAACCCTCTGGTGGGCCGTGCCGGCCCTGGCATAATCACTGCAGGGTGTGACATGTTTGGCACCGCCGCAGCAAGCGGTCCGGTGCCCTGGGTGCAGCAGTTCACGGCAATCGCGGGTCCGGTCTGGGGCACTGACGGAGCGGTGACAACAGAAGACGGTCGGCGGGTGGTGACAGGCACCCTTACCTCATCCTTCCTCGGCGGTGTCTGGATCCTGGCGGTGTAGGTCTTACGCAGCTCCCGCAACTTCTCCTCCAGCCGGACGATCTGCTCCCCGATGCTCTCTGTGTCGGAGTCGCTGTCCTCTACTGGCGCTGCCGGCGCAGGCATAGTCACCGATGACGCGGACTCGGCCTCGGCAGGTTCTGGACTTGCATCTGGTCTCCGTCCTATCCGGATGTTCTGGAAGGTAGCACTCAGTCCTTTCAATTGCTCCAGCTCAGATATAGTCTTCTCTCGACGAGGCAGCTCGGGGGAAGGATAGGGGCTCACCCATTTCTCCAACACGGTTGGCTGCCAGAAGACGTTCGGCCCGATGAAGGAGCTCCGCTCCTGAAAGGCGTGATGGGCCGGCTCTGGAGAGCGTTCCGGTTCTCGCTCGCAGCCAGAGTGGTCTTCTTCTTCTGCCTCCCAATCCTCAGGTCCTCGCTTCGGACGGGTCACAGCAGTCGCATAGGGGCCTCGCAGGCCCTCGGCAGGGGTGTACTCCACTTCCTCTCCCTCGCGGAGACTGTGCTGGTACGAAGGGAGGTAGTCTCTTTTGACAGACCTTCGATTGACATAGAGGTCTCTGCCAGTAAGATAGTCCTGAATAAACCCGTAGCCACGGGGTTTGTCAAACGACAGCACCACTCCCTTTCTCCTTTCCAGGCGGGGTTGGGTGTGTGTATGCTTCTCGTGGATGGTCTTGGTCAATTCCTCATACACGATCTTCGTCTTGGTATTTCGCTTGATAGCGGCCTCTCGAATCTCCGCCATCAGGGAAGACCATTTGAACGATGGCTGAAGAAAGTCCCTCCATGAGCCATAGTAGGGCTCGGGTTCTTTCTCCCTGGTGCGGCAGGCGGGTTGCTCCGGTCCCGGAGCGTAGGCCGGTGGAGCCTCTTCTGGCTCTACACCGGTGTCGGTCATTTTTTCAATTACAGGTGTGGACGCTGCAGCAACGCTCTGTTCACAATCCAACATGCTCGATCCTTCTGAGGAGAGCGATAGGGTCGCGTCAATTAGAGTAGCCAGCTCCTCCCATTGCATTGGGGAGCCGCCCCCCAGGTATTCCAGTATATGGAGGGCGGTGTCCATGCTGGCAGACATGCAAATGTCCAGATAAGCCGTGGCGCCTGCCCTTGACCTTCTTCCCGCTTTTTCCTCAGAAAGGCGCCAATTTTTCCCGCCTTTTCGGGATGAAGGTGACGCAGCAGTAAATTCAGCAAGCCCAGCGGCCATCTTTAGGTACAAACGCTGTCTATTCACTGACGGCAAGCAGGAATGTTTAAAGTCCACAAAACCACACTCCAATGCGGCGATTTTCTTCCTCTGTGCAGCGCAATACTGTACAGCGCTTTTTAGAAGTTTTTGACACACTTTGGGTACGATTTTTAATCCACAAAGTCCACTTGAATAAAACAGGAAAATGTCACTTTGGTCACAGGGCAACGGTATAAGGCACAAAGTTCACGCTTCTTGCACTAGAAAGCGTGCGTATCCTGTTCGTGACGCCAAAAGAGAAGTGCAGTGTACTCAAGTTGTGCAGTAGTAGGTGTTTCTGAGTGTAGTAGTGCAATATACACTAACCTGGTACAGCTGACTCTCTGCAAGGGCAGGTATAGGTAGGGATAGTTCGTGACGCCAGTGCCAAGTAAACGGTGGCACGCCGTTTGCGGATGCAGGAATAAATTGAGGAAACGTAGTCTTAAACAGAACTTTAACTTTAGTAGTTTGCAGGCAGAGACAATATTGGAAACGCAGTTCCTCAGCATACAGTCGATTTTGCAATTCGGTCGATGCAGGCAATACAGTACAGCAGGGTTATTACAGAGTGTTGAACACAGGATTTGCAGCAAAGGAGCTTGCACTCTAACTCTGTCTGATCCTGGAATGTAGCAATCCTCCACCAAGGCCCATTAACCTAAGTCTGGCTTTATATCCTTGATTTGGGCTTAAATAAGTACCTCCTCTGTCTTTCTTAGTACCTCTGGCTCCTCTGATCTTTGCCTCAGTCTCTCCTAGCTTCTGAATGGTTCCTCAGGCCCTTAGGCTAAGATGTTCCTGCTTCTGCATATGGGTATTCAGGAGGGAATCTTCTCCTGAACAGCAGGCTTCAGGCCTGGACTTGTCTCAGACATAGTCTAATCTCCAACTGTAGCTTACTGAAACTAGACTCCGTCTCCCTTTGCACTTCCTGGTCTGGCCTTATATAAACTAGGGCTCCCTAGCTCCCTCTATGGACTAGAAGTAGGAATGACACCCCTAGCAGGCCTGTAAGTGCAAGTTTCAGTGACAGGAAAATACACACATTACATTACATTTTATAAAACTGACATAAAACAATTTCCCATTATTTAGGAGGGACGACAGCACACCAAGTGACCTTTGGTAGTAACGGGTATTACAACTCCCGTATACTACAAATATATCAAAGCACAGGGAACTCTGGAGCTAGCTTGTGAAAGCGATGCAACCAGAGCACTGAATGACAGGCTCTGGGCGCTTAAAAAGAGGAAGCCCCGCCCCCAGGGCGGGACCTCGATCGAAACAAACCCAGAGAAGTAATAGAGCCTTATACTCGGCTCAGCCCTCCTATGTGTCTCCCCAAACTTATCCTGAAGTTCAGGATGTTACAAGGGGGAAAAATAACCGAGTGGTGAGAGAAAAAACCTCACAGCATCGGAGCCGAAGAACCGGAAGTGACGTAGTTATACTAGGCTCAGCTGCATCTGAGCGTCACTTCCGGAAGATGGCGGCGAGTTTTGCGAAGAACACCGCTGAGACGCCCGAAGAACCCAGGCGGAGGAAGAGGGGAGAGGGCCACCCCCCCCCTGACGGTACTCTATATCAATATGGCCGCAATTACGCCTAAGATAAAGGCAAACTGCAACAAAAGCGATCTTTTTTAGATTAAAAAACAAGAGAGCCCTAGCCCTCTTCAGCTCCCTGAGGGGGGGAGCGACACGCCAGTCCACCTGTCCAAAGGACAGAAAAAAACACGGTGGGCTGGGGGGCGATCTCCTCCCTTTCAGGGAGCTGAAGATCGTTTATTGGTTCTTGGGCTCATTAAAAATTCCGCCGGTCCTACCAGTCCACAGGGGCAGTTAACCCCATCTGTGCTGCTGGTAGGACGTAAGGGAATGGAAAGATTTCCTCCTGTTCTGTGTTTTTGGCTGGTTTTGGCTCACAATAACTGATGGAAAAAACTGAACAAATAACTGAAGTGTTAACTCAGCCTTAGCTGCGCTCCTGTAATGCAGAGTAAGTTTTCCAAAATTAGATTACTATACAGTGCCTATCATAAAGAAAACACATAGAAATACCAATCACCAGACCAAGTTTTTTGTAAACCTTGAGCCAGCAGGGAATGCTGGGAGATTTGAGCTCTGAAGCTTGTGAGATCATGCTGAGCGTTGTAGATTTACAACATCTTGAGAACTGTTGCTGTATGAAGTGTTTACAAAATCCACAATGGACATTTCAATCTGCATCTTAATGTGTCATAAATAGAATGCCAAATTTACAGTGAGGACCGACACAGGCATAATAGTACAATATAGAGAGAGAACATGCATGATTTAATAAAACATTGCATAACAGTGCAGGTGTATGTGCCATTTATGAACTATGGGAAGGTGGGTGAGAATTTTTACAGGCACTGTAATGATGGACAGCGGTTGTCAGTATTAGTGCCTGCTACCCACAAATCAGCCGAAGATACGTCAAAATAGAGAATAAGACTACACATAACAGGATGGATCTGGGTTTTTAGGAGAAAATGCTGCATAATCCACTGATTTAGATTCAGTATGTAATGTAATGCAGGTCACTGGGAGAGTAGCAATGAGCGCTCTCTATTAGGAGCGTTCCTAGATCGGATTGTGGATGCTGAATATGCAGGTGTACATTTCTCTGCAGTCATCAGCCAAGATAAATGACCTATAAAAGATATTCAGGTTAACAAAACCCACGAGCAGATATCTGCACACAGAAAACAGGAGCAGTGATTGCCTGAGATTTATACACAAAGTTTTCTCTAAATCTTGGATTTATTTACCCAGAAATTACAAATTCCTCATGTAGGTTCCTTGATGATACTACTGTACGTTGCCTTTCTATGGGGGGAGGAGAACGGCAGCTTCCCCAGTGCCTCTGCAGGCTGGAGAGCATTTTCCTTTTATCTCATTTACTTGTTAATTAGGAATCTCATGTTCTTGACAAAACATTGCAGCATAAGGCCTCCTGCACACGAACGTGTGCGCCCCGTGGCCGTGCCGCGGGCCGGCCGCAATGCACAAACACCGTCTGTGGGGCAGCCGCAGCGGATCGCGGACCCATTCACTTTAATGGGTCCGCGATCCGGCCGTTCTGCAAAAAGATGTTCTTTCTTTTTGCGCAACGGAACTCTGTAGTGCTTCCGTAGGGTTCCGTTCCGCACCATTCCGCATCTCCAGATTTGCAGACCCATTGATGCGGAATGGTGCCCGTGTATGCATTTGCAGATCCGCAATACGGCAACGGGACACCTACGGTCGTGTGCAGGAGGCCTTAGAAAGGAACAAGAGGCACAAGAGCGTATATGAGGTCATTATATACAGAATAGACAACATCCACTTATAGACACAAGACATAAGAATGCTCTTAGTTGGTTGTAAAGGGCTGACCGGCTGTGTCGGTGATGTCACATTTGCCAGAAAACCAACTGACCCATTAATATTAGTGACATCACCACTCTGTAGGGAATCGATTTGCTGCATTCTCAAGGATGACATCACTATTCAGTAAATGATTAGACTGCATCCTTGGGGAAGTCACCGCTACTCACTAGTGAATGGATAGGCTGCATTTTCTGTGATGTCACCACTGGTATCTAGTGTATTGAAAGGCTCAATTTTCTGTGATGTCCCAGCTGCCTAGTGATAGGTAGACAATATATAGGCTACATTCTTAGTGATGTGATTGCTCTCTAGTTAGTGAATAGGCTGTATATTCATTAATGTCATTGCTTTTCAGAAAATGTATAGGCTGCCTTCTCAGTGATGTCACTGCTTTCTAGTGTGTGGTGAAGTTGCATTCTCAGTGATGTCACAGCTAGTCTCTAATGAATGGATAGAAAGGGATGCAAATGAGCTCTCAACAAGCTCTGCCTCTAATGCCACCAGATGTAGGGCAGCTAGTCTATAAGTCAATGTTCAACCCTTTAAATAGACCTAGAGACTTGACTGGGATATTAAAGGGATTCTGTCATCCAGATTTTAGCTACAGAGCTTTTCGCATCATCACATCAGTCTCCTCAATCTAGATAAAAATATACTAGTCTTACCCCCACATGTCTTGTCATTTAGGCTAAAAATCGCTTTTATTCATATGCTAATTATCTTTCTAAGGAGCCCAAGGGGCTGTCTCTCTGGCCGTTGGAGCCCAGCTGCGCCCCTTATTTTGGAGCCCAGCACTGCCCCGCTGTTAATTATTCACTCCTCTCCTCGTTGTTTTTTTTTCTAATGCGCTGTAATCTCACGCATGCGCCCTGGATCCACTCGTCCGGGCCCGCGCGGTGTTAACGGACCCGGAAGAGTGGATCCAGGGTGCATGCGCGAGATTATGGCGCACTAGACAAAAAAAATCTGCAAGAAGAGGAGTGAATAATTAACAGCGGGGCAGTGCTGGGCTCCAAGATAAGGGGCGCAGCTGGGCTCCAACGGCCAGAGAGACAGCCCCTTGGGCTCCTTAGAAATGCAATTAGCATATGAATAAAAGCTATTTTTAGCCTAAATGTCAAGACATGTGGGGGTAAGACTAGTATATTTTTTATCTAGACCGAGGAGACTGATGTGATGACAGAATCCCTTTAAGTAAGCCAGCACCTCTTCTGCAGACAGCTGTTTAGGGGTGATTGCCCCTCTTCAGTATGGCATATAAGTCTCCTTACGCCGATTAAGGCGCTCTCCCCAAGGAGAGATAATACCCCCCAAATCCAGACTTAGACCTCTCATCCAGTTAAGCCAAGTACTCTCTGCTCTGCACTGATGAGGGGTAATCACCCCGAAACAGCTGTCTGCAGATAAGGTGCTGGCTTATTTAATATCCAAGTCATGTTTCAAGGCCTATTTAAAGGGTGGAACATTGACTTATAGGATAGCTGCCTTACAGGCAGAGCTCCAGAGGAGCATGTATGGCCTATAAGTCTCCTCACGCCGATTAAGGCGCTCTCTCCCCAAGGAGAGATAGTGTCCCCCAAATAATGAATGGATAGACTACATTTTCCATGATGTCACTGCTGCTTTCTAGTGAAGGATACATTTTCAGTGATGTCACTGCTCTCTAATGAATCGATATCCTAATTTCTCTGATGTCACTACTCTCTGGTAAATTGATAGGCTGCAATTCAAGTGATGTCACTCCTTTCTAGCAAATGAATAGGCTGCATTTGAAATGTATTCTCTGTGATGTCACTGGTTTCTATGTAGTTCCCATACATCTAGACCAGGAATGTCCAACCTGCGGCCCTCCAGCTGTTGCAAAACTACAACTGCCAGCATGCCTGGACAGCCTACAGCTATTGGTCTACAGCAGGGCATTGTGGGATTTGTAGTTTTACAACAGCTGGAGGGCCGCAGGTTGGGCATCCCTGATCTAGACCATATTTCTCTGGTGGTACAGCATCCAGCTAAACCTCTGCTTCTACTGCCTCCCAAATATTTTCTCCATCACCTTTTTACCCATCATGGGATCAGCCTTCTACTGAAGAACATATTGTAGGATACTCATCCCCCCATTTAGCAGGGCTGTGTAGTGAAGGCTTAGTTCAGCATTTTCATCCTCTTATGTGTCCCAATGCACACATCCAAGTGGTTCCTAAATCCCTGCCAACATCCTCTCGGCTTGTATTGGATAGATGTCCTCAAGAATCCCCATCAAATGCGGCATGCAAAAAATGCAATGCTTGCTCCACCTAAAGCCAACCAATGTTTTCAAGGGTTCTCTAGGAATAATTATACTTTCATCAGAAGATATGAGCAGACCACAAATGGTCTCCTGAGAGATCCCCAGAACAGCTTGATCAGCAGATTCCTGAAATACTCAGCCCATACAATACATTGGAATGTAAGTTACTGTTCACTGGGAGAATTGGTTTCCAGCATCCATGCCCTGAGAAGATGAGAATAAGATAAATGTACTACAGAACCCAGGCTCTAGACTGACTTCCCGGTAACAAGGCAAACCTGCCATGATTTCTCTCATCTCGTTGTAAATGGTTTCCTGCGGGCAATGCAATGCATGTCTCTGATTGATGCCGAGGAAAAGACAAGATCAAGCGTCAAAAGCTGTTTTGGGAACACAGCAGCTGCAGGCGAACAAAGGGGAAAGCAGATCCTGGATGTACTCTGCTGTACATTTATATTTAGAGCCGTGGCTTCATGCTCGCACAATACATGCATGGGGATTCTCTTAACTAGACCTCTCACAAAACAAGAAGTATCTGTAGTCGCAGGTAGCGGCGAGGCTGTGCTAAAAGTGTCGCTCACAAAGGAACCTATTAACTATTTGCAGACACAGCTCTATGTGTTCAGTGGAGGTAGATGGCGGCTTAACTAATGACATTCTTTTACCTTCATTGTGAAGCAATATCAGAGATTAGCCAGAATCTAGGACAAAGTTTGCATTTGTCAAACCGATACAAGACAGATTGAATAATAATGCTCCAGTCTCAAGATTCTCTGATGTTAAGAGCCAAAGAAGACAGTATACAGATACATTTGATGGTTTAAAGGAACACTTCCTTCAGGGTATCTTTTTTTTTAAAACAAATATTCATAAAAACAATTTTGTTTTACAATTTTTGACTGGTTTTCTTCTTCATTTAAAACACCATTAAAAATGAAATACAAAATAGTGTCCATCTATAGCAGTCAGCACAGAGAGATCAACCTCCTATATAGATAGGTAACCCACTGTCAGTTTACTGCTGCTGTAAGGGAAAATGGTATCCAACGGGTAATTCTCATGATAATAGTAGGTGTGGAACTGGGATAATACTAGGACAGCTCTATTGTTCTCTTGATAGGCCTAGATAAGGATGGGAAGAGAGTTGTATTGATTAGTGTAATGTGTGATTCTGATCTCCCTCTGATTGGAGTCAATGGTCTACCAAGGCTGTATGCCATGCTAAGTGTTCACACAAAGGAGCACGTTAAAGAGCCAGGGCAGAAAGTAGACTGCATGGAGTGATTTCACAAAGGTATACATCCAGAGAGCCATCGCCTGGGCTGTTACTATGTCATATATTATTTATGGTAGTGTCCCTTTAAGTCAGGGGTGGGGAACCCCCTGTTCTGTATCAATTCTTAAAAAACCTTGGAAAACCATTTTAATGGAGGAGTTAGGAGCTGGCTGAAAGATTGCTGCCTGCACTGTGACCACTTGTGGATGACTTGTAAATCATAGACACCTATAAATACTTAACACAGCAGCATAAGATATAGAATAGGAAATCTTTATTGTTACTGAAACAACATACTAGTAGAAAAACACATATGTGCGTGGCAAAACAGACACAGGAATGAATGAGATTAAGATAGCATGGTATACGGTAAATGCAGTAATTCCTACTGACTCCTAAAAGGTACCAAGGGAGTAAAACTCCTTAAAAACATGGTAAAGTGCTAAGTGCATTGAAACAGAAGTAAACATAGGAGACACCACTGCCCGATGTATACAGACCAGAATAGTCCTGACCCCGACGCGCGTTTCGCTGTCGCTTCCTCATCCCCTTAGCATACTGAACGGGAAAACTGCAGGAAGCTTAATGGGGCGTAGGAGCCATATTTTAAAAAATCAGGCAGGGTGTCAGCAAGTAAAGGTATTTATCTCAGTTAATAAAAAAACATGAAAGGTCCTCTTTAAAGTACCGTGAAAGTCATTTGGATATCTGTTGCAAATAGCTAATTTATATTACGTTACATGGAGAACTGTCTTTAGCCCAATACTTACTTTCTCACCCCTGTGCAGAATTCACAGCTACACTGCTCAGTTCTTCTGTAAAATGTACTCCATGCTGCTGCTGCTTATGAAGGTGCACTAAAGAGAGATAGGGGTGCAGGATCTTCTGTTCTGTGTTTTTGCTGTGCATGTAGACATCATAGCACCAGACTCCTGCTCCCTTTTCCCCCTTCCCTCTCCATAGCCGTCTGTGGGCAGCATACTGTATGTAACCTGATCTCTCAGGGATGTTGAAAATTCATGGCTGCCTCAGATTTTGTTGTGATCAGGATGAAAGTAGTAATTTTTTATGTAATGAAATAGAGTATATTACAAAGCTTCCTATCAAAACTTGGAGGTACACCTAACTAAGGGCAGCAAAAAACTGGTGACACATTGCCTTTCGAAGGCTAACCATACAGTATACAGTTATACCATACCCTCCTATTTGCAGTGAATCGCTAAAAATCCTAAATATCTGTTTGATTCACTGTTTGATAGAACACTATGGACATTTTTAATGTACTTTGTGATTACATTTCTGACCCTTTTAAAGATAACTGCTTGCTGTCATACTATTTACACTCAATTTTCTTTTAACATTTAGCATTTTTACACCACTCACCCTAGTTTTGAAAAGTAGGTGGGAAGCGGAGCTGTGTTAACCTGTTGAGCCTACTTAAAAAAAAATTCAACTGAGACTTTTTTTTAAAAGTCCCTCAAGATTTTCTCCGTCTTACTCCAGTAATGGGGTGGCATAGAAAGTGGGGTAACATCTCAAGCCAGAAGTGTTACACTTAACGTGGTATAATACTGATGACTTATCCTCAGGATAGGTCATCAATATCAAATCGGAGGTGGTCCAACTCCTGGGACCCCCGCTGATCAGCTGTTTGAAAGGGTCACGGTGCTCATGTGAGCACTGCATCTTCTTCAGATTTTAACTAAACGCCATCTCCCTTGTAGTGGACCTCTGCCGATCTGACATTCATGACATATCTTCAAGATGGGTCATCAATATACTATTACACAACCCCTTTAAAGGGATTATCCCATGATTAAAGGGGTTATCCAAGACTAAACTTCTTCTAACAGACCTCTTCATAGTGGCTGGACCCACAGTGGGCTTCATACTTACCTGGTCCCCACAGCTGGATTCTGCTGCATTGATCCATGGCCACCTCTATAGGTCCCCTGTCTCTGGTAATCAACATCCTGTTGACGGTTATTACGTGACTGCTGTAGCCAGTCACTGGACGTAGCAGTGACCTGTCACCCATGCAGTACGTCTCCCAGCAGACAAAATATAGCTTTCTAACAAAGCTAGAACCAGGCCTGTACCTCAAATGGATCCAAAGATCTCCCCATTCCTTACTCTAAGGCCTCCTGCACACGACCGTTGTGTGCACCCGTGGCCGTTGTGGCGTTTTCCGTTTTTTTTCGCGGACTCATTGACTTTCAATGGGTCCGTGGAAAAATCGTAATATGCACCGTTTTGCAGCCGCATCCGTTATCCGTGTTTCCTGTCCGTCAAAAAAATATGACCTGTCCTATTTTTTTGACGGACAACGGTTCACGGACCCATTCAAGTCAATGGGTCCGTGAAAGAACACTGATGCACACAAGATTGGCATCCGCGTCCGTGATCCGTGGCCGTAGGTTACTTTCATACAGACGGATCCGAAGATCTGTCTGCATAAAAGCTTTTTCAGAACCGACAGTATATTCTAACACAGAGGCGTTCCCATAGTGATGGGGACGCTTCTAGTTAGAATATACTACGAACTGTGTACATGACTGCCCCCTGCTGCCTGGCAGCACCCGATCTCTTACAGGGGACTGTGATCCGCACAATTAACCCCTCAGGTGCTGCACCTAAGGGGTTAATTGTGCATATCATAGCCCCCTATAAGAGATCAGGGGCTGCCAGACAGGCGGGGGAAGACCCCCCTCCCTCCCCAGTTTTAATTTCATTGGTGGCCAGTGCGGCCCACCCGCCCTCTATTGTATTCATTTCATTGGTGGCCAGTGTGCGGCCCCCCTCCCTCTATTGTATTATCATTGGTGGCCAGTGTGCGCCCCGGCCCCCCCCTCTATTGTTTTAATATCATTGGTGGCCAGTGTGCGCCCCCCCCGGCCCCCCCTCTATTGTTTTAATATCATTGGTGGCCAGTGTGCGGCCTCCCCTCTCTTCCCCCCCTGATCATTGGTGGCAGCGGAGAGTTCCGATCAGAGTCCCAGTTTAATCGCTGGGGCTCCGATCGGTAACCATGGCAACCAGGACACTACTGTAGTCCTGGTTGCCATGGTTACTTAGCAATATTAGAAGCATCATACTTACCTGCTGCGCTGTCTGTGACCGGCCGGGAGCTCCTCCTACTGGTAAGTGACAGATCATTAAGCAATGCGCCGCACAGACCTGTCACTTACCAGTAGGAGGAGCTCCCGGCCGGTCACAGACAGCGCAGCAGGTAAGTATGATGCTTCTAATATTATTAAGTAACCATAGCAACCAGGACTACAGTAGTGTCCTGGTTGCCATGGTTACCGATCGGAGCCCCAGCGATTAAACTGGGACTCCGATCGGAACTCTCCGCTGCCACCAATGATGGGGGGGGAGGGGAGGCCGCACACTGGCCACCAATGATATTAAAACAATAGAGGGGGGGGCGGGGGGGCGCACTCTGACCACCAATGATATTAAAACAATAGAGGTGGGGCCAGGGGGTGGGGGGGCGCACACTGGCCACCAATGATATTAAAACAATAGAGGTGGGGCCAGGGGGTGGGGGGGCGCAGACTGGCCACCAATGATATTAAAACAATAGAGGGGGGGCCGGGGGGGGGGGGCGCACACTGGCCACCAATGATAATACAATAGAGGGAGGGAGGGGGGGCCGGGGGGGGCGCACACTGGCCACCAATTAAATGAATACAATAGAGGGAGGGAGGGGGGGCCGCACTGGCCACCAATGATAATACAATAGAGGGAGGGGGGGCCGCACACTGGCCACCAATGATATTCAAACTGGGGAGGGAGGGGGGTCTGCCCCCTGCTGCCTGGCAGCCCCTGATCTCTTACAGGGGGCTATGATAATCACAATTAACCCCTTCAGGTGCGGCACCTGAGGGGTTAATTGTGCTGATCACATCCCCCTGTAAGAGATCAGGTGCTGCCAGGCAGCAGGGGGCAGTCATGTACACAGTTCGTAGGATATTCTAACTTGAAGCGTCCCCATCACCATGGGAACGCCTCTGTGTTAGATTATACTGTCGGATATGAGTTTCACGATCTAACTCAAATCCGATGGTATATTCTAACATAGAGGCGTTCCCATGGTGATGGGGACGCTTCAAGTTAAAATATACCATCGGATTGGAGAAAAATCTGATCCTATGGTATATTAACTCCTGACTTTACATTGAAAGTCAATGGGGGACGGGTCCGTTTGCAATTGCACCATATTGTGTCAACGTCAAACGGATCCGTCCCCATTGACTTGAATTGTAAGTCAGGACGGATCCGTTTGGCTCCGCACGGCCAGGCGTGGATCCTCCAAAAATCAAGGAAGACCCACGGATGAAAGGGGCATGTCCTCTCTCAATGGGTGTGTCCAGTAACTGGCACAGCTTCTAACGGAAGATATGGCTGGTGGCAGTTGAAGGATGGAACTGATTTCAGAAAGGTATACAACCAGAGAGCCATCACCTGGTTTTTGCAAAAAATCTATCTATCTATCTATCTAACACATATAGGCTAATATGTTATTTATGGTAGTGTCCCTTTAAGTCAGGATGGGGAACATTTTTGCTACCGAGGGCCATTTGGATATTTGTAACATTGTTTGCAGGCCATACAAAATTCTCAACTTAAAATTTGAGTGCTAGATCTGGTCAAACATATAATTAGATGAGACCCCCCTCAACTTCCATCAGCCTCAGATTGTCTCAGATTGAACCCCCCAGCCCCAATCAGCCTCAGATCGGAGTCCCGTATCAGAGATAATCAGACCCAGGTCAGACCCCCAGCCCAAATCAGCCTTAGATCGGACCCCCCAAACCCCATCAGCCTCAGATTGGACCAGACCTCAGATCAGACGTTACCAAAAATAAATAAATAAGTGGTAGGCAATTAAGAGTGCCGCATTTGTGTGAGGGGAGGCGGGGCGTTCACTATTTAAACCTGGCCCTCCTCCCCCCACTTGTCGGTTCGAACGATTTCGAATCGGCTTGTGGGTTGGTGCCAGAGAAGGGCATGCGTCACTGGAGGATCGGGGGATCGGCTGCGTCGAGCTCGTCGCTACGGTGATTAGGTAGGCAGGGTGGCTTGCACACCCGTCTCGCTATGTATAACATGTGGGGCTGCCGAGCGTGCCGCCGGTCCCCAGCTGCGCTGGAGACTGCCCGCACTCCCGATCGCTTCCGGCACCCCGAGATAGGCACCCCGATCCGCTCCAGGCCCTGCGCTAAGCACCCCCGCTCCCACATGCAGCGTCCCCCAGGCGGGCACCCCTCACCTGTGGCTCAGCAGCGACGGGTCACGATGTCCGCTCGCATACCCTGAGCATCGGTCACGCCGGCCGTCGGCTCCACGACGCAGCGTTATATATCACTCACTCCCGTATCAGAACGTTCCGCCGTAGAGGAAAACGCCGTCCGCTCACACAGGGATCTATTCATTAGCTGCAATCAGTAAGCGGAGGTCCAGCTGCAGGATCAGGGGGCGGAAGCCGAAACCTATAGGCGATTAATACGCCGCGGCTTTCCCTGTACAAATAGTCGATAGCGGTGGGCACGGGATGCAATGTTCCACATGGCGGAGCGCAAATCCCTCACAGCCGCTCCTGATGCACGTTCTCCTGGTAATTACAATTAGCGAGGCTGTGAAGGTGGACATGCTTATGTGACTTTCAGTCATGTCTAGGAATCCGCTGCAGAATAAACTCGTCTTCTTTACTGCGCTAAACCCAGGCAAGACGAGATAAGCAGATACTCAGACATGTGCACTGTATACAAGTTATGATTTCAATGGTTAATTCTAACCTAGAAGGGAATCACTGGCTTGCTGCGCTCCAGCAGGTCCTGGCTTGAGAGAGGGCGGGGGATGGTCGACACCTACAGGCCCATACTGGTACTGCAGTCCAGGTGCAGGGCTCCTCTGCTCAGGCACAATGGCTAGGTACTAAGGCAGGAGTATAAAAAAATAAAAAAATATTTAAATAAAATTTGGAATATGTTCAAGGATCAAATATAAAGAGGGCTTCAAGGAGGGGGGCTGGCCACGTCACTTTGCGCACGCAGCCGGGCCGCCCGTAAGCCCATACGGTCAGTCAGGGGGTTGGTTCGGGCGCAGTCACAATAATCCGGTGGTTAGCTAGGGAGCGGTGGCATGAGTGAAGTGTCGCCCAGCTGGCGTGCGCTCACTCACACGTCTGTTCTTGGTTGTTCAGGTCCACAGGTGGTGGGCTAACTTACGATACTGTGGGGTTCGTGGCTGTCATGGCCGCCAGGTGAGTCAGGGGTGGTGCATGCGGGGGCCAACCCCCTCTTTTCTCCTGCATAGGCTTGGGGGACGGGGGATGGTGGACTATTATGTCCAGGCCTCTGGCGCATCTCTTACAGGGTGGCGCCTACAGTCGTGGCCTTTGGTGGGGGGGAAAAGAAAGAAAAAAAAAAAAAAGAAAAGAAAAAATAATAATAATGGTATAGATAGGAATGTTGCTTTGCCAGGTCTGTCACGACTACAGACTCCTTATAAAGCCCTGCCACGACTGCAGGCATCAGTCTGTCACGACTACAGACCCGCTCTAAAGCCCTGCCACGACTGCAGGCAACAGTCTGTCACGACTACAGACCCATTATAAAGCCCTGCCACGACTGCAGGCATCAGTCTGTCACGACTACAGACTCGTTATAAAGTCCTGCCACGACTGCAGGCATCAGTCTGTCACGACTACAGACCCGTTATAAAGCCCTGCCACGACTGCAGGCATCAGTCTGTCACGACTACAGACTCGTTATAAAGTCCTGCCACGACTGCAGGCATCAGTCTGTCACGACTACAGACCCGCTCTAAAGCCCTGCCACGACTGCAGGCACAAATCCGTTACGACTACAGACTCATTATTAAGACCGGCCACGACTGCAGGCATTAGTCTCATGTCAACAGACTCACGAGGTAATACTACCACGTCTACAGGCGATGGTCCGTTACCGCTACTCTCGATGTAGGGTCCCCTCACGACTACAGGGGCTAGTCGGTCACATCCACAGACTCGGTCGCACTGCCGTTAACTACAGGCACTGGGTGGGCATCTACGGGTAGTTGCGTCACGACTACGCACGTGGGTCAGCCACGGCCTGGGAGGTCAGCCTTCACGGTCACAGGTAGGTCCAGTTAGGCTTCAGTCTCCCAGCGGGTTCCAGTCACAATAACCAGCCCCTAGGTGAGGGGGGGCACTCCCGCACCGGCGCACAATGCCAGGGAGCTGTGCGGCTCCTCACGCGGCACACAGTTCAAACCAGCGGGGGCCGGGGCCCACGGTAAAGGAGGGGCTCCCTCTGATCCGGTGCACATTGCCAGGGAGTGGCGCTGCTCCCCACGCGGTACGAGTGTCCAGCCGGCGGTGGGTCGGCCCTAGTTGAGGAGGGGGGCTCCCCCGCACTGGTGCATTCTGCCAGGGAGCAGCGTGAGCTCCCCACGCGGCTGGGGGGTAAGGCTCCTCATCTTCAATAAAGTCTGGCACGGGCCGCCGTGCCGTTAGGTAGGCAGGGATCAGGGGAAGGAGTACTAGGCTCGGTCAGGGGGAGCAGATCATAGGCGGTGGCTGGCTTCCTGCTGCCGGCCGTACATTAGGTTCCAAGGGGGTTATTTAGGCACAGGATGTTAGTTAGTCCATGCAGGTGATCTGCGTTATACCATGCTCTTCATGCTCGTACTCAGAGCTGTGCCCATACGAGAGCTGCTTAAGTGGTTGATAGTGAAAAAAAAAAAAAAAAAAATTAAAAAAAAAAAAAAAAAAAATTAAAAAAAAAAAAAAAAAAATACATTTTTGAGTCTCTCACGCATGGCTTCTCCGTTTTAGGTTTACACATATGACTCCGCCATTAGAGTCTCTCACGCATGGCTTCTCCGTGTTAGTTTTACACAGACGGATCCGCCATTAGAGTCTCTCACGCATGGCTTCTCCGTTTTAGGTTTACACTTATGACTCCGCCATTAGAGTCTCTCACGCATGGCTTCTCCGTTTTAGGTTTACACTTATGACTCCGCCATTAGAGTCTCCCACGCATGGCTTCTCCGTTTTAGGTTACACATATGACTCCGCCATTAGAGTCTCTCACGCATGGCTTCTCCATGTGAGTTTTACACATACGACTCCGCCATTAGTCTCTCACGCCTGGCTTCTCCGTTTTAGGTTGGCACATATGACTCCGCCATTAGAATCTCTCACGCATGGCTGCTCCGTTTTAGGTTTACACATATGACTCCGCCATCTGAGTCTCACGCATGGCTTCTCCGTTTTAGGTTTCCACATATGACTCCGCCATTAGAGTCTCTCACGCATGGCTTCTCCGTTTTAGGTTACACATATGACTCCGCCATTAGAGTCTCTCACGCATGGCTCCGCCATTAGAGTCTCTCACGCATGGCTTCTCAGTTTTAGGTTACACATATGACTCCGTCATTAGAGTCTCTCACGCATGGCTTCTCAATGTGAGTTTTACACATACGAGTCCGTCATTAGTCTCTCACGCCTGGCTTCTCCGTTTTAGGTTGGCACATGTGACTCCGTCATTAGAATCTCTCACGCATGGCTGCTCCGTTTTAGGTTACACATATGACTCCGCCATTAGAGTCTCTCACGCATGGCTTCTCAATGTGAGTTTTACACATACGAGTCCGTCATTAGTCTCTCACGCCTGGCTTCTCCGTTTTAGGTTTCCACATATGACTCCGCCATTAGAGTCTCTCACGCATGGCTTCTCCGTTTTAGGTTACACATATGACTCCGCCATTAGAGTCTCTCACGCATGGCTTCTCAATGTGAGTTTTACACATACGAGTCCGCCATTAGTCTCTCACGCCTGGCTTCTCCGTTTTAGGTTGGCACATGTGACTCCGTCATTAGAATCTCTCACGCATGGCTTCTCCGTTTTAGGTTACACGTATGACTCCGCCATTAGAGTCTCTCACGCATGGCTTCTCCGTTTTAGGTTACACAAATGACTCCGCCATCTGAGTCTCTCACGCATGGCTTCTCCGTTTTAGTTTTACACATATGACTCCGCCATTAGAGTCCCTCACGCAGAGCTTCTCCGTTTTAGTTTTACACATATGACTCCGCCATTAGAGTCCCTCACGCAGAGCTTCTCCGTTTTAGTTTTACACATATGACTCCGCCATTAGTCTCTCACGCATGGCTTCTCCGCTTTAGGTTTACACACAGGACTCCGCCATTAGAGTCTCTCACGCATGGAGATTAAAAAAAAAAAAAAAAAAAGGGGGCCTATCACTCACCTATTGGGCTTTGTCAGGATTTTTGCCACTCTCAATTAAACTTGTCCTATAGCATTGTTAACTATACATGGCAGGTATTCAGCACCATTGGTACAGGCTACATCCGGACCTACCGCCACTCTTCTCCGCCCACCCGATCAAAGCGGCGTTGAAGGGTTTGCGCAAGATGTCTGTTGTGAAACGACATGGGCGTCAGCCATTTACCGGTAGCTTGTTCAGGCCGTGACAGGCAAACTGCAGGGGCAAACCGTTCGGGCCACAGGTTAGCGCTCTGGTAGAAACAGCCTTGTACCTGGCCTTCCATGGATTCCTCAGGTCAGGCGAGCTCATGGGCACCAATACGCTGGCTGGGTGCCTGCGGAAAGGTCAGCTCATCCGGCGCGGGTCCATCTATGTCCTCACCTTGGCCTCGTCCAAGACGTCACGGCCGGGGCAACCAGTGGCGGTCAGATACTTTCCCACGGACAGCAGATGGTGTCCGGTGCAGGCCTTGGAGGCTTGGCTCATAGTATTTAGTCCAAGCGGCATGTTCTCCCGTACTCGAACTAGGCAATGCCCGGCTAACCACCGCGGCCTTTCTTACGTACATTCAGGTTAGTTGACAGGTTCAGGGGTCGGTCCTCGCTGGATCACAGGACATTCCTTCCGCATGGGCGCGGCAGCAATGGCGTCCATGCATTAGGTGCCAGTACATGTCATCAAACGGTTGGGTCGTCGCAGTTCCGCGTGTTCCATGCGTAATATCCCGGATCCTTATACGAAATATCATTGGCTTTCGAGTTTTGGTCTGTAGTTTCTGCTATCAAGTTTTCTAACTCCTATGCATGGTTCTTTTGGCCCCTTTAGGCTACCCTTCGATAAGCAGTTCCGGCATAACTCTGCTGCTTCTAGGTTGGGGGGGTGGAGTATAGGCTTAGGTAGGGTACCCTCTCAGCATGAGCCGATCCGAGCACAAGTGGTAGGCAATTAAGAGTGCCGCATTTGTGTGAGGGGAGGCGGGGCGTTCACTATTTAAACCTGGCCCTCCTCCCCCCACTTGTCGGTTCGAACGATTTCAACCCACCCAGGAGCCCTCCCTTCTTTCAGGTCTCATCATTGGGGTAGCCCCCTTTAGGCTACCCTTCGATAAGCAGTTCCGGCATAACTCTGCTGCTTCTAGGTTGGGGGGGTGGAGTATAGGCTTAGGTAGGGTACCCTCTCAGCATGAGCCGATCCGAGCACAAATAAACTTATCTCGCTTGCTCCAGATGGCGCTGCAGTTCCAGGGCTTCTTGCTCCCACATGGTTTCTTCCGGGTCCCGCTGTGTACTGTGACCTGACGGCGCACAGCATCAGGTCGTAGTGCGTGCCTACATGCATCACGTCCTGGTCGCTGTACGTGTCAGGACAGAGAGCAGGACACAGAAAATACGGTATTCTCTGGCAGGGGGTCATATGAAATGATCACGGGGCCGTATGTGGCCCGTGGACCAGAGGTTACCCACCCCTGCTTTAAGTGAATGCTTCTCTTACTTCACCTCATTAACTTTACTTTTTCCTGGATTTCTTGGATTTTGGGAACCCTTGTGAGATCTCAAGTCCTGATTTACACTTGGTGTTACTGGTGCTGCAGAGATTGAGGAACGTGCCCTATTACCTGTGCTTTGCTCAGGCAGTTCTCCCTTGCAGCTCAAAGCACTGCCTATAATGCATCAATGGGATATTTTGCCTGACCACTGTATAATCCAAAAAATAATCATCCAGACCTGTAAGCATTATTGCTTTAATGAATGTGAAGCAACTGTGTTTGCAGCTCCTCTGCAGAGTCATGTCCTTCCATTCTTACAGAATACAACCCTTGTGTATAGTCCCATCCTGCAGTCATGTGTTACTCACTCCCTCTGCTCCCACTTTATATATGAAGATCTCTAACACTAATCCTGTCCATGGATATTAGTATCTATTACAGATTCAAGTGGTATCTGGCTGTGGTCTCATGTCTATAGGTGGATCCCAACCACCCCCTACGGTCATCGAAATGGGAAGTGAATTGTACCCAGCTTTTATTTGTCCAATACTTGTTGCCTGTGAACCTCAGCCGCGTATTTCCTTAGCTCCATACAATAAGCGTGCATGCGCACCATGTTAAATGGGTTTTCCAAGGTTGTAAACAGCAGAGGTGGTATAAAAAAAGAAAAAGAAAAAACCCTATTAACCTTTTAATTGCTGTACTGCAGCTGTGGTCCCTACCACTCCGGTCCCCACTAGGTCTGCAGCAGTCATATGCCATTCATCATTCTTATGACTGCTGCAGCCAGTCACAGGACTCAGCAGTCACGTACGCATGGATTGCATGTGACCGTGGATTGCAGCCGCATTAAAGTGGTTGTCCCATGAAAAATATTCTGCAGTTTTCAAACCAGTATCTAGATTTGAGTACTTTTGTAATTGCACGTAATTACAAATTTAGTATACCCACAGAGTTATTCAGTAAAATCTATTTGTATAGTGCCACCTGCTGTTTGTTCATTTTCCTTTTTCTCTGTCCACCTCGCTGAGGTGGATGCACATGCTCAGTTCCATCCTTTAACTGCCTCCTGATCTGTGATAGGGAGAGAACAATCCAAAGGAGAGACACCACTACTTACTGAACCACTTTTGGTAATTCCAGTGTTGAGCCCTAGACCGTCGGGTTCCAAGTGGATATAAGATGAAGAGAAGACCGCGGCACTCAATGTCTTCACAATAATTGCAGTTTATTCACCAACTGTATGATAGCGAGAGAAGTACAGCAGAAAGGACACGCTCCCTGAGCTGCATCAGAAAGGACATTCCCCCACAGCTGCCAGCTTGATATAAATCCTGCAGAGTAATGAATGGGAAGAGCCCTGGACCCATGTGAAGTACAGAGTTGGTTCTGTCTTTGTTAAAAAGAGATTGTCATGTACTATATGATGTTTGACTTTCATTTTTTATTTACATTAATTATGGAAAACCCCTACAACAATTAACAACATATGACCTCTGCAGTCAAATAAGGGAGTGGAGTGGATGGGACTTGAGCCACAGGACATTTAGAAGTCAAGCAATTTTTTTTCTTTATCTTATACCACCCCCTGTTCTGCACCAATTCTTAAAAAACCTTGGAAAATCATTTTAATGGAGGAGTTAGGAGCTGGCTGAAAGATTGCTGCTGGCACTGTGACCACTTGTGGATGACTTGTAAATCATAGAGAATTAGGAATTCTAAGCTGATGTCCTGTTTACATAAACATTAAAATACATAAAATGCACCTCTAATTATAAACAACTTTCCATAACTCAGCAGTACAAGAGGTAATAAGAAACTTTGAAATTTATATTATTATAGAAAAAGGCTTCTTTCTCCTCTTATCTGACTTCTGCACCCTTCACGCACTCTTAGTTCACTGATATAATCCATATACTAGAGAGGAGATGAATTATCTGCATCACTGATCAGGTTACAGCTGCTTCCTATAGAAGTCTATGGAAAGGGTAGTAGGAGGAGCAAGCAACGGCATACAGAGAGACACAGGCACTGCTGCCGGCTCTCAACGTTTTAGACTAAAATTGTACCTAGACATACAGTATCTCACTACAAAAACACGCGCTGTGATATTGCCGTCCATAGAAATGCATAGATTTGCTTGAAAATCTCTTCAAACTCAGTCAAGCGATTTACTAGTTATTTTTTAAAATAGCTACGTGCTGGAACTTCAGGGTGATTTTATACAGTAGTTGCTATTTTTGCTTCTTCTTAAAGAGGACCTTTCATGGAGCTGAGCTTTTTTTTTCTCCCTGGCGGTGACCTTCTTCGCTGTGATTGGATCGCGGCACAACCAGGGAGAAGGAGACGCCCATTGAGAAACCCTGGCTTCCCCTCCTCCCTGTACCGATGCTCAGTATTAACATACTGAGCAGTAAAACTGCAGGGGGCACAGTGGGGCGTAGGAGCCATATTTAAAAAAATCAGGCAGGGTGGCAGCATCAGCAAGTAAAGGTATTTATCTCAATTAATAAAAAAAAACATGAAAGGTCCTCTTTAAAGTACCGTGAAAGTCATTTGGATATCTATTGCAAATAGCTCATTTAGGTTACATTACATGGAGAAAGGTCTTTAGCCCAATACTTACTTTCTCACCCCGGTGCAGAATTCACAGCTACACTCCTCAGTTCTTCTGTAAAATGTACTCCATGCTGCTGCTGCTTATGAAGGTGCACTAAAGAGAGATAGGGGTGCAGGATCTTCTCTTCTGTGTTTGTGCTGTGCATGTAGACATCATAGCACCAGACTCCTGCTCCCTTTTCCCCCTTCCCTCTCCATAGCCATCTGTGGGCAGCATATGTAACCTGATCTCTCAGGGATGTTGAAAATTCATGGCTGCCTCAGATTTTGTTGTGATGAGGATGAAAGTAGTAATTTTTTATGTAATGAAATAGAGTATATTACAAAGCCTCCTATCACAACTTGGAGGTACACCTAACTAAGGGAAGCAAAAAACTGGTGACACGTTGCCTTTCGAAGGCTAACCATACAGTATACAGTTATACCATACCCTCCTATTTGCAGTGAATCACTAAAAAACCTAAATACCTGTTTGATTCACTGTTTAAAGGGTTTCTACCACCACATTTTGACCTAATTAGCTGTCAGACACTAGCGATCTGCTAGTGTCTGCTGTACCTAACCATGCTATTGTAATTCCTTTCTCTACAGCGGTTACCCTAAAAAACATAGTTTTATTGGTATGCAAATGAGCCTCTAGGTGCTATGGGGGCATCTTTTCAGCACCTAGAGGCTCCGTCCACTCACCATTTCTGCCGCCCAGTGCGCTCCAGCCCGCCCCTCTGCTCTAGATTGACAGCCTACTCGCGCCTGCGCCGTGTGCTTCTGTATTCGGCGCAGGCGCAGTGACTGTTGGACTGCTCCCTGCGCCGTAATCGGCGCAGGCGCAGTGAAGATACCGGCGCAGGGAGACAGTCACTGCGCCTGCGCCGAATACAGAAGCACGCGGCGCAGAGGAGCGGGCTGGAGCGCGCTGGGCGGCAGAAATGGTGAGTGGACGGAGCCTCTAGGTGCTGAAAAGAGGCCCCCATAGCACCTAGAGGCTCATTTGCATACCAATAAAACTACGTTTTTTAGGGTAACCGCTGCAGAGAAAGGAATTACAATAGCATGGTTAGGTACAGCAGACACTAGCAGATCGCTAGTGTCTGACAGCTAATTAGGTCAAAATCTGGTGGTAGAAACCCTTTAATAGAACACTATGGACATTGTGATTACGTTTCTGACCATTTTAAAGATAACTGCTTGCTGTCATACTATTTACACTCATATGTCGAAAGCTACTCAAAATTTCTTAAACATTTAGCATTTTTACACCACTCACCCTAGTTTTGAAAAGTGGGTGGGAAGCGGAGCTGTGTTAACCTGTTGAGCCTACTTAAAACAAATTTTCAACTGAGACTTTTTTTAAAAGTCCCTCAAGATTTTCTCCGTCTTACTCCAGTAATGGGGTGGCATAGAAAGTGGGGTAACATCTCAAGCCAGAAGTGTTACACTTAACGTGGTATAATACTGATGACTTATCCTCAGGATAGGTCATCAATATCAAATCGGAGGTGGTCCAACTCCTGGGACCCCCGCTGATCAGCTGTTTGTCACTGTGCTCATGTGAGCACTGCATCTTCTTCAGATTTTAACTAAACACCATCTCCCTTGTAGTGGACCTCTGCCGATCTGACATTCATGACATATCTTCAAGATGGCTCATCAATATTATACTATTACACAAAGGGATTATCCCATGATTAAAGGGGTTATCCAAGACTAAACTTTTTCTAACAGACCTCTTCATAGTCGCTGGACCCACAGTGGGCTTCATAGTTACCTGGTCCCCACCGCTGGATTATGCTGCATCGATTCATGGCCGTCTCTATAGGTCCCCTGTCTCTGAGAATTAACATCCTGTTGACGGTTATTACGTGACTGCTGCAGCCAGTCACTGGACGCAACAGTGACCTGTCACCCATGCAGTACGTCTCCCAGCAGACAAAATATAGCTTTCTAACAAAGCTAGAACCAGCCCTGTACCTCAGATGGATCCAAAGATCTCCCCATTCATTGCTCTAATTGTTCTGTTAAATTTATTTCAAATTGGCAGCCGTAGAGGCATGTTCTCTCTCAAGGGGTGTGTCCTGTAACTGGCACAGCTTCTAATGGAAGATATGGATGGTGGCAGGGTGGCAGTTGAAGGATGGAACTGAGCATGTGCGTCCACCTCAGCAAAGTGGACAGAGGGATGAGGAAAATAACAAACAGCAGGTGGTTCTATACAGATACATTTTATTGAATACGTCTGTGGCTATACAAAATGTTTGATTACATGCAATTGCGAAAGTATTTAAATGTAGAATATTTTACAGGAAAAACCCCTTTAAAGGTGCACCAAATTTATCTAACATTGTGTGATATTTAATAAATGTGCCCTAAGTTATGCAGAAACTGACTTTAAATATGCCAGAATGAAGCAGGGACTAACATAGTCATTCACTGTGAAGCGGCTCAGTTTTGTGTGTCCGTTATCATATGTTTTTTTGAGACACATGCACACTCAGTCTAAGTAGTAGTTATGTGATATTGATGAAGGCGCGGTGCACTCACCTACAGACCGCACTCATCCGCAGTGTTATTCACTCTTTGCAGTATTAATCACTTCCTGGCTTTGCTCCTTTACATCAACAGCAGCAATTTGTTGCCTGCATCTGGGGAACTTTTGGAATTTGCATTTATATTGGCAACTTATGCTTTACTGTGTCGAGGTGGCAGCAGCGGCTGTTGCCGCTGGAAAGATGCCACCTACTGTCACCTGTCTCTCAACATTCCCAGCCCCAGACACGGTCTGGCCTGCCAGGAGATATGAAATGTGTTTTTGCTCTCCAGGACATTTCTGGACATTGCAGGGGCAACGCTCCCTGCTTACAACGAAACATAAACCTGTCTAATAGGTGCAATAACCCCCCTTCCAGGGCCGAGGAGGGGTGAAGGGCTCCTAGATAAATAGCCCTGACACATGAGCAATGTGTTACCCGCTGATAAGTGGGTATGTAATCCTTGTGAGGAGAGGCGTACTCATTATACAAGGAGCCCAAGATTCCTATCAGTGCAGGCCTCAGTATGTAATCACTGCCCGCTTTGAAATCGCAGGACGGACCTGTAGATGTTCACAATGAAATCCGCTTTCTCACGGGAGCAGAGGGGGCATTTATATACACAGGCTAATGTAGATATGTAAATGAAGCCGCCGGGTCCATACAGCCTCTGTGAATAACACAAATTAGATCAATATGCAGCTGGCATTAGTATGCCATTAGAAAATAATCTCCGGAGACGGAGGCTGCGGTATCCAATCCTTTCCTCTGTGATACAGTCTCTGAGAACCATGCGGCACTACATAAATATCTTGGTTGTCTCATAAGTGTTGGACAAGTCACCCGTAGTAGTTTCCAAGATGCTAATATACTAGCTTTGCTGGACACTCAACAGTATTATAGTAGTTATATTTTTGTACATAGGAGGCAGTATTATAGTAGTTATATTCTTGTACATAGGAGCAGTATTATAGTAGTTATATTCTTGTATATAGGGAGCAGTTTTATAGTATATTCTTGTATATACTGTAGGAGGCAGTATTATAGTAGTTATATTCTTGTACATAGGGAGCAGTATTATAGTAAATATATTCTTGTACATGGGAGGCAGTATTATAGTAGTTATATTCTTGTACATAGGGACAGTATTATAGTAGTTATATTCTTGTACATAGGGACAGTATTATAGTAGTTATATTGGGTACATTGGGACAGTATTATAGGAGTTATATTCTTGTACATAGAGGTAGTATTATAGTAGTTAAATTCTTGTCTATAAGAGACAGTATTCAAGTAGTTATTTTATCCATAGGGATAGTATTATAGTAATTATATTCATGTCCACAAAAGGCAATATTATAGTAGTAATATTCTTGTACATGAAGGGCAGTATTATTGTACATGAATGGCAGTATTATAGTAGTTATATTATCCATATTTGGCAGTGTTTTAGTAGTTATATTCTTGTACTTAAGGGGCATTAATGTAGTAATTATATTCTAAATAATATTTTAGTAGTTTTGCTCTATACATCGGTCACTTCTCTTCCCCTTAATGTGCTGCTTGCTGATGTATGTACAGTATTTATTGGATTGTTGTACTTACGCCCACTGATGAAGGTTTGCCTAACATGTTGCATTCATAGACTTAGGAATCTTTAATAAGTCGCTTAGCTTAATGTGCACTCTTGTCTCTGTAATTGTCAAACATGATTCTCTCCTATAAATATGTTTGTTTTAGAGGTGCAGAGGTAACTGTAGGTTTTTCCTTGTTTTATGGAGGGTCACACCATATTGATTGCGCACTCTTCACGCCCTATCTCCTGGGTGCCAGTGACAAATGGCTTCATTACAGACATTGCTTTATTCCACTTACAAGCATGAAATGAAACACAGAAAGGCCAGGCGTGCACAACGCCCACTAACACTGCACCTGTTCTGTAGCCACTCACCCAGGTCCCTCATCCAACACTGAACCAATAAAAAATCTTCTATGAATCTAAAAGACTTTTACCATCAATTGACCAAACAGGACATGGAATGAAAATGTTCATGTGTTGAAAGCAGTCGGTGCCTTTACTGGATAAAATCTGTATTTTTTTAGGTTGGAGGTTCTTGGATTGGTTGTATCACCTTCTATGGAGGATCCTTTAACATGAACCCAATATAACATTCTCTGCTCACAAGTCTTTATGCTATTCCACCTTCAATAAATGATGTAAATCAAATCTATAAATGAATATTAAATATGTTGTATCCAAATTTTGTAAACCTATTGTGAACTGAGGAATTCGTCAGTCGTACATCAGATCTATTAGGAAATGTAGAAAAGACTTTTGACTCTTGTAAGAAGTAGGACAACTGTATATGCTACACGTAATTCACAGTTACATTTTACCACAAATGATGTTACTGCATTTGATGACATCACAATATATATTCTGTGATGTATTGCCAGACGCATTACATCATAGTCCCATTATCATATACCAGCAGATCTAAGCACTTTGTGGTTTCCTGTTGGTCCTTCCCACATAAGTAGCCCAAGGTCATTTGTATCCCTTGCATCTTGCATAGCTACCCACTTGCATGGGTTTTATATAAATGACAGCTTTTAGCTATATTATCAAATCCTTTTTTTTTCCTTTAGAAGTTAATACCGGAGACTTTTCACATGCACTTATCTACTTCCTTCCAAAGAAATAGCATGTACGTTTCACCAAACCAAGTGGGCATGTTAAAGGGTTGGTCCAGGGAGATCGTTAAAAATAACAAAGAAGCATTAATCACCTCCACCGATCCCCCACCACTGCTGTTCCAAAGCTGCTTTGATCCCATCTACTCTGTCATTCACAAACGCTGGGAAAGGCCCCATCAGCCAATCATGGACTGAGGTTGGTCACCGCTAAGGTCAATGATTGGATGAGCAGGCCTTTCTTATCCTTTTTGGGTATGTCATGCTGCCACAGGAAATGCAAATTGGGGGGAATGGCAGCATCGGTGGATCAGTGGACGTGAGTAAAGCTTCTTTGTTATTTTCAACTTTTGGGAGTCAGGCTAATTTAAGCTAAATAATACTTTATAACACACTTGTAATTTCAGTGCAAAAATTATTTATTGTAATCTTAGCTTTTGGCATTTAGCGCCACCGGTCACCAGATTCCAAGTGTCTCCTTATCATTGCAATACACTTTGTTCACCATTATGTCCCATGACTTCACTAAGGACGTCACTAAGGACAAAGCTGACATATTAGAGGTTTCTCCTCTGGGGTGGGAATTGTAAGAATTTAAAATGATTAATGAATGTCACTTTAGTATTTTCACTGTGATCCCTTTATACTAGCAAGAGTAAAGCACAAAACTCAGTCACATGAAGCATAACACAAATTCTCATCCATGTGTCTTTTTTGTTTCTTCTGCCATTGTCACCGTTTTGTATCTGAGGGACATGAAAAGTCTCCCCTGGGTTGGCATCTCGTTGTCTCGCTTTATTCTGCTTATTTGATCTTTAAAGTCACCAGATGAAGCAACGTGTCGGCTGTGCAGACCCTATCTCTAACCGGGATCAAAAGGAATGGTTAGGCTGGTGTCGAGGGAGCCTGGAATATTTATCTCTCGAGCACAACCAGCTGTATACCGTGTAATGATCTCACCGCTCCAGCGCTTCACCGGGAATTGCTGCTTCATTTTTTATTTTATTTTTTTGCCTAGTTAATTTTATGTACATTTCATTTCAGGGCATATAGAGCTTTGTGTCCGTGGTATGTTCATTGTCTCGACCGGCCTTTAAACATATTGGGAAACAGGCATTTCCCACAATTGTGGGGCACAAAAATTATCTTATATTTCTACAATTGTTATATTAATCATAGAGAGGTTGAAATGAGATGCAGGGCCGATCCTACACGGGGTGCAGTGGGTGCCCCGCACCCCAGCGCTGTCACCCGAAAGGCGCCGAGCGCAGGGCCGGACTGGCCTGCCGGGATAGCGGGAAATTTCCCGGTGGGCCGGCAAGCCTGAGTGCCGCAAGGCCGCGGCCCTGGTGACAAGTGGGGGCGGCCGCGGCCGGCGGCAGGGCAGAGCAGGAGATGAGCGCCTCCATTGCGGAAGCGCTCATCTCCATAGTCATCTGTATTGCCGTCCTCAGGACGGCAATACAGATGCCTGTGCTGTGGCAGAGGAGGGAGAGGTGTGTCCCCTCCTGTTCCTCTGATAGGCTGCCGGCTTAGTGCTGGCAGCCTATCAGAGGCCGGTGCAGGCGGCGCGATGACGTCATCGCGTCGCCTGAGCCGTATAGCGAGGGACACAGACGGAAGAGGCGGCCTGCATCGCATCGCATTGCTGGAGGTAAGTATAAGTGTATTATTTTTTTTTATTTTTTTATATAGGTACAATACTGGGCTGGCACATGATAAGGGGGGCTACTGGGCTGGCACATAAGGGGGGACTACTGGGCTGGCACATGATAAGGGGGGCTACTGGGCTGGCACATGATAAGGGGGGACTACTGGGCTGGCACATGATAAGGGGGGACTACTGGGCTGGCACATGATAAGGGGGGGCTACTGGCACATGATATGGGGGGCTACTGGCACATGATATGGGGGCACTCTGGCTACTGGCACATGATAATGGGGGGGATCTGGCTACTGGCACATGATATGGGGGGGGGGCTCTGGCTACTGGCACATGATAAGGGGGGGGCTCTGGCTACTGGCACATGATATGGGGGGCTACTGGCACATGATAAGGGGGGCTACTGGCACATGATAAGGGGGCTACTGGCACATGATAAGGGGGTCTACTGGCACATGATAAGGGGGGCTACTGGCACATAGGGGGGCTACTGGCACATGATATGGGGGGGCTCTGGCTACTGGCACATGATATGGGGGGGCTCTGGCTACTGGCACATGACATTTATTTTGACTTGTCAAAGCCGTTGACTAAGTTATTGTCAAAGCAAATTGGTGGGGCTGAAGTTGGGGGCTTGTTGCCATAGAAACATTGTAAAGGGGAGGAGTTAGTAAGATAACCACGCCCATGTGGGGGCGCCAGAAATATTTCTGCACCCAGGCGCCTGTGACCCTAGGATCGGCCCTGATGAGATGGTCACTTACACTAGTGGTGTATAGAGAGGCAGCAATTACAACTGGGCCGCTGAGCTTAGCATATCAAAACTATGACACCATAAGAGAGTTTGATAGGGGCTTCATCACATATCACGCTAAATAGTAATCTCAATGGAACATATCTAGATCTTGTGTATAACCTATACATTGTAATAAATATTGTATTGTATATTTATTATGGTGTAAAACAGAATTGTAAATACACTTTTACAGTAGAATAATGCACAGAAGTACAAAGTAAGGATAATACACAAAATACATCACATACATATTGGATGGGCACATGTAACACTTGATAATAGTCAGTGATGAAGAATGGAAGACCGAACAAAAATAAAGCATTAACATGAACTAACTGATACTGTGTCCATCTGTAACCAGTCCGAAGAAGGACTACTGTGCAATGAAAAGGGATTTTCTGGGAGTAGAAAACTGATGACCACTCATTATGACCACTGTAAGATGGAAGATCCTTCTATCTTCATTCAGCAGGATCTGCGCTGACGTCACAGCGCTCACCATGTGGTGAGCGCGATGACTTCAGCGCAGGTCCTTTTTCTGAAGAAAGAAGACGATAACGGCTGCGCGATCAAGTGGATGAGGTGAGTCATTTTTTTTATTATTTTTTTACTTCAAGGGACATTTTACTTAGCATTCTGTATTAAAGAATGCTATTATTTTCCATTATAACCATGTTATAATGGAAAATAATAAAGTGAATGGACCTCATCCCTATTTATTATCATCTCCTTAGCAACCATCCGTGAAAATCGCATAGCATCCGCACTTGCTTGCGGATGCTATGCGATTTTCACGCAGCCCCAATTCACTTCTATGGGGGCTTGTGTTGCCTTAAAAAAACGCAGCATATAGAACCTGCTGCGATTTTCATGCAACGCACAAGGGATGCGTGAAAAACATCGCTCATGTACACAACCCCATTGAAATGAATGGGTCAGGATTCAGTGCGGATGCAATGCGTTCACGTCACACATTGCACCCGCACAGAATTCTTGCTGGTGCGAAAGGGGCCTAAGGGAAACCATTGAAAATATGAGTTATGATGTCCTTCAAACTCCTATTAATCATCTTTGTCACTACAAAGCTCCCTAGGCAGAGTCTGATTCAAGTTATTGAAGATACCGCTGCTGGGTTTTCATAGATCCGGAAGTATACAGAGTGAGATTAGGAGGTCACAGGGGGATGCATCGGAAAAAGTGTATCTATAGGGGATGGACATGAGCCAATGAATCTGGACCCAGCTTTACAGGATTATCAGCACTTTACTTTAACTTTCAGTCCATTGGTTCAGTTATTGGTTTTGTGACCGCAAAGTGGCTGCTTGCATTTTTTTCAATATGGTAACCCTAGAAAGTCAAATGGACACCATGGAAAGTCACATTTGAATAGTACAACTTTGCCATAGTTTTCTGTGAACCTAGAAAACTGGAGTGAATCCAATATATGATCAGTCTTCGTAGTATTTTAGTCGTCTAGGCTCTGGATGCGTTGTGTGCCAAGTATCGCAGGTTACAATAAATAGGATAATAGAGCCGTAGATTAATGGAATTTGTCTACAACTCATCAATACTACACGTCTCGTGTCTGGGCAGGATATACAGGGAACATGCCTGTTAGCCATATTAATGTCATCACAACGCTTTGGCATATTATATATATTACGCTCATTGTATCCCAGAGCCAGCGTGCCGCACACATTGCACGGTTTCCTTTCCGTTTTCCATTGCAATGTTGCCATAAGATGTAATCATGTTACAGAAGCAGAGCACAGAGCGTAACCCTCTCAATTATACTGATGAAGAGAAGGCTCATTGTTTGCCCCCTCAACAAACAACGAGTCAAGGATCAAATTAACTTTTGCACACTTCATTATGGGATCCCCCTCGACTCCCCCTTCCCCCCTCCTCACCCTTAGGGCAAAGCTGTCTGTGCAGGCTGAATCAAGATTTCTGGTTATTGGGCAATTAATCTCAACACTTTACAAGCCAACTGGCCTTTGTGTGCCTCTGAATGGGGAAATCATTTGGTGGAAGAGCAGGCAGCTCCGGCTCAGGGTCTGTAAAACCTGATAAGGAGGACGACGTGAAAACCCATTCAGTGCCCAAGCACAGACCTGCTTTTGTGATGATATCACGGTGACTGGGCCATTCGTTCTTCCTCTCATTTTTTTTTTTTTGTCTCGCACTAGAACGCCTCACCCCATGTGTTGCCCGTATCCATCTGTTTGCACCAGACAACCCCCCAGGGATGTAGAAAAGAAAGGGGTCGCAGGTCTTCTCCTTCTTATTGTTGAACATGTGGTGCTCCTTCCGTCTGTATGTTGTGGCCCTGTTTTTAATTTATGGCAATATATACATATTGTTACTGGGATGTCACATTGTTAGGATAATGGCAGATATGTACTATGTGTGGACACATCATGTCCCCTGATGAAGGTTTTAAAATAGGTAATTACCATATGGGCACAGACAGAACTGGGTCTAGGTGGGTAAAACAGAGTGCTACACTGTATAGTGGCCATGCTTGGTATTGCAGATGAACCCCATTCACTGGAAGTGGACTGAGCTGTGAGTAGGCCATGTGACCGATGAACATGATGTCCTAGGAAGAGGCCTAAGTGCTGTGGACTCCTCATACAGCTGACTGGCATGAGGTCCCAGGAGTCAGACCCCCACCGATCTCATATTGATGACTTATCCTGAGGATAAGCCATCAATATCAAAATCCTGGAGAACCCCTCTATAATAAAAATTTCCCATTGAAAGTTCGACTGGAAATGAATATGTCTGACTTTCACGTTAAAGGGGTAGAGAGGCATTTTCCATGAGGCATGTGCTATTGTACATTGCTTATTGCATGGATTTAACCGCTGGGACCTCCTGCTATCAAAATAGTGAAGTGACTCTAGCTAAAAGAGAGGGTTCCTAAATGGTGGACCACAAGTAAATTATACCTATAAAGGGCATATGTTAGCAGGACCAACCCTATTAAACCAGCCATAATTTCTGGTAGGGCTGACCCTGCTGATGAAAAACATACCTTTCTTCCCCTGTTTTTTTTTTATATGGAAATTAGGGCTTAAGTGCACTGAGGGCGGGCCCTAGCTACTCACTTACCTGCTCTGCTTCCCTGGACACTCCCCCTTCATTTGATTGACAGATCCAGGCAACCAGGTGTAGAGGGAAGCATAGTGAAGGAGCTAAGGTGCTGCAATTGGCTAGGACCCACCCTTGGAGCACTTAAGCCTTAATTTAAATATTTTTCAAAACACGTATTTCTCCTAAATGCAATTGGGGGAAGAAAGGTATGTTTTTAATTAGCAGGGTCAGCCCTGCTAATCACTATGGCTGGTTTAATAGGGTCAATCCTTCTGACAGATGGGTTTTCAAAAACAGATAACTTGTTAACATGCTCATTTAACCATTGTGTGGAGGAGAGGAACATGAATGACTTTCCAGTCTCCTCTGGCACCTCTTATCTTGGGTAGCCATAGATTGCAGACAACATAGTCATGGTTGGTAAATTTAATGATAGGCATCAGTGGGACCCACCAACAAATTTAAAAATCATCAAAAGAGGATCCAAAAACCCATAACACAGGTTTTATGTACCTATTGACTTGATTGTATTTATGGGTGAACTCAAAGTCTACAACTCTGAGGTTCAGAGAGCTCTACACCCCCTTCAGTTTAGGAATCAATAGGGGTCCCAGGTCTCTTTGATATGTGATAAAATGGCTTATTACAAATGACTTTTGGCTCTGACTCTAATTGGCTAGTTTTTTAAGAAATTCATTAGTTGATGCCACATATGTGCTGGACTCTTCCCTTCTACACACTTTGTGTGAATTAAATACAAAATGATCATTTTCATTCTGTACCTGACCAAAGAGCCTCTGGGAATAGTAGGAGGCACCTGTATGGGGCAGAAGAGAATAGTTTAAGAAGCTATTGATTTTCCTGCTTGGAACATTCAGCTTTACAGTGCTCGCCAAAAACTCAATAATCAATGGATTAAAGTATCACAATCTCACTCTGGGGAAGAGAAATAAGACACTTTCCCAAAGAGGATGACATTAGAAAAATACATACTGGCCACAGCAGAAAGAGTAATAAAACATAAGCCGTCCCTTTTTACGCCTGGGAGTTGTAGCTTTTGTTTGTTTGGCAGACATTAACTTTTTTTTCCCTCTAAAATCAGAAAATCCATTGTGTCCTGTGCTACAATTTATCCAGAATTTGAGGTTATTTTACACACATTTTTAGGCTTTGCCGATTGTCAAACCGACACAGAACACTGTGTAACACAACCCAACAATCACCAAAAATCCAGCGCTTATGGATTTATTGCAACTGTGACAACTTGCTGGTTGCAACGTGGCCACATGCGATAAAGGCACAGCGAACTTTGGTGGCAGAATGCTGGTTGCTGCCAAAGTCACCATGTAATGCCAGACTTAAATGGGTTATAGTTATCTTCCCATTCATTGCTCCATTTGCTCTGCTAGATTTATTTTAAGCTGGCATTTCAGGGGGTGTGTCCTTTCTCAGCGGGTGTGTCCTGTCTGCTGCCGCAAGTGGCAGTTGAAGGATGGAACTGAGCATGTGCGTCCACTTCAGTGAGGTGGACAGAGAAATCAGAAAAGAGCAAACAGCAGGTTTTTCTATAAATATACATTTAATTAACTTAATTGAGTTAAAAGTATTCAGATCCAGGTGCTGGTTTGAAAACTGTAGAATATTTTTCATGGGACAACCCCTTTAAAGTGCTTAGACAGTGTCAGACCAGAAACAGCTTTCAAGCTACACTGTAAAGTAGGCTGTATCAGAACCTGTATCAGAACCTAATATTCCCCCCCCCCCATTCCCCCACACCTGAACCAGCACAGTACTTCATTGAGAGGGAGGCTGGCACACCTTTTAAATTTGTGACATCTTGTGCTCTCCTTGTGCCAGAAGCCAAAATATATGCCAGCTATTGGCTGAAATCTACTACAATTTTTTGTTTTAAATTATATTAAACATGTCGGGTCGACGAGGCCCCTTCCCCATTCTGCTAATTCTGGCCCTTATTTTTTTTTTAAGAGAAAGGGCCCAACTGGCAGAAAATGTAAAGTCACCCATTTTTGTACAAATGGTCATTTGTGCAAAAACATTAAATTTTGTATGCCATAAATATGGCACACAGCTTTAGTCCATATACTCCCATGCCCATTGTTATGCACCTTACTGGAGAACATGTGGACTACCTTGGTTGGTCGAATTTCATCTTAGGGCTAAACCCAGGAGCGAAGTTTCAAGGGGCTCTCTGGGCTGCAGATAATGAAGACCTATGCTCCAGAAAGGTCATCAATATCAGCTCGATGGATGTCCAGCTACCGCCACCCCACCAATCAGCTGTGTCGGGTTGCCGCAGCACCAGAATCTATACAGTGTACAGAGCTGGAGACCGGCTGCTCTGTACATTGTGTAGTGGCCGTCCCAGGCTAACGGAATGGAAACTGAGCTGCAGTATGCCAGCATCGTAGACTGCACAGTGTACAGAGCCCTCTGCTTCCGCTCCATACCCTGTTAACCGCCTCTGGACATCCGCCTCACAGGACTTGTACAGCGGAAGTCCACAAATAAATTGTGCTCATGGGTGCAACAGGCACCATAGCTGCCGGGTTTCAAACAGCAAAGGACCAGGGCTAATGTGTGTGATGGATTATAATTTAGATTGTACACATTTAACCCTTCAGATGACGTGGTCAGTTGTGACCAAGAGATTTGGGAGCGCTAAAACTGGGAGCAGCGCACTTTCCGGCCCAGAAAGCTTTCTATAGTAGTAATAGGCCTATACAAGGCTTCCAGGCCTATTACTGGTATATTTAAATGGTGGCCTGCAGGTGGAAGCACTGCATTGGAATATACTGAATCCTATATTCTGTAATGGATAAAAATCCATTACAGAATACAAATTGCAATCTAATGATTGCATGTTATAGTCACCTAAGGGGAATTTTAAATATAATAGTTTTATAAATTGGTCTTTATTAAAAATGATGAGCCGTTTTCCCTGCACAGCTTTAAGTTTATCTACTAGCAGGATCTGTATTTTCTCTCTTTTCCATCAGGCAGGGAGCTGACGGGCTCCTTATCTGTGATCTCTGATCTTATAAACACTCATTAAAGCTCAATTCTTATCCTATTCATAAGAATATAGCTTAAATAAGTGTTTATGACATTTTAGTAATTTACAGATAAGGGTTATTAGATAACTGGCACAAAGTAAACTTAGCATTCACACAACTAGAAAAACTGTTAACCCTTTGTGACAGAACGGCTCAATATTTTTAATAAAGGCCAACTGATTTATTTTTAGCCCAAAATGAGTAAAGTGCAATCATAAAAAATTGTCCCCAAAGCTTTACATAGCCTTTAACAATTAAAATATAAAATTTATATATCCTGTATGGTGAACACCATAAGGAAAAACAAAACAAAATGGCCGCTGTTTTTTCGCTTCGCTTCCCCAAAAAAAGTTGAATAAAAAGTGATCAAAAAGTCATACACGCTCCAATGATATCACAAAAAAAAATACAGATCACTGCACAACAAAATTAGCCCTGACACAACTCCATTGGCAAAAAAAAGTTATTGGGGTCAGTATATGGTGGGGAAAAAAAAGAAAAAATTATTTTAAAAAAATTATTTTTTAGTTTTTTTTCAGTATTAAAAACACAAGAAAAACTATGCAAATGTTGTATTGCTGTAGTTTTACTGACCAGGAGAATGAAGGGAACAGGTCAGTTTTACTCCACAGGGGGAAAAAAAAAAGACCTGTGGCAGAATTAATTTTTTTTCCAATTCTACCCCATTTGGAACTTTTTTCCATCTTCCCACTACATTGAATGCAATATTAAATGGAGCTATTAGAAAGTTCCACTTGTCCCACAAAAAACAAGCCCTCATTGGGGTATTCGAACAGAAAAATAAAAAAGTTATGGCTCTGGGAAAGCAGGGAGTAAAAAGCAAAAATGGAATATCGCCCAGGGGTTAATTCCAGGGATGTGTCAGCCTGTAACAGCTGATCGGTTGGGGTTCTGGGTATAGAACGCCCACAATTTGAAACTGATGACCTATCTGTGGGCTGGGCAACCCCTTTAAGGAATTATCCGCTATTCACACGTTAACCCCTACACAGAGATCTAAACTGCTGGGAATGCCAAGGTTGCTATCCCTGGCAGTAGTCTCCCTTAGAAAAACCTGATGTGAATAGTGCAGATGATACCAGAATATAGTAAAAAGGATAGGATAGGCAGTTCTAGCGCAATGGTAGTCAGACGGTTGGTCAGGACAGGCAGTAGACTTGTAGACAAGGTCAGAGGACAAGCCAGGTCAGAGCCAAGAACAAGGATGAGAAGCACACCTTATGAGCTACTGACACCAAAAGGATCATATTCCTCAGGCACAAGAGACCTGTGCCGGGTGCACAGTGCTTGTATATTGTAGGGAGAATGTCTGTAGAGTATACAGTTGTGCAGTGTGTATATAAGTCATTAGAGTGTGTCTGCAGTGTGTTTATATGTTTGTGCACTATGTGCACAGAGGTTTGTACAGAGTGCGTGTGGAGTATATACAGTTGTACAGCATTTTTACATAGGTGTGTTTATACAGATGTGCAATAATTTATACCGTATATACAGTTGTAAAGTATGTATGCTGGTGTACAGAATGTCTAGAAAGTACACTTGTTTGCAGTTATTTTGAGGCATGCATACTGTGTATACAGGTGTGGCTGAAGTGCATACATATGTGTAGTACTTGTATACAGGTGTGCAGACTGCAGTATGTATATAGGTTTGCCTGGAGTAGATGCAGGTGTGCAGTGTGTGTCTGAAGGGTATGCAGGTGTGCACAGTGTGTGTATATGAATGTATAATGCTTGGAATATATGCAAATGTGTAAACAGGTGTGCTAAATATGCATCTGGAGTGTGTAACCAGTTTTGGGATACATGATTACCGTATTCTTCAAACTATAAGACACACTTTTTCCCCCAGTCAGGAAAAAGTGGCAGTGCGTCTTATAGTCTGAATGCTAATGACCGTTTCCATTATGGGTGTGGGGAGCAGTGAGGGAAGCTCTGCACAGTACTCACCCTCCCTGGTCTCCTTCTTGGCCCCCCTCTGCACCATGTCCTGAAGGTATACAGCGCCAGGACATAGTGCACATAGGCACGTACTATGACCTGACGTTGTGCAATGTCAGGTCACAGTGCAGTGTGCGCTGGAAGAAGACCAGGGAGCATTGAGTGGCAGCACCATTCGGAGCAAGCAAGGCAAGTTTATTTTTAACCTCTGATGGGGGTCTGATCTGAGGCCGATAGGGTCTATACTGGGGCTGATGGGGTCAGATCTGAGGCTGATGGGGTCTGTTCTGAGGCTGATGGGGTCTGTTCTGAGGCTGACGGGGTCTGTTCTGAGGCTAATGGGATGTGATCTGAGGCTGAAGGGGTGTGATCTAAGGCTGAAGGGATGTGATCTGAGGCTGATGGGGTGTGATCTGAGGCTGATGGGGTGTGATCTGAGGCTGAAGGGGTCTGATTTGAGGCTGAAGGGGTCTAATCTGAGGCTATGGAGTCTGATCTGAAGCTGATGGGGTCCTATCTGAGGCTGATGGGGGTCTGATCTGAGCCTGATGGGGGTCTGATCTGAGCCTGATGGCGGTCTGATCTGAGCCTGATGGGGGTCTGATCTGAGCCTGATGGGGGTCTGATCTGAGCCTGATGGGGGTCTGATCTGAGCCTGATGGGGGTCTGATCTGAGCCTGATGGGGGTCTGATCTGAGTCTGATGGGGGTCTGATCTGAATCTGATGGGGGTCTGATCTGAGTCTGATGGGGGTCTGATCTGAGTCTGATGGGGGTCTGATCTGAATCTGATGGGGGTCTGATATGAGTCTGATGGGAGTCTGATCTGAGTCTGAGGCTGCTGGAGCTTGGGGGTTTGATTTTGGAGTGTCATCTAAGGTCTGATGATGAATGGGATTCTGCTTAGGGGGTCTGCTCTGATTTTTTTTCTTACTTTGCTCCTCCAAATCCTAGGTACGTCTTATAATCCAGTGTGTACGATAAATACAGTAACTCTTCTGGAAAAGGGAACAAAACAGAAATTTTGCCATTGATTTTCCATTTAAAAACTCTGTACTGTTTCATGAGCAGCATAACTAACATGTTACTTTTATTCTATAAGTCTGTACAGTTACTGCAATATCAAATTAGTGTTGTTTTTTCATATTTTACTACTCTTGCATAGCAATGGCATGTAACATAAAAAAATATTCCCTGTTCTCTCTGTGTGCTGTGTATAGGAGACCAAATAGCAGCTAGTCTACACCCAGTAACTCAGGTAAAACTGAAAACCTAGACTGCAGGTGGAAAACGCTCCTAAAATTGCAGACTACAAGACATACATGGTCAGATATAGTGTTATTTCTCAGTTTATCCTGAAAAGTCGCCTGAAATGACAGTTACACTTTATATAACTTTCGTTCCAGGTGTGTGCGATGCAGCAGACAGGATGGGGATAATGTCAGACATTTCATATCTCCTGTGGTAATCGCCATGTGATTGTGATATCTACAGATGACTTAAATTCCCACCAATCAGAAAAGAGCATAAATATTTTGAATATCCAATAAGATCATGTTCTTTTTGACTGTGATGTCATCATACTGGCTTGAATTTCCAACAATCAGAGAGCAGTTTTATTTCAGAGAACCAATTTGGATGGTCCATAAGTCGTACTGACTGTGAGGTCATATAGCCGACTTGGATTTTCCACCAATCAGAGAGCAGCACTGGGTATAAACCGCTGCCAGCGCCTGCTCCGCCCATATTTGGTTATTGACTTGTGCGGTAGCCATTTGTTCCTTGTAAGGCTACTTTCACACTAGCGTTTTTCTTTTCCGGCGCTGAGTTCCATCCTAGGGGCTCAAATCCGGAAAAGAACTGATCAGATTTATCCTAATGCATTCTGAATGGAGAGTAATCCGTTCAGGATGCATCAGGATGTCTTCAGTTCAGTCTTTTTGACTGATCAGGCTTTTCAGAAAACCGTAGCATGTTGTATTTTTACCTCCGGCCAAAAATCCTGAACACTTTGACTGAACGCCGGATCTGGCCTTTTTCCCATTGACTTGCATTAACGCCGGATCCGGCGCCGTGTGTTCCGTCAAACCGTTTTCACCTTTTGCATGTTAAACTTGAAAAATGTAAAAAAAAAGTTAAAGTCCATAAATGGCGGATCCGTTTTTTTCCAATGCATTTTTTCATTGTGATCAAAATCCTAATCAGGATTCAAATGTAATCCGTTTTGACACGTTTTTCCGGATCCGGCGGGCAGTTTCGGTGTCGGAATTGAACGCCGGATTCAAACAACGCTAGTGTGAAAGTAGTCTAAACCTGTCAGAGAACGTCTCAGAGTGAGGAGCAGAGCCACAGCCAGGTGCAGCAGATCATCCAGAGCTGGCCTGAAGTTTCCAGTTGTCCGTATACACCGCTTTCTGAGGAAAGGGAATTAAGTGCCGATGCTCCAGTGTACCTGGCCGCTGTGATGGAGTATATGACCAAGGAGGTGTTGTTTGTTGCTGGGTTGCAAGCCCAGCTTTGGAAACACCACCGCATTATACCCTGTCACCTACAGATGGCAATGCATGCTGGGGAGGAACTGGACAAAGTGCTGAAAAATATTATCATGCCGCAGTGGGGCAATGTGCCTAAACTGCATATTGCACCCACCTGTTATGCCCAGATTGAAATCCTGCCTCCTACAGACCTCTAAAGGCCTCTCTTATTGACCCAACAGCCCTTTTAAGGGCCACCCATGTGTACCCAAGAAAGAGCTAATATCTGTGTTACTGTGTTTGTCTTATGAGTCTGTGTAAAAGGGAATGGCCCATGAACAGCATTTATCAGCTATCCACAGGACAGGAGATAAATGTATGATCGCTGGAGGTCTCACCGTTGGGATCCCCACTATCACAAGATCAGAGGTCCCAGAGTCTCCTGTGTGAATGGAGAGGTAGTGTGCACATGACCTCTGCTCCATTCACTTCTATAGGACTGCCGAGTACAGAACTTGATGCTCCATGGCAGAACCATAGATGTGAATGGCGCGTTTGTTATTCATGTTCACTATGTTTCTATTTACCGGGGACAGGGGTGCTTATATATCCCGATCTCATGATGGATGGGGGTTCTAGGGGTAAGACCCCAGCAATCATACATTTGTCCCCTATCCTGTGGCTATGTTGTTTTTGTGGCAATGGGGTAGGGCAAGCCCTAAGGGTGTGCAACCTGTGCAGCCACACAAAGCGCATCACCCTTCATTCCCAAAAGGAGTGGCAGACACCTGGTCACTGGGTCTATTACTCAGTACCCAGGAGCTCAATTGTATCTGTGCCCACAGGATGCAGATATAATTGAACATCCACCTCAGCATTGGCAGGACATGGAACCGTTTGGTCTCTCTTGTGATCCAGCCCTCTGTTGTGATGCAGGTGGTACGATGATAACAGGGCGCCACCTGCGACGCTCCGCAGATGCCAATCTGGCCTAAGAGGCCGAGACTGCATTGCTGGAGGACATTGTGGGGCCGGGAAAGGTGAGTATTATAAAGCAATGTATACTAAGGAACAGAGCCGTGAGTTATAGGGAACGGGGCACAAAGCCTTAGGGCACAGATCATTGGGCCACAGAGCATGGGAGCACAGAGCAGGTAGCGCTATATAAGGGGGCACAGAGCATGGGAGTATAGACCATTGGGATGCAGAGCATGGGGGCATAGAGCATTGGGGTACAGCGCATGAGCACACAGATCATTAGGGAACAGAGAATAGGGCACAAAAAATTGAGGCACATAAAATGGAGGTACAAAGCATTGGGGCAGAAATTATTTCAGCACAGAGAATTGGGGCACAGAGCATGAGGGCACATAATCATTGTGACACAGAAAACAGGGGCACAAAGCATTGAGATACAGAGAACTGGGGTACAAAGCATTGAGATACAGAGAACTGGGGTACAAAGCATTGAGATACATAGTACGGGGATACAAAGCATTGATGCACAGAATGGGGGCACAGAGCATTAGTGGACAGAGAATGGGGCACGGAGCATTTAGATAGGTCAGGGTCCAACCCCACCTCAGGGACTTGCACCTAGAAGACAGTGGGTAGCACAGTGGCTCAGTGGTTAGCACTGGTGCCTTGCAGCGCTGGGGTCCTAGGTTCAAATCTGACCAAGGACAACAACTGCATGAAGTTTGTATGTTCTCCGAGTGTTTGCGTGGGTTTCCTCCCGCACTTCTGACATACTGATAGGGAACTTAGATTGTGAGCCCCATTGGGGACAGTTGGATGCTAATGTCTGTAAAGTGCTGCAGAATATACACTCACCTAAAGAATTATTAGGATCACCTGTTTTATTTCTCATTAATGCAATTATCTAGTCATCCAATCACATGGCAGTTGCTTCAATGCATTTAGGGGTGTGTTCCTGGTCAAAACAATCTCCTGAACTCCAAACTGAATGTCAGAATGGGAAAGAAAGGTAATTTAAGCAATTTTGAGCGTGGCATGGTTGTTGGTGCCAGAGGGGCCGGTCTGAGTATTTCCCAATCTGCTCAGTTACTGGGATTTTCACGCACAACCATTTCTAGGGTTTACAAAGAATGGTGTGAAAAGGGAAAAACATCCAGTATGCGGCAGTCCTGTGGGCAAAAATGCCTTGTGGATGCTAGAGGTCAGAGGAGAATGGGCCGACTGATTCAAGCTGATAGAAGAGCAACATTGACTGAAATAACCACTTGTTACAACCGAGGTATGCAGCAAAGCATTTGTGAAGCCACAACACGCACAACCTTGAGGCGGATGGGCTACAACAGCAGAAGACCCCACCGGGTACCACTCATCTCCACTTCAAATAGGAAAAAGAGGCTACAATTTGCACGAGCTCACCAAAATTGGACTGTTGAAGACTGGAAAAATGTTGCCTGGTCTGATGAGTCTCGATTTCTGTTGAGACATTCAAATGGTAGAGTCCGAATTTGGCGTAAACAGAATGAGAACATGTACCCATCCTCTGATGGCTACTTCCAGCAGGATAATGCACCAAGCTTGAATCATTTCAAATTGGTTTCTTGAACATGACAATGAGTTCACTGTACTAAAATGGCCCCCACAGTCACCAGATCTCAACCCAATAGAGCATCTTTGGGATGTGGTGGAACGGGAGCTTCGTGCCCTGAATGTGCATCCCTCAAATCTCCATCAACTGCAAGATGCTATCCTATCAATATGGGCCAACATTTCTAAAGAATGCTATCAGCACCTTGTTGAATCAATGCCACGTAGAATTAAGGCAGTTCTGAAGGTAAAAGGGGGTCCAACACCGTATTAGTATGGTGTTCCTAATAATTCTTTAGGTGAGTGTAGTAGTGCTATAAAAGTGTATAAAATAAATAAATTGGGGGCACATTCTAGCGATAAGCCCCCAATGTATAAGATGACACAAACACTTTAAGTTTTTTTAGATTCCAGTATATTGTATATGGGAAAAATAGTGCTGAAGTTTTAAGCCATAGAAAATCTTCCATTTGCTAGCATTGAACTCTATGGCCCAGTGGTTAGCATCTTTGCTAGCATTGAACTCTATGGCTCAGTGGTTAGCATCTTTGCATTCAATGGAGAAGGTTGTGGGTTTGATACCTGGCAGAGAGAATGTTAAAACAGAGGCTTGATAAATGTTAAATACATAAGGGTGTCCCCAACAGTAAAAAAAAGTTTTATTTTATTTAAAAAAATATGATCAAACCTTTAATGCCAAATAATGCCCCATCTTAAGCCATGCCCCCTTTTAACAGTGTAAACTTGGTCGGTATTTTTTGTTGGGACAGTTGGCAACCCTAGCGGTGGTTGGACATTGTTTGAGAAAGGCATTGACGGTAGAATTTTAAGTGCAGAGAGTATGTGCGTGGGAGGTGGCAGAGGACCCATGAGAGCTGTGGTGGGGAGAAAGCTTAGCTTGTAGGCCCTGAGCAAGAGGGATGGCTAGGATCCTGGCCATAGAGGCACATCAGCAGGGGGCAGCGGAGGAGGTGTATGATGGCCAGAGGTGAGCAGGGCTTGACACTTATGCAGAAATTTGGAGCTCTGGATTAGAAACAGTACACTGCCTGTCCAAGGTTAAGGTCTGGACTCTGTGGTGGCCAATCCATGTGTGAAAATTATGTCTCATCCTCCCTGAACCACTCTTTCACATTTTGAGCCCGATGAATCCTGGCATTGTCATCTTGGAATATGCCCGTGCCATCAGGGAAGAAAAAATCCATTGATGGAATAACCTGGTCATTCAGTATGTTCAGGTAGTCAGCTGACCTCATTCTTGGAGCACATACTGTTGCTGAACCTAGACCTGACCAACTGCAGCAACCCCAGATCATAGCACTGCTCGCACAGGCTTGTACAGTAGGCACTAGGCATGATGGGTGCATCACTTTATCTGCCTCTCTTCTTACACTGATGCGCCCATCATTCTGGAACAGGGTAAATCTTGACTCATCAAACCACATGAGCTTCTTCCATTGCTCCAGAGTCCAATCTTTATGCTCCCTAGCAAATTGAAGCCGTTTTTTTCTGGTTTACCTCATTAGTGCTTTTCTTACGGCTACACAGCTGTTCAGTCCCAATCCCTTGAGTTCCCTTCACATTGTGCGTCTGGAAATGCTCTTACTTTTACTATTAAACATAGCCCTGAGTTCTACTGTTGTTTTTCTTCGATTTGATTTCACCAAACGTTTAAGTAATCGCCGATCACGATCATTCAGGATTTCCTGCCACATTTCTTCCTTGAATACGATGGGTCCCCACTATCCTTCCAGTTTTTAATAATGCGTTGGACAGTTCTTAACCCAATTTTAGTAGTTTCTGCAATCTCCTTAGATGTTTTCTCTGCTTGATGCATGCCAATGATTTGACCCTTCTCAAACAGACAAACATCTTTTCCACGACCACGAGATGTGTCTTTCGACATGGTTGTTTAAGAAATGAGAAGCAACTCATTGCACCAGTTGGGGTTAAATGACTTATTGCCAGCTGAAAGATAATCGCCCATGCAATAATTATCCAATAGGAGGCTCATAACTATTTGCTTAGTTAAATCCAGGTGGCGACTTTTTTTTTTGAACAGGCAGTGTATAATGATCTACTAAGAAAATCGGCACTAAATGCAGGATGTAAAAATGGCATGATTATAAAGGGTGAAAATTTACCATGTATAAAATCTAAACAATTGGTTCGCTGTAGTGCCAATTAATTGCCTTCTGAATACAGATTCAAAGTGTTCAAAATCTAACTGGTGAATATATTTGCTGGTCACCAGCCTATTGACACTGACACGGTCCAGTCCATTCCTTACCCTTTTATGAAAAATGCCCCACTGTCTCCCCTGCTTCATGTTTTTTTTTATGTATTTGTAGACCCTTACTATGATTGTTTCACGCTCGCTTTGGGCTCAGCACAATTGTCCTGCAGCCTTCTCTATTATTCCTGTCGAGATAAGGATCTTCCCATTTCACAAGCGACAAAAATATAAGAGGATATCTCCTGTTAGAGATCAGGAACTGGTCTGCGGGGACCTGCGATAAATGGATTCAGCCTCCCTGTTAGACAATTGTGCTGCTCTGTAGCAACACGAAGCAACGTTTTCATGTTTACCCCTAGACTCCTGTTAGTATTTTCAGTCATTGGATAATTCCAGCCTCATAAAAGAAGCGAGGAGTCATTAACAACATGTGCTGTGTCAGCAGGCTCCATGCTCTTCCAGAAGCTGACTCAATTCTCAGGATTCAGGTATCTCATATGAAGGAGAGCGGTGGGGATTATCTGCCCACTCTCTCATTTTTTTTGCTCTGTCCTGCAAATTTCTTAATAAACCTCTGTTGTTTTATTATTTATCAGTTTGTTCTTGTAAAGCGGTGAATTGGCTACATTACTGAACGTATAGGACCTGACCTGATGATGAGTGTTGGATGGGCTTCATTAACAGATCAGAACCTTGTTATGATGTGATGGATGTAAACTTTACGGTAGATGGCCCATGTTTATAGCTTATAACTTCTGGTCAGTCCTACACAGAATAGTAAGGACACACTTTGGACCCCACAAGTAATTTCTGAAAGACTTCTCTCCATGCACATCAAGCAGTGTTGGATTAAAGACCATCTGTCGGAAGATTTGCACCTATGAAACTGGCTGACCTGTTGCATGTGCGCTTGGCACTGAAGGTTTTTGTATTGGTCCCATCTTCATATGTGCCCGCATTGCTGTAAAAAATGATGTTTTAATATATGTAAATGAGCCTCTAGGAGCAACAAGGGTGTCACCATTACACCTAGAGGCTCCGCTTTCTCTGTAACTTCCGCGCCCTCTCCACTTTAATTGACAGGGCCATTCGTGATGACATTTTCACGGCCTGGCCCTGTCAGAGTGCAGAGGGTGCTGCAGTTGTGGAACCTCCCGGTGTTAGGGTAATGCCCCAGCTCATTTGCATATATTAAAACATATTTTTCCGAGACATGGGCACATATGAACATGGGAGCAACACAGATGCCTTCAGCTGCCAAGCGCATATGCAACAGATCAGCCAGTTTCATAGATGCAAATCTGCTGACAGATGCCCTTTAAGGTACCTTGGGTCCACCAGTAGAAACTATCCCGAAGGACCATCTTAACCTCACACATAACAGAACTAGTACATGAACCCTGCTGTTGCACCCAAAAGCAATCAGCCCATGTAAAAGGCTGACCAATCAGCCGACAAATGAGTGGACAGTTAGGCTATATTCACACATTTGATGCCTGTTTTTGTAACGACCATCACTCGGCCATTTTTAAAACCAATTGAAGTCAATGGGGCACATTTACTATGGTGTCTGCACCTGTTTTTAGGTGTAAAAATTTTTATGTCCCATTTACTACTTGAAAATGCGCCTGTTTTGAATGCATTTGGGCCTCATTCTAATTCTGAAGTTTTCTAACTTTTGTGACTATTTTCCGACCTACTTATGTAGGTGCTCCTTATTTTGTGCCTGATTTAGTCGTAAAAACAGTCTAATTTCTACTCCACTCCAGGTCTGGCATACTTTTCTGCCTCTGTTTTAGTAGTTTTCGCCTCATTTTGCCTACTTTCCTGGAGACGTGTGCCTAATTGCAGCTCACTTGTGCCACATTTTCATGCGCATACTAATTAGACCAGTCCTACTGAATATGAACCTGTCATACTGATAAAGAACCACTAGAGGTCAGACTAATAGCAATACGCCTAGTCGAATTTATGAGGCACTTGATAAATAGTCCGCAAAAGGCCGACAGGTGAAGTAAATATGCCTGTCTAATTGAAACCCTAAAAACAGGTGAGCTTGATAAATGTGAAATCAGTGGGTCCTTTTTTAATGGTTGTCAGCTGAAAGTTATCTTTTGTGGGCAGTGCATATCTCCAATGTGGTCCCCAATGCATGGAATGTTTGTATGCATGAGAGAAATTTACAAAAAATGGTGCACTACAATGGTAAATGCAATTGACAATATATGGCTAAACCCTCACACTGATATTAAAATTAGACTTTCGCCAATATATTCTTATATCAAGAACATACCCTAGCCCGTGCACCCCGTCAAGGTATCTCAAAGTGGCACGGGATCTAATGCTAACCTACCTGTGCCGTATGGGCAATTACAGGGGCCGTATGGGCAATTACAGGGGCATAAGGTCCGACACACAGCGAAAAACTCTGTTACCTCCAGCGTGAAATCACACATACAATGGGAGGAGGGAGGAGACTGTAAATCCCACCTATCACTGACTCATGTGACGCAGACCGCACAGGTCCACCTGTATGTTACCCATAGATCAAAATCAAGGCACATTCAAACCTGGAATTGCCACACCTCCAGGCATGCATGTACAAACAGAATACCAGACACAGAGTGAAACTTCAGGTTTGAATGTGCCTTGATTTTGATCTATGGGTAACATTCAGGTGCACCTGTGCGGCCTGCGTCACATGAGTCAGTGATAGGTGGGACTCACAGCCTCGTCCCTCCTCCCATTGTATGTGTGATTTCACGCTGGAGGTAACTGGGAGTTGTTCGCTGTGTGTCAGTCCTTATGCCCCTGTAATTGCCCACAGGGCCCTGTAATTGCCTATACGGCACAGGTAGGTTAGCGTTAGGTCCCGTGCCACTTTGAGATACCTTCACGGGATACTCGGGCTCCGGTATGTTCTTGATATAAGAATATATTGGCGAAAGTCTCATTTTAATATCAGTGTGAGGGTTTAGCCATATATTGTCAATTGCATTTACCATAGTAGTGCACCATTTTTTGGAAATTTCTGTTTTATATAGCCAATCACAACCACACATTTGGCTATCCTGTGTAGGATGTCTTTGTGGTACATGTGGTCCACTGCGAGCATCTTCCATTGTATGCATTTTTGCTGGGGATTGCTGATAGCAACGGACCACATGTGCAGGATTTGCTCCCCCGGTTAGAAATGCGCAACAGCATATGGGGTTTTGAGTATTTTCTGCCTTTTAAAACCACTTTATTCTGTTATTCTGTTTGTATGAATGAGCCCTAAGGCCCCTTTCACACGAGCAAGTTTTCAGCGCAGGTGCAATGCGTGACGTAAACACATTGCACCCCCACTGAATCCGGACCCATTCATTTCAATGGGTCTGTGTACATGAGCGTTGTTTTTCACGCATCACTTAGGCGTTGCATGTTCTATATTCTGCGTTTTTCACGCAGCCCTGGCCCCATAGAAGTGAATGGGTCTGCGTGAAAAAAGCATTGCATCCGGAAGCAAGTGTGGGTGCGATGCGTTTTTCACTGATGGTTGATAAGAGATGTTGTTTGTAAATCTTCCGGTTTTTATCATGCGCGTGAAAACGCATTAAATCGCATTGCACCCGCGCGGAAAAAACTGAATGCAATCGCAGACAAAACTGACTGAACTTGCTTGCAAAATGGTGTGAGTTTCACTGAACGCACCCTGAAAGCATCAGGAGCCAATCCGTTACGCCTAAGGCTAACGAAAAGGACTTAGTAATGTCCGGGGAGTTCCGCAATTTGAATCCAAAGGCCAGGCCTGCCATGCAACCATTAATCTTTGCCACCGACCAACCCTGTTCCTTCACATGGCCAATGAAAAGCAACAACGGAATTTCCCCGCCCATCACCTCGACCCCTAGGTCATCACACCACCGCTGCCACATTCGCCAAGCCTTATCATACGCCCTCCAAGTGCCTTCACTCAACGACGCCTGCAATAGAACCCCTATGGTACCTCCAGGATCTCCCACAACGACTCCGGACACTCCAACCCGTCCTGACACGCATCTGGGGCCAGCTGGCGAAACCGCTCCCACTGCAAACGAGAAAGTGCGTCAGCAATACAATTAGAAGAACCCGGCACATGCACCGCAAACACCCAAGCATTAAGTGACAGACATCGAAGGACCAACTGCTGTAACAGGCAAATCACCGGGGGAGACGAGGCCGTTAAACTATTGATGGCTTGCACTACGCCCAGGTTGTCACAATGGAGCTGAACCTTCTTGTCCCTAAACTTCTCCCCCCAGAGCGTGACCGCCAACACGATGGGAAAGAGTTCCAACAACGCCACATTTCTAACCCACCCATTCTGAACCCAAGACTCCGGCCACTTCCCCGCACACCACTGTCCCTCACAGTATGCCCCAAAACCAACCCCGCCCGCAGCATCCGTAAACAACTCGAAATCAAAGGAATCAACAACCCCGCCCATAACTAACGCCCTGCCATTAAAATGCTGTAAAAACGAATCCCAAACCTTCAAATCCCCTTTCAATTCCCTACCTAGTCTAATAAAATGGTGCGGGGACACAATACCCCCATTCGCGGAAGCCAACCTCCTACTAAAAATACGGCCCATCAGGAGAATCCTACATGCAAAATTCAATTTGCCCAACAAGGACTGCAAATCCCGCAAGCGAATCTTTTTTGCCCCCAATGCGGCCGCCACCCCCGCCCTCAAATCCGACACCTTGTCTGCCGGTAGCCTACACTCCATCCGCTGAGTATCAATGACTATACCAAGGAAACTCAGCTCTGTAGCAGGCCCCACCGTTTTATCCTCTGCCAAGGGGACCCCGAACCACTCAAAAACAGACTGCAATGTAGATAACAGCAACGAACAAACTCTAGATCCCCCCGATCCTAAGCACAGGAAATCATCCAGGTAGTGAATGATAGAGGAACAACCTGATTCCTGAACAACCACCCACTCCAAAAAAGAACTGAAACGCTCAAAATATGCACACGATATTGAACAGCCCATTGGCAAACACCTGTCCACAAAATAGCCGCCATTCCAAAAACAACCGAGTAAATACAAACTATCTGGGTGAACCGGTAACAATCGGAATGCCGATTCAATGTCAGATTTTGCCAACAGGGTACCCGGACCCAACTTCCTTACCCATTCTACAGCCGCGTCAAAGGAAGCGTAAACCACAGAACACAGCTCTGGGTCTATGCCCTCGTTGACCGACGCGGAATTCCCCTTAGGGAATGATAAATGATGTATAAGACTAAATTTATGTGGCTTCTTCTTAGGGACTAAACCCAAAGGGGAGACACGCAAATTACTGATGGGCGGCGTAACAAATGGACCATCCATCCTTCCCAAAGAAACCTCCTTAGCTAACTTTTCGGACACAATGGCCGGGAACTCCAATGCTGAGCGCAAATTCTTCCGCGTCTCCACCACTGGTAACGGATGAGAAGGGATATGAAACCCAAACTCAAAACCCAAACGCAAAAATTCCGCTAACTCCTGGTTAGGATATCTATTTAGATGACCCACCATCCTTTCCACTCGCACTGGAGTCAGCCCCTTTTGCAAAACCATCACCTCCTCTTTGTCTGCCCCCTCTAAAACATCTACTGGCCCCGTGGCCACCTCCACACACGGAACATTCATGTCTAAATTTACATTTTTGGCCGAATTTGCAACTTCCCTCATTAAAAAGGAAGCAGAAACCCTTTCCAACTGGGGGTGTCCCTGTAGCTTGATGCGCCCCCCCCCCCCCCCGACTCACTCCGAAAGGACTGACCACCCCTACCTGGCGCTGTAACCCTCATCCATAACGCAATATCTTTATGGTCCCATCTCATGTTAGGGCGGACCGCTTTCCTCTGACGGAACTGTTCGTCATACCGTAACCACCCTGACCCCCCATACACCCGATAGGCTTCACCGATAGCGTCCAAATAACAAAACAGAGGGGAGCAGCATTCTGGACTCTTCTCCCCAATCACACTTGCCAGGATCGCAAAGACCTGCAACCAATTACTGAAAGTCCTAGGGATAAGGCGAAAACGACGCTTGTCATCATCCTCCTTTCTAACTCCATCCTTCTTTACCACATCAAGATTGAAGCGTTCCAGTGGAAGCAGCGAGAAACTTTCTATATATTCTCCCTTCCAAATCTTTTTACGCACCTCAGTCTTCAAATGCGCTCCCAGGGGACCCTCAAAACACACATACACTTCCCCCTTCGCCGCATCATCTAACCTGGGCCTTTCCTCATCCTCTCCCGCCTGCGTCTGTACTGACACTGCCTCCGCCATACCTGTGCTAGTGGTAGCAGGCACATTGCAATTCCCTGTCCCCAAACCCCATGCTGGTAAGGGGGTGACCCCAACTCCTCCCCTATCCTGACTAACCCCAGCCAAGCCACACAGCAAGCGCCCCAAACCACCGATAATCGCACTATTGCTCCCCCCTGCATTGGCCGCCCCATTAAATAAAGATATCAACGTTCCCAATGATGTCTCACCTAGCTGCCCGGGTGCTGTGAACCCAGCAGCCGAAGATCCGGATTCCTGACGGACGACTCCTGGATCCGCGACGGTCCTTAGATGATCACTGGCGTCGTTCGCCGACAGCGCCCCAGCCGGATCACTGCTGGGCGCGTTGGAAAAGACTCTGGGAAGCCCTCTGCCCTCAAAGCTGTCAGGACCAGCCGCTAGCTGCCCGCCCTCCGAAAAAGGCCTGCGCATATCCCTGCCAGCCACATGGGCAGCCTCGTGCCTGTCTTCGCGCCCAAGAGGCCCGCCCTGGGAAGGTGACCCCGCCAGGGCAACCTCGTCCTCCTCCTCAGAAGATTGCTGATCAGGGCAAGGCCTGTGCCCGCCCCTGGCACCGCCAGGAGCAGCCTCGTACGCCACTGCTAGGGGCTCATCCTGTGAGGGCCTGCGCCGGGCCCCCCTGGCCGACCGCGCAGCCCCGCTGCCGCCTCTGCTGCCTCCATTACTTCCACGCAGAGCAGGCCTCCGACTCCCACGGACAGGAGGGGATACCGCAGAACCTGGTCCTGACTCCCGCGATGCTGCAGCAATGGGCTGGGAAGGAGGCCCCCCTGCCTCCACTGGATCCCGCAGGACATATGGATTCCTCCCACACCGGGAAGCCGCAGGAGCGGGAATGTTAGAAGGCCCCCGGCGTGAAGGGTCCCCTGAGGGGCTCCTGACACGGCGCAGGACCCGGGGGGGTAAATCAGGGCTGAGGCGCGCCGGCGGCCGTACCCGCCGCGGCCGTGTAGCTAATGGAGTGGGGCTAGAGGTACCCACATCCGCCCCCCCTAACAAGACAGTCACCTGCTGTGCAAGCCAATCGGGACCCCTGGTGTCCGCCGCCTCTCTCAATCGCCGCAGCATCACCTCCACTGCTTCAGACATGGCAGTATGCGATGCTGCAGATGCCGGCTCTCTGCTCCACAAAATGCCGCCCGCTATCCCGACTCACCGCTTCTTAACCCTGCCGCTCCCCGCCCCTTCTTGGCTCCTCCCCCCTGCACGTCTCCAGGTTAACCCCTGAGCTACTCTAGCCCTCGCCACCCAAACCACTCATGTCGGCCTCCCCTGAAGCGTTCCGCTCCGTCCGGCCTCACTCACAAATCACACAAGACCACTCATGTGTCAGCTGCCCTACATTGTCATTGTTATCTAGAAATTGCCTCCTTTTCATCTATTCAGCTGCATACCCACTCATTTCTAGACTCCTCTTTTACCATCCAAGATGGCCGCACCACTTCTCAGACTACCTGATACATACCGTATAATTAAGAGATACAGTAACTTTGTGTTATAGTGGCTCAACCAATCTAGATAGCAGTGGTTTGGTGCTCACCCGCTGACTACCCCTTGTCGGATATAAGTAAAGAAGCGAGTATATTGAAGAGAGTGGGGGCACTCGACTATCTGGCGCCAAATGGACACAAATCGCATTAATTAAAAAACAATTGATTTATTTCTAATACATAAAACCAAATAAATGTAGCACTACAATAGACTGAATATCTTAATTACTATATGGTATGGTAATACATAGATAATAAAGACTAAATTAAAAATAAAAAATAAAATCAAAGAGAAAGCACCAGTAAACAATGGATAGATAAAAAGCTATAAAACCAGCGGTAAATAGATAAAGTCCCTGATATTAGTATTGAGTACTACGACAATTGAGATTCAAATAAAGTCAATATGGAGGTCGTTGGACCAGTTGATTAGTCCGTTGGATGTCCCGAATGTTCTAGGGTTTAGGGAAAAGACTGGACATGTATATGTGCAGCGCACAGTTAGTATGGAATGTTAGTACATAATTATGTGGCAGAATAGTATTCACGTAGATCTGGCAGTGATAGCTGCAAATACTCAGTATTCAGTAAGTATAATACACAGTTAGTATACAGTGTTAATTAATTGCTATTTATCACTTAATCACTTCCACATAAAGTTGGCAGTGTTTACTGCGGTACTTTACCAGTCTTGGAGTTGTTGTATGGCGTGCTGTGGTTAGTTGGCTGTATTCAGCAGGACCTTCCGTAGGTCTGATGATGGCGTGTCACGTGTTGATACGTGGTTACGTATTGGCCCACGTGATCGAACTGAGTCACGTGATATATACTGCCGTAGTGTGATGTCCGGACAAAGCTTAAAAAGCTTGCTGTAGAAACAAAGTACAGACTGTAGCTTGCGGGCTTTTCAAAAGACGTATTAGCCAATTCAGAAGATAAAAGTCTGTGGGTCACTTCTTGCTGTGATTACTGCTGTACACCAAACGCGTTTCGGGGCGGAGCGTGCCCCTTCCTCAGTGGTCAGCAGTAAATGATTAGTGGCGGCTTTTTATGTGGACCTTCATTGATAAAAAGGGGTGTTTCTTAGAAATATCAGTTTTTTGGAAACACTGACCTGGCATCCCAGCGTAATAGTTATCAATGAGTAAAGGTGGTATCATGCTGTATAAGTTGGTGCAACATATAATGAAATACTACCATATTTAAAATTTATAATTTTCGGTAACACAGGTGCTTTCTCTTTCCCTCATATGAGATAAATGTATAATATGTGTAAAATTTAAAATAAAAGAATTAAAATAATTACAATTTAAGAAATAGAAAGATAAATACTGATTGAAAAACGATAAGAGATGTAGAGACACGGACAAAAATAAATAGAAGTAATACATGGGGATAATACTCAATATTTGATGTCATTACATCCAAAACGCACCTGCAATTCTTTTTTGCGGTTTTGTTGTGTTTTTACACTTTTTGAAACATAATTTTAGTCTAGATAAATGTTACATCTTATAATAATTGGATATGTACTTATTAAGTATGTATATCTATGTGAAATTGTATACATGAAAAATAGGTGTGCAAAGGAAAACGGGTTGGACAAGTGGGGTGGGGGTGGAGGCCGGACGGGGAGAGGAGATCGAGGTGCTGATAAAACAGCCAGACACTCGATTTCCTCTCCCTATTCGGCCTCCATCCCTATATAGGTCATAAAAACCCAAACAGTTCAAATTCAGCATTAAGGCCAGACGGAATCAGAGTATTGAAGTCGAAAATCCTTCTTGATTCGATTCTCGACATATTTGCGATATGGTTCCCACCTCGCCATGGTCTCCTAATTTTCTCAAAAGCTGTAAACTGTAATAATGAAGGGTCGCTATCATGATAGATTTTAAAATGGTTGGAGACCGAATGGCATAAAAGGCCCTTCTTGATATTTGCAATGTGTTCTGCAACACGTTTTTTGAAAGGTCTCTTTGTCCCACCAATTTATTGTTTATGGCATGGACATTCTAGAAGGTAAATTACATCCATAGAGTCACATGTTAGGGTATCTTTAATTGTAAAACTGAATGTGTTAGTGGTTGACTGGATTTTCGTAGTTTTTTGGGAAATGATGTGATGCAACAATTAGAACATCTGCCGCATCTATAGAAACCACTTGCTGTAAGCCAATTTGATTTGTTACTGGTTATCTTATTCCTAACCGTAGGGGCTACTTTTAGACCTAGGTTAGGGGCTTTAGTGTATACTATCAGAGGATGATCTGTCAGAAGTAATCCAATGATTTTGTCACTCATCAGGTGGTGCCAGTGTACTGGGCATTGAATGGTAAAATAATGCGGCATAGGTGTTCTTGTTTTTGTTTGTTCTGGCTTGGTTTAAAGAAGTCTTCCCTGTTCATAGCTCTAACTTTATTTAATGACCTGTCTAATGTTGTACTAGGGTATTCTTTCATTATGAATTGCTGTTTGAGGTTAGCTTCTTCTAATTCAAAATGAGCTTCACTGGTACAATTTCTCTTGATTCGCCTAAACTGGCTTGTAGGGATATTCAATAGCCACCTGGGGAGGTGGCAACTTGTGTATGGAATCTAGCTGTTCCGCATTACTGGTTTGTGGTAAGTGTTGCATATTAGTTTGGTATTGTCTATGGTGATTGTTAAATCTAAAAATTCTATTTTCATCTTACTTGTAGTGCTTGTAAAATGTAGATTTCTATCATTTGTATTAATTTCTTCCAAGAAAGCATTCAAGAGGTGTGTAGGACCTTGCCAGATGAAAATGATGTCCTCTATATAGCGCCATAGGGCCAGATCCGACCCCAGCCTGGGTTTAATTGTATCTTCCTCCCACTGAGCCATAAACAAGTTGGCGTAGCTGGGGGCAAATCTGGTCCCCATCGCCGTGCCTCTCTTCTGTAGATAACACTGAGAATTAAATGAAAAATAATTATGAGTGAGAATATACTTCACACCATCTAGTAGAAAAGAAATATGATCTCTATGTAATTCACTATTCTGGGTGAGTTGCTTTTCTAAGGCATCTATCCCCTGTGAGTGTTAAATGATCGTATATAGAGAAGTGACATCGATAGTGCCCAAAATCTAATGTTTTTTAAAGTCTAGTTTTTCTAATACTGTTATGATGTCAGTCGTGTTTTTTATAAATGACGGAGTTTTTATTACTATAGACTGTAGCAATCAGAACCTATGCCTGATATGATGGGTCTGCCTGGGGGGATGGTAAGACTCCTATGTATTTTTGGAATGCAATAAAAAATAGGCATACGTTTTGGAGTTTCGACAATATATCTAAATTCGTTATCTGTAAGGATGCCTATGTCGCATCCCGTATTACAATGTTTTATTAGTTTTAGATGGTATTCCTTAGGGGGGTCTGAAGGTAGTTTGCTGTAAGTGAATGAGTCGGTGAGTTGTCTTATACATTCTTGTTCATAATCAGTCGTATCTAAGATAACTATAGCCCCCCCCCCCCCCCCCCTTAGTCGGCAGGTCTGATTGTGATGTTACTTAAGGACTGTTGTTGTTTGATGGCCTCAATCTCTTTACTGGTCAAAAAAAAAATGTATCCTCGTGATTTTCAATTTACAGAGATCCGTCTCTATATCTTTTTCAAAAGTGGCGATTTCTTGACTGATTTCTTGTCTTGGATATTTTTTAGAAGGAATTTTTTTCAAATCGGTGTGTGTGAATACAGTGGGACAAGATGTCTCTCTAGTTCTGGGATTTATAATAAAGTATTTTTTCAAACATAGTATGCATACAAATTTTTCTACTCCTATATGTGTAGAGAACTTATCAATAGGTAAGGTAGGTGAAAATTTCAATCCTTTATTGAGAAGTGATGACTGTGTGGTGGTAAGTTCGGTTTGACTTAGATTTATTAATAATTTTATTAGACAATACCAAACTAATATGCAACACTTACCACAAACCAGTAATGCGGAACAGCTAGATTCCATACACAAGTTGCCACCTCCCTAGGTGGCTATTGAATATCCCTACAAGCCAGTTTAGGCGAATCAAGAGAAATTGTACCAGTGAAGCTCATTTTGAATTAGAAGCAGCTAACCTCAAACAGCAATTCATAATGAAAGAATACCCTAGTACAACATTAGACAGGTCATTAAATAAAGTTAGAGCTATGAACAGGGAAGACTTCTTTAAACTAACCCAGAACAAACAAAAACAAGAACACCTATGCCGCATTATTTTACTATTCAATGCCCAGTACACTGGCACCACGTGATGAGTGACAAAATCATTGGATCACTTATGACAGATCATCCTCTGATAGTATACACTAAAGCCCCAACCTAGGTCTGAAAGTAGCCCCTACGGTTAGGAATAAGATAACCAGTAACAAATTAAATTGGCTTACAGCAAGTGGTTTCTATAGATGCGGCAGATGTTCTAATTGTCGCATCACATAATTTCCCCAAAAAAACTACGAAAATCCTTTCAACCACTAACACATTTAGTTTTACAATTAAAGATACCCTAACATGTGACTCTATGGATGTAATTTACCTTCTAGAATGTCCGTACCATAAACAATACATTGGTAGGACAAAGAGACCTTTCAAAAAACGTGTTGCAGAATACATTGCAAATATCAAGAAGGGCCTTTTATGCCATTCGGTCTCCAACCATTTTAAAATCTATCATGATAGCGACCCTTCATTATTACAGTTTACAGCTTTTGAGAAAATTAGGAGACCATGGCGAGATGGGAACCATATCGCAAATATGTCGAGAATCGAATCAAGAAGGATTTTCGACTTCAATACTCTGATTCCGTCTGGCCTTAATGCTGAATTTGAACTGTTTGGGTTTTTATGACCTATATAGGGATGGAGGCCGAATAGGGAGAGGAAATCGAGTGTCTGGCTGTTTTATCAGCACCTCGATCTCCTCTCCCCGTCCGGCCTCCACCCCCACCCCACTTGTCCAACCCGTTTTCCTTTGCACACCTATTTTTCATATATACAATTTCACACAGATATACATACTTAATAAGTACATATCCAATTATTATAAGATGTAACATTTATCTAGACTAAAATTATGTTTCAAAAAGTGTAAAAACACAACAAAACCGCAAAAAAGAATTGCAGGTGCGTTTTGGATGTAATGACATGAAATATTGAGTATTATCCCCATGTATTACTTCTATGTATCTTTGTCCGTGTCTCTACATCTCTTATCGTTTTTCAATCAGTATTTATCTTTCTATTTCTTAAGTTTTAATTATTTTAATTCTTTTATTTTAAATTTTACACATATTATATATTTATCTCATATGAGGGAAAGAGAAAGCATCTGTGTTACCCGAAATTATGAATTTGAAATATGGTAGTATTTCATTATATGTTGTGCCAACTTATACAGCATAGAAACATGAACATAGAAACATAGAATGTGTCGGCAGATAAGAACCATTTGGCCCATCTAGTCTGCCCAATATACTGAATACTATGAATAGCCCTTGGCCCTATCTTATATGAAGGATGGCCTTATGCCTATCCCATGCATGCTTAAACTCCTTCACTGTATTTGCAGCTACCACTTCTGCAGGAAGGCTATTCCATACATCCACTACTCTCTCAGTAAAGTAAAACTTCCTGATATTACTTTTAAACCTTTGCCCCTCTAATTTAAAACAATGTCCTCCTGTAGCAGTTTTTCTTCTTTTAAAAATTCTCTCCTCTTTTACCTTGTTGATTCCCTTTATGTATTTAAAAGTTTCTATCATATCCCCTCTGTCTCATCTTTCTTCCAAGCTATACATGTTAAGGTCCTTTAATCTTTCCTGGTAAGTTTTGTCCTGCAATCCATGTACTAGTTTAGTAGCTCTTCTCTGAACTCTCTCCAAAGTATCAATATCCTTCTGGAGATATGGTCTCCAGTACTGCGCACAATACTCCAAATGAGGTCTCAATAGTGCTCTGTAGAGCGGCATGAGCACCTCCCTCTTTCTACTGGTAATGCCTCTCCCTATACACCCAAGCATTCTGCTAGCATTTCCTGCTGCTCTATGACATTGTCTGCCTACCTTTAAGTCTTCTGAAATAATGACCCCTAAATCCCTTTCCTCAGATACTGAGGTTAGGACTGTATCACTGATTTTATATTCTGCTCTTTGGTTTTTACGCCCCAGGTGCATTATCTTGCACTTATCAACATTAAATTTTAGTTGCCAGATTGTTGACCTTTCCTCTAGTTTTCCTAAATCCTTTTCCATTTGGTGTATCCCTCCAAGATACCATCCATGATACCACCTTTACCCATTGATAACTATTATGCCGGGATTCCAGGTCAGTGTTTCCAAAAAACTGATATTTCTAGGAAACACCCCTTTTTGTCAATAACGGTCCACATAAAAAGCCGCCACTAATCATTTACTGCTGACCACTGAGGAAGGGGCACGCTCCGCCCCGAAACGCGTTTGGTGTACAGCAGTAATCACAGCAAGAAGTGACCCACAGACTTTTATCTTCTGAATTGGCTAATACGTCTTTTGAAAAGCCTGCAAGCTACAGTCTGTACTTTGTTTCTACAGCAAGCTTTTTAAGTTTTGTCCGGACATCACGCTACGGCAGTATATATCACGTGACTCAGTTCGATCACGTGGACCAATATGTAACCACGTATCAACGCGTGACACGCCATCATCAGACCTACGGAAGGTCCTGCTGAATACAGCACGCAATACAACAACTCCAAGACTGGTAAAGTACCGCAGTAAACACTGCCAACTTTATGTGGAAGTGATTAAGCAATAAATAGCAATAAACTAACACTGTATACTAACTGTGGATTATACTTACTGAATACTGAGTATTTGCAGCTATCACTGCCACTTCTATGTGAATACTATTCTGCCACATAATTATGTACTAACATTCCATACTAACTGTGCGCTGCACATATACATGTCCAGTCTTTTCCCTAAACCCTAGAACATTCGGGACATCCAACGGACTAATCAACTGGTCCAACGACCTCCATATTGACTTTATTTGAATCTCGATTGTCGTAGTACTCAATACTAATATCAGGGACTTTATCTATTTACTGCTGGTTTTTTAGCTTTTTATCTATCCATTGTTCACCGGTGCTTTATCTTTCTTCTTCTTTTTTTTTTTCATTTTTCATCTACTCTTTATTATCTATGTATTACCATACCATATAGTAATTAAGATATTCAGTCTATTGTAGTGCTACATTTATATTGGTTTTATGTATTAGGAATAAATCAATTGTTTCTAATTAATGCGATTTGTGTCCATTTGGCGCCAGATAGTCGAGTTCCCCCACTCTCTTCCATATACTCGCTCCGGATACATACCGTACTGTGCAGTAGCCCAAGACACTTCCTGCTTGTCCAGCACTACTATTGGATTGACTAGGACTGCTCACGTGTAACAGATGAGGTAAAGGAGTAAACACCACACCGACAACCTGGGGGGGGGAAGGGAAAAGCCACTAGGCCTCAATGCTAGGGAAGGGAAAGGGTCACCACCTAAAGAACCCTACTCCTGGCTAAGACTCCTAACCGTATGGGCACCCCTTGAAGGTAGAAATGCCCATACACAGGAACTTGGAAGCCCTGGAGACCCTGAGGAGCTCTAAAGATATTAGAATCCATAGAATCCATAGCTGCACTGACCTGAGACCCTGAGGAGCCTTAATGGTATTGGCAGGGCTGAGACAACCCGTTCCTTCCAAGATGAAAGGAACAAGCGTCTCCCTGAGACCTAGTAACCACAACCAAGGGGAAAAGACAAAATACAAACAAGCGATGCACTTAGCTTCTGTTGTAGAAGGATGAGCAGGAACTCAGGGAGAACCACACTCCAGCTCTTTCCAAAACCAAATGAAGTAATTTACCGCATAGTCAGAAGGGTGGGGTCAGACTATAAAGGGTAGAAGTGATGACCACTGAGCAACAGCTGAGACAAGGGAAGTGGTCATTAACCATATCAACACTGAATCAAGAGAAATCAAGGAGGCTGTTATATTCCTCCATGCTCAGCCAGTTTCCTTGATCTCCTGACATCAGTCACCTGACGGACCGTGACAGTACGCCCCCTTCTACGGGTGACCTCCGGGCACCCAGGACCGACTTTATCAGGATGGGCTCTGTGAAAGGCCTTCACCAGACGATTCACATTAACATCGGCCGCTGGAACCCACATCCTCTCCTATTTATGTAAGTTTTACACAATGATTTCTTTTTTGAAGCAAAAAAAATCATGTTTTAGTGTTTCCATATTCTGAGAGCCATAATTTTTTCAGTTTTTGGGCGATTACCTTGGGTAGGGTATGATTTTTGAGGGATGAGATGACGGTTTTATTGGCACTATTTTGGGGTGCGTGTGACTTTTTGATCGCTTGCTATTACACTTTTTGTGATGTAAGGTGACAAAAAATGGTTTATTTAGCACAGTTTTTATTTAAAATTTTTTACGGTGTTCATCTGAGGGGTTAGGTCATGTGATATTTTTATAGAGCCGGTCGATACGAACTATGTATACTTTTTTTTTATTTATGTAAGTTTTACACAATAACAGCTTTTTTAAAACAAAAAAAAAATTATGTTTTAGTGTCTCCATATTCTGAGTCATAGTTTTTTTTATTTTTTAGGCGATTGTCTCAGGTAGGGGCTCATTTTTTGCGGGATGAGGTGACGGTTAGATTGGTACTATTTTGGTGGGCAAATGCCTTTTTGATCGCTTGCTGTTGTACTTTTTGTGATGTAAGGTGACATAAAATTGTTTATTTAGCACAGTTTTTATTTTTTATGGTGTTCATCTGAGGGGTTAGGTCATGTGTTTATAGAGCCGGTCGATACGGACGCGGAGATACCTAATATGTATACTCCCCCCCCCCCCCCCTATTTTTTACCAATTTTTTTTTACTTTATTTGGGGAAAGTGACATTTTTGTTTATTTTTACTTGAAACTTTACATTTTTGGGGGGGGAAACTTTATTTTTTCAACTTTTTTTTTTCAATTTATTTTTGTACCACTTTGGAACTTGAACTTTTGGGGGTCTAATCCTTTACAATGCATTCCAATACTTCTGTATTGGAATGCATTGGCTGCATGAGTAATATAGAGTGTATTACTCATACAGCTTCCGGCCTGTGAGGTCCAGGGGGCTGGATCTCACAGGCTCTTCACCGGAAGGCAGCGCAATGCCTTCCTTAGGCATCTCGCTGCCTTCCATGCCATCGGGTCCCCCCCACAGCCCCATGGGGACCCGATGGCACCGCCGACCACCGCCGCCGCACCAGGTAAAAGCCGCAAACCGCGCATTTAGCCGAGGTGCCTGCTTAATGATTTGTTGCGGTGATCGGAACAACACATGACGCACCGGTACGTCATGGGTCCTTAAGGACTCGGGAACCATGCCGTACTGATACGTCATGGGTCCCTAAGGGGTTAATATAGAGAAATAAAAATGAATCAGCACAAAAGTATCAAATAAAATGGCTGTATCATTATTCAAAAAATGTAAAAAGCACAACTTCTGACACAAATATATAGTATTTTGCAGATTACTTTTTTTTTTTTTTTACAGTGTGCAGATAGTACTGTACTACTAACCCCTCCATCCACCCCTACATGCGGGGTAATACAGCACCAAATACCTCTTACATCCAGTAACGTCTCTTTGATGTAGATGTTCTCTGTCCTCGTCTTTTCCTTTCAGACCTTTAGACCAGACCACCATTTTGTCGCCATTTTCCATCTCTGCAGTTTGACAACACAAAAAAAATCTTAGTTTCCTACTTTTCCATCATCCTCCTATCTTCTGGACAAATCATCCTACCACCCCCAATACTGTGCGCTGTGCTCCCCAATACTATACAGCAGAAACAGATAAACCCCCTGATAATAGTAGTACCATGCAGATAGTGCCCTTCAATAATTATTGGCACACAGTGCCCTAAAATAACTGCGCCCAGCAAATAGTGCCCCTGACACTAATAGTGTAAACATAACGTCCCCAAAAAATAATTGAGGTAAGCTGATACTGTGCCAAGGTGCCCCCACAGTAATAGTGCTCCCAAAAGTCCCACCAATATGAATAATTCTCTGCTAGAGCACACATGGTAGTAATAGTGCTCCTACAGTGCCCCCAACATGTCCCCACTGTGCCCCAGAAGTAATAATGCTCCCATAGTGCCCATACTAGTAATCATGTTCCCCATAGACCCCCAGTAGTAATAAAGCCCATCATAATGCCCCCCAGTAGTAATGATTCTACTTATAATGTGCCAGTGCAAAAAATACCCCCTTTTAATGCCCCCAGTTGAGCTAATGTCCCCATAGTGCCCCAATAATGTGCCAGTATAAAATACCCCTATATAGTGCCCCAGTAAATGCCCCCATAATGTACCAGTATAAAATGCCCCATATATAGTGCCCAAGTAGATGCCCTCAGTGTCCCCCATAATTTGCAAGTATAAAATACCCCTTCTTAGTGCCCCCCATAGATGAGTACCCACTGTAATGTGCCCCAGTATAAAAGGCCCCTATACAGAGCCCCCCATATAAAATACCCCTTCTTTGGGGACTCAGTATAAGCCCCCATAGTGTTCATCTACCCCCCTTCCCCCATATAAAAATACCCCTTCTTTGTGACCTCAGTAAATGCCTCCATAGTGCCCCCAATAATGTGCCAGTAAGAAGTGCCCCCATAGATGCCCTCCAATCATGTGCCAGTAAGATGTGCCCTCATAGATGCCCCCCAATCATGTGCCAGTAACAAGTGCCCCCATAGATGCCCAACAATCATGTGCCAATAACAAGTGCCCCATAGATGCCCCCAATCATGTGCCAGTAACAAGTGCCCCCATAGATGCCCAACAATCATGTGCCAATAACAAGTGCCCCCATAGATGCCCCCAATCATGTGCCAGTAATAAGTGCCCCCATAGATGCCCCCCAATCATGTGCCAGTAAGTAGTATCATATAAAAAAAATAAACACTTATACTTACCTCTATCAGGCTGGCAGCGATGCGATACAGGCCTCTTCCGGCCTGTGTCCCGCATTGTACGGCTCAGGCGGTGCAATGCCGCCTGAAACGGCCTCTGATAGGCTGCAGGCCTAGTGCGGGGAAGGGAGACGCCTCAGCACATCTATCTGTATCGCTATCCTGAGGACGCCGACACAGATGACTATGGAGATGAGCGCTTCCACAATGGAAGCGCTCAACTACCTGTGCCCTGCCTTCCCCCCACTTGTCACCAGGGCCGCGCCGCCTGGGGCCATCGCCTCACGTTGTCTAATTGGCAGTGTGGCCCTGCTAGCGTCCCCTGGAATTTTGCACCCGGGGCAACGGGGCAACGCCCCCCCCCCCCCCCCAATGCTACACCGCTGGCCAGCGGGGCTCAAGAGGCAGCTGCCTTAGGCCCCCCAGGAGCAACTGGGCCTGGGGCAGCTTCCCCTTTTGCCCCGCGTTAAAGACGGCCCTGTATGAGATAGATTCCTGATGGAAATCACCCACTCTTATATGGATGTCATTTACCACCTGCGACAGGCATTTTTGGGTAAGAGGTGCAGAATCAATTGCAAAGACAGAAATGCTTTTCTCTAGTGCACTAGTAGTCAACCCATGAAAGCGAACGAACTGTCCATCAATCAGGTTAACCCCAGCCCTATTATCGATAAATACCTCGATTTCCACCATTTTGGACTCTAGCGCCACCTCGGCAGACAGGAGAAATCGGGTACTGCCAGTAAATGACAAAAGTACGTTTTCTTGCTCCCCACCCACACCACCAATAGTTATTTGGGGATTAAACGTTTTTCTTTTGTTTTCACCTTGACACTGAATGTACGGGCAAATATTTACAAAATGTCCCTTCTTTCCACAACAAAAACAGACTCCCTTCATATCACCAAAGCTCTTGCCAGCAGTCTCAGGAGTAGCCTTTCCTAACTGCACAGGCACATCACAAGGTACAACCACAGGTGTCTCTTTACCATAAGTGTCAAAGGAAGCCGCCACCTTGTTTGACAGTACCTCTTGAGGGTGAGGACCCCTAGATCTCTCCCTCAGGCGTCTATCAAGACGTACAGCAAGGGACATAGCTGCTTCCAATGACTCAGGATTTTCATGAAAGGCCAACACGTCCAGCAGGCTCTCAGATAGACCCTGACAGAATTGGCTACGGAGAGCAGGATCATTCCACTCCGTATGCATAGCCCATCTCCTAAATTCAGAGCTATAGATCTCTCCCTGCCGTAACTTGGTTTTGGCCTGAGAGATCCGATCCGGGTCATCGTAAATAAGACCCAAGGCTCTAAAAAAATGTATCTACCGACTGGAGGGACGGTGATCCGGTCGTCAGAGGAGAAAGCCCACGACTGGGCGTCATCTTTAAGCAAAGAAATGATCATACCCACACGTTGACTCTCGTTCCCAAAAGAGTATGGACAAAGCTTAAAGTATAATTTACATGACTCCGTGAACCGGATGAAATTGTCACTACCTCCAGAAAATCTGTCCGGGAGAGCTACCTTCGGTTCAGGGCAGGCCTGGCACCCACCTCTGGAACCAGCCGCCTGTGGTTCCAGAGGTCAGCTACCTCCAATGACAGTCCCTGCAGCTGTTCGACCAGTGAAGACATAGAATCCATAGCTGCACTGACCTGAGACCCCGAGGAGCCTTGGGTTGAGACAACCCGTTCCTTCCAAGATGAAGGGACAAGCATCTCCCTGAGGCCTAGTAACCATAACCAAGGGGAAAAGACAAAATACAAACAAGCAAGACACTTAGCTTCTGTTGTAGAAGGATAAGCAGGAACTCTGGGAGAACCACACTCCAGCTCTTTCCAAAACCAAATAAAGCAATCTACCGCATAGTCATAAGGGTGGGGTCAGACTATAAAGGGTAGAAGTGATGACCACTGAGCAACAGCTGAGACAAGGGAAGTGGTCATTAACCCTATCAACACTGAATCAAGAGAAATCAAGGATCTCCTGACATCAGTCACCTGAGGGACTGTGACATCACGTGAGCAGCGCTGGGCAATCCAAGGGCAGCAGGAAGTGCACCGTATTTAATCAGGTAGTCTGAGGAGTGGTGCGTAGGGGGTTGCCACCTTTCCCAACATAAAATACCGGCCAAGTTAAGCCACACCCCAAAGGGGGTGTAGTTGTGGGGCCGTGGCTCAGCACGGGGTGTTAAGTCGCTATCATACTGTGGCTCCCAATATTATTAATGCCCCCATTAGTGCCCCCAGAATTAATACTGTCCACATTAGTGCCCCCAGTAATAGTAATGCCCCCATTAGCGCCCCCCCAGAATTAATACTGCCCACATTAGTGCCCCCAGTAATATTAATGCCCCCATTAGTGCACCCCAGAATTAATGCCCCCATTAGCACACCCCAGAATTAATACTGTCCACATTAGTGCCCCCAGTAATATTAATGCCCCCATTAGTGGACCCCAGAATTAATGCCCCCCATTAGTGCCCCTCATTAAGAGTAATGGCCCATTAGTTCCCCCCAGGAAGAATAATGCCTCCATTAGTGCCCCCCAGGAAGAATAATGCCCCTATTAGTGCCCCCCAGGAGGAATAATGTCCCCATTAGTGCCCCCAGGAAGAATAATTTGTGCCCCCAGGAAGAATAATGCCCCCATTAGTGCCCCCAGGAAGAATAATTCCCCATTAGTGCCCTACAAGAAGAATAATGCCACCCATTAGTGCCCCCAGTTAGAATAATGCCCCCATTAGTGCCCCAGTTAGAATAATGCCCCATTAGTGCCCACAGTCTGCTTCTGCAACAAAAAAAAACCACTCACCTCCTCCATTTGCTCGCACTGCGGTGAACACCCCCTGCTGACTGGAAGCTCAGGACAGGACCTGCGCTCCAGCGTGATGACATCCAGTCAGCAGTGCGAGCAAATGGAGGAGGTGAGTGCTTTTATGTATTTATTTTTTAAAATTAACACTGGGGTGGGGGTAAAGGCTGCACTAATGAGCGCTCCACAATGGAAGCGCTCATTAGTAGCAGGAAAATACCTGCAAAAAAACTACCTGCACCGGCAGGGCCACTAAATTACTGGCCTTGCCGGTGAGATACCGGCCAGGTGGCAACCCTAGTGGTGCGGCCTTCTTGGATGTCAGAAGAGGAGCCTGAAAATTGGTTGAAAAGATGAAAAGGGGTCACCATGTAAGTGTTCTGTGTGTTTCCACTGAATGTGAATTTTGTTTTTTGAACCAAAGGGTGACTTTTAGGTCAGTGGCATAGCTATAGGGCAGGGATATTAAACTTGTGGTTCACCACCTGTTGCAAAACTACAACTTCCATTATGCCTGGACAGCCTACAGCTATCAGCGCATGTTGGGAGTTGTAATTTTGCAACAGCTGAAGGGCTACGAGTTTGACATCCCTGCCATAGCGTTGAGAGGTTGCAGCCCAGACCTGTTTAGACAGCAGTACTATAAATGATGATGGTTGAATTAGGCCCTGATATATACAGTATTATCCATTGGGGCCCAGGAGCGTAGACGTTCTTAAAAAAAAAAAGCAACTACTTGAGACAACCAAAGCCTTGAAAAGAAATCAACCAGGGCATTGACTGTCTCCAATAGCCTTGAGGCATAAAAATCATTTGTAATATTGATCAGCAAGGTCGGAAATGTTTACCCGTCATCAACATTGAGATGTATGCTTCGAATGACCCTAGGTAGTCCATGTGTAAAGGATAGACTTCTCTGCCTATGGGATTAGAATGCTCCGCTGTGTATATTGCTGGCCATATAGATCATTACTGTATGGTTGTATCAGCTGATAATAACTGATCAAACCAAGTTTTCTACCCAGATTGTGTTGTGGCCATCATCATGATCCAGGGTACAGGATGGGCTTCCAGCAGCAGGTCAGGACAACTATGGAGGTTACAGCCTTTTGTAATTGCTGGGACTCTTTTATCATTCTGCTTCCAGGTTAGAATTTGGGGGGTGAAGGGCAGCAGTCTGTGAGCAGATGGGCGAGGAATGGTCTGTCCACCCCTCCAGGCTGGAGCAGGAGCTCGTGAGAACATTCATTGACCAGGTGGTGGCAGTCCCCTGACCAGCTGCAACTCAGGATCCATCTGACAGGCTGAGGGAAGGAAGAATTGTCACACAGCACTTTGCATCTCAATGCAGCCTGCTGCAGTGCTACAAAGGAGCAAAATGAGCATTTTATTGTCTTTGAGTTCATTATCCGAGGCCGCCATAATAGAGAGGAGAAAGGGAAACTCCCATGTGACTGGTGGAGAGGACACCCAGTGGTAAATGGCTATTTATATTCACATTAACTCTGTCTCCTCGCTCTCAATGCTCCTTACACCTTCTCCGGGTCTTTTCACTAGATCGACTAAGTCGAAATAACCTGGAACACTATTTTTTAGGGTTATATGAGGGCACCTGCATGACCACCATATGGAAAGTGAACAAGGAGCCTCTGAACAATACTCCAGCGGCTAAAGACAAGGGTTATTTTGAAGGCTGGAAAAATGTTTAGGAACTGGCAGCGTTACTAAGGTATGTGGCACTTGATGCCTGATGCCCAGTGACGTCACTAGTTTATAGGCATTATATCACCGTTTTTGTTGATTTAACCAAGAACTAGTAAAAATTCTTATGATATCATACAATTGTGGGGTCTGCCGCTGGCTGTTAGGATATCTCACTGATTGTTGGTGACTCATTGGCTTCTCAAAGGAATCATTATTTTAAAGCTACCTGCAGACATAAAAGTGAGGCCGGACGAAGCGGCACGCTTCAGGGGAGGCCGGCATGAGGGGTTTTGTGAGCAAGGGTCAGGGAAGGTAAGGGTTAAGTGGATGAGTGCAGGAAAAGGGGGGAGGAGCTAGAAAGGGGCGGGGAGCGGCAGGCTGAAGTAGTGGTGAGGCAGGTCAGCGCCCGCCATTTTAGGAGCAGAGAGCCAGCATCTGGCAGAGAGCCAACATCTTCTGAACTGCAGCATCGGATTCAGCAATGGCAGAAGCAGTGGAGGTGATGCTGCGGCGCTTGAGGGAAGCGGCGGACACCAGGGGCAGCGACTGGCTGGAGCAGCAGGTGACCGCATTGCTAGGGGGGGCGGAGGTGGGTACGTCTAGCCCTACTCCAGCAGCTACACGGCCGCGGCGGGTACGGCCGCCGGCGCGCCTGAGCCCTGATTTACCCCCCCGGGTCCGGCGCCGTGTCAGGAGCCCCACAAGGGACCCTCCACGCCGGGAGCATTCTAAGGCTACTGCGACCTCCCGGCGTGGGAGGAATCCATATGTCCGGCGGGACCCTCCAGAGGCTGTGGGGCCTTCCCCTCAGCCCATCGCGGCAGCAACAGGGGAGTCAGGACCTGGTTCTGCAGGATCCCCTCCTGTCCCCAGGAGTCGGAGGCCTGCTCAGCGTGGGAGAGGTAGTGGCAGCAGAGGCAGCAGCGGGGCTGCGCGGTCGGCCAGGGCGGCCCGGCGCAGGCCCTTACAGGATGAGCCCCTTTCAGTGGCACACGAGGCTGCGCCTGTAGGTGCCAGGGACGGGCGCAGGCCTTGCCATGATGCGCTTCTTACAGAGGAGGAGGACGAGGCTGTTCTGGACGGCTCCCCGCCCCAGAGCAGGCCTCTTGGGCATGAAGACAGGCGTGCAGATGCTTATATGGAGGACAGGGAGTTGCGCAGGCCATTTCCTGAGGGCGGACAGTTTGCTACTGGTCCTGACACCGTGGAAGACAGAGTGCGTCCCAGAGCCATTCCTAACGCACCCAGCAGTGATCCGCCTGGGGTGCTGCCGTCGAACAGCGCAAGTACCCATCAAAGGAACGTCGTGGATCCAGGAGTCGTCCGTCAGGAATCAGGACCTGCGGCTGCCGGGTTCACAGCACCCGGGCAGTTAGGTGAGACATCACTGGGAACACTGTTATCTATATTTAATGTGGCGCCTGGGGCGGGGGGGAGCAATAGTGCTATTATCGGTGGTTTGGGGCGCTTGCTGTGTGGTTTAGCTGGGGTTAGTCAGGATAGGGGGGCAATGGGGGCTACCCCCTTAGCAGCGTGGGGGTTGGGGGCAGAAAATAGCAATGTACCGGCGACCGCTAACAATAGTAATGTAGCAGTGGCCAATAGCACAGGTGTAGCCGAATCAGTGTCAGTGCAGACGCAGGCGGGAGGTGAGGAGGATAGGCCCAGATTAGATGACGCCGCAAAAGGGGAGGTGTATGTTTGCTTTGAGGGTCCCCTGGGAGCGCATTTGAAAACGGAGGTGCGTGAGAAAATTTGGAAGGGAGAGTATATAGAAATTTTTTCGCTGCTTCCGTTGGAGCGGTTCAACCTTGATGTGGTAAAAAAGGACGGAGTAAGAAAGGAGGATGATGATAAGCGTCGCTATCGCCTTATCCCTAGGTCATTTAGTAATTGGCTACAGGCCTTTGCTATTTTGGCAAGTGTGATTGGGGAGAAGAGTCCGGAATGCTGTTCCCCTTTATTTTGCTATCTGGATGCTATTGGGGAAGCCTATAGAGTGTATGGGGGTTCCGGGTGGTTACGGTATGACGAGCAGTTTCGTCAGAGGAAAGCAGTCCGTCCTAATATGAGATGGGACCATAAGGACATTGCGTTATGGATGAGGGTGACAGCGCCAGGTAGGAGTGGTCAGTCCTTTCGGAGTGAGTCAGGGGTTGGGGTACAGCAAGGTACAGGGACGCCCCCAGTTGGAAGAGGATACTGCTTCCTTTTCAATGAGGGAAGTTGCAAATTCGGCCAAAAATGCAAATTTAGGCATGAATGTTCCGTGTGTGGCGGGGGCCATGGGGCTAGCAGATGTTTTAGAGGGGGTAGACAAAGGGGGGGGGATAGTTTTGCAAAAGGGGCAGACCCCAGTGCGAGTGGAAAGGATGGTGGGGCATCTAAATAGATATCCGAACCAGGAGTTAGCTGAATTTTTGTATTCAGGGTTTAAGTTCGGTTTTCATATACCTTCACACCCGTTACCAGTCTTAGAGAAGCGGAAGAATTTGCGCTCGGCATTGCAGTTCCCGGACATAGTGACAGGAAAGTTAGCTAAAGAGGTTTCCCTAGGGAGGATGGATGGTCCGTTTGTTACATCACCCATCAGTAACTTGCGAGTTTCCCCTTTGGGTTTGATCCCTAAGAAGGAGCCTAATAAATTTAGGCTCATCCACCATTTATCATTCCCTAAGGGTGCGTCGGTCAATGAGGGCATTGACCCGGAACTTTGTTCTGTGGTTTATGCTTCCTTTGATGCGGCTGTGGAATGGGTAAGGAAGCTGGGTCCGGGTACCCTGTTGGCAAAATGTGACATTGAAGCGGCATTTCGGTTGTTGCCAGTTCACCCGGATAGTTTGTATTTACTGGGTTGTTTTTGGAATGGCGCATATTTTGTGGATAGGTGTTTGCCAATGGGCTGTTCAATATCGTGTGCATATTTTGAGCGTTTTAGTTCTTTTCTGGAGTGGGTGGTGGTTCAGGAATCAGGTTGTCACTCTGTCATTCATTATTTGGATGATTTCCTGTGTTTGGGGCCGGGGGGATCTAGGGTTTGTTCGTTGTTGTTATCCACATTACAGTCTGTTTTTGAGTGTTTTGGAGTCCCGTTAGCGGTGGACAAAACGGTGGGGCCGGCTACTGAGCTAAGCTTTTTGGGTATTGTCATAGATACACAGCGGATGGAGTGTAGGCTACCAGTAGACAAAGTGTCAGATTTAAGAACAGAGGTGGCGGCGGCATTGACAGCAAAAAAGATTCGTCTGCGGGACCTGCAGTCTTTGTTGGGCAAATTAAATTTTGCATGCAGAATCCTACCTATGGGCCGCATTTTTAGTAGGAGGTTGGCTTCGGCGACAGGAGGGGTGGTGTCTCCCCACCATTTTATTAGACTAGGCAGTGAGTTGAAAGGGGATTTGAAAGTTTGGGATTCCTTTTTAAAACAGTTTAATGGCAGAGCATTAGTTATGGGGGGGGTGGTTGATGCGTTTGATTTCGAATTGTTTACGGATGCTGCGGGTGGAGCGGGTTTTGGGGCGTACTGTGAAGGGCAGTGGTGTGCGGGTCGGTGGCCTGAGTCCTGGGTACGAAAAGGGTGGGTAAAAAACGTGGCATTGTTGGAACTCTTCCCCATTGTGTTGGCAGTCACGCTCTGGGGGGAGAAGTTTCGGCACAAGAAGGTTCGTTTCCATTGTGACAACTTGGGAGTTGTGCAAGCCATCAACAGTGTAACGGCTTCTTCCCCCCCAGTTATTTGCCTATTGCAGCAGTTGGTTCTCCGGTGCTTGTCCCTTAATGCTTGGGTGTTTGCGGTGCATGTGCCTGGTTCCTCTAACTGTATAGCTGACGCACTTTCTCGTTTTCAGTGGGAGCGGTTTCGCCAGCTGGCCCCGGAGGCGAGTCAGGTCGGATTGGTGTGTCCAGAGTCGTTGTGGGAGATCCTGGAGGTACCGTAGCTTGTCTGTTGCAGGCATCATTGAGTGAAGGCACGTGGAGGATGTACGATAGGGCTTGGAGTAGGTGGCAGCAGTGGTGTAATGACCTAGGGGTCGAGGTACTGGACGGGGAAATTCCGTTGTTACTGTTCATTGGCCACGTGAAGGATCAAGGTTGGTCGGTTGCCAAGATCAATGGTTGCATGGCGGGCTTGGCTTTCGGATTCAAATTGCGGAATTCCCCGGACATTACTAAGTCCTTTTTGGTCCGACAAATTTTGAAGGGTTATAGAAGGTTTCAGCGTGTCAAAGATTCCCGCCTACCGGTGTCCTTTTCGTTATTGTTACAGTTAGGGGAGCAGGTAGCTGGAGTGTGTCGCTCGGCTTGGGAGGTGAGCTTATTTAGACTAGCCTTTGCTCTGGCTTTTTTCGGAGCCTTTCGTTTAGGGGAGTTAGTGTGTGCAAGTGTGCAGCGGGAAGGGGGTCTGAGGAGTGAGGATGTAACGTTATATGACGACAGGGTGCTGATTTATCTGAGATTTTCAAAGACGGATCAGGAGGGGAGGGGTCATTTAGTCTCATTGTTTGAGGTGCCGGGATGTCTAGTGTGTCCACTACGGTGTTTGCGTGATTTTCAAGGAAGGGCAGGGGTCGCGGCAGGCCCGATTCTCAGACATGAGGATGGCTCCTTTTTATCGCGATTTCAATTTATAGCGGTATTCAAGAAATGTTTGCGTAATCTAGGAATGGACTCTGGCGAGTTTACGGGTCATTCCTTCAGGATAGGTGCTGCCACGGAGGCTGCTCGCTTGGGGGTGCGAGATGAAGTGATTAAGCGTATTGGGAGGTGGGAGTCGGAGCGTTTTCGGCTGTATGTGCGTTTAGGGGCAGTTTAAGGCTGTGTCTAACCATGTTTGTCTCGTTCTTTTTTCAGGTGATGCCCCGTTATTAGTTTGGATCCTGGGCCATTCGTTCGTGTTCTGGGGGGCATTACGAGCGGATGTTCGGCAGAATGGGCGGCAGCTGGGGTTTGATCGGGGGACAGCCATAGTAAGATGGATCGGACGCAGAGGTATGGTGTGGGGTAGTGTTTTGCAGGAGGTTCATCGGCAAGCCAGGTTAGATAGAGTCCCAGATATCTTGGTGTTGCATGTTGGGGGAAATGACCTAGGGGTCCGACCTTGCAGAGAGTTGATCAGGGATATACGTTTTGATTTTTTGCGTTTGTGGTCCCTCTTCCCGTCAGTTGTCACTGTGTGGTCGGATATTGTCCCCAGGAAGGTCTGGAGGGAGGCGAGATCGGTTGAAAGGCTGAATAAGGCTAGGATTAAGCTGAACAGGGTGATTGGGCGGTTCTGTGCCAAACATGGGGCGGTGGTGGTGAGGCACCCCGAGTTGGAAGCAGGAACAGGAGGCTTTTGGAGACAGGATGGAGTCCACCTCAATGCGGTGGGCATTGATTTGTGGTCACTGGACTTGCAGGGAGGTATTGAAACAGCCCTCCGGGTGTGGCGGAACGCGCGAGCTTAAGGGCTGTCAAGCTGCGCGTTGTTGGCGGGGGGAGGTCATAGAAGCTGGGGCTACTGGATGGTAACGGTGAATGAGAGGGCCTCAATGGTGGGGCTGGACTCTCAGAGTTGGGGCACCTGGTTGGCTTGGTATGGCGTCCGTCAGTTGGTGTCCCCGAGCTTGTGGTACGCGGCTGGGGGCAAGATGGAATTGCCGTGGTGGTTTGTGGTCGTTTAAGGTGCAGTTAGGCGGCTTCTAGGACCTCCCTCGTCAGTTAGACATGTATATATTTATATATATATGTCATTGTTATATCAAGTGTTATGTTTATTCATGTTATTTATATTATTTAATAAAAGACGGCTGCTGTGGCCGATTTAATCCAAACAGTGGCTGTGTGTGGTTATTGGGAGAGGAAATGGGGAAGGTTAGTTAGCTAAATGATGGGGTAGTGGACCCGAGCGTAGCCAATAACCCTACTCAAGTGAGGCCGGACGAAGCGGCACGCTTCAGGGGAGGCCGGCATGAGGGGTTTTGTGAGCAAGGGTCAGGGAAGGTAAGGGTTAAGTGGATGAGTGCAGGAAAAGGGGGGAGGAGCTAGAAAGGGGCGGGGAGCGGCAGGCTGAAGTAGTGGTGAGGCAGGTCAGCGCCCGCCATTTTAGGAGCAGAGAGCCAGCATCTCCCTCCCTCCCTCCCGTAGGGTGTACTTGGATGTTTCAGGGCGGCAACGGTATATTATAGAGGGGATGCATATATAAAAAAAAAAAAAAAAAAATGTGTATTTTATAAATAAATAAATGTATAAAAAAAAAAAAAAAAAATGGACAAGGGGTGGTGGACGGAGTGTGTCGTTAAGTGTTGCGTTTGTCGCAGCAGTCGTGGCGGGGGGAGGTCATAGAAGCTGGGGCTACTGGATGGTAACGGTGAATGAGAGGGCCTCAATGGTGGGGCTGGACTCTCAGAGTTGGGGCACCTGGTTGGCTTGGTATGGCGTCCGTCAGTTGGTGTCCCCGAGCTTGTGGTACGCGGCTGGGGGCAAGATGGAATTGCCGTGGTGGTTTGTGGTCGTTTAAGGTGCAGTTAGGCGGCTTCTAGGACCTCCCTCGTCAGTTAGACATGTATATATTTATATATATATGTCATTGTTATATCAAGTGTTATGTTTATTCATGTTATTTATATTATTTAATAAAAGACGGCTGCTGTGGCCGATTTAATCCAAACAGTGGCTGTGTGTGGTTATTGGGAGAGGAAATGGGGAAGGTTAGTTAGCTAAATGATGGGGTAGTGGACCCGAGCGTAGCCAATAACCCTACTCATGTATTTGATGTGGATTTTTTTCGAATTTCAGGCGGATTCCATATGCATAAAAAATTGTTTGTCATACACACTCTGTGCAGGTACCCTAAAGGAACCGCTTAAGGCAAAACTGACTCGCGCTGTGTCCACACAGGCAACAAATACCTGCTGAAAAAAACGGAGGCAGATGAGACTGGTGATCTGCCTATGAGAACAGGCCATTATTCGCGGCAAAAACACCGCCATTCCTCATTGACTTCAATTGGAAACGCAGTTAAAATACGCCTCAAAGATGTAACATGCAACTTCTGAAGTTTTTCTGAAAACGGACTAGTAAAAACATAAAAACACGTAGTCGTGTGCACTAGGGTATGTATTTCCCATTAAAAAAGCATTTTGGATGCGTATTACACAGCATAAAATGGCGATATTGCCAATGGGGTTCATTTTGGTTTTCAAATTGTCGCACTACCCCAATTATGCCAGCCAGTGGCACGGACTACCAAAGATGCACCTAGTTTATAATGAGGCGCACGCGCTATCATAACTCTGCAGCAACTCTGATGTGAAAGAAACAAAAAAGGCATTTAAAATGAGTCTCAATAAATGACCTCTAATGAGTTTTTGGCCATGTAAATATATCCTCACTGTTCAGTGTCTATTGCAGGGCTTAAAGGGGTATTCCCATCACAGACAATGGGGGAATATTGCTAGAATATGCCCCCATTGTCTGATAGGTGCGGGTCCCACCTCTGGGAATCGCACCTACAACGAGAACGGAGCCAAGAGAGCTGTGGCTGGAGGACCCCGGATTTCCAAGCGCTGCTCCCATAGAAGTGAATGGGAGCGCACCACGCACGCGCGGCCCCTGCTCCCATTCATTTTTATGGGGCAGATTAAAATAGCCGAGCCAGAACTCGGCTATTTTCGGCAGCCCCATAGAAATGGATAGAGGGCGGCTGCGCATGCGCAGTGCACCCTCCGTTCATTTCCCCGCTCCGTTCTCATTGTAGGTGCGGGTCCCAGAGGTGGGACCCTCACCTATCAGACAATGGGGGCATATCCTAGCGACATTCTCCCTGATGTATTCCTCTGTCAGACACTGACCCCTCAGGCCCTGCACTACGCATAGAACAATCAGTGCATACATTTTGCTTAGAGATTTCCTTTGATACCATCGAGATTTACATATTTTTAGATTTATAAGTTTGTGTGTTTTTTTTCTGGCTTTAAAATAGAGATGCCTATAAAAAATGCCAATGACCCCCAAAAATTCCACAAAAATGCCAAATCTCTGTGTACTTGTAGATTGCTATAGAGGTAGCTATAAAGTAACATCTGGGCGCAGTATTTTTGAATGAAAAAAAAAGCATTGAAAACGCATCAAAGCCCTGTGTATAACCCTATAGGCAGATAAAGGAGTTATCACAGATTAGCGCTCCCTAGTGGAGACAAAGGGTCCTGCAGTCAGTATACTTTTTGTTCCCTTGCATACTAAAACTAAGCAAAAATGATAAACTGAGGACATATTTTACCTCCACCGATTTTTCATGGAGAATGTTCTATATTCTGCCTTCATCTGCAGAACGGACTCAGGAACCCAGAAAGACATTTAATTACAGAGCTAATAATTGTCACGGAAGGCTGCATATCACTTCTCGGCAGCTTGTAATTGATAAACTGTAGCCTGCAGCTGACGCTCTCATATATTCTGATTAGGGGACAAGGTACAGACACAGATCCCCTATTGTCTCCCCTTTGATCCCATTTCAGTAGAAGGCCACCTCATCTAGGGGGGGACTCAGCTGCACCTTGCATTCTGACGGCCAGACCCTTGTCACCCTCCAGAGGATTGCAAATGCTTCCTGCCAGGTTTGTGAGGGTTAATGTCTGTTCTCCAGCTACTTAATGAGAAAACGACGCACAAAGCAGATGAGACACAAAGACAGTTAATTTATCACTATTTAAGCAAATTCACATAAGCAAGATGTGCTGCAGGGCCCACGGCAGGGTGTATTGTCCTCACTGCCCCTTTAAGGGGCTGGCGTCCGGTTCAAAGAATTCCTAGGGTACGGCCACACGGTCAGATTTCTGCATGCGGTTTTGAAAGCCAAACCAATATCTGTCCTGTGCACCTTCTCTCCTTTTATAATCCACTCCTGATTTTGGCCTCAAAAACTGCATGCAGAAACCTGTGGCCATACCCTAGTACAGGGATAGACAACCTGCGGCCCTCCAGCTGTTGCAAAACTACAATTCCCAGCATGCCCAGACTGCCTACAGCTATCAGCCTACGGCAGGGCATGGTGGGAGTTGTAGTTTTGCAACAGCTGGAGAGCCGCGGGTTGTCCATGCCTGCCCTAGTATATTTGATGTTCAGTCAAAAATATTGTTGGGATACCCTGTCGATGAGGTGAAAACATCAGCCTAGGTGGTATCACTGAAGAATTTCAAGAAGCTGAGCCATGAAGAGCTGTCTGAGTAAGGACACTGTAGAGCTGCTGTTGCTGATACAGGTATTCATTTATGTTTGCCTATGTGCCCCCAAATTGTTACAAAACCTACTACGACATACATGTCATAGCATATGTCCTTCATGTTTTAATTCAGATATGAGTTACTCCAGAGCTGCACTTATAATTCTGCACCCTATAGAGATTAAATCTCCCAGTATTCCCTGCTTGTCCAACATTTGCACAATGCTTCATTTGCATTGTGGGACGTGTAGTCTTTATACCATACCCTGTACAGTCATCAAAGGGATAACTAACTAACTACCGTAACTAACTAACTGACTAGAGCAGCTCAGATAAGCTGTTAGGGAGCGTCTGACAGCTGCTGGCAGCTTCAATAAAAATCAAACAGGATTGTGATTTCAGCTCTGGAGTATAATACAGGCTGTAACTCAGGATCAGCGCAGATATACACAGTGACTTTTTTTCTGCCACAATATCTGCTGTGTGTGAAGGCAGCCTAATACAGGATCACCCCTCACACCTGCACTAAAGCTACCTGGAAGGCTTTTTTGTGGCAGACGAACAGCCTGCCAGAGTTCAAGTTGTACGGCCTAGCTGGATACGGCCGTTCACCGCCAGACCCCATTGACTATAATGGGATGTGTCCGGTTTCCGGCATGAGCGCTGGGTTTTGGCCAGTCAAAAACTGGTACATGCATCGGTTTTTGTCTGACCAGAACCTGGCACTCATGCTGGAAACCGACCAAATCCCTACCGGATCCCATTATAGTCAATGGTGCATGGCCCTATCCGACTAGATCCATAGCGTGAACTCTGGCAGGCTATTCCTCAGATTTGCAGTCGATTACATCCTGCATTGGAGCCTTGGAATGTAGGACGTAGGAAGCATCACTGGTAAGAACAAGGGGCATGGTTAGTGTCACATGATCTGCTGATGTCAGGACACATCTCACTGCCCTAAGGTATGAATGTGCAGCACCCGACCAAAGGGTTGGTTTTAAGTAAATTTGTCGTGATGCCAGTTGCTTTGAAGCAACAAGGAACATAGTCCCCTTAAGTAGATGGTGTTGGTGGTACCCAGGTGTAGGAATGCCAGAGTGGTGTAAGGGTAGACTATAATGTCCCTTTAGATGTGGCTGTGCACGTGTCACGGTGCTCCTACCTGGCTAACTTGGACGCTGTTGTCCGCAACAAAGCAAAGGATAGGGGATGAAGGTGATGATGAAATAAATTGAGTCCAGACTTGAAGTTGATAACAGCTTTACTTGAATAAACTATCAGGAAACAATCTTCCAACTTTGTCTTGGTTACCAGCAGGCTTTGGCTTAAATTCTGGCAGGCAAACACACTCGGCTCTGCTACATCTGTTGCTCTCTAGCTCTGCTGTGCTAACAGGATTAACTAGGAAACTTTTCCTTTCTGCTGTACTTTCTGTAGTCTGACTCTGTCTTTATCTTTATCCAGGGAACTTTTCCTCCTGGCTTCTGAGGCTCTTTGCTTTGGCCTCCTGATCCAGCAGAGCTGATGGTGCTCTGCTGGCTGAAACACAGCCTTCCCCTTGGAAGGGGCACTCCAGACTGACTTTAGCAGGGCCCATCCAGCAGGGACGAGGGCCTGCTTCCTTCCCCAAGCAGGGGTACTCTAAAATGACCTTCACTAACTAAAACTCCTCCCTTTTTAAAGAGGGCTGGAATGGAAAGCAGGGCTCCATTCTAGACAAAATAGCCCTGCCAAGCTTGCTGCCACCTGCTGGTGAACCATGCACACTACATTTACACACAACAGTTGCAAAACAGGAAATGCACAGTGTTTGAACCTGGAATAAATACACATGATGACATTGAATCAACCATAGGAGATAGTGGAGAGGTGTAAAAGGTGGTAATGCACCTCTGGGGCGTTACAAATGGACACCAGTCACATGACAAAAAACCATAGGAGATAGTGGAGAGGTGTAAAAGGTGGTAATGCACCTCTGGGGCGTTACAAATGGACACCAGTCACATGACAAACCAGGACGTAGGATTCAAGCATGGATGATGAGAGAAAACTGCAAACTAGGTAAATAAAAAAATAAAAAAACAATCCAAGGAAGAATGGAGGGTAGAGTCATTGATGAAAATAAACTTTAGCGTGCAAAGTAGTTTAGGGCACAACCCCTTTAAGTATGTTTTTGGAATGTGAAAGAAACCTGAGTTCCGATCGGTGGGCATAGAAGGGTTAGTAGAAAAACTCTAAGTCCATGCTTTTAAGGTTGGTTATGAACCTATCTCTGCATTGCTGCAATGTTGCAGTGCTATCTACCCTGTTCCCCCGCAGAACTGAGGAATATAAAAGTTAGAAAGCATTGTGCACACAGTACTGAAATAATCCTTCCACCTATATTTGTATATTTCCCTTTGGCATCATATTATTTACTATGTAGATATATCTGTTTTGCTATCTGTAGTCTACATTCTCATATACAGAGGGATATATTTAGTATTCTATCCTACTCCTTTCACTGGGGACTTAGCTAGGACAGTTCATATTGCAGAGATCAGCTGATCTGAAAAAACTGTACACATTTACCAATGGGAACATGACAAGGGCCCCGATCATGGATCCTAGCTGTACCACCGCGCCACACCACAGAAGGGCGCTGTGACCCTGGCTGCGGAGAATGACTCCAATCATGACTTTCACGTAACTGAGCGTCCCAATAAAGAGGATCCAGGAGATGACCTGAAAAGACAGGTTCAAAAGTCAAAACAGAGAACTGTGCAACATAAAGGAAGGTCGTACAGGAGGATCTTAAAGGGGCACTCTTCTTATTTAGGTTTAGGTTGTCTGTCCCGCAAATAAAGTTACAGAATTGTAACTATTACAGAGGACAACTTACCTTTTAGATATGGTTATGGCAAGTCTGAAATGCTAGGAAAATATAAAACATGGCATAAAACATGTGGCTATCCAGCTGTTGCAAAACTACAACTTGCTGCATCCTGGGAGTTGTAGTTTACAACAGCTGGAGAGCTACAGGTTAGAAACCACAAATGTGAACTATCTGTGCCATGTTGCTATTAGGGCTCATGCACACGAACGTGTGCCGGTCGGGCCCGTGCTGCGGTCCGCAATGCACGAGCACTGACTGTCAGGCCGCCGCTTGTGGATCACGGACCCATTCACTTGAATGGGGTCTGCGAACCGCATCTGATGGCATCTGACGGTCCGCATCTGCGGTGCAGAGGCACGGAGAGAAACCCCATGGAAGCACTCCGTAGTGCTTTCGTGGGGTTCCGTGCCTCCGTTCCGCAACGAACTCCCGGATTTCAGACCCATGCAAGTGACTGCTGGGACACATTATAAAAAAGTGTGATTCTGCAGCCATGCCCAAGCAAGTGCATGTCCTAAGACAATGGGGCAGATTTACTAAGCCCGTCGTAAACCTAGGAGGTAATGTATCAAGAGTGATGTTAAATATTTCTACCATTTTAAGTGTTTACACCATTTTTGTGTTTTTTTTTTTCCATGGCCTGCAGTTTACAATTACTAATGTGTGTCCAGATGTTTTGTGGACAGGGCTACATCTTTAGCCGGATTTATCAAAAAGTTGCAAAAAAAATCTACTTTAGTCCCCTGGCACCACGTACAAACTGGCAAAGCCTTTGTAATAAGTATGACTAGAATTTAGGCTAGTTACTCACTAGCGCTATACATCCGGCAGGGGGCTAGCGGAGATCTGGCTGCATTCCAGCAAATATGCCGACAATCGACCGGGAGAAAACCACTGCGTGGTTACATACCTTACATACCTCTGGCGTTGCCGGAGTGCGCAGAGATCTGGTAGGCTGCTCTCTAACGGAACAGCCTGCTGGATCTCTGCCACTAAGGTGAAACCAGCCTTAGACTAACAAATCCATAGGTATGTTGTCCGACAAATAAATAAAAAATGAAGTGTGACATTTTGGATTGTATCCCAAAAAACTGGCTTCAAATCAAGTAAACACACCAAAAAAGAAACAAAGAGTAACACGTTAATACATTACCCCCTAAGGCCCCTTTCACATGAGCGAGTTTTCCGTGCGGATGCAATGCGTGATGTGATTGCACCCGCACTGAATCCTGACCCATTCATTTCAATGGGTCTGTGTACATGAGCGTTGTTTTTCACGCATCACTTCTGCGTGAAAATCGCAGCATGTTCTATATTCTGCTTTTTGCAATACATTTTTCAATGATTCAATGGTTGCTAAGAGATGTTGTTTGTAAACCTTCAGTTTTTTTATCACGCACGTGAAAAACGCATCAAAACGTATTGTACCCGCGCGGAAAAAACTGAACAACTGAACACAATCGCAGACAGAACTGACTGAACTTATTTGCAAAATGGTGCGAATTTCACTAAATGCATCCGGACCTAATCCGTCACGCTCGTGTGCAAGAGGCCTTAGGCACTAGTTGCCTTACTTTCCAACAAAATTTTGTGCCAAATGAGGTCAGACTCCTTTCCTGCCGAGTCCTTGATGAGCTTGACGCGATAGATCTTTCTAAAACCTGATGTGCCAGAAATGCGCCAAGTTGCACAAAATTTTGCGCACATTTTCTGAGGTCTAGGTGTAATTACTTTAGTAAATATTGCCCTATGTGGACAGGGTGACTTCTTATGTATAACCATGTATGGCCTTACATGTTAGGGGGTTGGTAAACAGAGCTTTTTGTAGTGAAAAGTAAGACAGAATTATATATATACAGTGGCGGAAATAATTATTTGACCCCTCACTGATTTTGTAAGTTTGTCCAATGACAAAGAAATGAAAAGTCTCAGAACAGTATCATTTCAATGGTAGGTTTATTGTAACAGTGGCAGATAGCACATCAAAAGGAAAATCGAAAAAATAACTTTAAATAAAAGATAGCAACTGATTTGCATTTCATTGAGTGAAATAAGTATTTGAACCCCTACCAACCATTAAGAGTTCTGGCTCCCACAGAGTGGTTAGACACTTCTACTCAATTAGTCACCCTCATTAAGGACACCTGTCTTAACTAGTCACCTGTATAAAAGACACCTGTCCACAGAATCAATCAATCAAGCAGACTCCAAACTCTCCAACATGGGAAAGACCAAAGAGCTGTCCAAGGATGTCAGAGACAAAATTGTAGACCTGCACAAGGCTGGAATGGGCTACAAAACCATTAGCAAGAAGCTGGGAGAGAAGGTGACAACTGTTGGTGCGATTGTTCGAAAATGGAAGGAGCACAAAATGACCATCAATCGACCTCGCTCTGGGGCTCCACGCAAGATCTCACCTCGTGGGGTGTCAATGGTTCTGAGAAAGGTGAAAAAGCATCCTAGAACTACACGGGAGGAGTTAGTTAATGACCTCAAATTAGCAGGGACCACAGTCACCAAGAAAACCATTGGAAACACATTACACCGCAATGGATTAAAATCCTGCAGGGCTCGCAAGGTCCCCCTGCTCAGGAAGGCACATGTGCAGGCCCGTCTGAAGTTTGCCAATGAACACCTGAATGATTCAGAGAGTGACTGGGAGAAGGTGCTGTGGTCTGATGAGACCAAAATAGAGCTCTTTGGCATTAACTCAACTCGCTGTGTTTGGAGGAAGAAAAATGCTGCCTATGACCCCCAAAACACCGTCCCCACCGTCAAGCATGGGGGTGGAAACATTTTGCTTTGGGGGTGTTTTTCTGCTAAGGGCACAGGACAACTTATTCGCATAAACGGGAAAATGGACGGAGCCATGTATCGTGAAATCCTGAGCGACAACCTCCTTCCCTCTGCCAGGAAACTGAAAATGGGTCGTGGATGGGTGTTCCAGCACGACAATGACCCAAAACATACAGCAAAGGCAACAAAGGAGTGGCTCAAGAAGAAGCACATTAAGGTCATGGAGTGGCCTAGTCAGTCTACGGACCTTAATCCAATCGAAAACCTATGGAGGGAGCTCAAGCTCAGAGTTGCACAGAGACAGCCTCGAAACCTTAGGGATTTAGAGATGATCTGCAAAGAGGAGTGGACCAACATTCCTCCTAAAATGTGCGCAAACTTGGTCATCAATTACAAGAAACGTTTGACCTCTGTGCTTGCAAACAAGGGTTTTTCCACCAAGTATTAAGTCTTTTTTTGTTAGAGGGTTCAAATACTTATTTCACTCAATGAAATGCAAATCAGTTGCTATCTTTTATTTAAAGTTATTTTTTTCGATTTTCCTTTTGATGTGCTATCTGCCACTGTTACAATAAACCTACCATTGAAATGATACTGTTCTGAGACTTTTCATTTCTTTGTCATTGGACAAACTTACAAAATCAGTGAGGGGTCAAATAATTATTTCCGCCACTGTATATACGTGAAACTCGAAAAATTAGAATATTGTGCAAAGTTCATTTATTTCAGTAATGCAACTTAAAAGGTGAAACTAACATATGAGACTCATTACATGCAGAGAGAGATATTTCAAGCCTTTATTTTTTATAATTTGGATGATTATGGCTTATAGCTTATGAAACCCCAAAGTCACAATCTCAGGTCCCCTTTGCTCAGGGGGTATGGATTAATTAGCTGACTAGAGTGTGACACTTTGAGCCTAGAATATTGAACCTTTTCACAATATTCTAATTTTAAATGAACTTTTGCACGATATTCTAACTTTTCGAGTTTTACCTGCATATACAGTATATATACTGCTTAGAGTCTTTGTAGAAAGAACCAGATAATTGACCATCACACGCTCCTGTGTTGTAAAAATTTTTACATTTGTATTTATTGCTCCCCTAAGGTAAAAAATCTGCTGCTCTCTGCTTAGAGGAGGATCGACAGTGCAAGATCTAACAGAACAGAAATTGTAAATCAATGGCTGATCCAGGTCTCTGATAAAAGACGCATGGATAATTAATTGCTATGCCACAGGTGTCTGTCCATATAACGTACTCTAAATTCTATGAAAAATAGGATCTCTGCAAGAAAATGTATAGATTTACACTCATCAGCCGGATCAATGTTGTCTTGTGGATTTTACATTAGAGCTTCATTTCCGTGGCAGTTACTTTGGTAAAGAGACATTGTGGCAGAAAATAGGAGCCACAGCGCCACCTTGTGACAGAAGAAAGTTTATGTTGTGTCAGATTTCTAAGGGCTTGGCAAGAAACCACAGGACAGCCCCAGACAAAGCTGTAATAGAGAAATCTATGGGGGGATAGTGTACCCACATATACCGTAACTATGGAAGTATTCTCCCTTAAAGGGTTTGTCTCACTTCAGCAAATGGCATTTATCACGTAGAGAAAGTTAATACAAGGCACTTACTAATGTATTGTGATTGTCCATATTGCCTCCTTTCTGCATAGGAGCGGCACACAGAAGGGCAGATATACTAATCCTATAGATGGCTCTCTAGACTTGCATCAGTTTTATCACAGGGGCTCAGGCTGGATGATAAATCTTTTCTCTGACTCTATACCAATTATTGGTTGGCTTAGGAGGCATTTATACGACCGTATTCTCGGTCTGCATCCGATCCGCATTTTTTGCGGATCAGATGCAGACTCATTCATTTCAGTGGGGCCACAAAAGATGCGGATAGCACCCCTGAAAAAAAAATAGAACAATTCCTATTCTTATCTATTTTGAGGACAAAGGGCAGGACGTGCTGATCCACAAAATGTGTGAGTTTTGTGGATCCGCAATTTGTGGACCACAAAACAGATATGGTTATTTGAATGCTCCCTTACTTTTAGACAGATTTTCATGCCACAATTTTGGTGCAAATTTGGATCAATATGGCGCATCTTAGGTCAAGCCCCTTTCCAGCAAAGCTCCAACGCCTCCTGATAAGCCCTGCCCTCTTTTTGAGCAAGTCAGAAAAAAGGGTAGAAACCCTACTTACGCCAAAATTTTGACACTTTTTGGACAGGTTATAGGCTCAGGCACATTAGTAAATCTAATTGTATATTGTGTATACTGTTTGTTTTGCCTGGAGTTTTATTTTAACTTGATAGTTGCATCTTATATTTTTCATATTACCATCGTTATCCTAGACAGGTTATAAGCTCTGCCATTTGGTGATCAGTCCACGTAGTGTCAGCAGAGATGTCCTGGTGCTTGATTTATAGCGTGCCTCCACTTAAAGGAGTTTTCCCCGATTTTTTTTTTTACTGATGACATATCTTCAAGATACGTCATCAGTATCTGATTGGTGGGGGTCCAACAACCGGGACCCCTGACGATCAGCTGCTTGAGAAGGCAGTGGCGCTTCTGTAAGCGCCGTGGCCTTGTCTCAGCTTTTCCTAGGCCAGTGATGACAAGTTCATGTATCACCTGCTCTAGGAGCAGCTCAGCCCCACAGAAGTGAATGAGGCTTAGCCCAATACCAAGCACAGCCGCTATACAATGTACGGCGCTGTGCTTGGTGAGCTGAGAGAAGGCACTGGCGCTCACAGGAGTGCTGATGCCTTCTCAAAACAGCTGATCGACAGGGGTCCCAGATGTCGGACCCCCACCGATCAGTAAAAAAATCTCGGAAACCCCTTTTAAGCTCTTTTAACCTATCCGATATCAGCAATGGAGAGAAGCTAGTGCACAATGAGTCATGCCGCGGCAGCCATATGGCACCTGGAGTATATGGTGGATGGTTCCTATTAATTAGATACCTATTATGCACTTTGTAAAATTGCCTCAACAACTGTACCACCCGTTTTTGTGCTGACATCCAGCATCAGATTGGTCGGGAGAGGTGGAGGTACGTTTTCATTATAATTATTGTTTCTTCAGACTATATAATTTTCTACCTTTCTAGTGACACTCATCTTCTGAAAATCCAGCTTCTGCCAATATCATACCATTTACCAGGTTTCTGCCCTGGGCTATGGATGGGACATCACTTCTGCTGTGGATGGAACTATTGATCTCTCTGGTGCATGTGCAGATGAGGTGGATACAGGAGTTTGCGCATGCGCCAGGGAGTGGGGTTAATTTTGGCCCTGTCTACAGTAGAAGTAGTGTGCCATCCATGCCTCAGGCCAGATGACAACGGCAGAAGCAGGCATCATGTGGCCGGGTTCCCTGGATGCAGATCCAGGCAACCTTGGAACGGTAAGGTCCCTTTCACACGGGCGAGTTTTCCGCGCGGGTGCAATGCGTGAGTTGAACGCATTGCACCCGCACTGAATCAGGACCCATTAATTTCTATGGGGCTGTTCACATGAGCGGTGATTTTCACGCATCACTTGTGCGTTGCGTGAAAATCGCAGCAAGCTCTATTTTGTGCGTTTTTCACGCAACGCAGGCCCCATAGAAGTGAATGGGGCTGCGTGAAAATCGCAAGCATCCGCAAGCAATGGAGATGGAGACCCGATCATTATTATTTTCCCTTATAACATGGTTATAAGGGAAAATAATAGCATTTTTAATACAGAATTCATAGTACAATAGGGCTGGAGGGGTTAAAAAAATAAATAAAAGAAAAATTAACTCACCTTAATCCACTTGCTCGCGCAGCCCGGCATCTCTTCTGTCTTCATCTTTGCTGTGTGTGTCACTCCGTTCATCACATGATCCATCACCATGGTAAAAGATCATGTGACGGACCATGTGATGACCGGAGTGACGTCACCACAGGTCCTTTTCCTGCACACAGCTAAGATGAAGACAGAAGAGGGTTGCCGGGCTGCGCGAGCAAGTGGATTAAGGTGAGTTAAATAATTTATTAATTTTTTTAACCCCTCCAGCCCTATTGTACTATGCATTCTGTATTCAGAATGCTATTATTTTCCCTTATAACCATGTTATAAGGGAAAATAATACAATCTACAGAACACCGATCCCAAGCCCGAACTTCTGTGAAGAAGTTCGGGTTTGGGTACCAAACATGCCGATTTTTCTCACGCGCGTGCAAAACACATTACAATGTTTTGCACTCGCGCGGAAAAATCGTGCATGTTCCCGCAACGCACCCGCACATTTTCCCGCAACGCCCGTGTGAAAGAGGCCTAAGTGTATTACAGACTTCCTTCCACAGCCTTTTTATATGTAATTAGGGTAGGTTTGCAGGACCCATAGAAAAGCCCTTTGATTTCATACTTACAATAAGGATTACTCCCCAGTTACTGTTCTGCAGAATAGGACATGGACTCATCACTGCTGTCATCATGTTATAAGCCCCGAATCCTGTCCCCAGCACTGAAAGCAGTACAAGGATCAGAAGAGACCTGATGGGTGTAAATTTAAAGATTGTTTCATCTGCGATGCTCCCCATGTATTTTATTATTAGCAGTATTATTTTATTATATTATATATTATTATATTTGGTCAAATTGTGCGAAAGGATAAAGGCAGATTTACTGTCTAAGGTTAAAGCAATGTAAACTTAGGGCGCCTCCACACGTGGCAGAAAAATCTGCCAAAATATACACAGATGCAGATTTTTACATTTATGTTATTAGTTCCAGCCGACAACAGCCTGCTGAAGCCCTCTGGACCAGGCATTGCTGGATGTTACTTTGACTATAATGGGGTCCGGCAGAGATGCGGCCACTACCCGGCAAATATGCTGGGATTCGGCCAGACAAAAACCTCTGTGTGCATCATTTAAATTAATCATTTTGTTTAATTCAGTTTTTTTTATTCATATTTTATGGTGGATTTTTCTGCAACGTGTGAAGGCACCCTACGGTCAACATACACATTATACTAAATTTGATTAAAAAAAATGAGCAAGTACTTACCTGGCAGACCCACACTGCCCCTTTGGTTCTCAGCAGTGATGTCACATCGATGACGACCGCTGCAGTCTACCACTGTCCTAAGAGGCCAGTGATTGGCTGCAGCAGTCACGTTTTGTCAGCATGACATCACTGTTGCAGCCAAGACGGGAGAACTGGAGCGGCAGGATGGGCTGTGCCTGAAACTGGACAACCCCTTTAATGTGTATGGCCACCTTTAGACTAGTCAGTCTATAAAGATGTGCCCTATTTATCACAGCGGCTGAAGCTGAATAATAAATTTGAAGTTTTACATTGCACAATAATTTTAGTGCAATTTTGTGTACATTTTTGCAACTGAAAGGAGTTCTCCGGGAATGATTGAAAATGGCTGCTTGGCAACTTATCCTAGAATGTAAGCAGGACTGGTTAATTACTCCACTTGCAGAGTAGCCTTGGAAAGTGAGGGGCCTCACTGCACACTACTGCTCTACAATAGATGGTAATGAAGTGATTCTGCCTACGATATGCCATCATAGCTGAGCAGCCTGACAGGAAAACTCCCCAATCTATACTATATACAATATTTGATTATATCCACTATAAAGTAACAACATGCCCTTACGGAAGTGCTCAAAAATGAATATTAAACCAACAGAATAACTGAGTATAAGGCCTCTTTCACCCGAGCGTGACAGATTGGCTCCGGATGCGTTCAGGGTGCGTTCACTGAAACTCGCACCATTTTGCAAGCAAGTTCAGTCAGTTTTGCCTGCGATTGCGTTCAGTTGTTCCGTTTTTTCCACGCGGGTGCAATGCGTGACGTGAACGCATAGCACCCGCACTGAATACTGACCCATTCATTTCAATGTGTCTGTGTACATGAGCATTTTTTTTTTTACGCATCAGTTCCGCGTTGCGTGAAAAATGCAGCATGTTCTATATTCTGCATTTTTTTTATCACGCAGCCCTGGCCCCATAGAAGTGAATGGGGCTTCAGTGAAAAACACATTGCGTCCGCAAGCACGGATGCAATGCGTTTTTCACTGATGGTTGCTAAGAGATGTTGTTTGTAAACCTTCAGTTTTTTATCATGCGCGTGAAAAATGCATCAAAACGCTGTCACGCCTTGCCCTGTGAATATGCGGAGATCTGCCAGGCTGGCTGCACATGTCTGATTCTTCTCTTTGTTTTGGTTTGGGTTTGAGCTGGATCCACCTTCCCTCAGGTGTACTGGGTTTGTTAGCGAGGCTATTTATTCCTCCTTCTTCCAGTGGCCTGTGTGGGTTATAGTTCATTCCTGTGGGCTTTGGATGTGTTGTGGATTGTCTGCTCCAGCTCAGCTCAAGATATGTCCTTTCTGTTTCTTCCCTTGGTGTCTTTTATCTAGGCCTCTAGGGAGACGCTTGCTTCCTCCTGTTTGAAGAAGCAGGTTGCCTCTTCCCCTTTCCCTACTGCTCAGGGTTTTCCCAGGGTATATAGACTTAGGCACGAGGGCATGTGCATATCCATATCAGTCTATTGTTCTGTTTGTTTTCCCTGTGTTTGGTTATTTCCCTGCTTATCTACCTTCCATGACAAACGCATTGCGGAAAAAACTGAACAACTGAACGCACTTGTAGACAAAACTGACTGAACTTGCTTGCAAAATGGTGCGAGTTTCACTGAACGCATCCAGAGCCAATCCGTCACGTCTTGTGAAAGAGGCCTAACTCTGTTCCACTTTAGGCCCATTTCACACAGGCGAGAATTCCGTGCGGTTGCATTGGTTAGCACTGGTGCCTTGCAGCGCTGGGGTCCTAGGTTCAAATGCGACCAAGGGCAACATCTGCATGGAGTCTGTATGTTCTCCCCGTGTTTGTGTGGGTTTCCTCCGGGTACTCCGGTTTCCTCCCACACTCCAAAGACCTACCGATAGGGACCTTAGATTGTGAGCCCCATTGGGGACAGTTGGATGCTAATGTCTGTAAAGCGCTGCGGAATATAGTAGCGCTACATAAGTGCATTAAATAAATAAATAATTAATGCGTGAGGTGAACGCATTGCACCCGCACTGAATCCGGACCCATTCACTTCAATGGGGCTGTTCAGATGAGCGGTGATTTTCACGCATCGCTTGTGCGTTGCGTGAAAATCGCAGCATGTTCTATACTCTGCGTTTTTCACACAACGCAGGCCCCATAGAAATAAATGTGTCTGCGTGAAAATCGCAAGCATCCGCAAGCAAATGCGGCTGTGGTGCGATTTTCACGCATGGTTGCTAGGAGATGATGTAAGTAAATTGCTAAAAGTCAATTTACTGTTTTTTAACCCCTAAAGCCACATTTTAGTAAGCATTCTGTACTAAGAATGCTATTATTTTCCCTTATAACCATGTTATAAGGGAAAATAATAAAATCTACAGAACACCAAACCCAAACCCGAACTTAAATGAGGAAGTCCGGGTTCGGGTCTGGGTACCACAATCAGCTTTTTCTCACGCGCATGCAAAACACTGAGCAACGCAAAGCAATCGCAGTCAAAACTGACCGAAATTGCGTACACACTCGCACGATTTTCCCTGATCGCAGACGCAACGCATCCGGATATAACCCGGACACGTTAGTCTGCAAGAAGCCTTACAATCATCAACATTTATTATAATAATCTAAGAAATTACAAATCATGATTATAATAACCGCATCAAAAATATAGCACTGCATCTTCAACATTCAAATGTACTTTATAGACCTAACAATACAGGTATACCATTATTGCACCTTATCCCTAAGACCTCAGATCTAGCAGTATGTAAATAGGACCACTGTACTTCTATACCAATGAGCCCTAGTATAATAACACATGGGCAATATCACAAAAAGACCCTCTAAATGTGACCATTATAGTAGCTTAAAATATAAAGAGATGTGGGGAATGAGAAATTGTAATTTTTTTGATTATATTATAAATGCTGATGATTTTAAAGGGGAACAGAGTTGTACTCAATTATTCTGTTGGTTTAATCTATAGTATATGCAAGTGCCAGAGCGCAGTGTGTAGTGATACCCTGACCCTTCACCTCCCCTTCCAAGGAAGCTTTGCAAGTGGAGACAACCAGTCCTGCTCACATTCTATGACAGGTTGCTGGCAGCCATCTTAAATAATTCCTGGAGAACCCCTTTGACTCCTTAATGTCCACCCATATCCTTTTTTACGGTAAGCATTAAAGGGCCTTAGGCTAGGGCTACACGACGATATTTTGTCGCACCAATGTCGCGCAACAATTTTTACAATGATAGTCTATGGTGTCGCACTGCGACACGCAACATGCTGCGACTACGACACGATAGTAGCAAAAAATCCATCCAAGATGGATTTTTATGCGACTGTCGCATCGCAATCACAGCATGTCGCATGTCGCAGTGCGCCACCATGGGCTATTATTATAAAAATTGTCACGTGACACATGTAGCAGTGTAGTTGTGCCCTATGTGTAGTTGTGCCCTGCACATGTCGTCGTGTAGCCCTAGCCTTAGGCTGGGCCGCCGCCTTTTCACAGCAAGTGCTGCACGGATCTCCCAGGCTGCACAGGCTGTTTAACCCCTTACATGGCGCAGGCAATGGCACCCGCCGCATGTAAGCGGTGACAGAGGGAATGACAGGTATCGCTGCATCTGTAATGATCCGCACTGCCCAAATTTCATGTAAATTATCCCCTACGGTGAATGCTGTAAAAAAAACAACCAAAAATGCCAGAATTGCTAATTTATTCTTAGTCGCCACCGGGAAAAAAAAGTGATATTTACCCCAAAATGATACCAATGAAAACTATAAGTCGTCCCGCAAAAATCAATCCCTCACACAACTCCGTGCAAATAAAAATTTTAAAAAAGTTACGGGTCTTGGGATGCGGCGATTCAAAACGATTTTCTCAAGGGGTTTTATTGCACAAAAGTAGTAAAACGTTAAAAAAAAAACTATATGTATTTGGTATCATTGTAATCGTACTGAGAATAAAGATACTATGTTATTTATGCTGAAAAATGAACAGCGCAAAATGTATAACGTAAAAACTCAGTGGCAGTGTTGTTGTTTTTCCCATCTGCATCCCAGAAAGAGCTAATAAAAGTTAATCAGAAAGTTATGTGTACCCCAAAATGGCACCATTAAAACTACAACTTGTCCCGCAAAAAAACAAGCCCTCATACAGCTATATAGACAGAAAAACAAAAAAGTTATAGCTCTTGGAAGGCAACAATGAAAAAAGGAAGAAAAGCACTTGGTCAGTGAGGCTCAAAACAGGCATTTACGGCATATCCATTTAATACACCATAAAGGTCTGCTAGATGTGGATCCACGTCTATGTGGGGAATAGTTGGCTGCTGCAACACAGATTTCATCCTCTGCAGTGCACAATGGATTTGTCAATGCACGTGGTTTCATCACAGATTTTTGACACTGATTTGTCACAGATTTCGCAGCAAAAATCCACCCTGTGGCCATATCTTTAAATGGTTTGAGTGCAAACTCTCTCACTCACCTGCTAGGTAGGAACATGGCAATTAGACAAGCCAAAGGGTTTGCCATGGAGCCCAAGGAAGCAGCAAGGTGGTAAGCCAAGTTACCGTATGGCATGCAAGAGTATGTCTGTACAGATGGCAGGACACCATTGGTGAGAGCATTCACCCATCCAGTAAGGAAGTAAATGAGAGCATAGTGAGTCCAGGAATACTTTACATTAGTATTATCTGAGCCTGAAGAAGCCCCACTACCATGAATGATGTCTTCTGTGCTCTTATTCGTATCAGAAGTCTCCATGTTACATGATAGCTTTACATCAGTTGTTGAGTAAGAATTGAGGGTGACTGTACTTTGAAGTAAGGAAACATTGGAGCTGTCTTCCTTGGAAACTCTTGTTAGGAAGAAAAAGGCCACCAGGCAGAAGACCATCATAATCGACAGAAGAAACCAGAAGACTTGAACTGAGAAATTGGCTGGAAGATACTGGGTTTCTATGTAGTAATCACCATCTGTAGAGTTTGGCCAGGCTTGAGTTGTATTCTCATTCCGTGTATAGTTGACACACTTAATCATCCCGACACCTTGTACCAGAGACAATAATCCTGGGATAAGACCGCTGAGACCCTCACCAATGAAGTATGTAGTTATGTATTTGGGTTGCAGTTGCATCATAAATGGCAGGAAGGTCACTGATGAAGTACAGTCCACCAGTGACAGGAAAAAGGTTAAGATCAGGAATCCTGTGCTGTGCATCTGCCCTGCAATCCATGTGGTTTCTTTCCAGAAGAATGCCAAGAGGAACAAGGCCACAATTCCCAGAATAATAATGGTGTGTATAACAGCGACCTCCTTCAACCAGCCAGGCTTTGCCTTGTGCATTATAGTAACAAAAAGTGGCCCTATGTTGGCCATTTGGATGAGGATAGTAAGGTATGATGGTAAGTACCATCCCTCAGGAACATCATTCACGACGATTGGAAGTTCTACCCATAGGCCATTGATGGCAACCCAGGAACCAGTTCCAAAGATGCATGCCAACAAGTGGGTGACAAAAGCCATGTCTGATTACCTTCTAAGCAGTAGAGCCCGTATTCTGTCGTCCTGTGTAAAAGAGTAACAAGTTCCTTCCCTGAACCTCCCCCTTCTTACAAAATACTGTACATCTTATCTCGTTCTGTGTAACCAAAGTCCATTCTGTCTTGGGTCAGTGTTGACTACCGACTCTTGAAACCTCAAGCAATATTCTCAGAGCTATGAAGTAAGCAAATTCCTTAAAAGTTTATCAGCACTTCTGCAAAAACCATGAATGCATCTACTTGCCAGTGTATATTTCATTGATTACTTAATCTCGGCACATTGCGACGACTTGTTATGCTGCCGACGTGGCAAAATAAGGCCCCATGAACAGGACCGTATGCATTTTGAGGTCCTCAAACCGCAAATCCGCAAAACACGGATTGTAGAAATGCCTATTCTTGTCTGCAATACGGCCAAGAATAGGACATGTTCTATTTTTTTTGGTGGAGCTGCAGAATTCACATACGGATGCAGACAGCACACACTGCCGTCCCCATAGAAATGAATGATGCAGATCAGATGCAGACAAAAATTACGGTCTTAAGGGTGTATTAGACTGCCAGATTTTCTGCCAGATGATCGCTAACGAGCGTTCCTATGAACACTCGTTAGCGATCATCTGGCAGTGTAATACCGCCTCCAAATGGCCGATGAACGAACAAATGGTCATTCATTGGGCAATTGTGATTTTAAGCACGCTGTGTAATAGCAATCTGCCGCGGCCCTGCATGGGGATAAGTGATGGCATGGTGATCGCTCCTTCCCATGCCACGGAGGACATCGCTGCAGCCTGCATGTAATAGCAGTGGTGACCTCCTCTAGCGATCTGACGATTCCAGGGAAGAAACACTTCACTCCCGACAATCGTCTGCAGCATCAGGGTGTCTAACACACCCTTTAGTGACAGGTTCTCTTTAAGGAGAAAGATCAACTCTGGTGATCCCATGGTAGGTAAATATCCAGCAATCCCTTGGCATACCTATATTGTCTTGTTTTTGTTTTAATGTATATATAACAGTTTTTCCCCAGCCCATCAAAACAAAAAACAAAACAATACAGATAATAGTCTGATATATACGCTTCCTGTCTTGGGCGACAACCCACAAGCCAAAATTAAAGGGGTTGTCCACAATAAAAAAAAAAAACATGGTTGCTTTTTTCCAAAAACAGCACCACACCTGTCCATGGGTTGTGTTTGATATTGGAGCTCAGCTCTATTAACCTAAAAGACAGATGTTAAAAAGGATCGGCCATGGCCTGGAAAAAAAATAAAACGGTGGAAGAAATGACAACATGCCAGAGAGAGGCCATGTAACCTAAAAAATCTGGCACGGGAAACTGGAAACACAGACAACACCCATGAACAGTGATCCAACACATCAGGCAATGTTACACATGGGGAAAAAAGAAGGAGGGGGAGAAAAGGGAGAGCCCATGAGTCCAAATCACCTGACACAATATGCATTTAAAGGGGTTTTTCTGAGACTTATATACTGATGACCTATCCACTATCTGATTGATGGAGGTCCAACACCCGGGTCTCCTGCCGATCAGCTGTGTGAGAAGGCACCTATCCTTGCAGTAGTGTTTTGGCCTTCTCCTTGCTCACCAAGCACAGCGCTGTACACTGTATAGTGGCTGTGCTTGGTATCACAGCTCAGTCCCATTCACTTCAATGGGTCTGAGCTGCTCCTAGACCACGTGCTGATGAATGTAGGATAGGTCATCAGTATAAGAGCTCATGTACACGAGCGTACTTGCTCTGTGCTCATATTGCGGACCATAAACGGTGCACTCCGTAGCACTGATACAGACCCATTGACTTGAATGGGTCCGCCTCCGCCAGATACGACCGAAGATAGTGTAGTGTACGGGAGCTGTAATGCCCGTCACTACAGAAGGGTCACTTGTGTGCTGTCGTTTCCCCTTATTTATGGGGAGGTTGGTATGAGTCATCTGCATAAAATATAATGTAATGTAATGCTATGTACTTCCCTGTTACTGTAAAATGTGCATGTACAGGCCTGCTAGGGGTGTCATTCCAGCTCTTAGTCACTAGAGGGAGCTAGGGAGCCCTAGTTTATATAAGGCCCAGTCAGGGTAAGGAGAGGCAGTCTAGAGTCTAGAGTCTAGAGTTAAAGATTTAGACTGTGTTAGAGATTAGACTATGTCTGAGTCAAGTCCAGGCCTGAAGCCTGCAAACCAGGAGAGGGTATTGCAGTCCCTGTAACCGGGTTCCAGATCCAAGGAGAAGGTTCCCCTCCTGAGTGCATATATGCAGAAGCAGGAACACCACAGTTAACCAGCCTTAAGGAAACTGAGAGAGACAGAGGCAAGTCCAGCAAAGCAAGAGGTACTAAAGATAACAGAGGAGGTACTTGATCATTATAAAACCAAGGATATAAGCCAGAGCTAGGGCATTGGGCCTTGGAGAAGAGTTTCTATGTTCCAGGATCAGTCAGGAATAGAGTGCAAGCCGCCTGTACTACAAATCCTGTGTTTAACACTCTGAAGTCACCTTGCTATATATTGCCTGCATCAAATGTACTGAAACCAGCTGTCTGCAAAGGAACTGCGCTTCCATCTATGTCCATGCATGATGACTACTTAAGCTTGAGTTCTGTTTTAACATCACGTGGTTCCTCAGTTATTCCTGCTATCAGCAAACGGCGTGCCACCGTTTAATTGGCACTGGCGTCACGAACATTACTTATCATTACCTGCCTTGCAGAGAGTCAGCTGTCTCAGGTTAGTGGTCACAATTGCACTACAACACCCAGGAACACTATTAACCCTAACTTGAGTACGCTGCAATAGGACTTCACCTATTTTATTGTGGTGCGGAGGCGTGGATCGGAAGCACTACGAAGTGCTTCCATGAGCTTCTGATCCGTGCCTCCGCAGCGCAGAAAGATTGAGCATGGCCGTAGGTTGCAGATCGCGGACGCATTCAAGTCAATGGGTCCGCATCCACATGGCCATTGTCTGTGTATTGCGGACCACTATTTGCAGTCTGCAGGACAGGCACTGAGCAAGTATGCTCGTAGGCATGAGCCCTAAAGGTCTTGGTAAACCCCTTTAAGGGGCCTATATACCTTCTCGAGCTGTTACCCAAGGTGAGGCTTATCTCCCAGGAGAATAAAAGAATCAGGTGCTGTAATACAACAGATGATATCAGGGAGAGATTACAGTTCCCCATTCATATTAGGGCTTATGCACACGAATGTATTTTTTTTCCGTGTCCGTTTTTGCGGCCCGTATGTGGAACCATTCACTTCAATGGGTCTGCAAAAAAAACTGAAATTACTCCATGTTCATTCCATTTCCGTATGTCTGCATGGTCGTTCCACAAAAAAGATAGAACATGTTCGATCCTTGTAAGTTTTGAGCACAAGGATAGGCATTGTTACAATAGATCCGCAAAAAAACGGATGCAATACGGATGTCACACAGATGTCAACCGTATTTTTTGCGGATCCGTGTTTTGCGGACCGCAAAATACGTTCGTGTGCATGATCCCTTTAGATTGTGGCCAGCTCTGGCTACAATGGCAGGTACAGCCAGCAATACACTAATTACGCCTTTAGGCTCCATTCACACGTCCGCAACTGTTTTGCGGTCCGCACATGGTTGGCACTATCATAGAAATGCCTTTTCTTGTCCATGGCTGTGGACAAGAATAGGACATGTTCAGGGCCGGTGCAAGGATTTTTGCCGCCCTAGGCAAGATAAAAATTGCCGCCGCCCCCCCCCCCCCCCCCCCCCCCCCCCCTTATCAGATGATCTGCCCATATCATGACATCACATATGTTCCACCCCTTTCTCAGCTTTTAAATTAAAAGAACTGCTATGTTTCCCTTACGGTTAATCTAGCTTCTTGTAGCTGTCCCTTTTTGCGGAACGGAATTGCGGACCCGGATCCGCAATTCCGATCCTGAAAAAAATAGAACATGTCCTATTCTTGTCCGCAATAGCGGACAAGAACAGGCATATTCTCTTAGTGCCGGCAATGTGCGGTCCACAAAATGTGGAACGCACATTGCCGCTGTCCGTGTTTTGTGGATCCGCAAAACACACACGGATGTGTGAATGGACCCTAAATGTGAGGTAAATTAGTTTCCAATGTAGTATTAATAACTAAACAATTACATAATAAACATATTGCATTGTCTACGTACCACCAGGACAATAAGATGATCTGGTCTCTGGCTTCAGTCTGGCTCTGGGGACTCCCTTGTCACTCTCTTCTCCCCCCCTCCCTCCTCCCTCGCTCGTCACTCTCTTCTCCCCCCTCCTCCCTTGTCACTCTGCCCCCCGCTCCCTTGTCACTCTCCCCCCCCATCCCTTGTCACTCTCCCCCCCTCCCTCCCTTGTCACTCTCTTCTCCCCCCCTTGTCACTCTCTTCTCCCCCCCTCCCTCCCTTGTCACTCTCTCTCTCCCCCCCCCTCCCTCCCTTGTCACTATCCCCCCCTCCCTCCCTTGTCACTCTCTTCTCCCCCCTCCCTCCCTTGTCACTCTCTTCTACCCCCCTTGTCACTCTCTTCTCCCCCCCTCCCTCCCTTGTCACTCTCTTCTCCCCCCTCCCTCCCTTGTCACACTCTTCTCCCCCTCCCTCCCTTGTCCCTCCCCCCCCTATTTGTCACTCTCCCCCCCCCCTCCTTGTCACTCTCATTCTACCCCCCTGTCACTCTCATTCTACCCCCCCTCCCTTGTCACTCTCATTCTACCCCCCTCCCTTGTCACTCTCATTCTCCCCCCCTCCCTTGTCACTCTCATTCTACCCCCCCTTGTCACTCTCATTTTACCCCCCCCCCTCCTCCCTTGCCATTCTCATTTTACCCCCCCCCCCCTTGTCACTCTCATTTTACCCCCCCCCCCTTGTCACTCTCATTTTGCACCCCCCCCCTTGTCACTCTCATTTTACACCCCCCCTTGTCACTCTCATTTTACACACCCCCCCCTCCCTTGTCACTCTCATTTTACCCCCCCTTGTCACTCTCATTTTACCCCCCCCCTTGTCACTCTCATTTTGCACCCCCCCTTGTCACTCTCTTTTGCACCCCCCCTTGTCACTATCATTTTGCACCCCCCCCCTTGTCACTCTCATTTTACACTCCCCCCCTTGTCACTCTCATTTTGCACCCCCCCCCTTGTCACTGTCATTTACACACCCCCCCTTGTTACTGTCATTTTACACCCCCACCTTGTCACTCTCATTTTACACCCCCCCTTGTCACTATCATTTTGCACCCCCCTTGTCACTCTCATTTTACACTCCCCCCCTTGTCACTCTCATTTTGCACCCCCCCTTGTCACTGTCATTTTACACCTCCCCCTTGTTACTGTCATTTTACCCCCCCCCCCCCTTGTCACTGTCATTTTCCCCCCCCCCCTTGTCACTCTCATTTTACACCCCCCCTTGTCACTCATTTTGCACCCCCCCTTGTCACTCTCATTTTACACTCCCCCCCCTTGTCACTCTCATTTTGCACCCCCCCTGTTCATCGTCATTTTACACCCCCCCTTGTCACTCTCATTTTACACTCCCCCCCCCTTTGTCACTCTCATTTTACACCCCCCCCTTGTCACTGTCATTTTGCACCCCCCCTTGTCACTCTCATTTTGCACCCCTTCTTGTCACTCTCATTTTACAACCCCCCCCCCCTTGTCACTCTCATTTTACAACCCCCCCCCCCCCCTCCCTTGTCACCTCTAGTGTAGCGTGGCCGAGCTCTGTCCGGTCCGCGGTCAGGAGCATTTGTTTCTTGTACCCCGGCCGGACTGACAGGAAGTGCACACTTAGTGTGCACTTCTGTCAGTCCGGCCGGGTACAGGAAACAAAAGCTCCTGTACCGCGGATCGGACAGAGCTCGGCCACGCTACATTAACAACAGCAGTAGCACAGGGCAGACACAGCAGGCTGCGCAGCACTGAGCCGGAGATTCTTTAGAGCGGCAAGCGCTCAGGAGGGGCAGCATGACGGGCGCCGCTGGCCGGCCGCCGGAACTTATATTACCAACTTTTTTTTTTTTTACACCGCAAAAGGGCGCCCCCTGCTAGATGGCGCCCTAGGCGACTGCCTAAGTCGCCTTACTGGTGGCGCCGGCCCTGGACATGTTCTATTTTTTTGCGGGGCCGCGGATGCAGACAGCACACGGTGTGCTGTCTGCATCTTTCGCGACCCCATTAAAAAATTGCGGAAAGGATGCGGACTATTTTGCAGACGTGTGAATGGACCCTAACTCAACTCTGTAGAGAATGTACAATTCTTGCTATCTCCTGTGATAAAGGTGATTGTAACAGTGGATCTGAGTGCATGGCTCTGAGAGGGCTATTCTGCTATGTGCCACCAGGGGGCGCTCCTGCCATTAACACACAGTTATGTGCCAGAATGCCTCTCCAGAGTCAGGGATACTGGGCTTCACAATGATTCCCAATTACAACCTGTGACAGGGCTAAGGGCTCTTTCACACCTGCGTTCTTTTCTTCCGGCATAGAGTTCCGTCGTCGGGGCTCTATGCCGGAAGAATCCTGATCAGGATTATCCTAATGCATTCTGAATGGAGAGAAATCCGTTCAGGATGCATCAGGATGTCTTCAGTTCCGGAACGGAACGTTTTTTGGCCCGAGAAAATACCGCAGCATGCTGCGCTTTTTGCTCCGGTCCAAAAATCCCGGAACACTTGCCGCAAGGCCGGATCCGGAATTAATGCCCATTGAAAGGCATTAATCCGGATCCGGCCTTAAGCTAAACGTCGTTTCGGCGGCATTACCGGATCCGACGTTTAGCTTTTTCTGAATGGTTACTATGGCACCCAGGACCCATATTAAAGTCCTGGGTGCCATAGTAGTAGTGGGGAGCGGGGGAGCAGTATACTTACAGTCCGTGCGGCTCCCGGGGGCGCTCCAGAAATGACGTCAGAGCGCCCCATGCGCATGGATGACGTGATTGCATGGATCATGTGATCCATGCGCATGGGGCGCCCTGACGTCATTCTGGAGTGCCCCGGGAGCCGCACGGACTGTAAGTATACTGCTCCCCCGCTCCCCACTACTGCTATGGCACCCAGGACTTTAATAGCGTCCTGGCTGCCATAGTAACACTGAACGCATTTTGAAGACGGTTCCGTCTTCAAATGCTTTCAGTTCACTTGCGTTGTTACGGATCCGGCGGGCACTTCCGGCAAATGGAGTGCACGACGGATCCGGACAACGCAAGTGTGAAAGAGCCCTAAAGCCGATTGTCTGTAATCTCTGAGGTGGATTACCCCAATAGGGGCAGCAGAGATGATGGTATAGAGGCTGCAGAGGGTGCAGTCACCCAAATGGTGCTGGTCTACTAGTAGAAGGGAATTGTGCCAACCAGATAACAGATTACATACAAGTCAGTGTTCAGTATGAATCAGTGAAATAAGGTTTGATTTTTATTCCATAAAAGACACGTATACACAATACACATTGATACGCAGTATTGGGCTCATTATTCAAACTGGTGTAAAGTGGAATTGGCTTAGTTGCCCATAGCAACCACATCAGATTCCACCCTTACATTTTTCCAAAGGAGCTATGAAAAATGAAAGGAGGAATCTGATTGGTTGCTATGGGCAACTAAGCCAATTCTACTTTACACCAGTTTGATAAATGACCCCATATATACTATATACATAGATTCCACTTGTGGAACGGCCATGCAGATATTCACAAGGTACTTATGGAATCCACTCAGCTAAATATAGGAGGATGAGCCAAAAAAAACTGTCCCGGGCGCAGACACAAACGTCTGTCTCTTGTGTATTCAGTGAACAGACAGCAGTTATGCTTGGTGAGCAGATCTGTCATAACTTGTAAGTGGAGATTTCGTCACCCCTGGGATCATGTGAGATAGCGTCGCCTGTACGCAGTCACATGTCACCTTGGAGTTTGTCCAGCCTTGTGTCTTTATCATCAGATAATGTCCTAGAGGAGGCGACTCTTCCAACCTGTGGCTCTCCAGCTGTTGCAAACCTACAACTACCAGCATATCCTGACACTCATTCTGTTTTAGCTTCTCTCCTAGATTTCTGCTTGCCATCAGTGAATAGAAACATTCTTATTTACATCCATTCTTATTTACACAGGTAAAATCCAAGCCTTCAGGCTGGAAGTTATCTAAAGTGTGTGTCTAGCTTTAAATCCACCTACCCCATGCCCTAGCTTCTTCAAACAGCTAATCGGCAGGAGCACCAGAAGTTGGACCCCCACCAGCCAGATATTGATGACTTATACTGAGGAGAGGTTAGCAATATTTTACTCCCCCAAAAAAAACCTTTAAAGGGTTTGTGTCACAAAACATATTGTACATTTTTCAAACCAGCACCTGGATCTAAATACTTTTGTAATTGCATGTAATTAAAAATTGTGTATAGCCTGTGAGATATTTAATAAAGTGTATCTGTATAGCGCCACCTGCTGTTTGTTCTTTTCCTTATTTTTTGTCCATTTCACTGAGCTGGTCAAACGTGCTCAGTTTAAATCTGCAGCTGCCACCCGCCATATGCTCTTTTATAAGCTGTGGCAGTTACAGGGAGAGAGCTGCAGCAGAAAGCACACGCCCACTGAGCTGCCAGGCTGAAGATAATCTAGCAGAGCAATCGGAGCAGTAAATGTGGAGATCTCTGGACCTATGTGAGATACAGGGCTGGTTCTAGCTTTGTTAGAAAGGTATTGTCATGTACTATATGATGTCTGATTTTCATTTTTTTAAATCAATCATGGCATAACCCCTTTAATTGTGCTGTGCGAAGGATATAGGTCTCTCCTTAAACCCTCATATACTTCATGCATAGTGCAGAGTCTGAATCGCCGCAGCATGATTCTACTTTGCTCTTCTTTTAATATTTGTGTCATGCACCGCCCCCAGGTTTGTCTGGAGTGTTCCTTTAATGATCCTTTCATGTCATACAATAACTAATAAATGAATGTGATCACAGACATAGAAGCCACGTTATTCTTCATTCATTTTGTTTGTCAATCTTGCTCGAGCAGAGTGATGATAACGTTATCATGGACTCCCTGCCACAGCATTTCTCCTTCAAAGTCCAGTCGTCCATGCTTCCGAGCCCTCAGGAGGATCCCAACCACCTTGTCCGAGATCCGCACATATCTTTCAAACAGTCTCCCAAATGTTACTCTGATCCGGCCATCTCTGCCTCTCACCCCTATGTCTCTTACGATGAGGCACATTTCATCAATCTCCTTGTGGATGTGCTGAAAAGCCCTCTTGCCCCTTTGCTCTGTTTTACTACCTTCCTCTGGTCTTCCATAGCCATCATCCCCCTTGCGGAGACGGACGTTCATGGCATGCTGGTGGTCAAAGTCATCACTAAATGGATTGAGCTTCTGTTTCTCCAAGTGCTCCGAAGACCGTTGCTGCCATTCCTTCCTTAGGTCAGATATGGTTATGATTTTTATCTGCGTGGAGAGATTTACATTTTATTTCCCAAAGTTGTCCCAAAGAGACAAACACATCCACGATGCCATGAGACAATCAGATCAGGTCATATTTATGAAGCATTTGAAGGTACAGTAGAGCTAAATATTGATCCTCTCATTTTGTATAGGTACATTGTAGCTATCAAGATGGGGTACTGGGTGACATTTTCTTAGATGATGATTTGGTCTCCAGACAGGTCTAAATCTAAATTCAGAATTCTGCTGGGTTCCTGTTACTACAGATCAGTGGATCCACAGTATAGGGGATAACTATTATATTGTTGGGGTCCTACGCTGGGACCCCCACTGATCACAAGAATGGGGATCCTGTATCTCATGGAGTCCCCAAAATGAACACACGTTATAAATATTGGAGGCACTGGTGTCAATATTACTACTGAGGGTACTGTGGGGGCATTATTGCTACTAATGGGGCACTCTTGGGGAGTATCATGACTACTGGGGGCACTATTACTAATGAGGACAGTCTGGGAGCACTATTACTATGGGGGATCTGTATGGCACTATTATTTTTGACGGTATAGTGTTTGTGGGAGCACAGCGGGCACAGTATTGGGAGTCGAAGTAGGATGACAGTAGTCTGTATAAATTTGGGGCTGATTTGGGGTCTGTATAAATTTGGAGGCTGATTTTGAAAAATCTGTTATAAGCCCCATGTGCCATATGATAATACTGGTCTTCTATATATCAGAGGGGGCTGCCCACCCCTGACCAAAGACTCCTGCCTGTTATGGTCTGGACCAAATGGAGAAGAAAAGGAAAGGTGAAGAACTCAAATCCGTTGAGATGTCAACTGCGATTCCTGGAACTGCCCTTCACTGCCTTCTTTTAAAGGGAACCTTTCATCGACCTTATGCTGACCTCACTGAGGGCAGTATAAAGTAGTGACAGCAATGCTGATTTCAGTGGTGTGACCACACATCAGCTAAAAGTAAGTGGTTGCCGAGAACCAGCATCATAATCATTGCAGTGCAGGCCTTGAAAAGAGTCAAATCTACCAGAGAAGAGTCATGGTTATTCATAATCTCCTGCTCTCTCGTCCATTTTCTGATGATTGGCAGTTCTTCTAGAGAGAAAGGGAGAAAACTAGGTAGAAGACTGTCAGGTGGGCAGGGAAGCAAGAATTCATGAATAACCATGACTCTTCTCAGGAAGCCATGACTCTTTTCAAGGGCCTGTGCTGCAATGACTATGATGCTGGTTTCGGCAACCACTTACTTTTAGCTCATGAGTGACACACCGCTGAGATCAGCATTTCTGTCATTATTTTATACTGCCCTCAGTGAGGTCAGCATAAAGTTGATGACAGGTTCCCTTTAAATGTGTTTTAATATATTTATTAGGAAGTAAGGTCACTTTAAATTCATTTGGGAGGGGGGGGGGTGTCATTTCCCTGCCCCGCTATGGTGCCAAAATACGTTATTCTGGCTCGGGGGGGGGGGGGGGGGGGGGGGGTCTCAGCACTCAGACCCCTACTAATATGTCTCTATGACATATCAAAAGCTTTCTGAAAACTCAGATACTCATTTACTCTTTAACAGAGCTTAATGGGGTTTCTCCAATGACAATAAAGTTTACTGTAAATTAATTTAACTTACTACTATACTTTATCTTTATGGATGTCCTGAATTCATGGTCCCAAAAGTGGAGCTTTTGCTATTGTTTCCGATACAGGCAGAGCATTTCCTCCCCCATCAATGTGAATTGGAACATCAATGGTTGACAGGGACAATTGCTCCACCTTTGCCTTGCACTCTTTTTGATCAGTGTCACTCACTGGCTGGATGAATGGTAAGTCTATGAATGATAATCTGTTCCTTCCCTTTCCTCAGTGGAAACCAAAGATGTCCACGGGGTGCAGCCGTTCCTTCCCTTTCCTCAGTGGAAACCAAAGATGTCCACGGGGTGCAGCCTTGTACCTGAGGAGGCCAAAAGGGACTCTCTGCTCAGACGCACTCTAAGTGGGAGCCCAAGTTATTGATTTTGCATCAGGGCCAAGTTCAAGGGGATGGTTCTTCTGCTCCATTATACGGGCCTAAGAACCCTTATTCCCGATAACTGGCCTAAAAGTCATGTGGTCTAATAGAGCCCTAATACTTCAGGTTGTTTGAGATAAGGCTAATATCTTATCATCCAATAAACTTAACTTATCTATGCTCCCCATATGTGGCCCACATGTATTATAATATGCACTGAACATTAGAAATTCTTACCTTGGACAGAAGACCCTTCCTCCGTTTTTCATCTTCAGGGCTCTGCTCCTTATCTTCCTTACGGTCAGACATTTTACTGTGCTTTTGGACAGAAAGGCTTCCAAAATCTTGATTATGAAATGTGCAGCCTAACTTATCTCCAGTGGATGCAAAGAGCCTCAACGAGCAGCTACAGTATGTCCTCTTGACCATATAGCACAACCTCTTATGTCCTAACTATAGGTCACTACTAGTAGACATGGTGAAGCTGTGGAAGCAGCTCTTTATACATGAATAGTGATCCTTGTGGAATGAGAAGCATCTTGCGTGCTGTCATTCTAAACTTACTTGGTAACAGATGGGACACGAGGAGAGGCTTTACTTCACAGAGGTGTTAAAGCCTTACATCTTTCCAGATCATGCGCTCACTGTATAATTAACGAGGAATTCAGAAGCCATTAATGGAAGTCCATCATTAAGATAACCTTTACTTTTTAACATGCAATACACTGGGGGAGGTTTACTAAGAAACATTCACCAGAATTCTGGTTGTAATTGCAGCAAAAAAACTGGTGTACATGCCCTGCACCACATATATTATGTTTTAGGCACTCTTTCAACCTCACTAGAAGGTCTAGAAAAGGGGGTGTCACCGATATCCTATATGATTATATTGGTGCAAAATATTGGTGTAAAGTAAGCCAGCCAAGAGGTGGGCCTAGGAAAGAGAAAAATGTCTACCATGTCTAGCAAGATGCAGTCAATTTATCATATAGTGACCAAGATTTATTAATGTGTCTGCGCCTAAAATCTGTCTAAAAACTAGAGTAAATTGGCTCAACTTTGGCGCAATTTGGAGTAACTATGGTTTGTACACTTTTCTCCTGACTTGCTTGACAAGAGGGTGGGGCTAAGCTAAAAGGGGAGGAACTTAGTGGGAAAGGACCATGGCCTAAGATGCAACATTTTGCACCAAAATTGCACTAGAATTCTGGAGTAAAATTCAGTCTCAAAGTGAGCTATCCAATAGTTAGTATATGCTTGTATACAGGTGCAATAATAGTTACAGTCAGGTCCATAAATATTGGGACATCGACACAATTCTAACATTTGTGGCTCTATACCACAATGGATTTGAAATGAAACAAACAAGATGTGCTTTAACTGCAGACTGTCAGCTTTAATTTGAGGGTATTTACATCCAAATCAGGTGAACGGTGTAGGAATTACAGCAGTTTGCATATGTGCCACCCACTTGTTAAGGAACCAAAAGTAATGGGACATAATAAAAATCATAAATCAAACTTTCACTTTTTAATACTTGGTTGCAACTCCTTTGCAGTCAATTATAGCCTGAAGTCTGGAACGCATAGACATCACCAGACGCTGTGTTTCATCCCTGATGATGCTCTGCCAGGCCTCTAGTGCAACTGTCTTCAGTTTCTGCTTGTTCTTGGGGCATTTTCCCTTCAGTTTTGTCTTCAGCAGTGAAATGCATGCTCAAATCGGATTCAGGTCAGGCGATTGACTTGGCCATTGCATAACGTTCCACTTCTTTCCCTTAAAAAATTCTTCGGTGCTTTTGCAGTATGCTTTGGGTCATTATCCATCTGCACTGTGAAGCGCCGTCCAATGAGTTCTGAAGCATTTGGCTGAATATGAGCAGATAATATTGCCCGAAACACTTCAGAATTCATCCTGCTGCTTTGTCAGCAGTCACATCATCAATAAATTACAAGAGAACCAGTTCCATTGGCAGCCATACATGCCCACGCCATGACACTACACCACCAACATGCTTCACTGATAAGGTGGTATGCCTTAGAATCATGAGCAGTTCCTTTCCTTCTCCATACTCTTTCTCTTCCCATCACTCTGGTACAAGTTGATCTTGGTCTCATCTGTCCTAGGATGTTGTTCCAGAACTGTGAAGGCTTTTTTAGAAGGCATTGGCAAACTCTAATCTGGCCTTCCTGTTTTTGAGGCTCACCATGGTTTACATCTTATGGTGAACCCTCTGTATTCACTCTGGTGAAGTCTTCTCTTATTGCTGACTTTGACACACATACACCTACCTCTTGGAGAGTGTTCTTGATCTGGCCAACTGTTGTGAAGGCTGTTTTCTTCGCCAGGGAAAGATTCTTCTGTCATCCAGCACCGTTTTTTCTGTGGGTCTTTCCGGGTCTTTTGGTGTTGCTGAGCTCACCGGTGCGTTCCTTCTTTTTAAAAATGTTCCAAACAGTTGTTTTGGCCACGCCTAATGTTTTTGCTATCTCTCTGATGAGTTTGTTTTGTTTTTTTCAGCCTAATGATGGCTTGCTTCACTAATAGTGACAGCTCTTTGAATCTCATCTTGAGAGTTGACAGCACAGATTCCAAATGCTTATAGCACCACTTGAAATGAACTCTGAACTTTTATCTGCTCATTATAATTGGGATAATGAGGGAATAACACACACCTGGCCATGGAACAGCTGATAAGCCAGTTGTCCCATTACTTTTGGTCCCCTAACAAGTGGGAGGCACATATGCAAACTGTTGTAATTCCTACACCGTTCACCTGATTTGGATGTAAATACCCTCAAATTAAAGCTGACGGTCTGCAGTTAAAGCACATCTTGTGTGTTTCATTTCAAATCCATTGTAGTGGTGTATACAGGGAGTGCAGAATTATTAGGCAAGTTGTATTTTTGAGGATTAATTTTATTATTGAACAACAACCATGTTCTCAATGAACCCAAACAACTCATTAATATCAAAGCTGAATATTTTTGGAAGTAGTTTTTAGTTTGTTTTTAGTTTTAGCTATTTTAGGGGGATATCTGTGTGTGCAGGTGACTATTACTGTGCATAATTATTAGGCAACTTAACAAAAAACAAATATATACCCATTTCAATTATTTATTTTTACCAGTAAAACCAATATAACATCTCAACATTCACAAATATACATTTCTGACCTGTTCACCATCAACATTGCGTGCAGCAGCAACCACAGCCTCCCAGACACTGTTCAGAGAGGTGTACTGTTTTCCCTCCTTGTAAATCTCACATTTGATGATGGACCACAGGTTCTCAATGGGGTTCAGATCAGGTGAACAAAGGAGGGCCATGTCATTAGATTTTCTTCTTTTATACCCATTCTTGCCAGCCACGCTGTGGAGTACTTGGACGCGTGTGATGGAGCATTGTCCTGCATGAAAATCATGTTTTTCTCTTGAAGGATGCTGACTTCTTCCTGTACCACTGCTTGAAGAAGGTGGTCTTCCAGAAACTGGCAGTAGGACTGGGAGTTGAGCTTGACTCCATCCTCAACCCGAAAAGGCCCCACTAAGCTCATCTTTGATGATACCAGCCCAAACCAGTACTCCACCTCCACCCTTGCTGGCGTCTGAGTTCGGACTGGAGGCTCTCTGCCCTTACCAATCCAGCCACGGGCCCATCCATCTGGCCCATCAAGACTCACTCTCATTCGTCAGTCCATAAAACCTTAGAAAAATCAGTCTTGAGATATTTCTTGGCCCAGTCTTGACGTTTCAGCTTGTGGTGTCTTGTTCAGTGGTGGGTCGTCTTTCAGCCTTTCTTACCTTGGCCATGGCTCTGAGTATTGCACACCTTGTGCTTTTGGGGCACTCCAGTGATGTTGCACTCTGAAATATGGCAAACTGGGTGCAAGTGGCATCTTGCAGCTGCACGCTTGACTTTTCTCAGTTCATGGGCAGTTATTTTGCACCTTGGTTTTTCCACACGCTTCTTGCGACCCTGTTGACTATTTTGAATGAAACGCTTGATTGTTCGATGATCACCGCTTCAGAAGCTTGGCAATTTTAAGAGTGCTGCATCCCTCTGCAAAGATATCTCACTATTTTTGACTTTGCGGAGCCTGTCAATCCTTCTTTTGACCCATTTTGCCAAAGGAAAGGAAGTTGCCTAATAATTATGCTCACCTGATGATAGGGTGTTGATGTCATTAGACCACACCCCTTCTCATTTACAGAGATGCACATCACCTAATATGCTTAATGGGTAGTAGGCTTTCAAGCCTATACAGCTTGGAGTAAGACAATATGCATAATGAGGATGATGTGTCCAAAATACTCATTTGCCTAATAATTCTGCACGCAGTGTAGAGACAAAAATGCTAGAATTGTGATAATGTCCCAATATATATGGACCTGACTGTATAATCTTGTATACAGAGGCAGTATTATAGTAAGTATATTCTTGTACATAAGGGAGCAGTATTATAGCAGTTTATATTCTTGTACACAGGGACAGTATTATATTAGGTATATTCTTTACATATAAGACAGTATATAGCAGTTTATATTTTTGTACATAGGTAGAGAATTACAGTAGTTATATTCTTGTACACGTGGCAGTATTAGAGTATATATTCTTGTACACGGGGAGCAGTATCATAGTAGTTATATTCTTGTAGATAAAGGCAGCATTATAGTAGTTATATTCTTGGTACATAGAGGCAGTATTATAGTAATTATATTCTTGTACATCGAGGCAGTATTATAGTAATTATATTCTTGTACATAGGAGGCAATATTATAGTTGTTATATTCTTGTACATAAAGGCAGTATTATAGTAATTATATTCTTGTACATAGGGGCAGTATTATAGTAGTTATATTCATGTAGATAAAAGAAGTATTATAGTAGTTATTTTCTTGTACAAGGGGAGAAGTATTATAGCAATTATATTCTTGTACATAGGGACAGTATTATAGTAGTTATATTCTTGTACATAGGAAGCAGTATTATAGTAGTTTTATTCTTCTAAATATTGCACAGTATTTTAGTAGTTTTATTCTTGTAAATATTGTGCAGTATTTTAGTAATGATTTGTACCTGGGGGTCAGTATTTGGCTATCTACATATGTTGTGTATTTGTATGCAGAAAATCCACACCAAAACCGCTTAAAAAAAACACATATACAGTATTATCCCAGTTTTGTGTATTTTTTGTGTGGTTTTAAAGCACTTTTTGGTGCAGAGATTTTCTCTTTATCTTAAAAAACCTTTGAAGTCTACTACTAGAGATGAGCAAATCGAAGTTGACGAAGTGGAATTCGATCCGAATTTCAGGAAAAATTCGATTTGCACCGAATCTGAATTTCCTCACGCTTCATGGTAACGAATCGCATTTTTTCCTAAAATGGCTGCTGCACGTGTGAGGACATTGAGCAAGGAACTCTGGGAAGGTGGGATCACCCATAATCCCATGCATGCAGCAAATCAGCAGCCCTGTGATGTCACAAGGCCCTTTAAATAGCCTCAGCATCTTGATTCTGCCATTTTCCAGTGTTCTTAGTGCAAGGAGAGGACGTCAGCAACGCTAGGGACAGTGCTAGAAAAAACTTAATTGTGATGAAAAAAAAAAGAGCCATTTAGCAAGTTCAGGAAAGATTATTTAAGGTGTAGGGAAAGAGAGGGGAGGAATCATTCACAGCATTCAATAGGGGAGGCTACAGCCTGAGTAAGAGGAACATTCCTATTACACCTTGCTGCACTGACTGGGGATCCAAATTGCCATTAACAGCTCTCTAATTTCCCGCAAACCGTTCTTATTAGGGTTCAAGTGTTGTTTGATACAGGCATTAACACGGTTTAGTACAAGGAAATATTTCTACTTCTTATTTGCCCTTGTGCGGTGCAGTTATATGTTCTAAAGCATTTTTTGGCTTGTATTAGTGGGCAAAAAAAGGCTTATTAGCCATTGTGTGGTAAAGTGCGAAAATTACAGCCCTTTTTGGCATGTATTAGTGGCAAAAGAAAAATATATTTGCCGTTCAGCGGCGGTTATATGTTCTAAAGCCCTTTTTTGCGTGTATTAGTGGCACAAAAAAAGTATTTGCCGTTGTGTGGTGAAGTGAGAAAATTACAGACTTTTTTGGCGTGTTTTAATTTCCTTTTTATTTATTTGATCTAACAGTATGTCAGACAAAGAAGTGCCAGGCCCTGCACAGGGGAGTGTCAGAGGCCTAAATGTTTCTGGCGCAGGCACATGTCGCAGCAGAGTAAGGGGACGTGGCAGCAGGAGTCGCAGCGAGAGGCCTGAGCTCCCGGTGTCATCTAGCGGTCGTGTCTTTACCAGCAACCCAGTGGTTCTTGAATGGTTGACTCGGTCATTCACATCGTCCCAAGTGACATCAGACACCCTCAGCCAATCAGTGACGTCAACACAAACCTACTGCTAAAGGTAAAAAGGCAATACAAGCACTCACCATCTGGGACCAATAGTGGAATAAAGGGTAATTGTTTTATTATTTAAAATTGATTGATAAAATGTCTAAATTGACAATTGATAACTATAATTCTTCAGGAGATAAAATAGCAGTTGAGTATTAAAAAATAGAAAATAATTATAAATTTCAGTAATAGCTATTTGCAAGTATAACAGATAAATACATACATAAAAACGTGGTGAAGAAAAAAAAAGGATAAGAACGTCTCTTATTTCGTGGATAATTGTGCAAAAGTGCAAAAATATGTGCAAAGAATGTTGATATAATTCCTGTGCAGAGTGTGTAACTCCAGATAGTTACTGAAGATTGGTATAAATATTTGAAAACGTTTCCATCTAGTTGGAGTACACACTTGTTAGGTAAAAGAGAAAAGGGATAAAAGGTAACAATATTCCAGATAGTAAGTATCGAATGTCCGTACTTGAGGGGTGTAATATTAGTGGTGATATTGAGTGTCGATCGTCTTTATTTGTAGAAGACTATTGTGAATTTAGGAAGAGGTAGTACACCTCGAAACGCGTCTGGCGGTATTGAATGGGACCCTCTTTTTGGATTATTATAAGTTCAGCTATTTATTCATCTACTAAAATCAAGGAATCTACAAATCTGTGACGGGGTGAGTCACACATTACAGAGCACCCTTACCAATTTTGCAAAGGAGGGAGAGCCACCACAAACTATATTTACATACACAAACTTACTGCTGACACCCTCTCCACTCTGTCAGGGGGGCTCTACTTGTATAAGCGTTTAATAGAACAGGTTCTGATAACATATATGTGGAATCAGCTGACGACGGTGTAAAAGGAGTGCGCTGCTTCTTGACGCTAACATCGACGTGTAAGGCAGCGTTCAGGTGTCCGCCTGCTGAGCGGAGGCTGAACGCTGCCAGACTGATGCATTCTGAGCGGATCCGCGTCCACTCAGAATGCATTAGGGCTGGGCCGCTTGTGAGAGCCTTCAAACGGAGCTCACAAGCGGAGCCCCGAACGCTAGTGTGAAAGTAGCCTAATAAAGGGCAGTATTGTAGTACAGTAGTTATATTCTTGTACATAGGAGGCAGTATTATAGCAGTTACATTCTTGTACATAGAAGCAGAGGCATTCCATTATTCATTCCGTCGTAATAGAAGTCTATGAGCTGCAAAACAGATCCTCGGGAAGTCCTCGCCTGCATAACGGAAACGGGACGGATCCGTTATGCAGGCCATAGATTTCTATTATGACGGAATGAATGTTATAAGAGTTATTGTTGTCTGTTTTTAAACATTTTTTCTCCTGCCTGACACCATGAGTCTTCCCCCTTCCAGCTTCCGTCATCAGCATGTTTTACTAGGGAATGATAACTGATACCTTTCCTATCCTATATCCCATGTAAGATGTTTGGGTTTGCATTCTCCCTGCAGCTGTCATTTCCGGTGCTGTCGTTTACACATAAAACTACTAAAATGTGCCATCATATCTGTGACTGGAAAATGTCCCTCATCTGATGCCTACATGTTCCATCACAGCAGCCCTGCACCTGCTCAGTCTGTGAACCCCCATCACTGTTTGACACATTTACTGCTCCAGTTATATATATAGAGTAAACGCTGTGTCTCATATATCTCTACTTAATTTTAAAGCAGGTCCAGTCACCAGAACGCATTTCTTAAAGTAGATCTATGCTGAAAAAGTTAGAGCCATGCTGAGAACGTCATGTTTTCTTCCTAGGTCATCTAGTTCTTCCCTTGTACTTCCCCTTGTAGCTGGACATTTGTAGCAGCTTGCGAGCTCTTGTCAAAGAGTCACTCAGGCTTCATAGAAAAACTCATTTTGGACCGAACTACAAAGGTGCCACTTTTAGTATTTTTTCCAGGGACACTTTAAGTTCCCAGTCCGCCCATGATTGCATATAATATATGGCTGGCTGTGATGCAAAAGCTAGGAAAATAAGGAAGGGGAAAAGCAAGAATCCTGAAAACAAGTGTAGAACATCAGATCTTTCTGTTTACTATCATTACTGTGCAAACTGGTGACGCCTTTCTGCTAGGAATGATGCATTGTATTCCAGTTAGATGTGGTTTGACTTCCTCTAATCACCGCATGCTAACAAGATTTACCACTTGGTGGCGCTGTTGTGATATGCAGATGAAGCATTTGCTGCATGTTATTCAGTTTAGTAATTTTGAATTTTCACACCCTGGACTACTTTTTAGCTGAAAATCACGGACAGCCACCATTTCTTATGTACACACTGGAATATTATAAATGATACCTGTCTGTCTTTCAGTTACTAGATCCTTATTACAATAACAGTAAGACAGGGGCGTAACTAGAAGTGACTGGGCCCCACAGCAAATATTTGTAAGGGCCCTTCCAGCGCGCTTCGCACCTCCCTCCTCCTGTGTAAACCCCACTCCTTTGGCACAGTGTAGCGGTATACTGTATATTGTGGGGCACAGTGTAGCGGTATACTGTACATTGTGTGGCACAGTGTATGCTATATGTGTATAACATAAACATATTTCATATGAAAACTTACAGTTACTTGACTTGGCCCTTGGGGATCTCAGACGCCACTTCCACACTTTGGTCGGGGGCTCGGTGGAGCTGATGTTGTGTTTTAGCCTAATGAGAAAGATTTCATAATAAGGATTTGGAGAAGGGGCAGAGGAATAGCAGAGCAGGGAGAGGCTGGTGCTGCTACTAGGGGGCTCATACCATGGGGGAGTAATAAAGCCCACCATAATGCCCCCCCAGTAGAAATAATTCTCCTTATAATGTGACAGTGCAAAAATACCCGCTTGTAATTGCAGCGTACTCAAGTTGTGTGCAATGGGTGTTTCTGGGTGATGTAGTGCAATATACACTAACCTGGTACGGCTGACTCTCTGCAAGGGCAGGTGATGATATAAAATGTTCGTGACGCCAGTGCCAAGTAAACGGTGGCATGCCGTTTGCGGATAGCAGGAATAACTTGAGAAACACGTGGTGTTAAAGCAGAACTCCAACTTTAGTAGGTTTCATAGAGACAATAATGGAATCGCAGTTCCTTGGCATACAGTCGATTTTGCAATACGGTTGATGCAGGCAATTACAGTTTTAGCAAGGTGATTACAGAGTGTTGAACACAGGACTTGCAGTACAGGAGCTTGCACTCTATTCCTGTCTGATCCTGGAATATAGCAATTCTTCACCAAGGCCCAATAACCTAGTTCTGGCTTTATATCCTCGGCTATAGCTTTAGAAAGTACCTCCTCTGTTATTTTGAGTACCTCTTGCTTCGCTGCACTTTGCCTCTGTCTCTCTCAGCTTCCTCAGGCTCTTTCACTTAAGTATTCCTGTTTCTGCATAAGGGAATTCAGGAGGGAATCTTCTCCTGGACAGCAGGCTTCAGGCCTGGACTTGTCTCTGACATTGTCTAATCTCCAACTGTAGATTACAGACACTAGACTCTGTCTGCCTTTCACTTCCCTGACTGGGCCTTATATAAACTAGGGCTCCCTAGCTCCCTCTAATGACTAGAAGCTGGAATGACACCCCTAGCAGGCCTGTACATGCAAGTTTCACAGTAACAGGGAAATACATGCATTGCATTACATGACATTTTATAAAACTGACATATACCAACTTCTCCATAACTAAGGAGGGACGACAGCACACAAAGTGACACTTTGGTAGTGACGGGTATTACAGTCCCCGTACACTACATACCCCACTGCTTTAAGCTGAGTACGACCTCGTACTCCATCATGGGTCGCCCAACTGGAATCTCTACCTGAAATAGAAAAAGAGACATGCAGGCATACATACATGTAATTCATCTGCATTTACATTTACATCAGGTCCAATTGGCAAAGGTGAAGTGTGGTGACAAGGGGCGTCGTTCTCTTCTCTCAGGATAGTGAATGGAACGGGGGCGCTGACCTGGCACAGCGTAACATTATAACCAGGATAGTCCATGACAATGAATAAGTCCATGATAGAACAGCAAAACGGATAAAACAGTATAAAAGTTCTTGGAGGCTCAAAGAACAAACATGAGTCCGTACCCAGGTTATTTTTCTATTAAATCACAGAGGCTCTCATGCGGTGGAGTCCATCTCTGGGCACATTACTTTTAAAAGAATAAGAATCTCAGAGGCTCAGGTTCTTTTGAGTCTGTCTCCGGGCACGGTTCCTTAGTATGAAGTTGCACAATAAAAGGACAGCAAAGACAAGTGCTGTAATACCCCTGATCAACCTGAAAAGGGGGTGAAGGGTAAAAGGTGCAACTAAAGGAACAGGCACAACTTGGCGTGGGGTAGCAAAAGCAGGCAGGAGGTCCTGGAAACAAACGTGGCCTTGCTGACTTTGTGATTTCAGTGGTCAACACCTACCACTGAGCCGTGGACAAACTGGCAGCCGCAACAAAGGACCAGAAACATAGGACTCCTGTCCTGGAAGGATAAACACCATATTTCTTTGGTGCAATAAATCAAAGGCCTAGCAGGCTGATTTACAGTGGCATATCATAACCACTTGGCTCCGCTGGCAAGTATCGTCTGTAGTATTCTTCTACAGGCGGGTGTGCCCACATAACAGTGTCAGGGGGCAGCTGTAGGGTAAAGGGGCCCCTAATAGGTATTGGCCCCATAGGCCTAGGGGTGAACCCTCTTGTGGACCGTGCCGCTCCTGGCATGATCACTGCAGGGTGCAATGTGCTGGGTACCGCCGCCGCAAGCGGTCCGGTGCGCTGTGTGCAGCCGTTTACAGCAATCGCGGGTCCGGTCTGGGGCACTGACGGAGCGGTGGCAACCGAAGGTGGTCTGCGGGTGGAGACAGGCACCCTTACCTCGTCCTTCTTTGGCGGCGTCTGGATCCTGGCGGTCGCGATCTTGCGCAGCTCCCGCAACTTCTCCTCCAGCCGGACAATCTGCTCACCGATGCTCTCTGTGTCGGAGTCGCTGTCATCTGCTGGCGCCACCGGCGCAGGTACAGTCACCGATGGTGCGGACTCGGCCTCTGCAGGTTCTGGCGATGCGTCTGGTCTCCGACCCCTCCGGATGTTCTCCAAGGTAGCATGAAGTCCTTTCCAGTTTTCTATCTCTGATATGGTCTTTTCCCGACGAGGCAGCTCGGGGGAAGGATAGGGGCTCACCCATTTCTCCAACACGGTTGGCTGCCAGAAGACGTTAGGCCCAATGAAGGAGCTCCGCTCCTGGAAGGCGTGATGGGCCGGCTCTGGAGAGCGTTCAGGTTCCCGCTCGCAGCCAGAGTAGTCTTCTCCTTCTTCTGCCTCCCAGTCCTCAGAAGTTCGCTTGGGACGGGTCACGGCAGTCGCATAAGGGCCTCGTAGGCTCTCGGCAGGGGTGTACTCCACTTCCTCTCTCTCACGGAGGCTGTGCTGATAAGAAGGGAGGTAGTCTCTTTTGACAGACCTTCGATTCACATAGAGGTCTCTGCCAGTTAGATAGTCCTGAATAAACCCGTAGCCACGGATTTTGTCAAATGACACCACCACTCCCTTTCTCCTTTCCAGGCGGGGTTGGGTGTGAGTGTGCTTTTCATGAATGGTCTTGGTTAATTCCTCATAAACGATTTTGGTCTTTGTATTCCGCTTGATGGCGGCCTCTCGGATATCCGCCATAAGTGATGACCATTTGAAAGATGGTTGGAAAAAGTCTCTCCACGAGCCATAGGAGGGCTCTGGTTCTTTCTCCCTTCGGTGGCAGGCGGTTTGCTCCGGTCCCGGAGAGTAGGCCGGTGGAGCCTCCTCTGGCTCTACACCAACATTAGACATCTTTGCAATTTCAGGTGCGGACATTGCAGCAACGCTCTGTTCACTTTCCAACATGCTCGATCCTTCTGAGGAGAGCGATAGGGTCGCGTCAATTACAGCAGCCAGCTCCTCCCACTGCACTGGGAGGCCGCCCCCCAGGTATTCCAGTATATGGAAGGCGGTGTCCATGCTGGCAGACATGCAAATGTCCAGATAAGCAGTGGCGCCTGACCTTGAACTCCTTCCCGCTATTTCCTCAGAAAGGCGCCAATTTTTCCCGCCTTTTCGGGATGAAGGTGACGCAGCAGTCAATTCAGCAAGCCCAGCAGCCATCTTTGGGTATAAACGCTGTCCATTCACTGACAGCAAGCAGGATTGTAAAAAGTCCACAAAACCACACTCCAATGCGGCGATTTTCTTCCTCTGGGTAGCGCAACACTGCACAGCGCTTTTTAGAGGTTTTTGGTACACTTTGGGTATGATTTTCAGTCCACAAAGTCCACTTCCAATAAACAGGTTATTTGTCACTTTGGTCACAGGGCAACGGTATAAGGCACAAAGTTCACGCTTCTTGCACTAGAAAGCGTGCGTATCCTGTTCGTGACGCCAAAAGAGAGGTGCAGCGTACTCAAGTTGTGTGCAATGGGTGTTTCTGGGTGATGTAGTGCAATATACACTAACCTGGTACGGCTGACTCTCTGCAAGGGCAGGTGATGATATAAAATGTTCGTGACGCCAGTGCCAAGTAAACGGTGGCATGCCGTTTGCGGATAGCAGGAATAACTTGAGAAACACGTGGTGTTAAAGCAGAACTCCAACTTTAGTAGGTTTCATAGAGACAATAATGGAATCGCAGTTCCTTGGCATACAGTCGATTTTGCAATACGGTTGATGCAGGCAATTACAGTTTTAGCAAAGTGATTACAGAGTGTTGAACACAGGACTTGCAGTACCGGAGCTTGCACTCTATTTCTGTCCGATCCTGGAATATAGCAATTCTTCACCAAGGCCCAATAACCTAGTTCTGGATTTATATCCTCGGCTATAGCTTTAGAAAGTACCTCCTCTGTTATTTTGAGTACCTCTTGCTTCGCTGCACTTTGCCTCTGTCCCTCTCAGCTTCCTGAGGCTCTTTCACTTAAGTATTCCTGTTTCTGCATAAGGGAATTCAGGAGGGAATCTTCTCCTGGACAGCAGGCTTCAGGCCTGGACTGGTTTCTGACATTGTCTAATCTCCAACTGTAGATTACAGACACTAGACTCTGTCTGCCTTTCACTTCCCTGACTGGGCCTTATATAAACTAGGGCTCCCTAGCTCCCTCTAATGACTAGAAGCTGGAATGACACCCCTAGCAGGCCTGTACATGCAAGTTACACAGTAACAGGGAAATACATGCATTACATTATATGACATTTTATCAACTGACATATACCAACTTCTCCATAACTAAGGAGGGACGACAGCACACAAAGTGACACTTTGGTAGTGACGGGTATTACAGTCCCCGTACACTACATAATGCCCCCAGTTGAGCTAATGTCCCCATAGTGCCCCCATAATGTCCCAGTTTAAAATACCCCTATATAGTGCCCCCAGTTAATTCCCCCATAGTGCTCCTCTCCCCCCTTCCTGCTAGTGCCCCCCATAATGTACCAGTATAAAATGCCCCATATATAGTGCCCCAGTAGATGCCCCTCAGTGTCCAGCCTCTGATAGGCTGCCGGCCTAGTGTCCCCCATAATGCCCCCCAATAATGTGCCAATATCATAGTGCCAAACCCCCCCCATGTGCCAGTATCAAGTGCCTCTCTCTTCCCCCCCCCATGTCCCAGTATCATAGTGCCATCTCCCCCCCCCCAAAAAAAGTGTCAGTATCAAGTGCCTCTCCCCCCCATGTGCCAGTATCATAGTGCCAAACCCACCCATGTGCAAGTATCAAGTGCCAACCCCCCCCCACGTGCCAGTATCAAGTGCCTCTCTCTTCCCCCCCCATGTCCCAGTATCATAGTGCCATCTCCCCCCCAAAAAAGTGCCAGTATCAAGTGCCTCCCCCCCCCCATGTGCCAGTATCATAGTGCCAAACCCACCCATGTGCCAGTATCAAGTGCCTACCCCCCCCCCCACGTGCCTCTCTCTTCCCCCCCCATGTCCCAGTATCATAGTGCCATCTCCCCCCCCCCCCCCAAAAAAAAGTGTCAGTATCAAGTGCCTCTCCCCCCCATGTGCCAGTAACATAGTGCCAAACCCACCCATGTGCAATTATCAAGTGCCAACCCCCCCCCCATGTGCCAGTATCAAGTGCCTCTCTCTTCCCCCCCCCATGTCCCAGTATCATAGTGCCATCTCCCCCCCAAAAAAGTGCCAGTATCAAGTGCCTCCCCCCCCATGTGCCAGTATCATAGTGCCAAACCCACCCATGTGCCAGTATCAAGTGCCTACCCCCCTCCACGTGCCTCTCTCTTCCCCCCCCATGTCCCAGTATCATAGTGCCATCTCCCCCCCCCCCCAAAAAAAGTGTCAGTATCAAGTGCCTCTCCCCCCCCATGTGCCAGTAACATAGTGCCAAACCCACCCATGTGCAATTATCAAGTGCAAACCCCGCCCCCATGTGCCAGTATCAAGTGCCTCTCTCTCCCCCCCCCCATGTCCCAGTATCATAGTGCCATCTCCCCCCCCAAAAAAGTGCCAGTATCAAGTGCCTCCCCCCCCATGTGCCAGTATCATAGTGCCAAACCCACCCATGTGCCAGTATCAAGTGCCTACCCCCCCACGTGCCAGTATCAAGTACCTCTCTCTCCCCCCCATGTCCCAGTATCATAGTGCCATCTCCCCCCCCCCCAAAAAAAGTGCCAGTATCAGGTGCCTCTCCCCCCCCCCATGTGCCAGTATCAGGTGCCAGCCAACCCCTCTCCCCCCCCATGTGCCAGTATCAGGTGCCTCCCCCCCCCCATGTGCCAGTATCAGGCGCCAACCCCCCCCCTTGTGCCAGTATCAGGTGCCAACCCCCCTCCCCCCATGTGCCAGTATCAAGTGCTTCCTGCTCCCCCATAGCAGTAACAGTCGGGTATAAAAAAATAAATAATAAACACTTATACTTACCTCCATGTCAGCCTCTTCCTGTGTCCCGCCCTGTATGTCCATATATGGAGTCAGTGCTTGTATTTCAGAAAAGTTTCTGCTGGGATTCAAACCCACAACCTTCGGTATCATAGGCAAAGCACCTAACCACACGGCCATAAGAGCTGCCTTGCTGCTGACTGAAAAAATATGAGACTTCTACTGTTATAGCTGGCTAAGTCTACATCTATACACAACACACCCAGCTGCCCCAACACACCCAGCACTGCTATATCTCTATATGACAGCTGTCCCAGCACACTCAGCTCTGCTATATCTCTATATATGATAGCTGATCCAGCACACCCAGCTCTGCTACATCTAATACACATGACAGCTGCACCAGCACACTCAGCTCTACTATATCTCTATATATGACAGCTGCCCCAGCACACCCAGCTCTGCTACATCTATATATCTCTAAGTATTGCTATACAGTAGATAGATATATAGAGATATAGCAAAGCTGAGTGTGCTGGGGCAGCTGTCATGTGTATAGATGTAGCAGTGCTGGGGGTGTTTGGGCAGCTGTCATGTGTATAGATGTAGCAGAGCTGGGTTTGCTGGGGCAGCTGTCATATATAGAGATATAGTAGAGCTGAGTGTGCTGGTGCAGCTGTCATATAGAGATATAGCAGTGCTGGGTGTGTTCGGGCAGCTGTCATGTGTATAGATGTAGCAGAGCTGGGTTTGCTGGGGCAGCTGTCATATATAGAGATATAGTAGAGCTGAGTGTGCTGGGACAGCTGTCATATAGAGATATAGCAGTGCTGGGTGTGTTGGGGCAGCTGTCATGTGTATAGATGTACACTTAGCCAGCTATAACAGTAGAAGCCTCATATTTTTTCAATCAGTATCAATGCAGCCCTTATGGTTGTGTGGGTAAATGCTTTGCCTCTGATACATGGTACATGGAGGTTGTGGGTTCGAATCCCAGACACATCAGGAGACAGTAATTTTAGATCACATTAGCGAGGGGGCCTGGTCCGCTGCTGCTGTGAAGGGGCCCTGAACATTAAGACAAGAATCGATCATATTTAACAAACTTGAAAACTGTCACACACGCTGCCGGGGCGCCGGGCCCCTTGGCAGCCGCTTCCCCGGTAGTTACGCCACTGGTATTTTCTTTCCGTGTCCGTTCAGTTTTTTTTGCAGACCGTATACGGAACCATTCATTTCAATGGGTCCGCAAAAAACTGAAGTTACTCCGTGTGCATTCCGTTTCCGTATGTCCGTATGGCTGATCCGCAAAAAAATAGAACATTTCCTATTATTGTCCGCATTACGGACAAGTATAGTACTGTTCTATTAAGGGCCAGCTGTTCTGTTCCGCAAAATATAGAATGTACACAAACATCATCCGTATTTTTTGCGGATCCCTTTTTTTGCGGACCGCAAAATACATACTGTCGTGTGCATGAGGCCTAACCTGCACCAGCTCCTCCAGCTTTAAAAAAAAAACTACAGACACAATTTTTTATGGACACTGGAAAGGATATTCCTATTTTTACAAACTGTCCAGGAATTTACAGATGGTTTGCAACCCTGGTTTCCAGTGACAAGCTGTTCACTGGGGGATCTTTTAATATTGCCCTCTTTATTTAGTAAGTACTAGCAGAAGGACCCGGCTTTGCACGGGTATATTTCATCTATTTCATTTAATGTTTGTGTGTGTTGTTAAATGATATCAACAGTATGCCCCATAACAGTGACCTCTACAGCACCCCGCCGCTTTAAGAGTGAACTCCACAGTCCCCCACCCCTTAACACTGACCCCCCCACCCCCTCCACAGTGCCCCGCCACTTTAAAATGGTACCGGTACAGTAGCCCGTCTCCTTGACTTTGACCTTCACAGCAGCCCACCCCTTTAACAGTGAGTTAGTTTCACAGCACCCCACTCCCTTAACAGTGACCTCCACAGTACCCTGCTGCCTTAACAGTGACCTCCACAGTACCCTGCTGCCTTAACAGTGACCTCCACAGTACCCTGCTGCCTTAACAGTGACCTCCACAGTACCCCGCTGCCTTAACAGTGACCTCCACAGTACCCCGCTGCCTTAACAGTGACCTCACAGTACCCTGCTGCCTTAACATTGACCTCCACAGCAGTTGCCCCTTTAATAGTGGTTCCTGCCCCCTTAACAGTGACCTCCACAGTGTCCTCCCCTTTAACAGTGACCTACACAGCGGCCTGCCCCCTTAACAGTAACATCCACAGTGAACGCCTCTTTAACAGTGACCTCCACAGTGCCCACCCCTTTAACAGTGACCTCCACAGCGCCCTGCCCCTTTAATGCTAGGGCTACACAACGACATGTGTCGCGCGACATTTTGTCTCAACAATTTTTATATTGATAGTCTATAGTGTTGCACTGCGACATGTTACATCCTGTGACTGCCACACGACAGTTGCAAAAAATCCATCCAAGATGGATTTTTCTGCGACTGTCGCATCGCAGTCGCAGCGTGTCACATGTCGCAGTGCAACACCATAGACATGTGTCGCACGACACATGCAGCAGTGTAGTTGTGCCCTATGTGTCGTGAGACATATTGTCGCGCGACACATGTCGTTGTGTATCCCTAGCCTAAAGCTGACCTACAGCAGTGAAGAAAAATGGCTGGGTTGTTATGGAAACCTGGAGCAAAAATGTGTGCATGTGAAGACTTAGGGCCTGCGAGCTTCTATTGGCTGATACGGGACATGTGACCGTGTGTATGGCAGTTGGGATATGAAGAGAAAGGCTTGTATTGGCTAATGCAGGTTATTTTTGGGGAATATCTCAGGAATGGTACATCCTAGAGAGCTGTGACCCCCACAAGATTTCTTTCCAGGTAGCAAGGGATGTGTATACCAAGTTTCGTTGAAATCGATGCTTGCGTTTTTGAGTGATCGCGGAACAAACATACATATGTTCTTATTTATATATATATATATATATATATATATATATAGACTAGCAGAAGGACCCAGCTTCGCAGGGGTATATTTAATCTATTTCACGTAATGTTTGTGTGTGTCGACAGTATCCCCCATAACAGTGAACTCCACAGCCCCCATCCCTTAACACTGACCCCCCCCAGAGTGCCCAGCTTTCTTAAAATGGGACCTCTACGGCAGCCCATCCCCTTAACTTTGACCTTCACAGCAGCCCGCCCCTTTAACAGTGAGTTTCACAGCACCCCACTCCCTTGACAGTGACCTCCTCAGGGGCCTGCCCCCTTAACAGTGACCTCCAAAGTGCCCGCCCCTTTAACAATGACCTCCACAGCAGCTGCCCCTTCAATAGTGGCCTCTGCCTCCTTAACAGTGAACTCCACAGTGCCAGCCCCTTTAACAGTGAACACCCCTTAAACAATGACCTCCACAGTGCCTTCACCTTTAACAGTGACCTCCACAGTGCCCACCTACTTAACAGTGACCTCCACAGTGAACGCCCCTTTAATAGTGACCTCCACAGTGCCTGCCCCTTTGACAGTGACCTCCACAGTGCCTGCCCCTTTGACAGTGACCTCCACAGTGCCCGCCCCTTTGCCAGTGACCTCCACAGTGCCCGCCCCTTTAACAGTGATCTCCACAGTGAACGCCCCCTTAACAGTGACCTCCACAGTGAACGCCCCTTTAACAGTGACCTCCACAGTGCCTGCCCCTTTAACAGTGACCTCCACAGTGAACACCCCTTTAACAGTGACCTCCACAGTGCCCGCCTCTTTAACAGTGATCTCCACAGTGCCCGCCCCTTTGACAGTGACCTCCACAGTGCCTACCCCCTTAACAGTAACCTCCACAGTGAATGCCCCTTTAACAGTGACCTCCACAGTGCCCTCCCCTTTAACAGTGACCTCCACAGCAGCCTGCCCCTTTAATAGTGGCCCCTGCCAACTTAACAGTGTTCTCCACTGCACCCTACACCTTTAATAGTGGCCCGCCCCTTTAACAGTGACCTCCACAGTGCCCGCCCCCTTAACAGTGACCTCCACAGTGCCTTCCCCTTTAACAGTGACCTACACAGTGCCTGCCCCTTTAACAGTGACCTCCACAGTGAACACCCCTTTAACAGTGACCTCCACAGTGAACACCCCTTTAACAGTGACCTCCACAGTGCCCGCCTCTTTAACAGTGATCTCCACAGTGCCCGCCCCTTTGACAGTGACCTCCACAGTGCCCACCCCTTTAACAGTGACCTCCACAGCAGCTGCCCCTTTAATAGTGGCCCCTGCCAACTTAACAGTGTTCTCCACTGCACCCTACACCTTTAATAGTGGCCCCGCCCCTTTAACAGTGACCTCCACAGTGCCCGCCCCTTAACAGTGACCTCCACAGTGCCTTCCCCTTTAACAGTGACCTACACAGTGCCTGCCCCCTTAACAGTAACCTCCACAGTGAACGCCCCTTTAACAGTGACCTTCACAGTGGCCGCCCCTTTAACAGTGACCTCCACAGCAGCCTGCCCTCTTAACAGTAACCTCCACAGTGAACACCCTTTAATAGTGACCTCCACAGTGCCTGTCCCTTTAACAGTGACCTCCACAATGCCCGCCTCCTTAACAGTGACTTTCACAGCGTCTGCACCTTTAAGGCTAGTGCTGCATGACGACATGTGTCACGCAACATTTTGTCGTACTAATGTCGCGCAACAATTTTTATAATGATAGGCTATGGTGTCGCACTGCGACATACTGCGACACGACAGTCGCAAAAAAAACATCCAAGATGGATGCATGTAGCAGTGTAGTTGTGCCCTATGTGTCGTGCGACTTATTGTCATCGTGTAGCCCTAGCCTAAGGGTCCATTCAGACATCCTTAGAATGGGTCCAGATCCGTTCCGCAATTATGCGGAACGGGTGAGGACCCATTCATTTTTAATGGGGCCGGAAAAGATGCGGACAGCACACAGTGTGCTGTCCGCAGCCGCATTTCCGGGGTCCGCGTCTCCGCAAAAATATAGAGCATGTCCTATTCTTGTCTGCAGAATAGTAATCCTCAATTAAGTGCGATGTGTGGCGTCAGTGTTTTGTGGTCCGCAATATGCGGACCGCAAAACACTACGGACGTCTGAATGGACCCTAAAGCTGACCCTATGGAAACCTGGAGTAAAACTGTGTTTATGTGGAGACAAAGCGCCTGCGATCTTCTATTGGCTGACATGTGACTGTGTGTATGGCAGTTGGGATATGAAGAGAGAGACTTGCAGGCTTGTATTGGCTAATGCAGGTCATTGTTTGGGAATATCTCAGGAATGGTACGTCCTAGCGAGCTGTGACCCCCACAAGATTTCTTTCCAGGTAGCAAGTGATGTGTATACCAAGTTTCGTTGAAATCGATGATTGCGTTTTTGAGTGATCGCGGAACATACATACATACATACATACATACATATATACATATATACATATATACATACATACATAGATATATACATTGTGATAAGGTGGACAGTACGGGAAGGTGTGTATATCCCACTCAGATACCTCAGCTGGGTAGATGGCTAAAATCCGGAGTGCAGTAGTCTCAGCAGCATGTAGGTTGCTGAGACAATGTTGTTTATGGTATGTTCTGGGCTGGATTTTAGTTGGATTGGAGGATAGGACTGGTAGTGGGATTTGCCAATCCACACCCTTCCAGGGCGGGTGTTCCCTTGGTCCAGAGAAGATCGCAGGTGAGGTCTGCGATAATCAGGCTGGAATAAAGCACCCCCCAGGGTGTCAGTCTGGGAGAGTGTGTTATCCGGGACCAGAGACCTGCAGAGGTTTGGAGTGGTCTCAGCCGGGTAGGCTGAGGGACCACGAGGCTAAGTGACAGCCTGTAATTTGGGGGATGCAGTGATGCCTGCGGTACAAGGGTCAGTCGGGAGGATAGCTGGGCCACAATCCCCAAAAGGGACTCGTATTTGTACAGCCAGGGGGCTGGAGAACTGTTTGGCTGGGAAAGCCGGGCCTGATGCCAGGTATGAATTGTAACCTGTGGTTTAGTCAGGGCTTTAGTTAATGTGTTTAGGTAGAGCCCAGACGGGCAGGCTTTTATTTTGTATTGTTTTTGTTGGTGCTTGTTTCGCAATAAAGCACAGTTTTGATATGAAAAATACGTGGTCGGAGAAGAAGTCTGTAAGCGTGACCCCAGAAAAGAGAGATAACCCTCACAACATATATACATACATACATATATATATACATCCTTCTTTATATATATAGATATCAGTGAACAGACATCAGCAATAAATAATATAACAGTGGAGTGCCTGTGTACACACTTTACATATCCTGTACTGATCCTGAGTTACATCCTGTATAGAAACCAGAGAATTGATTTGTTCATCATAATGAGTTCTTTAGGTGCGAAGGGCTGTTTAGCTTTACTGAACAGAGGCTCAAACGCAGCGGCTTTGGTTCTACACTTCTGGGCAGCAGCGCATGAAGAGTCGCTGCTCGAGGAGTATAAATACATTTATAAATCTCCTGCTCCAGACACCACTAGAGGGAGCACATTGCATATGAAATTATGTAGTTACAACTGACTAAAATGGAAGTTGTTAAAATAATCAGTTTTTAATGAACCCCCTCTAATGACATCTGCATGAAAATCAGAAAGGGAAGTAATTCAGCATTGGCCCTACTTCCCCTTTGTCCCATAGTAGTCACCTGTTCTACCTCCATTGAATGTAGGCCATTGATTATACTCCAGAGCTGTACTCACTATTCTGCTGGTGGAGTTACTGTGTACATACATTACTCATCCTGTACTAATCCTCAGTTACATCCTGTATTATACTCCAGCGCCGCACTCACCATATAATACAGTGATGCATGAACATTAGAAAGGACACTGACTTCAAACGAGCAATCCACAGGAGAATATCTTGGCACTAGTGCTTCCCAAAAGACTCTTTCTTTATTCCATATTAAAAGAAGCAATAGGCGATAAAACATGCATCAAAGGATAAAACATGCATCAAAAAGTCCCAATAATGCATATCAGGACTATGCCCCTTCGGGTAAGGGACAAGGTGCTAGAATAGCGTAATAGTGAACATAGCAAATATACTGTATATACACAAGTACCACTTGAAATTGGTGCCAGTTTGTCAATGCAGGACTAGCACATCCACAATTCCAAAAACACACTTAATAAAAACAAAGAGCAAACTAAATATAATAAATATGTATAATAAAATAAAAGCCTAATAGGAATATGTTCAATTAAAAGTGATTGCTTTGTAGCGGAGACTGTGTCAAGAATAAAGTAGACTTCCAGGAAGATGCAGAATGCTTGTAGGATGGCACCTGCGCTGAATGTTGGTATAGAGAGCCTACACTGTAGTAGAAAGTGAGCTGTTAGAACCCATCGGCAGATCCTACAAGGATCTTTCTTCTGGTTGCACTATAGATGATGCAGGCACATACCAAAAATCCATAAGCAGTTACAGGATCCACCAGATCTGCAACTTATCCCAATATATTGGTGTCTCCCTACAAAAATATGTAAGTAGCTTACTTTCTCGTTTGAAAGATTCAATCCATCTTATGGACACCATCCTACCATTGGGCAACTTTGGATGTTCAAACATCCCATATGACAAAAAAAATCCTTTCTGTTACCAAGTTTTTGGAATATGACTGTACTATACCTTCTCACCAAAAAACGTTTAACGCACAATTTGTTTTTCCATCTTCAGTCTCAAAATCCACCTTGAGACACACAGCACCGCTCCAGGGATTCCCTTTGCCAATATACTGTATACATTGATGATTTTGATCAATAGAAGAAATTTAGCAGCTCTCACCTGTTGCACCTGCTGTGAGCACGGTAACCAGCCTGGACGCGGCTGTTGTAGCAATTCAATAAAAATGATGAGGAGAATCCGGCTCTTAAACAACAGGAGACACTTTTATTGATGCAGTAAAAACTTTCCAATCCTCATAAGCAAGAATACAGTCTACGCGTTTCGGACCTTTATATTTCAGTCCTTAATCATGACATTGATGATTTTAAGACCCAGTACATCCTATCAGCACACCCATGGTCACATATTACGCGTACTATTAGTGTACTTCTATAATTATTGTGCGCCTATATTAGTGTACTTCTGGCACAGATTGAGAAGCAAAGGTTATTTGTGCCACAATCTGCGACTTTTCCCTGTTCACGCCAGGTCTAAAAAAGTGGGCATGGTGTGGGCGGGGAAGGGAACGGGCCAAAATGGTCTAAATGTAAGACAGCTAGGAAGCGGGATTACATTTAGACCACGCTGGATATGATGAAGTTATGTAGAGTCCGGCGCCTCTACATAACTTCGGGAGATCCACCGCCAGCGCAGGGGCTTATTAAGACCGGCCTCTAAACCGCCAGTCTTAATAAATGGCCCCCTTAGTATTTTATAAAAGATATACTGATTAATTACTTTTCATCTGGGAAGGGTCACCTGAAGCCTTCCATTAATTCACCAGTCATCTAAATCAAAGTATTGAATATCTAGATGAACATTTAGCCTCCAACAGTCAAATTATTAGCAAAACCTTTTTTAAGAAGGTTAATTGTAGTAGTTTATTAGATTACCACAGTTCCCACTGGAAAAAATAATGCACATTTTGGGCAATTCAACAGGATTAGAAGTAAGAGTTAAAGACTTCAAATCTCAAAGAAAAAAAAACTGCCCATCTATGTCCATTAAGAAAGCCTTTCAGAGGGCTTCTAAGCTATCTCAAATGGAGTGCATTGCAACTAGGGCAAACCAACTCCTGATATCTCTTTCAGTAAAAAAAAATTGTTTTGTAAATCTTTTTATTTAAATTTTAAGCATTACAAAATTATCGTCATTCAGTTACAATTTTATTACAACTTACAACCACTCACACAAGAACATCAGAAACATTCCGTTAAAGCTTTGGTACATCCTACTGAATAACCCAATTCTATGCAAATCCCTTCCCAACAAATCAAAGATTACTTTTATGCTCTCTAAAAGGGCTTCTGTTATCAGGAACATCGTTACTAAACAGGTTGACTTTAGACATGTGCTAATATTAGCTGAAGCTAACAGTTTTTGTCCCTTCTTTATATATGCCTCTGTTTTTGTGAGAAATTAACTTTTATTTTATGCTCCTCTAGGAGCAGTGGCAGTGTGTTGCCCCTACTAATAGACGCTCAGTTCTCCCTCCTCCTCCCTCTAGTGTTCACATTATCCTGCCTGGCCCTGTCAATCAACATGATGAGTGTGTGGCCAGAGGAGGGAGAACTGAGCCTCTAGGAGTAGGGGCAACACCCCCATTGCTCCTAGAGGCTCATTTGCATAAAATAAAAGTTCATTTTTCACAAAAACAGAGGCACATAGAAAGAAGGGACAAAGACTGTTAGCTTCAGCTGAGATTAGCACATGTCAAAAGTCAGCCGGTTCAATACCAATGTTCCTGATGACAGAAGCCCTTTAAGAACATCCTTGCTCCTCCAAGTAGACTATACAATAAGAACATCCAGTCTGCTATTCTAATACCCCAGAGTGATATTACCATTCCTACACCCTACTAACATCTCTAATGGGCTAAACACAATGTCATTTGTGTATTTATTCCAGGTCCTCTTACATTGTGCATTAATTGTTCTGCTATTTAACTGTTATTTGTTGCATTACATGTTATATGTCTGGTTCACCAGCAGGTGGCAGCGTATATGGCAGAGGGATCTTTACATAGAATGGAACTTACCATTCCATTCTGACCCTTTTGGGCAGAAATGTCCCGGTTTCTACCAAGAGAGGGGCTGCAGGAAGTTTCCAGTCTTAGTCTAGTCTAGAGTTGGAAGGAGAGGAGAATCACCCTGACTCCTTACAGATTTACAGACATTTTGTAGAGTATTGCGAGGGGGTCAACAGCCAAAGGAACCCCACTCCAAAGGTACCAGAACAGTCCTAAAGTCCAGTGACCAAATTAAAGCCGAGTTTAGCACAGCAGAGAGATAAAGCAGAATATTTAAATTTGCCTGCCAGTTTATGCCAAAACCTGCTGGAACCAAGAGAAACACCACTTCTTGTATGAATGCAAGTTGATTCAAGTAAAGCTGTTGAACTTTATAAAAGTCTGAACACGACTATTTCTCCACCTCCACCATTACTCTTCCCATTATTGCTTCGGAGCCTAACCCTGGGGAGTGACGGTATCCAGGTAGGAGCACCGTGACACACACAGAAAACTGTTGAGGCCGCACCACACCACTCGGTATTCTGATAAACCTGGGACACGATCGGCCCTGGGGGGCGGCATGTTGCACTACAATCAATAAGAAACCTTAGGGTGCATTCTGCTGCCCAATGCAGCTGTATGAGGATGAGTGATAGCAGTAAACATCGCTCGTCCTCATACTGTGGAGTTGATCACTGCATGTAAATGCAGCATTATTATCTTCCTTACAATCTGCACAAGCCTCTCAAATCAACCAACTGGTACAATTTTTCTCTGTCCATCTCTATATTGGTACTCGTACAGTATCTACAGCAGAATGGCAGCAGTGACATTAGCAGTGGGGAGGAGCAGTGGCATGATCTGGTTGGTGATCAGTAGCCACCATGAGCAATGGCAGATCTATTCATTGGACTCAGACAGAGGTACATAAAAACTCTCACAGGTTCATACCTAATTTGAAAAAAATTCTGTACAATAGCAGAGGACAATGTTGTCAATTTGGGTGTAAGGATTTTTGGAAGCCCTTTAGCTGGACGTGGATCCGCTGAAGTTATGTAGAGGCGGCGACCTCTACATAACTTCGGTGAATTTACCGCCAGTCTAAATGTAAGCCAGCTTCCTTGCTGGATTAAATTTAGACCATTTTCTATGCCTAAAATAGGCGTAGAAATTATGAATGAGACAGGCCTCCTGGCCCTTCCCTACCTACACCACGCCCACTTTTTAGACCAGGTGTGAGCGGGGAAAAGTCGCATATTGCAGCACAAATAATCTTTGTTCTGCAATCTGCACCAGAAATACACTACGTGCAGAATTATTAGGCAAATGAGTATTTTGACCACATCATCCTCTTTATGCATGTTGTCTTACTCCAAGCTGTATAGGCTCGAAAGCCTACTACCAATTAAGCATATTAGGTGATGTGCATCTCTGTAATGAGAAGGGGTGTGGTCTAATGACATCAACACCCTATATTAGGTGTGCGTAATTATTAGGCAACTTCCTTTCCTTTGGCAAAATGGGTCAAAAGAAGGACTTGACGGGCTCCGAAAAGTCAAAAATAGTGAGATATCTTGCAGAGGGATGCAGCACTCTTAAAATTGCAAAGCTTCTGAAGCGTGATCATCGAACAATCAAGCGTTTCATTCAAAATAGTCAACAGGGTCGCAAGAAGCGTGTGGAAAAACCAAGGCGTAAAATAACTGCCCATGAACTGAGAAAAGTCAAGCGTGCAGCTGCCAAGATGCCACTTGCCACCAGTTTGGCCATATTTCAGAGCTGCAACATCACTGGAGTGCCCAAAAGCACAAGGTGTGCAATACTCAGAGACATGGCCAAGGTAAGAAAGGCTGAAAGACGACCACCACTGAACAAAACACACAAGCTGAAACGTCAAGACTGATTTTTCTAAGGTTTTATGGACTGATGAAATGAGAGTGAGTCTTGATGGGCCAGATGGATGGGCCAGTGGCTGGATTGGTAAAGGGCAGAGAGCTCCAGTCCGACTCAGACGCCAGCAAGGTGGAGGTGGAGTACTGGTTTGGGCTGGTATCAAAGATGAGCTTGTGGGGCCTTTTCGGGTTGAGGATGGAGTCAAGCTCAACTCCCAGTCCTACTGCCAGTTTCTGGAAGACACCTTCTTCAAGCAGTGGTACAGGAAGAAGTCTGCATCCTTCAAGAAAAACATGATTTTCATGCAGGACAATGCTCCATCACACGCGTCCAAGTACTCCACAGCGTGGCTGGCAATAAAGGGTATAAAAGAAGAAAATCTAATGACATGGCCTCCTTGTTCACCTGATCTGAACCCCATTGAGAACCTGTGGTCCATCATCAAATGTGAGATTTACAAGGAGGGAAAACAGTACACCTCTCTGAACAGTGTCTGGGAGGCTGTGGTTGCTGCTGCACGCAATGTTGATGGTGAACAGATCAAAACACTGACAGAATCCATGGATGGCAGGCTTTTGAGTGTCCTTGCAAAGAAAAGTGGCTATATTGGTCACTGATTTGTTTTTGTTTTGTTTTTGAATGTCAGAAATGTATATTTGTGAATGTTGAGATGTTATATTGGTTTCACTGGTAAAAATAAATAATTGAAATGGGTATATATTTGTTTTTTGTTAAGTTGCCTAATAATTATGCACAGTAATAGTCACCTGCACACACAGATATCCCCCTAAAATAGCTAAAACTAAAAACAAACTAAAAACTACTTCCAAAAATATTCAGCTTTGATATTAATGAGTTTTTTGGGTTCATTGAGAACATGGTTGTTGTTCAATAATAAAATTAATCCTCAAAAATACAACTTGCCTAATAATTCTGCACTCCCTGTACACCTATTATAGGCATTTCTGATAACAAAATAAATGCAAACTGGGCGAGTTCTAGCCACTGTTCCAATCTACCCAAAAGTCATTGTGGTCAGGGAACACAGTATGTGCTGGGAAAAGGCCATAGTCATTTAGAAAATGAGATCATTTTAAACAATTGTTTTGAAAAAATATAGGCAGCTGAGCAGAAATCCGAACATCATACAGCATAGAGAAGGATTTAGTTTTAGAACAGAATTAAATTTTGGAGAAGGCGCAGAACTGTGCTATAATTACTAGGGATGTCCCGATACCATTTTTTTAAGACTGAGTACGAGTACCGATACTTTTATTTAAGTACTCACCGATACCAATTACCAATACTAATTTTAACAATAAAATACACACACATGTATTTTCTGACCACTGACCAACCAAAAGTCCCAAAAATAGAACTATAACATTCCAAGAAGACATTATACTGTATGGGGGCCACAAGGAGACTAGAGTTGTTGCGATACCAAATTTTTGATTCGGTTTCGATACCATGAAAAAGTATTGCGATACTCGATACCATTCGATACCACGCAAAAAAAATAAACAAAAAAAGCCACGTGCATTCCTCATTTTTAAAAATGGCGAATCGCGCAGTTTTTATTTTATTTTTTCTGTTCCGGCATTCACCACCTAGATTTTTTTTTAATATTTTAATAGTTTGGACTTTTCTGACGTGGCGATGTAATATGTTTATTTATATATTTTATATGTGAAATTGGGAAAAGGGGGGTGATTTATACTTCATATTTTAGTGTTTTTTTTTTTTTCACTTTTTATTTAATAACTATTTCCCCCCTTAGGGGCTAGAACCTGGGATCTTTCATCCCTTTTCCTATTCACCCTGATAGATCTCTATCAGGGTGAATAGGACTCCACACTGTCCCTGCTGCTCTGTGCTTTGTGCACACAGCATCAGGGATGTTACCATGGCAACCAGGGCTTCCTGGCTGCCATGGTAACCGATCGGAGCCCCAGGCTTACACAGCTGGGGCTCCGATCAGAAGCTGCCACTGCACCACCAATGAGGGGGAGTGGAGAGGTCCCTGTGGCCACTGCCACCAATGATTTTAATACTGGAGGGTTGAGAGGGGCCGGCGCACTGTGCCACCAATGATTTTAATGGGATGGGGGGATTGAGGGGGGGGGCACACTGCACCACCAATGATTTTACCCCTTTATACAGGAGGCGGGTACTAGCAGATCAGCGGCAGTTAACTGCCGCTGATCGCAGCTCCCTGTCAGGGGCAGGGTGCCGGCAATGCGATTCTGCTGCCGGCACCCGCCTCCTGTATGTGTTAAAGACTGACTACGGTATATGAGTCCAGACTTTCACTATTAGGCCACACAGAGCGGCGCCCAGCGATGTCTCAGCACTCACCATTTAGTCCTGGGCGCCGCTCCGTTCGCCCGCAGTGCCCCATTACTGTCTCCTCTCCTGCTCCACATGCTGCTGATTACTATCGGAGCGATGGGAGGAGACATCAGCTTCACTAGTGGGCGTTCCTTCTCCCTGGCTGTAGCGCTGTCCAATCGCAGCGCAGGGAAAAGGAACGCCCACTAGTGAAGCTGATGTCTCCTCCCATCGCTCCGATAGTAATCCTATCATTGGTGGCGCAGTGCGCCCGCCCCTCCTCCGCCCCTCTCTTCTCATTGCCGCCCCTCCTCCACCCCCTCTCTTCTCATTGCCGCCCCTCCTCCGCCCCTCTCTTCTCATTGCCGCCCCTCCTCCGCCCCTCTCTTCTCATTGGTGGCAGCGGCAGCAGCACAGGGGGAGGGAGGACAGCTTCCTTCTCCCCGTGCTGCTGAGAGAGAACATGAGCGCGCCGATAGCAGCGCGCTCATGTTCAGAGATACTAGACTGCGCAGAAGCGCAGCCCAGTATCGAAAAAACGGAAATCCCGGTATCGTATCGATACCGGGACAAAAGTATCAATTGGGTATCGAAATTTCGATACCCGCAACAACCCTAAAGGAGACATTATACTGTATGGGGGCAGCCACAAGGAGACGTTATACGGTATGGGGGCAGCCACAAGGAGACGTTATACTGTATGGGGGCAGCCACAAGGAGACGTTATACTGTATGGGGGCAGCCACAAGGAGACGTTATACTGTATGGGGGCAGCCACAAGGAGACGTTATACTGTATGGGGGCAGCCACAAGGAGACGTTATACGGTATGGGGGCAGCCACAAGGAGACGTTATACGGTATGGGGGCAGCCACAAGGAGACGTTATACTGTATGGGGGCAGCCACAACGAGACGTTATACGGTATGGGGGCAGCCACAAGGAGACGTTATACTGTATGGGGGCAGCTACAAGGAGACGTTATACTGTATGGGGCAGCCACAAGGAGACGTTATACTGTATGGGGACAGCCACAAGGAGACGTTATACTGTATGGGAGCCACAGGGAGACGTTATACTGTATGGGGCAGCTACAAGGAGATGTTATACTGTATGGGGCAGCTACAAGGAGATGTTATACTGTATGGGGCAGCTACAAAGAGACGTTATACTGTATGGGGGGCACAAGGAGACGTTATACTGTATGGGGGCCACAAGGAGACGTTATACTGTATGGGGGCAGCCACAAGGAGACGTTATACTGTATAGGGGCAGCCACAAGGAGACGTTATACTGTATAGGGGCAGCCACAAGGAGACGTTATACTGTATGGGGGCAGCCACAAGGAGACGCTACTGTAAGGAGTCAGGACAACAATTTTTGAAGCCCTTCCCTCCTCAGTATAATAGTCTTGTGGCCATCATACAGTAATGTATATTTCTTCTTGCCCTAATGCCTGCTTTTAGAGATCAATGTGCAGCTTGCAGGCAGGAAGGGAAGGACCAGGGCCATAGAAGACAGACACTACACCTTTATTTCTTTCTGTCTGTGACCACTTGGGCTGGTTATAATCTTCTAACTAAGCTTTATACACTTACTAGGGTCGGTTCCTATAACTTTTAAAACTACTGGCAGGCGAACTCTGTTTGCTCTCAAGTGAACCGAAGGTCAAGAGGTCAAGAGGGACTCGCTCCTGGCAAATACAGCTCTGCTGCAGTGAATGCAGTGGAGCAGACTGTGATGTAATTACAATGTATAGTTATTGCAGGGACTCAGAGAATGGTCTGAGAGTTTATTAGTTAAAAGAATCGAATGAGTCAGAGACTGTGTCACCGAGTCCCTGCCAGGCTTCCTGCTCTGCTACACTGCTGCATGCACCCTGTACACACACAGCTCCACTACACGCTATACTAATGCCCCTCCCTTCCCCGGACGGACTTGTCGGGAGACAGGGAGCCGCAGAGCAGGAAGCCTGGCAGGGACTCGGTGACACGTCTCTGACTCATTCGATTCTTTTAACTAATAAACTCTCAGACGATTCTCTGAGTCCCTGCACGACTCTCCCTGTGCTGTGAGTCAGTGCTGGCTGCCTCTGATTGGTTGGAGGGCGGGGAGGGGCGGGGCTAGCTTCCACTGTAGGCTCCTATTACACTGCCTGCTGCTGCCTCTGAAGCTGTATTAGCTGTGCGAGATGCAGGGGCAGGCCGCGGACGGACACAGACACATTTAGAAGCGGTGCACAGGTATCGGCAGTGGTATCGGGGACATTTGCATGAGTACATGTACTCGTGCAAATGTCTGGTATCGGTCCCGATACCGATACTGGTATCGGTATCGGGACATCCCTAATAATTACCAGCAACTGTACCACCAGCAACTTGGCCAGTTGAGAGTTCCGTTTGCTGATAACCAGATTGCTGAGCGCGTAGAGCTCTTTTCTGACCAAACATTTCAAGTAACTGATTAGGACGATGACGAGGACACTGTACTGGTTGTGGATGCGACCTGGCTGCCACAAAGAAAGCAAGAAAAAGGTGGACAGACTTGTCTCTATTGCTGGCCAGTTTTATTGGAACTGGTGATGCCACCGCATGTGCGTGAAACTGCACATTTAAAAAAAAAAAAAATTTTTACAGACGGCTATCCAGAAATAGTAATACTATAGAACAGAAATTAATTTGGGTGAAAGCGCAGAACTGTGACACATTTACCACAACTAAGTGATATGGCAGCAACTGCACCACGAGCAACTTGGCTAAGTGGGCGTTCAGCATGCACACAAGCTAGTTGCTGTAGTTTTCTCATGGCCACACATTCAAATAGGAATGGCTCAAGATGAAGCAGAGGACAACGAGGAGAAGTCTGAGCAGGAGAAGAAGCAGCTGATGATGATGACATGGACACTGTACAGCTTGGGGATTAGTGCTGACTGCAACAAAGTATACTGGGAGAAGGTTCTATTTTTCCACAGGACCAATGATCTTGCCTCATGTGCTGCAATAGAACCCTAGTACCTATGTTTGGGAAGAAAAAACACTACTGGATATACTCACACAGAGCTAGTGGCAGCCATGGGCGGACTGGCCATAGACCCTACAGGGAAATTTCCAGGTGGGCCAATGCCCAGATGGCTGCCCAAGCCCTCCTCTTGGCTGCCAGTCTGGTACATGAGCTGCTCTCAGCTCTCAATGTAGGATCATCAGGCACTTATGCACCTGACAACAATGGAAGCAGATCTGACCATATCAGTTTTTTTTAGAGGTTTTGGATGTACTGTATGTTGCCTCCGCTCTTTATTGCCGCCATGGCCCAATCGTCTCCTCTGATGTCTCCTTCTCAGCACCACAATCCTGCTCCAAGATCCTGTCCAACACACAATCATTATAGTCCTCACCCTCCCTGCCACATTTATGAGACTGTGATTTGTCATCGTGGGCTCCTTGGCCCTCTCCTGATTCCCTGCCAAGTATTTGCCCAGAGTTCCACCATCGCTAACTTTGCCACCACTGCCACCATTGTGGCTATAAGTGCCACTACCACCACCATTACAAGCTATGCATGAGGTCCCATGCCTCAACCTCTGCCTTATGGCAGTCCAAACACAGACACTTCTCACACAAGTCATCTTCTATAGCATGTGGGGTTATGGAGGAGGCAGTAAAGACAGAGATGAAGCAATTGAAAGACTTCTTTGGATTTCCAAGGAGGAGGAGCAGAAGGAGGAATGCTGTTACTCCTGGCTCCAAGGCATGGTGTCAGACTCGGAGGTGACAACCACATCATCCTGCTGTGACTGAGAGGAGGAGTGATCCATCCAGTCCACAATGTCTTCCTCTTTGTCCTCAATATTAATGTGGCGTGGATTGAAAGCCAGGGAGAACTATAGCCTACTACTACTACCATCGGCCGATGCTGGTGCTACTACTGCTTTTTGCACTACTACCCACATTCTGAATCTTGGATGGTGAGGTATGGGTCTTTCGTTTGCTACACTTCCATTTACCAGACATTTTATTATGAGGCTGATAAATCAAAAGTCACGGGTTTGGTATATAGATTATTAAACGGTAGTAGCAAAATTACAAGTGTTTTCTCTAATTTAAAAACAGGAGAGCAATAATATAATAATAATGACGTAATTGCAGTAAAATGCTTCTGCTGTATCTACCCGTTATCTTGCAGTAATATACAATGCGATCAATAACACGGGTATAATATTGCAGTAAAACGCTTTTGCTGTAACTACCCATTATCTTAACTTATGAACTGTGTAACAATAGCAGTTGGCATCCGCCAGCGTGCAGCGCATCCTGCTATGTACCTCAGTCGAACTGCACACAAGGCTCCTCCTCTCCGCTGCAGGCTCCGGACCCGCTTTCCTGCACTGTCGCAGGCGGCGACAGCTTCAGTTGCACCTTGTAGGAGCTGAACGCGTCCTGTTTCTTTAAGGGTTAGTGCACGCCCCTGATTCCGCCTTCTCTCCAATCCCGGCCAGGCACCACCTTTATAAGGGTGCTTTCCCCTTCCTGTGATGCCTGAGCAATATTGTAGTTTTCTACAGCGAAGGTTCCAGCTCGCTGTTCCTGTGTTGTTATCCTGCTTTCGACCTTAGCCTGTATCCTGACCTCGTCTCTGCTTGATCCTCCTGTACCTCGCTGCTCTAAAGTGTATGATTCGGACTGGCGACCACGCCTCTGTCTGCTGTTCAGCTTGTTACACCTGCTGTACCTGAGCTATTCAGCTCTCCTGTTCTAACAGCTCCAGCTCAGCTTAATCACCAACTCAGCTCTGTTCATCTGATACTGCTGCTGCGCTTCTTCCATCCAGCGACAGCTCGCTCCACCTGCCTGTATCCCCACTGCTTGCACCGGGGCGTTCTGGCCTGCTCGGCCAGCTGCCACTTAGCCGGGACAATTCTTGCGGTAGCGACCTGGTGTCTCCCCTGCAGCTAAGACCAGCTTCCGCATCCTGGAGCGGGATAAAGGGTGAAGACCAGGGGAACACTTAGATTCCACTCCAAAGTTTGGCCCAAAGGTCCACACCCGCTGGAGCGTTACAAACTGTAGAAAATTTTTACAAAAAATGCTAAGCTTTTCCTTATAAAACTCGAAAACCTATCCAATTATATCTCCGTAAATATTATATTACAGTCCTGATCAAAAGTTTAAGACCACTTGAAAAATGGCAAAAAAAATCATAATTAGCATGGCTGGATCTTAACAAGGTTCCAAGTAGAGCTTCAACATGCAACAAGAAGAAATGAGAGTGAGACAAAACATTTTTTGAGCATTCAATTAATTGAAAATAACGATTAAACTGAAACAGGCTGTTTTTCAGCTGATCCAAATTTTAGGACCACACCTCCAAAAAAAAGCTAGACCCCCCCCCCCAAAACAGAAATCCAACTTCCAAACATGAACTCAGTAATGAGTAGCTCCGCTGTTATTGTTTATCACTTTAAAAATTGGTTTCGACATGCTTGATGCAAGCGTTTCCATGAGGTGAGTGGGAACATTTCTCCAAGTGGTGCATGTTGAAGCTCTACTTGGAACCTTGTTAAGATCCAGCCATGCTAAATATGATTTTTTTGCCATTTTTCAAGTGGTCTTAAACTTTTGATCAGGACTGTATATAATTATATCTGTATAGTATATCTAGTACAACTAGATTACTGGCTTGAGACTGCAGTTTTTTTGGCAGATAGTGCCACAAGACATCCTTTCACAAACCTACCTGGAAACAGAACGGTGTTTGAGCAGAAGGACCTACCAGCATAATCTGATTCATTTAGAATTACAACAAACGGGGTCCTACCAGGGGTCCCTTAAAGTGAAAGAGTTCCTGGCCTGTCGTGACACCACCTGGTTTGCAGCGGGCGGTTGACAGCATCTGGGGTATCCCTTACCCTTAGGAGGTTTCTACGAAATATGTCCCTCTTATAGAGCAAGTAGTCCTGACGCCAGTTGCAGTTAAGCAACGAGGACATGGAGTCCCCTTTGTAGATGGTAGTGTTGGTACCCAGGTGTAGGATTGCCAGAGTGGTGTAGAGTGGTCTACAATCTCTCTGAAGGTGTTGTATCCACGTGTCACGGTGCTCCTACCTGGATATCCTTGGATTCCAGATGTGGTGGTCCAAAGCAGTGCAAAAAGGGGATGATTAACTTGGATGATGAAGGAATAATTGAGCCCAGACTTGTAACAACGTTGAACACAGCTTTACTTGAATAAACGGTAATCCAAACAGTTTCCGGACTTTATGTTATGTTATACTTAACTCCGTGGCAGGCAAACACTTCTGCTACAATCTCAGCTCGGCTATGCTGTTGCTCTCTCACCTCTGCTATGCTAGCTGGGTTAAATAGGAAACTTTCCTCTTCTGCTGGAACTTAGCTTAGCTGTTGTCTGTCTCTTACTTTAATCCTAGGAACTTCTTCCTGGCATCAAGCTCTCTTAGCTTGGGGTTAAGGCACTGCAAGCCCAGAAGGGGACAGCAACCAAGTAGACTTCAGAGGCTGGGCCTAGCAAAGCAGACAGTGCTCTGCTAGCCAACACATAACCTTTCCCCAGGAGGGGGTAGGCTAGACTGCTCTCACTGACTAACTAAACTCCTCCCTCTCTAGAGAGGGCTGGAATAGAACTAGGAGGTTCCTTTCCAGGGAAACTAGCTCTGCACAGATTGCCACCACCCGCTGGTGAACCAGGAACATTACACTTGAACATTGTTTTATAAGGAAATGCATACACACATTGTAGGAAATGGCAATAAATATCTATGAGATGACACAGGATCACACCAATAAAGATAGTGGGGTCCAAAAGAGGTGGTAATGCCACTCTGGGGTATTACATAATCAATTCTTTCATCTCTACTGGGAATGTCTCTAAGAATTATCCTCCATGCATCGCACAGACAGTTTGCAGGTGAAGACTTGAGTATAAAGTTAACCACCTCCGGACCGCCTAACGCAGATTCGCGTTCCGGAGGTGGCAGCGCTGCGCAGAGTCACGCATATACGCGTCATCTCGCGAGGCGCGAGATTTCGCTCAAAGCCGGCCTGCGCATGCGCATCGCGGGCCGGCAAAAGTTAAGGGACAAGTTCGTCACCAGCCTGCCAGCAACGATCATTGGCTGGCAGGCTGGCGATTTTCAAAAAAACCAATCACAAGTCATATAACAGATCATATTAGTAAATATGATCTGTTATATGGCTTGTCTGCTCCTCTGCTGGTCCTTTTCGTCGGTTGGATCCAGCAGAGGAGCAGACTGAACTGTGAGTAGCACCAACAGTACACTTTTGCCCCAGATCACCCCCTGCACCCCAATTAACCCTTTGATCACCCCTTTGATCGCCCCTGTCAATCACCTAGTGAAAGGAAAAAAGTGATCAGTGTAAACTGTCACTTTTTTTTTTCACTGGTATTGACTGATAGGTTTTAGGATAGTTTAGGCCCCTTGGTTAGGTAGTTTAGGGATCAGTTAGCGCCCAGCCCACCGCACCGCAGTCACTTATTCGCTGTTTAGCGTATCACTAATCAGCATTTGTACTTTTATAGTATCTGTAAGTGATCAAAACTGATCACGGTCAGATCTATAATAGTATTAGTGTCACCTTAGCTCACCCTCCACCCAAAACGCAGTGTTTGCCCGATCAGGCCTGATCGGTCGCCCACACGAGCGTTCACCCACGCCCGCCCCACCGCAGTGACAAAAAATATATATTTTTTGATCACTGCACATTCACTTTACAAGCACTGCGGCGATAAAAAAAATCAGTTTTGATATTTTTTATCAACCGCAGCGGCCTCCGGTACTTCGCTAGCCTCCCCTTTGTAAGACAGGCTTGCTTTTTTTCTTGGGTAGTCTCAGGGAATACCCCTAAATTTAGTAGTCCAAATGGCAAACAGGGGGTATTCTTCTGAAGAGGCCTACAGGATTCTGACCCAGTCAGATGAGGAATGGGAACCCTCATCTGACGAATCTAGCGGGTCAGAAAATGAACCTGTAGAAAGCAGTGGCTCTCTGACCCAAAGTTCGGACGAGGAGGTGGAGGTCCCTGATAGCACCAGGCATACCCGGCCCCGTGTCGCTAGACCACAGGTTGTGCAGGATCCGTTTCAAGGGCAGCAGAGTGGGGCTGTCGCTGCCGGATCACGTGGTGAGGCATACACCAGCAGCGCAGCCCTCCCTGGACCTAGTACCAGCACTGCCGTACAACATGGTGACGTGGCGAGCACCAGAAGGGCAGTTGAAGCTGGTACGGTGGCACGGGCAGTAGTTACCCCGTCGCAGCCACCGCGCAGACAGGCCCGTAGACCTGCAGTGTCCCAGAGGGTCAGTAGTGTAGCTCTTAAGTATGCGGGGATTTGTAGTGCAGGGCAACCCACTAACCTGGGATTCACTGTCGTCTTCAACCGGGTCAATACTGGAACAGGCAGTTGATAAATGTCGTGATGCCAGTGCCAATTGAACGGTGACACCCCGTGTAGTGATAGGTGGAATAATGGAGCAATCCGGATATTTATTTAACAGGTTAACTTTACTGAATGAATTTGTAGTTGGATGGACAGTCAGTGAATACAGTTCCAGAGTTGTTCCACAATTTGCCGTACAGTTACAGCAGTAGTTCAGGCTTTTACTCAGTCACACAAAGACTAACTTCAAGACAGGCCTCCTAGGATCAGGGATTTCTTCTTACGCAAAATGCAGCAATACCCTTCAGGCAACTATTCTCTCTGCAGGGGGATACTTATTTCTTCTCCTGCTTTAGTTCCTGGCTGTAGGCAATACCCTCAAGGTCCAGAGACCCAAATCCTGGTGATAACCCTTGAGCAACGGTTTGGTAGAGGTTTCTTCTCTCCTGATGGCAGGCTCTATCTTTGGAGTACCTCAGGTATAACTAACCTGGAAATAAGGGTGGGAATGATCCTCCACACCAGTAGTGCACTTTCTGCACCCCTCACTGAGTCCTGAATCTCCCAGAACTGAACTCTAGAAACTTCCAACTGACTTCCTAGGCTAGGCCCTGGCCTATTTATACTAACCAGGGGGCTCCCTCTGCTGGCTGGAATATGAATTGCCTGCTGCAGGCCTAACTTTCTTGAAGGGAGATACACATTATAATATAGCAGTGTCGGGTAACCTTCCCGTATGCTGCACACCCCCAGACTTTAACGTGAGTAAGGCCTCGTACTCACACACATATCTTTCTGAACCGGCATCAAATGTTACATAAATTAAGCATTACATTATAAATATGGTAAATAATTATTTCACACAGAAGATATAACATTGATAACTTAATGAACAGACGACGCAAGAAAAAGGGCGTCTTCTTGCTTCTTAGACACGGCCGCTGACCTGGCACAGCGGACTTAAGGTGAACCAGGTTAGTCCATAGTAACACATGTCAAGAATAAGATTTTTTTTTCAAATATAAAAGTTCAACATCAGTCCATTTTTCTTGGCTGAAGTATAAGGGAACTACACAGGGGTTTCCTGCGGGTGTATAACAGGCAAGGGCTCACGTGGAGGAGTCCATTCTTGCGCACAAACGTCAAGCAAACTATTTCCAGTAGCAACTGCTCGGGAGGAGACACCACCAGCATAGTCAAAGTCCCCTAAACGGACTGGCGGACATCCCCTGTTCATCCGGGTGGACCTTCTCAACACAGGGGTCTCCCCTCCCTTAGCATCGAGGTAGAAGAGAGAGGAGCAACAGAAGGGTCTCCATCAGTGAGACCTTGGTCAGGAACAACAGGAACAACAGGATCCTCTATAAGGGGAACTGGATCCAGGGCAGCTTGAGCCGGCTCTTCTGGAGGTGAAGATACAGTAGGTGCCGGAGCGGGCACCAACAAGTTCAACCATGGTGTCAGAAGCCAATGCATGGGATCAGAGTCATACCTCAGATTACTGACAGCCTGCATAGGATCCTCGGGCTGTATTGATGGCACTGACACAGGTGATTCAGATCTAGAACTCTCAGCACTGGGTTCTTGCGTCAGACAGAGCTTTAACCGGTTCCTGTGCACAATTTGGGATCCCCTGCCTTCCCGGGTGATCTCATAAGTGTGGGTCCCAGCATTTGGGATTGCAGTGACAACATAGGGATTTTGCTCCCATTTACTGTCCAGTTTACTTGTACGGCGGTTATTTTTCAACCACACCACAGCCCCTATTGTCAAGGGTTCTGCATGGGCTGCTTGATCATAGTCTCTCTGCTGTCGGTCTCTAGCATAATTCATACGTTCCTGAACAATGGCTTTGGCTGTATTCAATCGCCTTTGATACTCAGCAACCCAGTCGGTGTTAGATAATGGGTTAATGCAATCAGGTACGTGTATGTCCAATGAGTGATCAGCAGGCAATGTCCCTTGGCGCCCAAACATCAAATAAAAAGGGGTATACCCCGTGGAACAATGGATGGTATGGTTGTACGTGTACATGAGCTGTGGCAACAGACTGGGCCAATCTCCTCTGGTTTCAGGAGGCACGGCCCTCAGCATCTCTATCAAGGTCTGATTCATTTTTTCACACAATCCATTACCTTGAGGATGGTAGGCCGTTGTCCGGATCTTCTTACAGTGGTGTAAGCGGCACAGTTCATGGAACAGATGGGACTCAAAAGCCGGTCCTTGATCAGTGAGGATCTTTTCTGGACATCCGTAGGGCAGGAGGAAGTGTTTCCAGAACAGTTCGGCTGTAGTCTTGGCCGTCTGGTCTCTCACAGGCACCGCTACAACAAACTTAGTGAAATGCTCAATAATAGTCATGGCATAAGCATACCCTGAGCGACTAGGCTCCAGTTTCACATGGTCGATGGCGACAAGTTCAAGAGGACGGGTACTTACAATGGGTCTCAGTGGTGCCCTCTGGTCGTGGTGCTCACTTCTTTTTAGGGCACAGGCTACACACTCCCGACACCACCTCTCAATGTCCTCTCTCATGCCCACCCAATAAAACCGCTGGCGGATATTAGCCTCAGTCTTTTGAACCCCAAAATGACCGGATTGATTGTGGTACTTCTCCAACACCATACCTGCATCTCGCCGGGGTATGAGAATCTGGTGCACTCTTTCGTTGGATACTGGGTCTAGGCTTCTCCGTAGTAATAGGCCTTTTTGGATGAAGAGCTGATGGCGCTGTCTCCACAGTTTGATGAGCTCTGGATCTGCACTCTTACGCCTAATCCTCTCAGGGGCTCTGCCACTAGTAATAAAATCCAACAACTCACCCAGCACTCTACTTTCAGACTGTAATTTCACCCACCTTTCTTCTTTGGGCTCAGGCCTACTGGAGGGTGAAAGGGCTGCGGCTCTGTCATTGGTAGCTCGAGCCTGATCCTGTTGAGCAAACTTGTTATAGAAGGCTGGCATTTCTACATCTTCCCAAGCATCCCGCCCATCATCAGGAGCTGTCTCTGTGGGAAGCCTGGATAAAGCATCAGCATTGTCATTAGTACGTCCAGCACGGTATTTTACAGAGAAATCATAATTGGCGAGGCGAGAGGCCCATCTCTGCTCCAAGGCCCCCAATTTAGCTGTATTTAGATGCGCCAGAGGGTTATTGTCGGTGAATGCAATGAATGGGGTGGCGGCTAGATAATCTTTGAATTTCTCCGTCACTGCCCACACTAACGCCAGGAACTCTAGTTTGAAGGAACTATAATTCTGGTCATTTTTCTCAGCTCCTTTCAGGGAGCGGCTTGCATAAGCTATCACTCTTTCTTTTCCCTCTTGGATCTGGGCCAACACAGCTCCCAGGCCTCGTTTGCTAGCATCAGTATACAGATGGAAGGGCTTGCTGTAGTCTGGATAACCTAACACAGGAGGCTCGGTCAGTTTCTTTTTTAACAATTGGAACGCTATCTCTCTTTCCTCATTCCACTCAATGGGCACAGGAGTTCTAGGACTTTTCTTGGGTTGCCCCCTCAGGAGTTCTTGGATAGGATCAGCTATTTGAGCAAAATGGGGGATAAAACGCCTATAGTAGCCTGCAAAGCCAAGGAAACTCCTCACCTCTTTGACGGTAGTGGGAACCGGCCAATTACGGACAGCTGCTAGCTTATCAGGGTCAGGCTGTACGCCCTCTTCGCTTACCACATGCCCCAGGTATTTTACTGCAGGTTTGAGCAAGTGACACTTGGATGGTTTTACTTTCAAACCATATTTGATAAGGATTTCAAATACTTCTGCTAAATGTTTCAGATGGTCCTCATATGTCTTTGAGTATACAATGACATCATCTAGATACAGCAGCACTGTTTCAAAGTTCTTGTGACCCAAACACCGCTCCATTAGTCTCTGGAAAGTCCCTGGGGCATTACATAGCCCGAACGGCATACAATTGAATTTGAACAGGCCCATGGGAGTGGTGAAAGCAGTCTTTTCCCTATCCGCAGGGGCCATAGGTACTTGCCAGTAGCCACTGGTCAAGTCCAATGTGGAGAAATAAGCGGAGGAGCCCAAAGCAGTTAGTGACTCCTCAATGCGGGGCAGTGGGTATGCATCTTTGTGGGTTATTTGGTTAATTTTTCTATAATCCACACAGAAACGGATACCACCATCCTTTTTCTTTACAAGGACCAGGGGTGCAGCCCACGGGCTACGGCTGTCCCGGATTACATTAGAGTCTTTCATCTCTTGGATCATTTCTTTTACAGTCTGATATGAAGTAGGCGGTAAGGGTCTGTATCTCTCCTTGATAGGAGGATGAGAGCCAGTAGGTATGGTGTGTTGTATGGCACTAACCTCTCCATAATCAGTAGCATGCTTACTGAAGGCCTGGTGGTGCTCTTTGACAAGCTGTAGGATCCCTTCTTGTTGATGTTGGGGGGTAGCCTCGTCCCCGACATGGAGCTCTTCCCACCAGGGCACTTGTGGCTGGGTCACCGGCGGACATCCGCTGACTGCAGCTGGCGGCTTTTCTGTCACTGGAAGACGAATGATGTCTTGGAAGGACACCTGGGAAAGCTGGGCAACAGGGCAGTGCTTAGTAAGCGCAACAGGTTGATCACTCAGGTTAATCAGACGGACAGGTACTTTAACTTGGGAGACGTTCACCAGGCACTTGGCAGCTCTCACATAAGGGTAATTCTCCATCTGGATTGGTTCCACCAGGGCTGGATAATCTTGACCTTGGACTCCCAGGACAGCACGACACCATAAAAGAGTTTGAGAATTTGGAGGCAAAGTCACAGGCTTAATATCACGGATCCTGGCAGTACAAATTTCTCCTTTCCTATTAGCAAACCTCTGCTGAGCACTTAACACAGTAATAGTCTTCTGAATCACCCTCTTGGATGCAGAGGAAGCAGTGGGCAAAGTCTGGTGTAATGCGGCAAGTATTTCAGAATAACAGTTTTTGAAGACATTGGTGCCTAGAATGACAGGATGTCCTCCTCTGTCGCCGGTTTGGACTACTGTTGGGGCAAGGTTGCTTCTCCCACCTGCAGAGTGGGTTCCCAGTATCCATGAACCTTTACTGGCTTGCCATTGCTGGCGATAATCTCCACCCAGGATTCAGGCGGCTGGGTTAACTGGTTGGTGTCCCAGAATTTTTCAAATGTGGGCAGCTGAATGGTAGTGACCTGGGACCCAGTATCTAGTAGGGCTTCAAAGGGGACCCCGTTGATCTCTACATTGATTTTAGGATGGGATCCTACATACCGGGGCATCCAACTTGGATCTTTTGGACCTAATGTTCTACCTCCCGAGGGGTGGTCCTCAGCCTCGAGGGTAACCCGTTTAACTGCCAGCACGTGGATTCTGTATGTCCCACCTTTTTACAGTATGTACACACGGGCCGTTTGCGTTCCTTGGAACGATCTCTATTACGTTTCCCAGGATCCCTGGGGTGAGTCTCTTGGTATGGAGGTGGGAATGGTTTAGGAGGTGACAGGAACTCCTCCTCTGACATTATGGGTTTTTCCCATTCCTCTATCTTTCTACACACTCTCTCTAGACTTTTAGTGAGATGGTTTACCCGTTCCGTCAGTACGGCAATGGCATCAGTAGCTGAAGCTTGAACAGCTTGGCCGGCCTCAGCTTGAGCAGGGATAAGGGGTTTTGCCCTGCAGGCTGGTGACTCAGGTGGGATGTTCAATTCCGTAGGCACTGTTGACCCCAGAATTTTTATAGCCAGTTCTTTAAAATCCAGAAAGGTACTGCTAGGGTGTTGGGCTGACAGCATTTTTAATTGAGTCCTCATTTGCTCACTAGACACCCCGGTGATAAATTGTTCCCTTAAGGTCTGGTCTTGATTATCAGCCTCCTTGGGGTCTATCTGAATTACAGCCCCCAAAGCCTCCTGCAGGGATAGGGCATAGTCACGGAGGGACTCACCGGACTTCTGTCTCTTGCCAAAGAAGTGCATCTTTATCTCTGAGGCAGTCCTGGTTTCAAAAGTGGCCCTGAGGCGGGTGAATATCTGCTCAAGAGTACTCCGCTCAACAGCAGGCCAGGATAATACCTCTCTGCGGGCAGCTCCCTCCAGTTGCGCTAGCAGGATTTCCATCTGCTGTTCGGCATTTATGGGGTACAGTTTGAATAATGCCAGCAACTTTTCTTTAAAGTCTCTTAAGGTATGGGTCTCTCCTTTATAGCGGGGAAACCATGGGGCCCCAAAATAGTAAGGCATAGTAAAGGGCATCATGCTGGGGGCTATAGGATGATTAGGAGCCGCAAGCTCTCCCGGGGCCTGCTGCTCGGGAACTCACGGTTCTGACATGTTAGTTTATCCAGATGTGGCCGCGGGCGACTAAAGGAGCCGGTACAATCCCCTTCCCTCCGGTTACAAGTCCTTACCGGTATCGCCAGGGTTGCGCAGGCCAACTCTCGCGAGGCTCCGGACGTCCTGAGTACGCGGTGACGTTGCTGACGTAGAAGAAGCAGGGCCGCGGCGGTGCGATGATGAAGAGGGGCGGGATTCTCTGTGTCTTTGAAGGGATCCGCCCACGAAGGTCCTCAGCAGCGTGGGAAACTTTACTCCAGGCGGCCGTCGGCCATCTTGGTCACCATTCCCTGACAGCAAGCAGGGGTGTTGACAAGTGAATAAATTGTAATCCACAAACACGATTTTCTTTTCCTGGGGGTAGCGCAACACAGCTCAGCGCCTCCGATTCCTCCCAGGCACAATTGTAATCCACCGACTCGGAAATAAAGGGTACAGTCCTTGCAATACGGTGGTAGAATAGTTAAAGCACACAGTTCACACTTCTCTGCACTCCAGAAGCATGCGTATCCTGTTCGTGACGCCAAAAAGAGCGATGCAGTGTCCCAGCGGGTCAGTAGTGTAGCTCTTAAGTATGCGGGGATTTGTAGTGCAGGGCAACCCACTAACCTGGGATTCACTGTCGTCTTCAACCGGGTCAATACTGGAACAGGCAGTTGATAAATGTTGTGACGCCAGTGTCAATTGAACGGTGACACCCCGTGTAGTGATAGGTGGAATAATGGAGCAATCCGGATATTTATTTAACAGGTTAACTTTACTGAATGAATTTGTAGTTGGATGGACAGTCAGTGAATACAGTTCCAGAGTTGTTCCACAATTTGCCGTACAGTTAGAGCAGTAGTTCAGGCTTTTACTCAGTCACACAAAGACTAACTTCAAGACAGGCCTCCTAGGATCAGGGATTTCCTCTTACGCAAAATGCAGCAATACCCTTCAGGCAACTATTCTCTCTGCAGGGGGATACTTATTTCTTCTCCTGCTTTAGTTCCTGGCTGTAGGCAATACCCTCAAGGTCCAGACACCCAAATCCTGGTGATAACCCTTGAGCAACGGTTTGGTAGAGGTTTCTTCTCTCCTGATGGCAGGCTCTATCTTTGGAGTACCTCAGGTATAACTAACCTGGAAATCAGGGTGGGAATGATCCTCCACACCAGTAGTGCACTTTCTGCACCCCTCACTGAGTCCTGAATCTCCCAGAACTGAACTCTAGAAACTTCCAACTGACTTCCTAGGCTAGGCCCTGGCCTATTTATACTAACCAGGGGGCTCCCTCTGCTGGCTGGAATATGAATTGCCTGCTGCAGGCCTAACTTTCTTAAAGGGAGATACACATTTTAATATAGCAGTGTCGGGTAACCTTCCCGTATGCTGCAGACCCCCTAGAGTCCCTGAGGTGCTGGCAAACCCTGATTGGCAGTCACCAACTTCAGCCGCACCATTAGTTCCCCCTTTCACCGCCCAGTCTGGAGTTCGGGTTGAGACGGCTCAGATCGGTTCGGCCCTGGGATTTTTTGAGCTGTTCTTGACTGCGGAGCTCTTGGACTTAGTCGTGGCAGAGACAAACCGGTATGCCACACAATTTATGTCCGCCAACCCGGGAAGCTATTATGCCCAGCCTTTCCGGTGGAAACCAGTCCAAGTTTCCGAAATTAAAATTTTTCTGGGCCTTCTCCTCAACATGGGTCTAATTAAAAAGCATGAATTGCGGTCATATTGGTCCACGAACCCAATTCATCACATGCCCATGTTCTCTGCTGCTATGTCCAGGGCACGTTTTGAGACCATCCTGCGTTTCCTGCACTTTAGCGACAACACCACCTCCCGTCCCAGAGGCCACCCAGCTTTTGACCGGCTCCACAAAATTCGGCCCCTCATAGACCATTTCAACCAGAAATTTGCAGATTTGTATACCCCCGAGCAAAACATCTGCTTAGACGAGTCCCTAATACATTTTACCGGGCGCCTTGGCTTCAAACAATACATCCCAAGCAAGCGTGCCCGGTATGGGGTCAAATTGTATAAGCTCTGTGAAAGGGCCACAGGCTATACCCACAAATTTCGGATCTATGAGGGAAAAGATCAGACCCTGGAGCCGGTCGGTTGCCCTGACTACCTGGGGAGCAGTGGGAAGACAGTCTGGGACTTGGTGTCACCCTTATTTGGCAAGGGGTACCATCTTTATGTGGACAATTTCTACACAAGTGTGGCCCTCTTTAGGCATTTGTTTCTAGAACGGATTTGCGCCTGTGGCACCGCGCGAGCTAGTCGCGTGGGCTTCCCCCAACAGCTTGTAACCACCCGTCTTGCAAGGGGGGAGAGGGCTGCCTTGTGTAACCAAGAACTGCTCGCGGTGAAATGGAGAGACAAGCGTGACGTTTACATGCTCTCCTCCATTCACGCAGACACGACAATCCAAATTGAGCGAGCAACCCGTGTCATTGAAAAGCGCCTCTCATTCCACGACTATAATTTGCTCATGGGAGGGGTGGACTTCAATGACCAGATGTTGTCTCCGTATTTAGTTTCCCGACGCACCAGACGCTGGTATAAGAAGGTGTCTGTATATTTAATTCAATTGGCTCTGTACAATAGTTTTGTTCTCTACAGTAAGGCTGGGAGAACAGGATCCTTCCTCAAATTCCAGGAAGAGATCATTGAGAACCTCCTTTATCCAGGAGGTTCCGTGGCCCCATCCACCAGTGTAGTTAGCCGTCTACACGAGCGACATTTCCCCAGTGTCGTTCCTGGTACCTCAACCCAACCGTCACCCCGAAAAAGATGTCGTGTCTGTAGCAGGAGTGGAATAAGGCGTGACACCCGCTATTTCTGTCCTGACTGTCCTGACCACCCTGCCCTATGCTTTGGAGAGTGTTTCCAGAAGTACCACACAGAGGTACACTTAGCATAGGGATTGCATCTCACAGGACAGGCACACAGGGCTATTAGGGCCCTTTTACTCACAGCTGCTGCAAACCTCTCCTTTCACCTGGGATAAAGTGCATAACGTACTTCGCCACATCTTTGGGCGATTTGCGCTTTGCACATTGTCCATGGGGAAGGAGAGGTTTGTTCTATAAAGGTAAAAAAAACTAAACAAAAAAAAAAATACCGGTAAGTAAAAAAGTTAACGTTCAGTTAAAAAAGTAAAAAAAAGTTTATATGTTCTGTTCAAAAGTTAATAAATTTATTGCATTGCGGCCTGGTTTTTTCTTTTTTGTTTTGTTTTTTTTACCTTCCAGGTGGACCAACCGATCGACTAGCTGCAGCACTGATGTGCATTCGGACAGAAGCATTGCGCTGCTGTCAGATTACACGCAAGTCGGTGTATGCGGCGCTGCAAGACGAGATTTCTCCTCTGCAGTAAAAGATACGTTTGCCGAGGCATATGAGCTGAGGAGGTGGCGGTGTTCATATACTTTGGCAAACACTTTGTATATATAAAAAAAAAAATCCCGGCAATGATTTATTCATCCACATTGATTGATGTGAATGGAGAAATCTGGTTTGCCAGGGCATACGAGCTAAGTGGGTATGGATGTTGGGCGGAGCTCCTATGTCCTGGCAGACGCCTTTCCCCTCCTTTTTCTTTTTTTGGCAGAGATTTTTTCATCCACATTGATCGATGCGAATGAAGAAATCTGTGCCGTTTATTTTTTTCTTTCAGCCCAGAGGCTGAACGGAAAAAAAAAATCTCATTACCCGTATGCTCAATATAAGGAGAATAGCAGAAACTCCTAATGCTGGGCATACATGTAATGATTGCGGAGACCCTCAAATGCCAGGGCAGTACAAACACCCCACAAATAACACCATTTTGGAAAGAAGACACCCCAAGGTATTCGCTGAGGGGCATATTGAGTCCATGAAAGATTGAAATTTTTGTCCCAAGTTAGCGGAAAGGGAGACTTTGTGAGAAAAAAATAAAAAAAATCAATTTCCGCTAACTTGTGCCAAAATTTTTTTTTTTTCTATGAACTCGCCATGCCCCTCATTGAATACCTTGGGGTGTCTTCTTTCCAAAATGGGGTCACAAGTGGGGTATTTATACTGCCCTGGCATTTTAGGGGCCCCAAAGCGTGAGAAGAAGTCTGGTATCCAAATGTCTAAAAATGTCCTCCTAAAAGGAATTTGGGCACCTTTGCCCACCTAGGCTGCAAAAAAGTGTCACACATGTGGTATCTCCGTATTCAGGAGAAGTTGGGGAATGTGTTTTGGGGTGTCATTTTACATATACCCATGCTGGGTGAGATAAAAATCTTGGTCAAATGCCAACTTTGTATAAAAAAATGGGATAAGTTGTCTTTTGCCAAGATATTTCTCTCACCCAGCATGGGTATATGTAAAATGACACCCCAAAACACATTCCCCAACTTCTCCTGAATACGGAGATACCACATGTGTGACACTTTTTTGCAGCCTAGGTGGGCAAAGGGGCCCACATTCCAAAGAGCACCTTTCGGATTTCACAGGTCATTTACCTACTTACCACACATTTGGGCCCCTAGAATGCCAGGGCAGTATAACTACCGCACAAGTGACCCCATTTTGGAAAGAAGACACCCCAAGGTATTCGCTGATGGGCATAGCGAGTTCATAGAATTTTTTATTTTTTGTCACAAGTTAGTGGAAAATGATGATTTATTTTTTTTTCTTACAAAGTCTCATATTCCACTAACTTGTGACAAAAAATAAAAACTTCCATAAACTCACTATGCCCATCAGCGAATACCTTGGGGTGTCTTCTTTCCAAAATGGGGTCACTTGTGGGGAAGTTATACTGCCCTGGCATTCTAGGGGCCCAAATGTGTGGTAAGGAGTTTGAAATCAAATTCTGTAAAAAATGACCGGTGAAATCCGAAAGGTGCTCTTTGGAATGTGGGCCCCTTTGCCCACCTAGGCTGCAAAAAAGTGTCACACATGTGGTATCTCCGTATTCAGGAGAAGTTGGGGAATGTGTTTTGGGGTGTCATTTTACATATACCCATGCTGGGTGAGAGAAATATCTTGGCAAAAGACAACTTTTCCCATTTTTTTTATACAAAGTTGACATTTGACCAAGATATTTATCTCACCCAGCATGGGTATATGTAAAATGACACCCCAAAACACATTCCCCAACTTCTCCTGAATACGGAGATACCACATGTGTGACACTTTTTTGCAGCCTAGGTGGGCAAAGGGGCCCACATTCCAAAGAGCACCTTTCGGATTTCACTGGCCATTTTTTACAGAATTTGATTTCAAACTCCTTACCACACATTTGGGCCCCTAGAATGCCAGGGCAGTATAACTACCCCACAAGTGACCCCATTTTGGAAAGAAGACACCCCAAGGTATTCACTGATGGGCATAGTGAGTTCATAGAACTTTTTATTTTTTGTCACAAGTTAGTGGAATATGAGACTTTGTAAGAAAAAAATAAATAAATAAATAAATCATCATTTTCCGCTAACTTGTGACAAAAAATAAAAAGTTCTAGGAACTCGCCATGCCCCTCACGGAATACCTTGGGGTGTCTTCTTTTCAAAATGGGGTCACTTGTGGGGTAGTTATACTGCCCTGGCATTCTAGGGGCCCAAATGTGTGGTAAGGAGTTTGAAATCAAATTCTGTAAAAAATGGCCAGTGAAATCCGAAAGGTGCTCTTTGGAATGTGGGCCCCTTTGCCCACCTAGGCTGATGGGGTCATTTGTGGGGTGTTTGTACTGTCTGGCCATTGTAGAACCTCAGGAAACATGACAGGTGCTCAGAAAGTCAGAGCTGCTTCAAAAAGCGGAAATTCACATTTTTGTACCATAGTTTGTAAACGCTATAACTTTTACCCAAACCATTTTTTTTTTTACCCAAACATTTTTTTTTTTATCAAAGACATGTATAACAATAAATTTAGAGCAAAATTTATATATGGATGTCGTTTTTTTTGCAAAATTTTACAACTGAAAGTGAAAAATGTCATTTTTTTGCAAAAAAATCGTTAAATTTCGATTAATAACAAAAAAAGTAAAAATGTCAGCAGCAATGAAATACCACCAAATGAAAGCTCTATTAGTGAGAAGAAAAGGAGGTAAAATTCATTTGGGTGGTAAGTTGCATGACCGAGCAATAAACGGTGAAAGTAGTGTAGGTCAGAAGTGTAAAAAGTGGCCTGGTCTTTCAGGGTGTTTAAGCCATAGGGGCTGAGGTGGTTAAAGAGCTTCTGTCACCCCACTAAACTCATTTTTTTTTTTTTTGTGTACTTATAATCCCTATCCTGCCATATTGCCATACATTATGTTATTAATAATTTTCGTTCAGTAGATTTAGCAAAAAACGTACTTTTATGATATGCTAATTACCTTTCTACCAGCAAGTAGGTTGTCTACTTGCTGGTAGCAGCCGCAGAAAACCGCCCCCTCCTTCTGTTGATTGACAGGGCCAGCTGCGATCTCCTCCTCCGGCCAGCCCTGTCAGCATTTCAAAAATCGCGCGCCTGTGTTGATTCGGCGCAGGCGCTCTGAGATAAGGAGGCTCGCCTCCTCAGCACTACCTCAGTGCGCCTGCGCCGATGACGTCTTCTCTTTCGGTGACGTCATCGGCGCAGGCGCACTGAGGGAGTGCTGAGGAGGCGAGCCTCCTTATCTCAGAGCGCCTGCGCCGAATCAACACAGGCGCGCAATTTTTGAAATGCTGACAGGGCTGGCCGGAGGAGGAGATCGCGGCTGGCCCTGTCAATCAACAGAAGGAGGGGGCGGTTTTCTGCTACTGCTACCAGCAAGTAGACGCCCTACTTGCTGGTAGAAAGGTAATTAGCATATCATATAAGTAAGTTTTTTGCTAAATCTACTGAACAAAAATTATTAATAACATAATGTATGGCAATATGGCAGGATAGGGATTATAAGTACACCAAAAAAAAAAAGAAGAGTTTAGTGGGGTGACAGAAGCCCTTTAAATCTGATTGTTTGAACTCAGCATCCTTTTTCCGGTTCACTTAGGGTCCATTCACACGTCCGTATGTGTTTTGTGGATCTGCAAATTGCGGATCAGCAAAACACGGACACCGGCAATGCGCTTTCCGCATTTTGCGGACCGCACATCACCGGCACTTTCATAGAAAATGCCTTTTCTTGTCCACGGACAAGAATAGGACATGTTCTATTTTTTTGCGGATACGGAAGTGCGGATACGGAAGTGCGGATCCGCAAATGCGGATGCGGACAGCACATTACAGCCCCATTGAAAATGAATGTGTTTGCACCTGTTCCGCAAAATTGCAGAACGGATGCGGACCCATTTTGCGGACGTGTGAATGGACCCTTACTACTGTCGTTTATGGGGATGGTCCCATTAAAAGGGTTGCTCCATGAACAACATCCATAACCTATTGACAGAATAGGTGATAAACGTATGATGACTGGGCCTTAAACCACAGTAATGGGACCCACACCAATGGGAGCCACTGTGGTAGCCAAGCACAGTGGTGCACATGTGTAACCACTGCTCCATTCACTTTTATGGGACCGACTGTGGTAGCCAAGCACAGCACTCGACAGTCCCATAAAAGTGAATAGAGGGAAGGTCATGTGTGTGCACTGCTTCTCCATTCACACAGAGACTCGAGTAACCCTGTTCTCATGATCAGCAGGGGTCCAAGCAGTCAGATCCCCAGAAATCATAGATCTATCACCTGTCGCTAGGTGATAAATGTTCATGGGCCAGTGCCTTTAATGGGGTTGTCCAGGTGGGAGTATTGTGATCAGGGGCATTGCTAGGTTAAAATATTCGGGGCCTGGGCTCCTGATGTTTTGTCCCAGGCCCCGAATGTCTTGCCTGTCTGCCAGATTCAACTGTATTGCCGTCCTCAGGACTGCAATACAATTGAATCTAATGCGCTGGAAATGCTCAAGGGCCTATGGTGACATCAGAGATCATGTGACCAGTAAAACAGGCAGTGGTTGAGAAGGACCTGCGATGATGTCACCATCATGTGACCAGTGCTGGAGAGACTGTTGGTATTCAGGAAAAAAGGGGGTTAGGATAAGACATACCTTCAGGCCCCCCCGTTATTAACTTATCCTAAAACAAAGGACACGGAGATCGTTCAACTTTAAAACTCTCTTTTACTGGGTGATTGTCGGCCACAGCTCACATTATAAAGGCAATTTTAAACTCCTCCTCCAACCACTCCTTCTGTGCGTGTGCCAACCCCTGGACACCAGAGGGCACGTGCGCCAAATCTGCTCCCATCATGCTCCTGTTCTCTACATTGCCGCCACGGAGGAGGCCGAATTTATACAGGACTCCGACCACCACCCAGTAAAAAGAAACCTTGTTCTATCCCATCTTGAATGCCAGACAAAAATATATCAAGACCGATTTCCGTCAGGTGCCCCCCATCCGGTCTCATCAACGCCCTGTTGTCTCCTTCCAATTGACGGTGACGGACCGTTACTCCACCTCGAGATCGCACAAAGCGTGAAATACGGGCATTTAACGTTTTCCGGCACCTCTCTAGTGCCTCACCATCCCGAGCCCCATGCCAGACCACTCGGGGAACCACCTCCGACCACACAATGACCAATTCCCTAAAGAAGGCCGGAAACCTCTCCAGATCAGAGCGCATGAGCGCCATCAATTCAGTAAGCCGAAGGGCACAGAGATCGTTTCCGCCCGCATGAATCACCAGTATTACCGGCCCAGTTGACCGGAGACCCAAATCAACCACCTCAGGTAACAGCTGTGACCACCGAAGGCCCCTTATTCCTTTCCAAAAAACTTCTACTTCCCTGAATCCCAGGCTCCGACCTCCAGGCATCCGCTCCGCTCTCTGCGCAGCCCAGAATATATAAGAGTGGCCCAACAACCACACCACCGGACGAACAGCACCTAAAAGAGACAATGATGAAAAAACATATCCACAATACGTACTGTAAACACCAATACACAAATTTTTTTTTTTTTTTTAACAGAATAATTCAAACCAGCAAATCCGGACGAATATACCGCACAAAGCAGGCGGATCGCCACCTACCAATACGCATCACTTCAGATTCAGCTAGGCCCGCCCTAGCCACTTCAGTAGCTGCGCCTATACGAAAAGAGTGAGTACCAAACTCACCAGGAACAACCCCCGAATGCCTCAAGCAGTTGCGCAAAACTGAAGAAAACTGAAATTTTGTAAACGGTAACCCATCCGCATGCGCAAGAAAATTCACACCTCCCTTTCTAACAGCCATATACGCCCCAACCAACCTAACTGGGCAAGCTATTCCCGGGACTGGCAGTATCGGCAGCCACGCCCCAGTCCCCAACTGATCAGTTTTTGACTTCTTTATATGGACTCTGAGAGCATTATTACCCAACACAACATCCGATTCTAACAAACCCCCAGGCTTAGCACCCGAAGGAGCCACCAGAAACTAGCTGCAACCATAGAACCCTCAAACTCTGACGAACAAACCGTCCCACAACATTCAATCATCTTGCAAAGCAAAGCGAAAGAAATAGGCCGTCTATTATCCCTCACCACATATTCCCTTTGCCATCCTTTCATAGCCTGTTTCACCACAAAAACCTTTGTCACATCCGTCCAGCCACATAATTTGAAGTAGAACGCCACCCCCGCCAAACGCCGCCGCGCAACAGGGGCAGAGACCCCCATGGACCTCATTCTCAACAGCCACTCTACAGTCACCTCCAAGCGAATATCATCCTTCTCAGCGACATTTCTTACCCCACACACCGCTAACCAGTCTGCCCAGGCCTTACCATGCGCCTGCCACGTCGCTGGTGACACCGACGCACTCACAAGTGACATCAGCTGCTGGCTACTAGCTGCCACAGGAACTGCGGGCATTCCAGCCCATCCGATTCCGCCTCCGGATGCAGCTCCCGAAACACCTGCCAATTGAAGCGAGAAAGAGCATCAGCGATCCGATTGTCGACCCCAGGAACATGCCTGGCCCTGAAATAGATCTTCCGCTCCAGACAACGGAGGACCAAGTGCCGCAGCAACGCCAACACCGGGAGGGAGGAAGATGACAAACAATTAATACATTGAACAGTGCCTAAATTATCCGACCAAAAACAAACATGCCGGTTCGCTAAACGTTCTCCCCAAATCTCCACCGCCACCACTATAGGGAACAGCTCCTACAGAGTAAGATTCCTAATAAGCCCCGAGGCCCGCCAATCTTCTGGCCAGGAAGACGCGCACCACTCCCTACCCAGTATCGTACCAAAACCACAAGAGCTAGCCGCATCAGACCACAATTCCAACTCCGAGTTCGAAACCACCTCTGCAATAAAACAAGTATGCCCATTATAAGAACCCAGAAAGGAACTCCACACCCTCAAGTCAGCCTTTAGCGACTTCGTAAGCCGAATGCGATGCCGAGGGGACCGACTCCCGCGCGTAGCCAAAGATAGGCGCCGCGAAAAAATGAAAACAGTCAGGGTGAATGGGCAGAAGCCTGAACGCAGATTCGATATCCGATTTCGCCATAAGGGCACCCTGCCCCGCTGTTCGCACCAACGCTACTGCCCTATCAAACGATACATATGTCACCGAAGCTTCCTCATGAAGGATAGCATCATTCACGGACATACCCCAGGGATGAGACAAATGATGTATGAGGCGAAATTTTCCCAGTTCTTTTTTAGGAACCACACCCCACGGTGAAACCCTCAAATTAGAAAAAGGTGGGGCAATAAAAGGGTCCGCCATCCTACCCGCCGACACCTCCTTCCGCAACTTAGCCTCCAGAACTTCTGGATTTTCTCTGACAGACTTAAGATTATCAGAGTAAACCGGGGACCGACTAGGAATAAATGGTATGAAAAAACCTTCAGAAAAACCATTGTAAAGGGTTACCGCAGCCTCCCTATTGGGATACCTGCCTAGCCACGGCGCCATCTCTACTACGCTGACTGCCGTCCTTTTGTTCAAAAGCCGGGGGGTTTCTTCCGGGCCTAACCTGGGACCTGTTACATCTACCTGCTGCGTGAGGGCCCCCACAAGATGAGCATTCATGCTTATACTTGCACAAACCGGCATACTTGCAGAAACCCTCATTGAACAACCAGCACGCGCCTGGTCGTCGAACGGCCACTGGTCCCTGGGCTGTGGAGGCCCCAGCACCAGCGGCCGCCCCTGGAAAGGAAGGGGGACGCTGCGACACCATCAGTCGAAGCCATACATCCGTGGCCTTCACCCCCCACCCCAGCAACGGCTGAAGCGCCAAACGTCTCCTAAATTCTTCATCGTACCTCCACCACGCACTGCCCCCGTGAGCCTTATAAGCACTATATATAGTGTCCAAATATATGAAACAAACAGCGCTGACCCATAACGCAACCCAAAACTGCGAACGCTTGTAACCAATTGTTCATAGTCCTGGACACCTTCATCCTCCTATCATACGGCTTATCTAAAAAACGTTTTTCTTTATCCACCGTGTGTTGGTCCACCGATATCAGGGACCAAATGTCCACATATTGGTTGGACCAAATTTTCTCCCTCACAGCCTCCTCTAAATGCGAACCCAAGGGACTAACCCCACAGAAAAAAGAATCCTTGTGCACACCTGCCAACACCGGAGGGGGCCTTTCAGAGGGGGACAAGGCCTCCTGTGAATCCGGCCCCGCTGCCGGCGCCGTAGCCCCTGAAGCTGCAGGGGGCAACGAGGATGGCAATTTTTCCAATAAGGACTTCAATAACACTTCAAGCCCGGCACTGGACCCACCAGCCCCCAATGCCCCAGCATATTGGTACTCACCAGCAGAAGAAGGCATCGGCGCAGCCATTGCAGGTACAGGCATGACATCCCTGTGATCTGCCAAAGTTCTCAGGCTAGAGGCCCTGGACATCTCCACCGGCACCGGTCTGTCTCGTCTGGAACGCGGTGTACGGACAGACTCCCCTGAAGCGCCCGAGGACCCATCTGAAGACGACGGGGAGCGCCATCGAGAGGATCTGGACCGCCTACTATGTCTAGAAGAACGGGAACCGAGCCACGAACGACGACTACGGCGGTCCAGCCGGCCCCTGCTCCTGCCGTCCACTGACGAGGAGGGGGACAACGACACCTCCCTGCGCCTGCGTGACCGAACAGGGGGGGGGGGGGAGGAACCACAAGTGGCTACACAGCTGGAGTAATAATGGGCAATTGAGAAGGGCCAAGAACAGGTATAACCCCAGCAGGAGGGGCTGGCAGAAGCGCAGCTGGATGCCTTAAACCCGGATCCCCAGGTAAAGGAGGGAACGCATCCCTTTGTACTGGCACAAAAGGAGGGGAAGTAGGGAGAGGGGCCTGCTGTGAATCCGGAGGGGTTAATGGGCGATCTCCAGCATCCGGAGCACTATTCCCTGAACCCATGCTGAACACACCTTCTGGCCGCGACACTAAATCACCGGTGCTGAAGCGGGGAAAGCGGAAGAGGAAGGGGCGGAGCTACACCCCGACGGAGCGAAACCAACTCAGAGGTCTCGCGCCTGCGCACAGCCCTAGCAGCTACAGCGGTACCCGAGGAGCAAGGAGGCGAGTGCCCCAGACGTACCGGAGGCCGGTGAGTCCGGGCAGAACGCTGTTCGGTCCGCACAGCCAACGGGGTAGGGGGAGGTATAGCAGCCACTTGCGGTGTCCCCACCGCATCAATCAGCACCGGCGCAGGAGGGATAAAGGAAGCGGGAGCGCTCAAGCTGCTTAAAAAGGATCGCAGCCAGCCCTCCCCTTCCTCACTAAACCTTGCCAGGAGCGCATCGCGGAGGTGAGCGTCTCCTGCGGCCATAGCTCTTTGGGGACAAGCAGCCAGCAGAACCTACCAGCTTGCCTTCGCCGAACAGAGGAAGAGGCAGGCGCAGGGGGGGCGTATATATCCCTTGCCATTGCCACCTCCCCTTCCTTCTCCATAGCCACACCACTATCCGCTTTTAACCCTTTCCATCCCATCTCCACTCATTTGCCATATATTGCCCACCGGGCCATATGAAAAGGTAGGGGCCTGCTTATAACCTGGGAAGGGGTAAGGGGCACCATCAGTCCCTCATCACCCTCCCTACTACTGTCGGGTGCTCTCCAGGACGGCAGTGAAGAGGAGAAGACCTGGGAGAAGAAGCTGTGGTGATGTCTGCTACATGAGGAGAGGTAAGTGAAGGGAAAGGCAGAGCAATGCTGGGAGTTGTGGTTAATTAACTGGGAATGTATGTTAGGGCTGAAAGGATGTTATTTACATAGAACTGTGTGTTGGAGGTGGCTGGGGAGGGGGTGATGGTATTTACATGGGACTGTATGTTGGAGGGGGCTGGGGGAGGGAGTGATGTCATTTACATGGGACTGTATGTTGATGGCGGCTGTGGGAGGGAATGATGTTATTTACATGGGACTGAATGTTGGAGGGGGCTGGGGCAGGGTAATTTTATTTACATGGGACTGTTTGTTGAAGGCGGCTGTGGAAGGGGATTATGTTATTAACATGGGACTGTATGTTGGAAGCAGCTGTGGGAGGGAGTGATGTTATTTACATGGGACTGAATGTTACAGGGGTCTGAGGGAGAGAGTGATGTTATTTACATGGGACTGAATGTTGAGGGGGCTATGTTATTTACATGGGACTGTGTGTTGAAGGTGGCTGTGGGAAGGGGATTATGTTATTTACATGGGACTGTATGTTGGAGGGGGCTGGGGGAGGCAGTGATGTTATTTACATGGGACTATGATTATGGCGGCTCTGGGAGGGAATGATGTTATTTACATGGGACTGAAGGTTGAGGGGGTGATGTTATTTACATGGGACTGTATGTTGAAGGTGGCTGGTGGGGCGGAATGATGTTATTTACATGGGACTGAATGCTGAGGGGGTGATGTTTACATGGGACTTTATGTTGAAGGCAGCTAGGGAGGAGGTGTTGTTATTTACATGGAACTGTATTTTGGAGGGGGCTGTAGATAGAGAGAGATGTTAATTACATGGGACTGTATATTGGAGGGGGCTGGAGAGATGGTGTGATGTTATTTACATAGGACTGTATGGCAGAGGGAGGGAAATTGTGTTATTTACATGGGACTGAATGTTGGAGGGGCTGAAGGGAGGGGAATGATGTTATTTACATAGGACTATATTTTGGAGGGGGCAGGAGAGATTATGTGATGTTATTTACATGTATGGTTGTGGGAGGAATATAACTACAGGGGGCACTGAAAATCCAGGGGACATTATAGGCATTCTTATTACTACTGAGGGCTCTATAGGAGGGACTTATTTCTACTAGGAGCACTATGGGGGTCCTTATTACTACTGAGGGGTCTGTAGAGAGCTTTATTACCACTGGGGGAACAATAGGGGGGCTTTATTTCTACCGGGGGCTCTGTGAGGGTATTATTAATACTGGAGGGCTCTTCTACTAATGGGGGCACTCTTGGGGAGCGTTATCACGGTTGGGGGTACTGTAGGGGGCAGTATTACTAATGAGGGCATTCTAGACGGGAATTACTATTGGTGGGACTATGAGGAGCACTATTGCTATTTCTTCAGGATAGTATTTGGGGTTTTGGGGAGCACAACGAGCTGCAGGATAACACTGTGGGGACTCCAGGTTGGGGGATAATGATAGAAATGTAAGGAAGCTAAGATGTCCGTGTCTCACACTCTGTTCTGTCCCCACATGAAGGCGAATGAAGGTGTAACTGATAATGGCTTTGTGACTGTCCTACCTTCGTATCCAAGCAGTGGAGCAGACCGGACCGGCAGATGCTCAGGTTAGATGGATCCAGACATAGACATGAGGATGCAATCAAACGTGGGTTTATTTGATCCAGAGCAGTGACATACAGTGATGCAATACAGGAATGCAGTAGATGCTGTGATGTGGATGTCTTTTCTGAGGCTAACTGCTGAGGCAACTGCTGGTCAAAAACTGATGCCTTCACAAGCCAAGGTGTGTGTCTCCAGTCACAAAGAATGCAGCACTGAAAAAGGCTACAGAAAGTGACCAGGCCCAAGGCTGCTAAAACCACGCCCAGAGATAAAACTTTATAGACAACGAACGAGGCGTGCAGCATACAAATTCCGGCCAGCAGATGGCAGCAGAGAACAATGGATAGAAACAACATAGGTAAAGAAGAAATAATACAGTGCAGAAATTCAATTTGACAAGAACAGCACACTCCCCGTCTGAAATTCACTTTGGGGATTTCACTATGACGAATGTCCATAAAATATAAACAACCTATAAAAGAAAAACATGTTAGAATGCAAACATAGATTAGTCCTGTTTTCCAACTTGGAATGGAGAAGATCTGCGAAGCTAGATACAGTCCTGTTCACCCATCAGGGACGTTCTCGATGGGTCTCATCCAACTGGAGAAACGTTCAAAGCGCTGACAACTGAAGCTGGCGGTTTGCTTTGTTCCAGTGACTAATGCACTAACTTCAGTGTGGATTTCTGGATCATTATCCGGATCCTGGATGCTGAAAACTTCCTGTACACATTCGTCTGCCTCTCCAAGCAGAAACTCTGGACCTGTAAGCCAAGTAGAGTTAGTAAAGGAACCTATAGACATAGGCCTAGTGGCGTGATCTGCTGGATTAAGTTCGTATTGTACGTAGTGCCATTGTTCAGGTTTGGAGGACCTCCTGATTCTCTCTATGCGGTTACTAACGTACACATAAAATCGCTTGGTCCGATTGTGGATGTAACCTAAAACGACCTTACTGTCGGTGTAATACTGGACTTCAGCTATGTCGACACCCAGTTCTTGTTGTATGAAATCCGCGATCTCCACTGCCAACACAGTCCCACAAAGTTCCAGTCTGGGAATAGTATGATCGGGCTTGGGGGCTAACTTAGCCTTACCAAAGACGAATCCAACGTGATTTTGGTTGTTGGGTTCTGTCACCTTCAGATAGGCGACCGCTGCGATGGCCTCCGTGGAGGCGTCTGAGAACACGTGGAGTTCTTTCTTTATGCTAGAGGAAAGTGAGGTTTTAATATAGCATCTCGGGATGTGGATCTCATCCAAGGCACACAAAGATCGCTTCCAGGCTTCCCATTTTTGCTCTTTCTCGGAGGGAAGTGGGGTATCCCAATCCTTGACTGTTTCGGAAAACTGTCTCAGTAGAGATTTACCTTGTATGGTAATGGGTGCTACAAATCCCAGCGGATCAAATAGGCTGTTTACTACTGATAGGACGCCTCGTTTTGTGAATGGCTTGTCTGCACAACTTATCTGAAAACCGAAGGAGTCGGCCGAGAGATCCCATCTGAGGCCCAAGCTCCTCTGCACAGGTGGACTGTTCAGTCCCAAGTTAATGTCCTTGAATCCTGGTATATGATCGCCTGATTCGAAGGCCCTCATAACGGCCAGGCTGTTTGAAGCAATTTTGTGTAGTCTAAGTTTTGCTTGGTACAACATACTTTGAGTCCTTTTGAGCAGATCGATAGCCGCTTCTTCAGTCGGTAGTGATTTGAGTCCATCGTTTACGTAGAAGTCCTTTTCTACAAAGTCTCTGGCGTCTTTACCGTACTCGGATTCTCCCTCTAATGCAGTTCGCCGAAGGCCGTAAGTTGCGACGGCAGGTGAAGGGCTGTTTCCAAATATGTGTACCCTCATTCGATATTCTGCCATCTCTGCGTTGGTGTCGTTATTCTTGTACCACAGAAACCTGAGGAAATTCCGGTGGTCCTCTCTCACTACGAAACAGTGGAACATCTGTTCAATGTCAGCGGTGATGGCAACAAGCTCTTTTCTGAACCTCATCAGCACTCCAACTAGGTTATTCGTCAGATTAGGACCTGTGAGGAGGACATCATTAAGAGATACACCTTGATGTTTGGCACTTGAGTCGAAAACAACCCTAATTTGATTAGGTTTCCGTGGGTGATACACTCCAAATGAAGGCAAGTACCAGCACTCGTCGTTCTTCCCTAAGGATGGAGCTGGTTCTGCATTGTTGTTGCGGAATATTTTGTCGATAAAGGCAACGATGTGTTCTCTCATCTCAGGCCTACTGTTCATGGTACGCTGAAGAGAGTTAAATCTAGACAGAGCTTGTTCCCTATTGTTCGGGAGTCTTACCCTGGTAGCTCGGAAGGGTAATGGAGAAACCCAGTGATTGGTTTCGTCTTTAAGGAACTCATTGTCCATTATCTTGATAAATTCTCTGTCCTCTACTGACAAAGCTACTTTATCATCGTCCTTGCTTGTGTGAAAGACTAATCTTCCCAAGTTGTCAGCAAAGAAGGGAGGAATGTCGTCAGGTGGTTGTATGAGGTCTGGAGGCTTCTCTTTCACCTCATAGTGATGAGGGCAAGGCTTAATGCAAGTTGTGCGTCCATCTCCACGCATGTACGTTTTGAAAGAGCGGATTCTTGGTTGATCCAAGCATACATTTCCTATGACCACCCATCCCAAGTCCAGTCTCTGGGCGTATGGTGCATAGTCGGGACCATTACACTGTTGACGCACCTTGTGTACCCTTAGATTGTCTCTGCCAAGCAGGAGTAGAATCTCGGCGTTGTTGTCCATAGGTGGGATAACGTTGGCTAGGTGCCTTAGGTGTGGATGGTGAAATGCAGCTTCCGGGGTAGGAATTTCATCCCTATGGTTGGGTATTTGATCGCATTCGATCAGCGTCGGTAGAGGTATTTCCGTATTTCCACTGACGGAACAAGCGATGAATCCTTGTGCCCTCCTGCCGCTAGTCTCTATGCGACCCGAGCAGGTGTTTAAGATGTAGGGTTCTGACGGTCCCTTTATTCCAAAGGCTTCAAAGAATTTAGGTCCTGCTAGGGAGCGGTTGCTTTGGTCGTCAATGATGGCATACATTTTTACTGCCTTTTCTGGCAGCCCCTCCGGGTAGACCTTGATTAGGCATATGCGGGCACAACATTTCTCACTCTGGCCCTCCCCACATACGTCCAAGCATGAGCAGGAAACAGCAGTGGCTGTGTTAGCGTGGTTCTGGGGCTCCCCGCCATGACTTTGAGCAGGACTGGTGGTGACGGCAGCAGGTGAATCCCTTATGAGTGGAGTTGGGTGCATAGCTGAGGCATGTCTTTCACTAGGACACTCCTCACACTTGATAATGGATTTACAGTCCTTAGCCATGTGCTCCAATGAAGCGCAGCACCTGAAGCATACCCCAAGCTCGGTGAGGACTTTCTTGCGCTCCTGTATGGTTTTGGATCTAAACCCTCTGCATTTGTTCAGTGAGTGTGGTTTTTTATGAATGGGACATTCACGATTGAAGGCCTTGTCTCCTGATGAGGTAGTGTACTGTCTACCAGTGGGTACTGCAGATGATGGTAGGTTAGCCTTTCTAACATTCACGCTGCTCTTAAAGTCTCTGTGTTTATGCACAATACTTTCATACCTTGATGATGGTGTCACTGAAGCTGTAGTATTGAACTCCAGGAAGTCGAGGCTGGGGTCATTCCTCATCTGGGACTGTTCATCGATGAACCTACAGAAATGAATAAATGGGGGAAAAGTGACGTCATGCACTCTTTTGTACCTTGAGACTGATGCCGCCCACTTCTCTTGCAGGCTGTATGGTAACTTCACGACAATTGGGTTCACCCCATGGGCTGTATCCAGGTAGCACAGCCCGGACAGACGAGGGTCTCTTTTGGCAAGCTCCAGTTCCATGAGCAAATCACTTAAATCCTGAAGCTTATGGACATCCTTGAGACTGATCTTGGGGACGTTCTGCAGTCTCCTGAATAGTGCCTTCTCTATTGCTTCTGCACTGCCAAAGGTGCGTTCGAGTCTCTGCCAGGCTGCAGCGAGACCTGCTTCTGCTTGTCCCACATAGACAGTTCTAAGGCTCTTGATGCGATTTATGGAGCCTGGGCCCAGCCAGTTGATCAAGAGGTCGAGCTCCTGCTCTGCGGTTAGGTTGAGGTTGGCGATGGCAGCTTTGAAGGTTGCCTTCCAGGCTCTGTAGCTCTCCGCCCGGTCATCAAATTTTGAGAGACTGGTGTTAATTAGCTCTCTGCTCACCATAAACCTGGCAAACTCAGACATATCTGATTTCTCACTGCTTGTTGCCATGACAACTTGTGATGCCCCTGGGGCGTATAGGTTGCGTGGCGTGAAAGGGTGAGATGCTTCCGGGTAGAATGATGTTGCTGCAGGGTTGAGCTGTGGTCTAGCCTCTGTAGATTCTGATGACTGCTGCTTGAGCTGTGGAGGTAGGCCAGGAAACACCTGGTAGCCATCTTGCTGTAATAACTGCCCTTGAGAGGGCGCGTCTGGGCGACTGTTATTGAATTGCTCGGGTGCTGTGGGTAGAGCTGACTTGGAGGTTTCAGTGTTGTTGGCTTGGACAGTACTGCACACTGGGGGTGGTGCAGATAACTGTTTCAGTACATAGTCGCTGGTGCGATCAACTGGATCGTCTATCTCCTCTGGTGGTAAGCAGACTGAATCAAAGCCTTGGCTCAATGCTTGCTCAAGTAGTCTTACTTTTGCTAATGCGATTTCCTCTTCCCTCTGTGATTCAAGGATCTTTATTCGAGCCTCTGCTTCCGCTTCTGCCCTCTTGGCTTCTGCCTCCGCTTCTGCCCTCTTGGCTTCTGCCTCCGCTTCTGCCCTCTTGGCTTCTGCCTCCGCTTCTGCCCTCTTGGCCGCCGCCGTCTGTGCTTCTGTTCTCGCAAGGACTTCTTTTTCGGTGAAGGAACGCCTCACTTTGGATAGCTCTGCATTTATGCGGGCCTCTAGTAATCTGTCGCTCAGGTTGGAGCTTCTAGAGCATGATGATCTGTAGGACCGTGAGGAATGTTTGGACGAATGTGATCTGTGTGATCTAGTTTCTTGCAAATGAGAGATGCGGAGTTCCACTTTATCTTTAGCATCCAGCACCATGGCGTCTCTTTGTCTGTCTATTGATTCTGCCTTGCACAATTCTGACGGGGCTTCTTCAATATTAGAGTCTTTTAGAAAGGTTATATACCTTGTGGACAGTCTCTTGTATCTTTCATGGGCTGCGTTCAGCCGCCCGACGGCAACTTGTAAACTGGTGGCATCGCCTGAGGAGGACTTAAATCCTGATATGAGGGAGGAAACTCGTTCCCATAGCTCTTCCAGGTTGTCACATAGCTCATCTTTCCTGGTGTGATAATTTTCTGTGATCTTTATTGTTGGTTTGAGAGAGCGCCTTGGTCGCGTGACTTGGTCTGCTGGAAGTGTGGGTTCTACCTCCAGCTCTTCATAATGATCAGTATCAGGTAGCATTTGTTTTGTTTCATCACTGGGGAACTGTACGAGGTCCTTTTCGGCCATTTTGATTTAACCCCTTAAGGACCGGGCTCATTTTCACCTTAAGGACCAGGCCATTTTTTGCAAATCTGACCAGTGTCACTTTAAGTGCTCATAACTTTAAAACGCTTTGACTTATCCAGGCCATTCTGAGATTGTTTTTTCGTCACATATTGTACTTCATGACACTGGTAAAATGAAGTCAAAAAAATTATTTTTTTTGCACAAAAAAATACCTAATTTACCAAAAATTTGAAAAAAATTAGCAAATTTCAAAGTTTCAGTTTCTCTACTTCTGTAATACATAGTAATACCCCAAAAAATTGTGATGACTTTACATTCCCCATATGTCTACTTCATGTTTGAATTGTTTTGGGAATGATATTTTATTTTTTGGGGATGTTATAAGGCTTAGAAGTTTAGAAGCAAATCTTGAAATTTTTCAGAAATTTACAAAAACTCAATTTTTAGCGACCAGTTCAGGTCTGAAGTCACTTTGCGAGGCTTACATAATAGAAACCACCCAAAAATGACCCCATCTAAGAAACTACACCCCTCAAGGTATTCAAAACTGATTTTGCATACATTGTTAACCCTTTAGGTGTTGCACAAGAGTTATTGGCAAATGGGGAGGAAATTTGAGAATTTCATATTTTTGTCAAATTTTTCATTTTAACCCATTTTTTCCACTAACAAACCAAGGGTTAACAGCCAAACAAGACTGTATCTTTATTGCCCTGACTCTGCCGTTTACAGAAACACCCCATATGTGGCCGTAAACTACTGTACGGCCACACAGCGGGGCGTAGAGTGAAAGGTGCACCATATGGTTTTTGGAAGGCTGATTTTTATGGACTGGTTTTTTGACACCATGTCCCATTTGAAGCCCCCTGATGCACCCCAAGAGGAGAAACTCCCTAAAAGTGACCCCATCTAAGAAACTACACCCCTCAAGGTATTCAAAACTGATTTTACATACGTCGTTAACCCTTTAGGTGTTGCACAAGAGTTATTGGCAAATGGGGATGAAATTTGAGAATTTCATTTTTTTGCCTAATTTTCAATTTTAACCCATTTTTTCCACTAACAAAGCAAGGGTTAACAGCCAAACAAGATTGTATCTTTATTGCCCTGACTCTGCCGTTTACAGAAACACCCCATATGTGGCCGTAAACTACTGTACGGGCACACAGTAGGGCGTAGAGTGAAAGGTGCGCGGTTTGGTTTTTGGAAGCCAGATTTTGCTGGACTGGTTTTTTGACACCATGTCCCATTTGAAGCCCCCCTGATGCACCCCTAGAGTAGAAACTCCATAAAAGTGACCCCATCTAAGAAACTACACCCCTCAAGCTATTCAAAACTGATTTTACAAACTTTGTTAACCCTTTAGGTGTTGCACAAGATTTAATGGAAAATAGAGACACAATTTCAAAATTTCACATTTTTGGCAGATTTTCCATTTTAATATTTTTTTTCCAGTTACAAAGCAAGGGTTAACAGCCAAACAAAACTCAATATTTATGGCCCTAATTCTGTAGTTTACAGAAACACCCCATATGTGGTCGTAAACCGCTGTACGGGCACACGGCAGGGCGCAGAAGGAAAGGAATTCCATACGGTTTTTGGAAGGCAGGTTTTGCTGGACTGTTTTTTTTTTACACCATGTCCCATTTGAAGCCCCCCTGATGCACCCCTAGAGTAGAAACTCCAAAAAAGTGACCCCATTTTAGAAACTACGGGATAGGGTGGCAGTTTTGTTGGTACTAGTTTAGGGTACATATGATTTTTGGTTGCTCTATATTACACTTTTTGTGCAGCAAGGTAACAAGAAATAGCTTTTTTGGCACGTTTTTTTTTTTTGTTATTTACAACATTCATCTGACAGGTTAGATTATGTGGTATTTTTATAGAGCAGGTTGTCGCGGACGCGGCGATACCTAATATGTATACATTTTTTTTTATTTATGTAAGTTTTATACATTAACTTCATTTTTAAAACCAAAAAAATGTTTTAGTGTCTCCATATTCTAAGAGCCATAGTTTTTTCAGTTTTTGGGCGATTATCTTGAGTAGGGTCTCATTTTTTGCGGGATGAGATGACGGTTTGATTGGCACTATTTTGGGGTGCATATGATTTTTTGATCGCTTGCTATTACACTTTTTGTGACGTAAGATGGCAAAAAATGGCTTTTTTTACACTGTTTTTATTTTTATTTTTTTACGGTGGTCATCTGAGGGGTTAGGTCATGTGATATTTTTATAGAGCCGGTCGATACGGACGCGGCGATACCTAATATGTATACTTTTTTTTTATTTATGTAAGTTTTACAGAATGAGTTCATTTTTGAAAAAAAAAAAATCATGTTTTAGTGTCTCCATAGTCTAAGAGCCATAGTTTTTTCAGCTTTTGGGCGATTATCTTGAGTAGGGTCTCATTTTTTGCGGGATGAGATGACGGTTTGATTGGTACTATTTTGGCGTACATGCGACTTTTTTGATCACTTTTATTACCTTTTTTGGGAAGTAAGGTGGGCAAAATTTCAATTTTCTCATAGTTTTTATTTTTTTATTTTTATGGCGTTCACCGTGCGGGGAAAGTAACATGACCATTTTATAGATCAGGTCGTTACGGACGCGGCGATACCTAATATGTGTAGTTTATTTTATTTTTTTAATTTTTATTCAGTGAAAAATGTTTTTTTTTTTATCTTAACTTTTTTCACTTTTTTTTACATTTTTGTGACCCAGACCCACTTGGTTCTTGAAGATCCAGTGGGTCTGGTGTCTGTATAATACAGTACAGAACAATATATATTGTTCTGTACTGTATTTTACTTACACTGAACAGATCTGTGCTTTTAGCACAGATCTGTTCAGCACCATGGACAGCAGGACGCCTGAGCAGGCGTCCTGTTGCCATGGGAACCCTCCCCGTCTGCTCAGAACTTCGCAGACGGGGAAGGGTAAGGACGGGGCTGAGGGGGGCTCTCTGGGGGCTCTCTCCCTCTCCATCGGGGGGCTGCAAAGCCACAGCAGCCCCCCGATGGAGAGGGAGGGAGCTCCCTGACTGATGACAGTTAACTTTTTCCATACAGCGGTCCGTACGGACCGCGGTATGGAAAGGGTTAAACGGCTGACATCTTCACAGATGTCAGCCGTTTATACCAGGGTGCCAGCAATGTGCTGGCACCCTGGTATACCCACTAGAAGCCAACGATCGTTCATGGGGAGGCGGGCGGGGGATCGCGATCCCGCCTGCCGCACCGCCCGCCTCCCGCAACGCCCCCACCGCCTGCGACATTATGCGACACATAATGATTTTAGCCACTCTAAAGTTTCTGATCCCCGCGGTCAGGGACCGCGGCGATCAGAAACTGCAAAAAGCGCAGCAAACCGCAGGTCTGAATTGACCTGCGGTTTGCTGCGATCGCCGATACGGGGGGGTCAAATGACCCCCCCCTGCATTGTTACGGGATGCCGGCTGAATGATTTCAGCCGAAATCCCGTTCCAATTAACCCCTGGGGCGCCGGAATACAGATTTTAAGTCAGGACGTACCGGTACGTCCTGGGTCCTTAAGGACTCGGGAAATAGGGCGTACCGGTACGTCCTAGGTCCTTAAGGGGTTAAGGTGCGCTGTCTCTTTAAGAAATCGAACTTTTGAATTGGGGGCTGAAAATTGCAGTGCGGCTCAGATGAGGCACCCCGATGAGTTTCCCAAGGTGTTTTGAGTGAATTGCGGGGTTTTGGTTTGAGGGAGGCCCCGCGTGCGTGAACAGTTCTTATATCATGCGAGCAAGGGTTAACATAGGATGTAGAAAGTGGCTTGGCGAGTGGTGGAGGACTTCCAGGCGAGAGTACATCTACTGCGGACACGCCGTGCTTCCCCTTAGGCTTATGGGACATGCACTGTTGCTGGGCAGATTTGCTGGGAGTGGGCCTGTTGCAGGGGAGGTTCCTGAGTGTGGCGCTGGGCTCTGAGGGAACCTGTAGCCGGGCATTGGACATTCAGACGGATATTGACTGGGGTACAAGGCTTTAAGGCAGTTTTTGACTGTTCTGTCCCCACATGAAGGCGAATGAAGGTGTAACTGATAATGACTTTGTGACTGTCCTACCTTCGTATCCAAGCAGTGGAGCAGACCGGACCGGCAGAGGCTCAGGTTAGATGGATCCAGACGTAGACATGAGGATGCAATCAAACGTGGGTTTATTTGATCCAGAGCAGTGACATACAGTGATGCAATAGATGCTGTCATGTGGATGTCTTTTCTGAGGCTAACTGCTGAGGCTACTGCTGGTCAAAAACTGATGCCTTCACAAGCCAAGGTGTGTGTCTCCAGTCACAAAGAATGCAGCACTGAAAAAGGCTACAGAAAGTGACCAGGCCCAAGGCTGCTAAAACCACGCCCAGAGATAAAACTTTATAGACAACGAACGAGGCGTGCAGCATACAAATTCCGGCCAGCAGATGGCAGCAGAGAACAATGGATAGAAACAACATAGGTAAAGAAGAAATAATACAGTGCAGAAATTCAATTTGACAAGAACAGCACACACTCTGCAGAGACGAGGCGGCTGAAAGAAGTTGTACGAACCATATGGAGAATATGACGACAGAGAAGATCTACATCCGAGGAGACGTCACCCGGAGGCCCTGGATGTGACAGGTACGTGTTGCTGTATAGCAAGTACAGCAAAATGCGGTGTGTGGGGGGAGGGGGGTCTACTTAGAGAACTGGGCCATATTAATTGGAGTTTGGGCCCCGGATCTTTTGAGACCCTAACAACGCCTCTGATTGTGACATTAAAATGTGACACAGATTCCTCACCAAAATAGCACCGGGTGGCAGCGCAGAAACTACCTTTCATTATTTTTAATGGGAGGTTGCGTTATATGCTTGCTCTCTTTTTTTAAAAAAGCCACAGAATACTCCATCCGAACAGCCCCAAAGGATAATTCTAACCAGTCTATTTGTACAGTGTGGCTAACGTGCGGTTCTAACCACGAATCTGATTACAATGCGCCCCATGCAGCAAAACCGTGTCTGGTGATTTTGCAGTTCCAATGCATTTCGCCTGCTGTTCACCCACTGTGTAACCACAAAATGTCTGTGCGATGCATGGGAAGTAGAGATGAGCGTACTTCTCGAAATGTGTGCTAGCTGCGCAACTGCATTAACTGGAGGTAAAATAACGTGCAATTTTTACTACACAGTTCTCAGCCGCACTACAACCCCATGGTGCGGCTGCCCACAAGCGGCCAAGCCACACCCACTCTCGATAGTCAATGGGCACGCGATTTGATCCCTAAAATCGCGTGGTGATTAGTTACCGCTGGTGGGCATGACTTCGTCCCGTGCGGCTAGCCTCATGGTGGGGTTGTACCTGTTACGGTCTCTCCCATGACATTGGTCAGAAGATCTAAGAGACTGGCTGCACGTGATGTGATCTGACAGCCTCTTTGGTTCGGTGTGGAGTTTACCGCCCACACCACACCGTGACAGTACCTTAATTGGTCAGCTTTCAATCTGCCTTGACACAGGACCCATCAGAACTGAGGATTAATGTATTTGATTACATTATTATGTAGCAGAAGATGAGAGTTATGTTCCAGCAGTGGTCTAATCATCCACGGCTCATTATACTGTAGATGTGTGCAATTACATGTGCACCTCATATTTTGTCCATGGAGAGTGATTATTCGCAGGCCCATGAATGGCTGGAGGGGGGATTTAAATGTGGTTGTATATCAAAAATGACAAATTACCCCCCCCCCCCCCATCCCCCACCAAACCGTCACCCACTGGATCCATTCCAGCTTTTTGTCTTCTAAGACCATACGATGACTAAAATTAGGAGTCAGGAGATGAACCCTGTAACGCCTCAGACACAGAGATAATTAACTTTTATGGAAGGAGAATTTCATTTCCAAGTTTAATGGGGTGTGGGTCTGGAGAAGACTGGGATGATGAAACCCCCCAGGGGTGATCCCGTCTGTATAGTCCAGGGCGCACGTGTTGCCGCTGCTCTGTCATTAGCACATTGACTCCTTCTGCAATTACACACAGCAGCTGCTATCCAGAAAGGCCCAGAGCAGGCGGGTCTCCTGGATCCTGCAGCAGATGCTGAGCACTCAGGACAATGTGCAGTCCTGTCACCACCACCTTCCCCCTCCCCTGTATGGGTCAGTGCCGCAGACACAACACCCCTCAGCTGAGCCAAACCCTCAAACCGTGTTCACTAGTCCTTGAGCCACCTTCTTCTGTCAAGTTGTCAAAAATGCTGTATAGCTTTCAATCTCTTTCTAGAAAAGATGGATGACAAACAACACGATCTGCTTTACAGCACCAGATTGTCTCTATCACCCAGCTTTCCCTGGCGTCTGAATAGTAAACTTCAGAAACTGTTCAGCGATCTATCACTCATTCTTATATCACTACATAGTTTTGCCTTTCAGGATTCTAGGAAAGCTGAGTGACTGAGCATACAGTGCTTACGTTATTTCACATATCAGAACGCTGCTAAACACCCATAATATATGGAGGACGGAGGTTAATGCTGGGGAGTACGGTGACCACAGAAAGCTGTGTAGCACTGCAGCAATATAAAGGAGTTGTCCGGTTGTAAGAGGAAACCAGATGATTCATACGATCGACCTGCAATAAAGAATATGTAACAGCGGCTACTGTACGCCGCTGTTCCCCTGCTTATCGCCCCGGTCCCGGGCGCCGCGCTCAGCGGTGACCTGTGGTCGGTGCTCTTCAAAAACCAGCCGGAAGGTAGCCAGGAAAGTCCGCAGATTAGTGGTCTCTGGACCTCCATGTTCCCAAATAGGATATGGACCCAAACCGGTAGTCCTTAACCGCTTCTCTACAGCTTCATCTACGGTGACTCTGGAGTCTGAAGATTCGGAAAAGAGAACTGAGGTCAAGGACATCTTGGACTTCAGGAAACGTGGTAAGAAAACCTACTACCTGGTGGATTGGAAGGGCTTCGGTCTGGAAGAGAGGTCTTGGGAGCAAGAGGAGAATATTCATGCTCCGGACCTGATAAAAAGGTTCTGTAAAGGGTAAAGGGGGGTACTGTAACAGCGGCTACTGTATGCCGCTCTTCACCCGCTTATCGCCTAGGTCTCGGGCACCGCACTCAGTGGTAACCTGTGGTCGGTGCTCTTCAAAGACCAGCTGGAAGGTAGCCAGAAAAGTCTGCAGATTAGTGGTCTCAGGACCCCCATGTTCCCAGACACCGGGGTCGCCGTAGATGGAACTGTAGAGAAGCGGTTAAGGACTACTGGTTTGGGTCCATATCCTATTTGGGAACATGGAGGTCCAGAGACCAGTAATCTGCAGACTGTCTTGGCTACCTTCCAGCCGGTCTTTGAAGAGCACAGACCACAGGTCACAGCTAAGCGAGTTTCCCGGGACCGCGGCGATAAGCGGGGGAACAGCGGCGTACAGTAGCCGCTGTTACAGAATAGTTGATTACTTACCTAACAGATCCTGCGCCATTGCTATGGTTCTTCCATCAGAGCTCTGTTTTCTTGCAGTGGTGACGTCAAGTGACCACTGCAGCCAGTCACTGGCCTCAGAGGTGCACTGAAGAGGCCAGTGATTGGCTGCAGCAGTAAAGTGTTGTTGATGTGTCGTCATCACTGCAGCCAGGAAAACCGAGGCCTGCCAGGAGAACCAGAACTGAGGTGCAGGCTATGTCAGGTGAGTAATCATCTATTTTCTATTAAAGGTCGATCCCCTGAGTTGTCCGGTTTCCTCCTGATGTGTGATCGCTATGTATCCCCAGCTTTAGGCCTAATACACACAGCTATGTTCATATTTCGGTCCACAAAATACGCGTACATTCCATATTTTTCCCAGCAATAGAAAGGGCTATTCTCCTCCAGAAAATCTGACAAGAACAGGACCTGCTCTGTAATTTGCAGACTGGCTGCATGGATCCGCAAAAATTAGGAATGCGGATAGCACACAGATGTAAAATACAGTCGTGTGCACCTTACTGAGAGTGGGGACAGTATGTGCTGCTGAAAACAGAGTCACTGATGTCATATCATAATTCCTCATGATTACTCATGACTGGCGTGTGTTTACCCCAATATTTGACACCACATTGTACCACTCCTCCAAGGCCTTCTTCACACTTCAGCGTGAATTTAGTGTTGTTATTCACACATCAGTGGAAAAACCATGGAGACCTGCAGAATTTTTGTGATGAGGACTAAACACCCAGTGAAGTCTATGGGTCCATGAACAATGGGACAACACATTTGGCATCAGAGATTAGGATAGGTCATCGGTATTAGGGCTCATGCACACAAACATATTTTCTTTCCGTGTCCGTTCCGTTTTAGTTTTTTTTGCAGACTGTATGCGGAACCATTCATTTTAACGGGTCCGCCAAAAAAACGGAAGTTACTCCGTGTGCATTTCGTTTCCATATGTCCCTTCCGCCAAAAAATAGAACATGTCCTATTATTGGCCGCATTACGGACAAGGATAGGACTGTTCTATTAGGGGCCAGCTGTTCCGTTCCGCAAAATACGAAATGCACATGGACGTCATCCGTATGTTATTGCGGTTCGCAAAATACATACAGTCGTGTGCATGAGGCCTTAAAAAGGTTTTCTGAGATTCTTATACTGATGATCTATCCTCTGGATAGTGAAAAAATGTTGTAGAGCAGCACCCACGGGCCTTATGTCCTTACCGGAATGCACCAGCCATACTACGACCGCAGATCCCCAGCAGTCCACAGATCAGCAATCAATAGACGGTAACGGCAGCATCTCCAGGTATTCCTTTATTAGACGTACTTCAACGAATGTGTACCCAGATTAAATCAAACACAACCGCGATTAATATGACACATTATTGAGACTCATTGTGTATTGGTGTTTTTTTATTAGTGGATGTTGTGACGCCCGATTGATTGCCCCTTTGGAGGTTAGGGATGAGTTATGCATACTATATTATAGATGGGAATATCACTTGTTATTATGCTTGACAAAGGCGACCATGTCGCCGAAACGTTGCATCTTGGCTTTCTGTGTACACATTCGTTGAAGTACGTCTAATAAAGGAATACCTGGAGATGCTGCCGTTACCGTCTATTGATTGCTATGCTCTGGATAGGTCATCAGTATATGATCAGTGAAGGGACCGACCCCCAGGACCCCCACTGATCAGCTGTTTTTAAGAGGCTGTGGCACCCCCTCGTAGCTTGCGCTGTCCATTGTATAGCGGCTGTGCTTGGTCTTACAGCTCAGCCTCTTTCACTTGAATGGGACTGAACTGCCACTAGGCCATGTGGCCCCCACCGATCAATCCCTGTGAGCGCTGGCGCCTTCTTTCAGCTTACCAAGCATAGCGCCATACATTGTATAGCCGCTGTTCTGAGCTGTGCCTAGGCCACATGACACATGTGTCGTCACTGGCCTAGGGAAAACTGAAAGAACGTGGCACTCACAGAACCACCGGTGCCCTCTCAAACAACTGATCGGTGGGGGTCGAACTCCCACCTATCAGATACTGATGACCAGGGTTGCAAACCATCCAGGACAGTCCGTAAAAATAAGCGACTTTTTTTCCTGTGTCTGTTAAAAAATAGAAGTGTCCGTAATTTTTTTTGAGGCTGGTGGTACTTCACTAAATCATTTTGGTGGTAATTATCATCATTTTACAGCTCACAGTAAATGCTGGTAATGAGTTATTATCAGTAGATTGAGCTATAGACATATAGAACTTATAATCTTCATCATTCATTATGGTTTTGCAATTTGTCAGTAAAAAATATTGGCTGTCCGTGATTTTGGGATAAGTTGTACAGAAAGAATAAAAATTCTGGTTGGCAACCCTGCTGATGATCTATCCTCAGGATAGGTCATCGACTCATCAGTATGAAAATCTCAAAAAACCATCTTAACTGAATGGTGTGCCCATGAAGCACCTTTAGAATCAACGCTTAGAGGGGAGAATCACTGTGTAATATGGATGTGATTATGAAACCACTCATGATATCACAGGTGCGGATGTGACTTCATGTGACCTCAAAGAATGATTAACCGCCATATCGCACTGAGATGTAACCCAACTGTGTTGCTGGATTTCCAAAGTGGTTGTGTGTTAAGGGCCTTTTGTGATGGAAATCTTGGAGCAGATGTCAGCTACTCCCATCATTGTCTGCAGGACGCTCTGGTGCAGATCATTTTGGGTGACATATAAGTAGCAGTCAGGCGTCTTTTTAGACAGCCAATCGCTAATTAGATTTTAGCAGAGATAAACATCAGTTATAAAAGGTTTCCCTGAAGACAACAGGAAACAAAAGAAGAAGAGACGACCCCGTCCAGTCCTATGTCATTACTCCACAGAGTGCACCCCTATCCGTTATATACTATAAACAGTGGGGGAGATTTATCAAACTGGTGTAAAGTAGAACTGGCTTAGTTGCCCATAGCAACCAATCAGATTCCACCTTTCATTTTCAGAGCTCCTTTGGAAAATGAAAGGTGGAATCTGATTGGTTGCTATGGGCAACTGAGCCAGTTCTACTTTACACCAGTTTAATAAATCTCCACCAGTATGTCTGTACAAATGCATCAATTGCACATATCTGTAATATTATAAGGAACGCAGTCATATCCCACATAGTGCAAGAGCCCCAGGATATTTTCTGTTTTAACGCCTCACCATTTTCAAGATCGCTGCTTGCAGTCAGTAAATGGAAATATTGGGGTAGATTTAATAATCCTAATGCTTATACTAGACAGTCTAAAATGCGCAAGTTTTATCACAGTGGCCGATGCTGGATAATAAATCTTGAGGCTCTTAGGTGACTTGCTTTATGCCTGATTTTTGGTACAATCTTGGCACATCTAAAGCCAAGCTCCTCGTGCCCCCTTCCCCTCCCCTTGCTGGCCGAAGCAAATAAATGTTTGTGAAAAGTAATAAATGTGGTGCACGACTTTCTAGCTCAGTTTCAGCCAGAATGTTTCTGTCACATTTGCAATAGTACTAAGGCCTCCTGCACACGACCGTATGGCTTTTTCAGTGTTTTGCGGTCCGTTTTTCACGGATCCGTTCCGTTTTTTGTTTCCGTTGTGTTTCTGTTTCTGTTCCGTTTTTCCGTATGGCATATACAGTATACAGTAATTACATAGATAAAATTGGGCTGGGCATAACATTTTCAATAGATGGTTCCGCAAAAAACGGAACAGAAACGGAAGACATACGGATGCATTTCCGTATGTGTTCCGTTTTTTTGCGGACCCATTGACTTGAATGGAGCCACGGAACGTGATTTGCGGGCAATAATAGGACATGTTCTATCTTTAAACGGAACGGAAAAACAGAAATACGGAAACGGAATGCATACGGAGTACATTCCGTTTTTTTTGCGGAACCATTGAAATGAATGGTTCCATATTCGGACCGTATACGGAATGTAAAAAACAGCCAGTAAACAGGGGGGGGGGGAACGGTCGTGTGCAGGAGGCCTAAGGCTGAGTCTACATGGAGATCTTGGCCATCTCACAACGCCAGGACCAAAGATCTGTGTAGCAGTGCAGCCATTGATTGCATAAACACTGCCACCTAGAGGCCAGAATGAACAAGGCAAGCCCAAACAAGAAACAAATTCCAGCAACACCCATTGTGCTGCATATTGCAATATCAATGCTGGTATTATTGTATTACTTCCTCAAGGCAAGCCCTATAAAATATGTAGATAGGCGAGCATAGCCAGACATTGTAATCTATAACCTGCTAATGTTAGCAATTTTCTATATCCTTATATAGTCTGCGGTAATTAAAAAAAAAAAACGTATAATTAGCAGCTAGAGGCAGATTGTAAGGATGGTGTTAGGTAAAGGCTTCCTTATTTAGCTTGGCTGTAATATGTAGAATATCATTAAATACTATTTAGGAGATGAGAAGTTATAATATGAAGTTACTCCCTATACTAACACTCCCCTTCTAATATGAAGTTACTCCCTATATTAACACTCCCCTTCTAATATGAAATCGCTCCCTATATTAACACTCCCTTCCTATGTTACACGTGTTCCTCAGCCCAAAATAATATTCATATTCCTAGTTGTTGGGACTCTATACTGTAGGAGACCATATATTACAAACCTATCCATTGACTTATTTAATACCAGATATTCAGGGGTGCACCTAGCCTTTCTGCTGCCTGAAGCGAAAACTGAAATGGCGCCAATGCCAATTTCTCAACCTTACCCCTTCCCTCCAGCCCCAGACATTACATACAAAGCTATAAAACATACAGGGTAAAACAGCCCCACGTACCTCTTACATCCAGTGACTTCTCCTCTGATGTAGACGTTCTCTTTCTTTATCATCTTCATTCAGACCAGACCGCCAGGATGATTTCTTTCAGCCATTTCTTGTCTCTGCAGAGTTTGACAACTACTTTTCCATCCTCCTCCCCACCTTCTGAATACCCCATCCTGCCACCTCTAATACTTTGCCCGCTGTGCTCCCCAATGCTATACTGCAGAAACAGTCCCCCTGAAAATACTATTACCACACAGATAGTTCCCCTTCAATAATTATTGGTAGACAGTGCCCTAAAAAATAACTGTGCCCAGCAAATTTTACCCCCAGAAGTAATAATTCCCCCTATAATGTTTGCCGGTACAAAAAGTGACACCTTATAATGTTTTCCAGTAAAATAATTTCCCCTTGCAATGTTTGCCAGTACAAAAATGCTTCACAATATACCTTATACCAGCTGTACATATATAATTATATACAGAAGATACCCAGGTTATACCAGCATGGTCCATATCACTATATACAAGAAGATGTATAACTTATACCAGCTGTACATATATAATTATATACAGAAGATACCAGGTTATACCAGCATGCTCCATATCACTATATACAAGAAGATGTATAACATATACCAGCTGTACATATATAATTATATACAGAAGATGCCCAGGTTATACCAGCATGGTCTATATCACTATATTAAAAAATTATAACGTATGCCAGCTGTACATATATAATTATATACAGTAGATACCCGGGTTATATCAGCATGGTCCATATTGCTATATACAAGAAGATGTATAACTTATACCAGCTGTACATATATAATTATATACAGGAGATGCCCAGGTTATACCAGCATGGTCTATATCACTATATACAAGAAGATGTATAACTTATACCAGCTGTACATATATAATTATATACAGGAGATGCCCAGGTTATACCAGCATAGTCCATAACACTATATACAAGAAGATGTATAACTTATAGCAGCTGTATATATATAATTATATACAGAAGATGCCCAGGTTATACCAGCATGGTCTATATCACTATATACAAGAAGATGTATAACTTATAGCAGCTGTATATATATAATTATATACAGAAGATGCCCAGGTTATACCAGCATGGTCCATATCACTATATACAAGATGTATAACTTATACCAGCTGTACATATATAATTATATACAGTAGATACCCAGGTTATACCAGCATGGTCCATACCACTATATACAAGAAGATGTATAACATATACCAGCCGTACATATATAATTATATACAGAAGATGCCCAGGTAATACCAGCATGGTCCATACCACTATATACAAGAAGATGTATAACTTATACCAGCCGTACATATAGAATTATATACAGAAGATGCCCAGATTATACCAGCATGCTCCATATCACTATATGCATGCCTTACCAGCACATATAGATTGAATACTGATGATATCACACTTTATTAGGGGAGTCTATTACTTGTATGTGATTACTACCACCTGATGGATTAAGGTACAAGTTCTGACAGTTCGTAGTGACGGGGCCAGGATGTGTGAGTGACTGTGATTTTGGCCGTGGTATGAGTCAGGATGAGATTTTAATACTACACCCATTGTGCTTGTAGCCATAATAAAACACTATCATCATACTAATAATAATTTTTTTTATTTCTACAGTGCCAACACGTTAGCACTTTACAATCAACAGGTACATATACAGTCAAAATCAGACATTACAGAGTATCAAACTAAGGGTCCATTCACACGTCCGTTTTTTCTTTCCTGATCTGTTCCGTTTTTTTGCGGAACAGATCAGGACCAGATCTGGACCCATTCATTTTCAATGGGTCCTGGAAAAAATCGGACAGCACAATGTGTGCTGTCCGTTTCCGTTGTTCCGTTCCGCATGTCCGTTTAAATATAAAACATGTCCTATTCTTTTCCACAAAATTCGGATCCTGGTACAATACAAAGTCAATGGATCCGCAAAAAACGGAAGACATTCGGATGTCATTACGTATGTCATCCGTTTTATGCGGATTCCGTTCCTGGAAATTACATTTTAATTTTTTTTTTATTTTTCAAAGAAATCCAAACAACTTTATTTGCTTATTGAAATTTATACATGTTTCAGTTTTTTTGCGGATCCGCAAAAAACGGATGACATACGGAAACATTTTCAGGAACAACGGATCCGCAAAAAACGGACCGAAAATCGGGATATAGAAAAATACTGTCGTGTAAATGTAGCCTAATAGGTAAAGGGGTTCTGCAGTTAGTTTTAACTGATGATCTATCCTTTGGATAGATCATCAGCACCTGATCGGCGGGGGTCTGACATCCGGGACCCCCGCCGATCAGCGCCGCTGCCTTCTCAAACAGCTGATCGGCGGGGGTCCCGGGTGTCGGACCCCCGCCGATCAGATGCTGATGATCTATCCAGAGGATAGATCATCAGTTAAAACTAACTGCAGAACCCCTTTAACTATTCAGAAAAAAGGCGTGAGGGCCCTGATCACAAGAGCTTACAATCTATGAGGAAATAGAGGTGACTTTAAAGGTGAAAGTGCTTTCATCACCAGGAAACTTTATATAGGCGCAACCCAAGTCAAGCAGATTACAGGGGCTGGATATGATTTACCTGTCATGTGTCCCATGCACGGTGACCTGGTTTTTTAGGGGAACTGTCTGTGGTGCTAAGGTGGAGCTCCTGAGTCAGTCAGCCCTGCCCTGAAATCCAGCAACCTCTGCCATGCTCTGAGAGATTGCCTGGTCACAACTGGCATGTTAGAACCTGTTGCACGCACACAATTTATACCTACCTGGCATATTCAGATTCTTAAAGACATATAGGTCATTAGTAGAGGACATTGAGGCCTTCTGATTTGTTTTGGTGACATAGATGCAATTATTATCATATACTAGATCATTTAGGCCTCCTGCACACGAACGTGTGCGCCCCGTGGCCGTGCTGCGTGGGGCACTTTAATGGGTCTGCGTTCTATGTTCTATCTTTTTGCGGAACGGCACTCTGTAGTGCTTCCGTAGGGTTCCGTTCTGTATCATTCCGCATCTCTGGATTTGCGGACCCATTAAAGTGAATGAGTCCGCATCTATGATGCGGAATGCACACGGAACGGTGCCCGTGTATTGCGGATCCGCAAATGCGGTCCGCAATACGGGAACAGGACACCTACAGTCCTGTGCAGGAGGCCTTAGGTTTGTGTCATGCAAAAAAAAAAAAATATTCATTAGAGCTGAGTGCTTAAGGCCTCTTTCACATTGAGCTTGACGGATTAGGTCCGGATGTGTTCAGGGTGCGTTCAGTGATGAAACTCGCACCATTTTGCAAGTAAGTTCAGTCAGTTTTGTCTGCAATTGCGTTCAGTTGTTCAGTTTTTTTCCGCGCGGGTGCAATGCGTTTTGATGCGTTTTTCACGCGCGTGATAAAAAACTGAAGGTTTACAAACAACATCTCTTAGCAACCATCAGTGAAAAACGCATTGCTGCCGCACTTGCTTCCGGATTCAATGCGTTTTTCTCGGAAGCACCATTCACTTCTATAGGGCCAGGGCTGCGTGAAAAACGCGGAATATAGAACATGCTGCATTTTTCACGCAACACAGAACTGATGCGTGAAAAAAAAAAGCTCATGTACACAGACCCATTGAAATGAATGGGTCAGGATTCAGTCCGGGTGCTATGCGATCACGCATTGCACCCTCGCGGAAAACACGCTTGAGTGAAAGGGGCGTAAGGGTATGTGCAGGCGTCAATATTACTGGCTTCACAACCCCTTTAATACCGTGATAGTGTTGTCACTCATATGCTGCATTTTAAGTAAAGTGTTCCTGTGGTTTCTGGTACTGTATATGTGTGTACAAGATGAATAGCATTATTCCTGACCGATACATGACTTGTGTCCTACATTTTCACCAGTTTTCCAATCTGCAAGATCCATCTGTAATGGTCACTTTTCCCTGAGCTAGCGGGTAGAGACTAGCTGCTATGATGTCTCCCATACACCGCACACATAGAGGAGAAACTGCTCCCCTATTTCTATATCTCTATCTGCATCTCTTTGTTGCACATCTGCCTAAGCAGCAGCAATCTCTCTGTGTGTGTCTCTGCCTCTGTCTCTCTCCAGCAGCTCTCTGATTCTCAACCCCTTGAGCAGCACGTAACCTGATTCCTCAGTGAGCTGATGGTTAGTCTTCACTGAAGACAAGAATGAATGATCAGTGCCGGAGGCAGTGAGAATCAGGAGAAGAGTCTGATAAGTGGAGAAAGAGGGATTTTTCTGTAATTAGATATTTTACAAAGTTTCTTCACTTCTCTTGTACTGATTTATATTTAAAAAAAAATGAATGTATAGTTACAAACCTGCTAGATTTCTTGCGACTGCCCTGTCACAACAACTTGGTTGCAAGATAATCCCATTAATTTTGCTATCCAGGCAACACTACACCACAATATTTGGCCATTTGATGTGTAATTTCTTTTATTATTTTTCTCTCTGACTGTAAGCTCTTAGGAACAGTGAGTCTTTTGTTGTGTATATGCTGTATGATTATTATTGTTATCAGGTCAGTGGAACTTCCCTGTGACATTGCACTGTCCATGGAAATTCTCACTAGAGATGAGTCTATGTGTAAGAACAAATGGAGTGACGACCGTACGTGGCTGACACCTTGCCCACGCAAAGTTGTTTTTGTTCATATAGCTTGTCGACCGGTCATACAATTTTTCCAGTACGGGTAAAGTTTACCAGCAAACCATGAAGCCATTTAAAGTTTTTTCCTGGAGTAGAATATTGATGACCTAGCCTCAGGTGATCGGTGTGGGTCTGACACCTGTCACAGGCAAGGATCAGATGTTTGAAGAGATTGTGGAGCTCTGGTGAGCGCTGCGGCTACCTCACTGCTTACTAAGCACAGCGCCGTACATTTTATAGTGGCTGTGCTTGGTATTGCAACCCAGGCCCATTAATTTGAATGGGACTAAGCTGCACCTAGACCATTTGACGTGACATCACTGTCCTAGGAAGAGGAACGTGACATTAATTGCAAGAGACAGACCACACCGATCTGAAATAGATGACCTATCCTGAACACGGGGCATCAATGTTCTACTCAAGAAAAAAGGGTATACTCACATGTGGCAGTTGTTTAAAACTGCATAGGAACAAAATAGATGTGGTTTTGTGGTGCACTAAATGGTCACATAGTTTTTACATATGAAAAATATTTATTTTATGTTTTACCTGTAAAAATTGCAAAGCCGTGGCATATTGCTGTAAAACCACATGCCGGATTTCAGGTGCGATTTGCAGGATCATTGCCAGCTAGTGAGCTGCATTCGCAAGCAGCAATAATCACTGTTTTTTGGGATGAGCAATCATTACTACGATCATTTCTTCCCATACAATATCTATGTATGGGTGGTCAATTGAGGGTTAAAAAAATAATAATAATAACTCACCTTCTCCTCTTGATCGCGTAGCTGCCGGTCTCTTCTTACTTCTTTAATCATGAGCTGCCGGCTAAAGGACCTGTGGTGACGTCATTGCTTGTCCACAGTACATCCCTGTTTATGGGGACGGATCCGTTTGAAGTTGACACAATATGGCTCAATTTTCAAACGGATCCGTCCCCCATTGACTTTCAATGTAAAGTCAAAACGGATCCGTTTGCATTATCATGAACAAAAAATAAATAAAATAAAAATAATTTATTTATTTTTTTTTTTTTTTCATGGTAATGCAAACGGATCCGTTCTGAACGGATCTAAGCGTTTGCATTATAGGAGCGGATCCGTCTGTGAAGATACCAGACGGACCCGCTCTGAACGCAAGTGTGAAAGTAGCCTTACATTGTAAGTCTGGATGGATCCGTTTGCCTCCGCACGGCCAGGCGGGCACCCGAACGCTGCAAGCAGCGTTCAGGTGTCCGCCTGCTGAGCGGAGCGGAGGACAAACGGAGCCAGACTGATGCATTCTGAGCGGATCCGCCTCCACTCAGAATGCATTAGGACTGGACGGATCCGTTCGGGGCCGCTTGTGAGCCCCTTCAAACGGAGCTCACAAGCGGAGCCCCGAACGCTAGTGTGAAAGTAGCCTTACACAGGACAAAGTACTGCTGACTAGAGATGGCCTTGCAGTTCGCCCGGCGGGCGTTTCGCGGCAAACTTTGCGTGTTCGCGATTCGCCGAACATGCGAACATATGAAGATATTCGCGCCCGTCATATTCTTTTACTTTGTGGAGAACTTTGACCCATGACACATCCATCAGGTGGTACAGGACAGCCAATTGAGACGTTTCAGCACATGGACATACCCCCTACCTTATAAATAAACCTGATCTGGCCGCCATTTCAAATTCAGTGTTTTGCCAGTGTAAGGAGAGGTTGTTGTGTGGAGCAGGGACAGAGACTGTTAGGGACACCAAACGCTAGCTAATAGGGCCACAAAAGTCTTTTTAAGGACTAGTATAGGTGTGCTATCGATAGGTGTGATATACAGAGGGGTGCGATATACTTAGGCCCCTTTCACACGAGCGCGACGGATTAGGTCCGGATGCGTTCACGGTGCGTTCAGTGAAACTCGCACTATTTTGCAAGCAAGTTCAGTCAGTTTTGTCTGCGATTGCGTTCAGTTGTTCAGTTTTTTCAGCGCGGGTGCGATGCGTTTTGATGCGTTTTTCACGCGCGTGATCAAAAACTGAAGGTTTACAAACAACATCTCTTAGGCCCATTTCACACAGGTGAGTATTCCGCGCGGGTGCAATGCGTGAGGTGAACGCATTGCACCCGCACTGAATCCGGACCCATTCATTTCTATGGGGCTGTGCACATGAGCGGTGATTTTCACGCATCACTTGTGCGTTGGTTGAAAATCGCAGCATGCTCCTCTTTGTGCGTTTTTCACGTAACGCAGGCCCCATAGAAATGAATGGGGTTGCGTGAAAATAGCAAGCATCCGCAAGCAAGTGCGGATGGAGTGCGATTTTCTCGCACGGTTGCTAGGTGACGATCGGGATGGAGACCCGATCTTTATTATTTCCCCTTATAAAAAACTGAATGTGGTACCCAGACCCGAACTTCTTCACAGAAGTTCAGGTTTGGGTTCAAGGTTGTGTAGATTGTATTATTTTCCCTTATAACATGGTTATAAGGGAAAATAATAGCATTCTGAATACAGACTGCATAGTACAATAGGGTTGGAGGGGTTAAAAAAAAAAAAATATATAATAATTTAACTCACCTTAATACACTTGTTCGCGCAGCCGACATCTCTTCTGTCTTGTTCTATGAGAAATAGGACCTTTGATGACGTCACTACGTTAATTTTTTTTTTTAACCCCTCCAGCCCTATGATACTATGCATTCTGTATTCAGAATGCTATTATTTTCCCTTATAACCATGTTATAAGGGAAAATAACACAATCTACACAACCTTGAACCCAAACCTGAACTTCTGTGAAGAAGTTCGGGTCTGGGTACCACATTTAGTTTTTTATCACGCACGTGCAAAACGCATTGCACCCGCGCGATAAAAACTGAACAACGGAACGCAATCGCAGTCAAAACTGACTGCAATTGGGTACCTACTCGCACGGGTTTGCCGCAACGCATCCGGACCTTATTCGGACACGCTCGTGTGAAAGAGGCCTTAGGCCCCTTGCAGACGAACGTGTCCGGATTAGGTCTAGATGCGTCCCGGAACGCAATTGCAGTCAGTTTTGACTGCGATTGCGTTCCGATGTTCAGTTTTTATCGCGGGTGCAATGTGTTTTGCACGCGCGTGATAAAAAACCGACTGTGGTACCCAGACCCGAACTTCACAGAAGTTCAGGTTTGGGTTAGTTGTAGTGTAGATTGTATCATTTCCCCTTATAACATGGTTATAAGGGAAAATAATAGCATTCTGAATACAGAATGCATAGTAAAATAAGGCTGGAGGGGTTAAAAAAAATAATAAAAATTTAACTCACCTTAATCCACTTGTTCGCGCAGCCGGCATCTCTTCTGTCTTCATCTGTGAGCAATAGGACCTTTGATGACGTCACTGCGTTCATCACATGGTCCATCACACAAACCATGGTGATGGATCATGTGATGAGCGTAGTGACGTCATCAAAGGTCCTATTGCTCACAGATGAAGACAGAAGAGATGCCGGATGCGCGAACAAGTGGATTAAGGTGAGTTCAATTATTTTAAAAAAAAAATTAACCCCTCCAGCCCTTTTTTACTATGCATTCTGTATTCAGTATGCTATTATTTTCCCTTATAACCATGTTATAAGGGGAAATAATAATGTTAGGGTCCCCACCCCGATCGTCACCTAGCAACCGTGCGTGAAAATCGCACCGCATCCGCACTTGCTTGCGGATGCTTGCGATTTTCACGCAACCCCATTCATTTCTATGGGGCCTGCGTTACGTGAAAAACGCACAAAGAGGAGCATGCTGCGATTTTCACGCAACGCACAAGTGATGCGTGAAAATCACAGCTCGTGTGCACAGCCCCTTAGAAATGAATAGGTCAGGATTCAGTGCGGGTGCAATGCGTTCAACTCACGCATTGCACCCGCGCGGAATACTCGCCCGTGTGAAAGGGGCCTTATACTTTTATAATGAGTCAAAAACACATAGATCTATATAGTGATCACCTGGAAGTCAGGGTCCTAGGGGCTTACTAGGGCCATTTTTATATAGGGTAAGGTTCCGGACGGGGTTGCTCTTATCAGGGCAGGTGGTCTGTGGTTAGGCTATCAGGGTCAGAATAGCACCCCCCTGTAGGGCAATATCAGGGACAGTTCTTTGCCCACCCTGTCCTTCAATACCACATCATCATCTAGCCCAGGGATAGATATTTTTTGCTTTCCCTCCGGGATTCATGGATGTGCACTGGAACCCCCCGGATTGTGGCAAGACATATGGTTTCTGATTTGGTGCCTCCGAGCACCTGATTTATTGCTGCCGAGCACTTGTTATTGCCTACCACATCTATGCTTTTTGCTTAACTTTAATAATTTATTTGATTTTCATTTTGAGGGATATCTTTTCAATTCACACGTCCGCAAAATGGGTCCGCATCATTCCGCAATTTTACGGAACGGGTGCAGACCCATTCATTTTCAATCGGGCCGGAATGTGCTGTCCGCATCCGCATTTGCGGATCCACATCCGCATTTGCAGATCCGCATTTCCGCATCCATGCTTCCTTTTCCGCCAAAAAATAGAACATGTCGTATTCTTGTCCGCAATTGCAGACAAGATTAGGCATTTTCTATTATAGAGCCGGCGATGTGCGGTCTGCAAATTGCGCAATGCACATTGCCGGTGTCTGTGTTTTGCGGATCCGCAAAACACTTACGGACGTGTGAATGGACCCTCACAGTTACATTATTAAAGGTTACGTTTTATCTTTATGCATATTCTAATGGATTGCCTTCCTTGTACAATGTTATAATATACTTTCTATGTTAGAAAGTATATTATAGTGCATTTGTATTGTGCGGCAGTTGTGTGCGGTTCTGCTGCGATACCGCAGGTATATCGAGGGACAAGCGTTATTGGAACAAATAATTTCTACTGGTGTGATATACCAGTCGTCCCCCAAAAAACTGATTGAAGCGGGGTGTTATATACCAATATTCTTAATTTATAGTTCATTTAGGTACTGTATAGTGCATTTACGCATGCGCGTACGCAAAAATTATATTGCCGATATTTCGCATTGAAAAAAATAATAAATGGAGATCGCAAATTCGAGTAATACATCTGGTATGTCACTGTCCATGTTGTGGGACTATTTGTGCATTTCTAGTAATTATTTCTTGGCTGCAAATATGAGCTGAAGGTTCTTCAGGTTCGCCTGCCATTAAAATGAATGGGACCCGCCGCGAACTTGCGGTTCGTGAACATTTGATCGCGTTCGCGAACCGTCCCGGCAGATGTTCGTCCATCACTACTGCTGACTAAAGGTTCGGCTACTTTATCCCAATGAAATGCTCCGATGCTCATGTCACAGGGGCTGAGTGGGTGAAGAAGGGGATCTGCTCTGAACCTGAATAACCCCTTTAAGGGCTCATTCAAATTTGCGAATTAGATGCGGACCCATTCACTTCTATGGGGCCCCAAAAGATGCAGACAGCACTCTATGTGCTGTCTGCATCTTTTCTTCCATTCCACGACCCCACAAAATAAATAAAACATGTCCTATACTTGTCAGTGAAAATCGGGACGTGGCCCCATTGAAGTCTATGCAGAATGCAATCCTTTTTTTTGCGGACATGCTGAACTGACCGCAAAAACACGGATCCACATTTTTGCAGACCGCAATAAACGTATGGCCATGTGGATGAGCCTTAAGGCCTTTTGCACACGACCGTATGTATTTTTTGGTCCTCAAAAAACGTATCCGCAAAAAATACGGTTGACATCCAATGCAATTCGTATTTTGCGAAACAGAACAGCTGGCCCCTAATAGAACAGTACTATCCTTGTCCGTAATGCGGACAATAATAGGACATGTTCTATTTTTTTATGCGGAACGGAAATATGGAAACAGATTGCACACGGAGTACCTTCCGTTTTTTTTGTGGACCCATTGAAATGAATGGTTCCGTATACGGTCCGCAAAAATAACGGAACGGAAACGGAATGAAAATACGTTCGTGGGCATGAGGCCTTAGGCTGTATTACACAAGCTGATATTTCAGCCGATAATCGCTAACGAGTGTTTGCATGAACACTTGTTAGAGATCATCTTGCAGTGTAATACTGCTGCTGATTGGCCAAGGATGAGAAAGCGCTCGTTGCTGGCGGCAGATCGTGCTAATAGCGATCTGCCACCGGCAAACCACTAGACAGTATGGGGACGAGCAATGGCATAGCGATCACTCCTCCCCTATGCTGTGGAGGAAATCGCTGCATGTAATAGCAGTGGTTTCCTTCGCTAGTTAGCGAGCGATTGCTGGGAGGGAACGCTTCCGTCCTGACAATCGCTTGCTGATCTGCCTGTCTAGGGCTAGAGCTACACAATTATATTTGTCGTGCAACATATTTTATAATGCTAGTCTATGGTGTCACACTGCAACATGCGACGTGCTGCGACAAAATAATCCATCTTGGATTGTGTCGTGTCGCAGTCTCAGCACATCGCATGTCGCAGTGTGACACCATAGACTAGCATTATAAAATATGGTGTGTGACATGAATGTCAACTCGGGCGACACATGTTGCAGTGTAGCTGTACCCTACATGTTGCCGTCTAGCCCTAGCCTAATACAGGCTTTAGGCCTCTTGCACACGACTGTATTTTCATTCCGTTTCCGTTCCATTTCCTTATTTCTGTATTTCCGTTTCCGCTATAAGATAGAACTTATCCTATTATTGTCCGCATAACGGACAAGGATAGTACTGTTCTATTAGGCACCAGCTGTTCCGTTCCGCAAAATACAGAATTCACACGGATGTCATCCGTATTTTTTGTGGATCAGTTTTTTACGGACTGTAAAATACATACAGTCATGTGCAAGAGACATTACTCTGTTACTTAAGCAACTACAAGTCCCAGCAGGCCATGCTAGAACTTACTGACCTCTCTGCTATGCCTGCTAGTTTATTTGGCTGTCTATGCTCAGATTCCAGTGCTGAAATTACATATTTTTATATTTATATTTTATAATTACAAATTTGTTTTACTTCAGTTTACAGTCTCCAAGTGAAAGGCAGTTGTCAGCACATGGGAGTCAGCCAGGCCACCGATGGTTAAACGCTGGAGGAGACAGAGATGATTAGTCAGACAGGAAGAGGTGTGCAGAGCTCAGAGGTAGGGGTGGAGGCAGACTGAGGAGCAGGTGAGGAGGCCTCCTCCAGGACACTGCTGTGCAGGTAGGTAGCCGGAATAAAGGATCACACTGCTGTGTAGAGAGGGACGATACTGTGTAGGTAAGTAGCTGGAGTAAGGGATACTATGTGTAGGTAGGTAGCTGGAGTAACCGGTAGTGCTGCTGTGTTAGTGGGGCGCAGCAGTAAAGCTGACCATACAGAGAGACTGTGTGGCCAACAGCTGTCTCTTCCAATACCCCCCATATACCTACCTACCTACATACATGCATGCTTAGCCTAGCATGCATGTGTTGTTTATGGCCCTATGCTGTGTAGATGGGTCCAAGCAGTAAGGGATAGCTCTGTTGTATAGGTAAGGTCACAGCAGTAAGGGATGGCTCTGCTGTTTAGGTAGGTAGCTGCAGTAAGGGATGATTCTGCTGTGTAGGTAGGTAGCTAGAGCAAGGGATGGCTCTGCTGTGTAGGTTGGTAGGTAGCTGCATTAAGGGATCATTCTGCCGTGTAGGTAGGTAGCTAGAGCAAGGGATTGCTCTGCTGTGTAGGTAGGTAGGTAGCTGCAGTAAGGGATGGCTCTGCTGTGTAGGTAGGTAGCTACAGCAAGGGATGGCTCTGCTGTGTAGGAGCAGCAGTAAGGCGTTGCACTGCTGTGTAGTCGGAGGCACAGGGCACCATATGTGTGGATATCCTGGGATTTGAACCCATTGAACTCACTTTCTTCTGCAGCCGGGGAGGGGATAATTAATCTTTAAATCTAATTGTCTCCTTTCTCTCTTTTTTGGGGGATGCCGCCCCTTCCCCCATCCGCCTGCCCTCCCTTCTGTGTCGACCTGATGGACAGGTCATTGTGATTGTCCCCGGGTGATTCGGCTAACCCTCCCTTCAGCAGCACTTATCTCCCCAGAGGAGGTGGCAGAAATGTCTGTGGCACCAGCCCCCAATCCCAGAGAATGTGGGTCACCGGTTGCCCTGGTGATGCTGCCCCCCCCCCCACTATTAGCAGCAGTTTGCCGTGCCCTGTCAAGTGACGATGGTCTGTGTCACCCGCTGTGATGAATACGGCTAGGGGACGGTGCATGTGTCTATCTGGAGGGGGCTCTGCTTCTGTGCAGTGCCAGGGGCTGCCTTAGACTTTGGAGAAGTTTCACTAGTCATGTAAATGTACCATCGCCCCACTGTGTCAGCGGCAATCAGGTCTGTGGTGTGAATCCTGGGTAATTCCTGACCGCAGTGCTCCCTGATCAATACATATTCAGTGACGTGGAATTTTCCAGCCATTGAACTGCAGCTCGGGGACAGATGTCTATAAAAGGGGGGCTCAATCAGAGGAGGGAGGTGCGGGGTTGGTAGCATTGCTGCCAGCAACTGCCATAGGGAGTGGGTGGGAGCTGCACAGTTTGAAGAGGTGACTGTGGCAGGGATTGGGCAGGAGGAGCAGGAGAGGGTGGAGGGCTGCACGGTGAATGGGAAGCGCAGGCCCGCCCTCGGCTGCAGCCTGTGGCTTTGTGTGTGTGATGCTGTCAGACCGGCAAACACTTGTAAACTGCACAAGAGACGGATGAGTTAATATTCTCTCTCCTGCATTGCACATTTTTCCAGGAGGAGCTATTGATCCGGGACGCTGACTGGATTGTGGGATGTTAAGATTTGCAGAAAAGGCACCAAGACTGAACTCTGCTGAGGAATAATCGCCATGTCCGTGGGCACGTTACAGTCCGCAGGGATGGGTGCCCCACTAACTTCCGTGATGCCCTTCCGTATCCTCAACAAAGGTCCCGAATACTTTCGACGGCAGGTGGAGAATGGAGCTCGGAAACCCAGTGCGGTGGAGAGACTGGAAGCCGATAAAGCCAAGTACGTGAAAAGCAAACAAGTAGTCAGCACCAGACAAGAACCGGTCAGGCCCGTGCTGTCCCGGCAGCCGCTCTTTTCCCCGGGTGTTCGGAGAGTGCTGCTGACCCCCAACCGCAGGTGCTCCCCGACTGTAACTAGGGGGGACAATAGAGGTGCCAAAAACTCTTTAAATCTGGAAATTCTTAATAACTTGATAAACATTTGTGACAGTCCCCTGACTTCTCCTCGGGCAGATAAGGTTCCTTGGCAAGATGCTGAGAAGCCACAAAATTCATCCACCCCAAGCACACCAGTCAGCCACCGGACGCCCGGCACCACGGCTGTACGCAGAGTGGACGTTCGCCCTGGCGATGCACCTCATCCTTCCGCTTGTCCAGATATCCTCATCACCCTAGCGGTCGAGTCTCCTGCCAAATCATGCCTCCCAACGGACAGCCCCCTCTACTCGCCCGCTGGTACCCCAAACGAAAAAGGAAAAAAGCAAACCCTTCTGCATCGTTCCAAGTCCGACCTGAGCGACCGGTACTCCCGGGCCAGTGCCGACCTAGAACGTTTTTTCAATTACTGCGGCTTGGATCCCGGGGAGGTTTCCAACATTGGAGCGGAGCATTTGGTCCGGGCCAGTTCAGATATTGTGTCCGTCAAGTTCCACAGCGTCAGCGCAGAAAGCTCTGAGTATGCGCAATCCCAAGTCAGCGCAGGCACCCCCGAAGAGACGACGGCAACCACACGTATTCCTTATGGGATTTCAATCATTGAACGTAACGCCAGGGTTATAAAATGGCTGTATGGATTACGGCAAGCCAGAGAGGTCCAAAAGCTGTCTGCGTAGCAGGAGGACGGGACCCTGTTGGAGACTGGACTGTGTTACATGTGGTACTACCCGTCTGGGAGTACTGAAGACCTTGTTTCGTAGTGTTAAATATAAACTGTTGTTCTCCCCCCTATCCGGCTACTGCAAAACTACAGCCCCCATCGTTCACTGACAGCTGAGGGCTGTCAGGGCATGTTGGGAGTTGAACTTTTGCCATAGAATGGGAGATCCCTGATAAAAAATATTCTGCTGGTATTGGTAAATTGACATCAAGCCCAGTATTATCCATGCACAACCTGTAGACATGCATACATGCATGTTGAGACTTGTAGTACCCTACCCGCTGTACGACCACCGATTCTGTCCGGGCTCCAGCATGCAGTTAATGTTGTATAGAAGTACACATACTTTTCAGTCATTTTTGATAAATGATGCTGGATCATGCCTTAACCCCGTCACCCCCTGATTTCCTTGAATCTGATCATCTCAGCTCTGAGCAGGTAGCAGTCTCTGTCATACATTGTGTGAGCCTAAAGTCTACAGCGCACCCCGCAAGACCAAGCACAGCACCCCCTACCTGGTCTGTGCTGTGTAGGGTGTAGCCTGGTGGTTTACAGGGGCTTATTACATAGCATTGGTCTTCTCAGCTCCTCCTGCACTGCATTTCGTGGAGACAGGTCTTCTTTAAGCCAAGTAGCACAATGCACACCAGCATTTCAGTAGTTGTTTAGGTCTTGGAATTGATTGATTGCACCTTTCTTTGTGCTAGATGTAGTAAAGCGGAGTTTGTCATTTAACACCCTATAATGCAGTAGAATTACTTTGAGCCCTTATGTAACATTGGAAATGTGCCAAATGACAAACTCTGCTCTGCTACATCTGGAAAAGTTAGTTCTTCTGCATGTAGAAACTGTGTAAGGGTACTTTCACACTTGCGGCAGAGGATTCCAGCAGGCAGTTCCGTCGCCGGAACTGTCTGGCGGATCCGGAAATCCGGATGCAAACGGATGGCATTTTGTCAGACGGATCCGTCTGACAAATGCATTGAAATACCGGATCAGTCTCTCCGGTGTCTGGAAAAACTGATCCGGTATTTATTTATTTTTTTTGCATTTTTAAAGGTCTGCCCATACGCAGACCGGAAATCCGGATCCGTTTTGCCGGAACATTTGGGGCCGGATCCAGCATTAATGCATTTCAATGGAAATTAATGTTCAAGATTTTTGGCCGGAGAGAAAACTGCAGCATGCTGCGGTATTTTCTCCGGCCGAAAAACGTAAGAGGGACTGAACTGATGCATCCTGAACGGATTGCTCTCCATTCAGAATGCATTTGAATAAAACTGATCATTTTTTTTTTCCGGTATTGAGCCCCTAGGACGGAACTCAATGCCGGAAAAGAAAAACGCTAGTGTGAAAGTACCCTAAGCAACATGCTGCATAGGAGCACTCTGTTTTAGTGTCTTTTATCTGTTCTCATTTTTATTCCCAGTACAAATGTTCAGCCGCTCATCTCATCCAGTCAGGTTCTTAAAAGATGGCATTTGCATATCGCTAAGCGTCCGTTGCATTTATGTAAATAACTTTCCAATAGAAAGGGGTTTTTCATTTTTATGTAAGAAAAGCTCAATCCTTGTACAATGAAACGTTCTGCAACTTTCTAACAGACAAATGATCCGCTTGCTGACTGTGAATGGAAACCTCCCAGAGACTGATTCTGTCCAGCTATCACAGGTGCTAGGCTCTTGACAGTATGCCATATCTCTTTCTTGTAACAATCTCTCAGCTGTGACATGGTCACGATGGTTTTTCAGCTGCTGAAATTACCCCAGTCAAAAACAGCAAGCAGAGATCTTGTAAATAGTAAATTAAACATACATTTAAAGGTTACAGAACTATTCATTATGCAATAGATAAAAGTAATACTCATCAAAATGGAAACCTCCTTTTAAAGGGGTTGTGCACTTTTGGGGGGTTGACGCCATCTTGGCTCGCTTGGAACGTCCTCAGATGTGGTGGTCTGCAGCTTTAGCCTAAGGGCTAATGCACACGAACTTGCCGTTTTTAGCGGTCCGCAAATTGCGGATCCGCAAAAAACGGATGCCGCCCTTGTGCCTTCCGCAATTTGCGGAAAGGAACAGGAGGCCCATTATAGAAATGCCTATTCTTGTCCGCAAAACGGACAAGAATAGGACATGCCTCATAATTTTTGCGGACCCATTTCAATGAATGGTTCCGTATACAGAATCAAAATACGGCCCGTATACGGAACGCAAAAAACGTTCGTGTGCATGATCCCAAGTAGTAAACAAGTTCAATGCAGTGAAAAGGACAAGGACTTGGTGGTCAAAGCGGTTTTTCTGATGGACATTGCATAATAGAATTGTCTACCTGCCGTCACCACTAGGGGGAGCTAGCTGAAAACTGTTTATAAATTTGTCAATAATAACACAGTATGTGCTAAGCTCCACCTAACTGCAGGTAGAAAAGAATACCATGTAAGGTTGTCTAAGCATCAGAGGAGCTCTGCCCCCCTATAAAGATATATATGAAGGAAGCAAACTGCACAGAACGTTGGGATACTGATAGAGGAAAGTCTCCATGATCTGCTTATACACTTATCTGAGGAAAATATCCAAAGACCAGATATTTTCTGTAATATGGATGATTCTCTTTGGAAACTGAAATCTTTCATATTACGTTAATTATCTGCATGTACCTCCTTTTCCTTCAAGGATAAGAAGGCAAAAAGACAACCTCTTGAAAAGGCCACCCCCTTATCTAGACCGGATTTCAGTTCCACCATATATCGTGCAGGCTGCACTAGGCATCTTCATTGAGAAGGCCAACCCCCTCCAGAAGACCTCTTTTCAGTGTCATTTTGGGTGGGGTTTCCCTGCACATTTATGTTGTCTGATGCCAAACGGCAGGTTTGTCCTGAGCGCTGCTTCATTTGCCGATCCAGAAATATATAAAATGGACTAAAAAAGTAGAGCAGAAGTGAACGGGACTAGAGCAATGGTGAGCACGGCCTCGTGTAAGAGTGGACGTAACTGAGCCATGTACTGATCCTGTCCGTTATGGAGCAATTATCGGTCAAAAATTAGGAATACGCACGGCTCTGGCTGCCATTACCCTCATCATTTCTCCTGACCCCATGGGATGGCCTTGAGCTAGGTCAGTGGACTCCAGAGCCTTGTGAGGGCAGGGTTAATATTGGACAGGCTGCACTGAGGACAATGGGCCTCTCATTAGCAGGCTGCGGGGGCTGCGCCGCTCCCAATCAGCCTTTTGTCTTATTTGCTGCTTCCAAACAATTTAGTGTTTGCAAAGGGATTTTTGTCTTGTTAGTAAAAAACAAAAAAACAAACCACTCTGGTGTCTGATGTCGCTCTTTATTTTGGGTTGTGGAGGGTTTCTGCTTGCAGCTTGTTGTGTGTACACACCCGGACATGAAGCAGCCTCTTAAAGGGACACTAAGGGCTCATGCACATGACGTATGTATTTTGTGGTACGCAAAACATGAATCCCCAAAAAGTACGGATGGCGCCCATGTGCATTCCCTATTTTACAGAACAGCCGACCCCCTAATAGAACAGTCCTATCCTTGTCCGTAATGCAGACAATAATAGGACCTGTTCTATTTTTTTTTTTGCAGAACGGACATATGGAAACGGAAAGCACACGGAGTAACTTTTTAAAAAAAAATTTTACATTTTTTTGCGTACCCATTGAAGTGAATGTTTCCGCATACGGTCCGCAAAAAAATCAGAACGGACGCGGAAAGAAAATAAGTTTGTGTGCATGAGCCCTTAGGCCCTTACTTCTGTGTTGGTGGCTCCATTTGGGACCTCTCTAGCGGTTTCCGCCAAAGAGGGGACAAAAAAAGTCCTGCTTGTAGGGCTTTTTTTTTTTTTTTTTACCAAAAAAGTAGACCCCTGAATGGAAACCAAATAGATCCCCATCTGTTTGGCTCTGTTGGTTTCAGTCATGAGCGGAGTCCAGTCCACTGAAGTTATTTTCGTACTGCTCCTATAACCGAGGTGGTCAATGGACATAACTAGTGCAGATGTGAACGTGGCCTAGCCAGTTTATAGGATTTACTGTGGACGGGAGTTATCAAAGCTGATGTAAAGGAAAACTGGCTTAGTTGCCCATAGCAACCAATCAGATTCCACTTTTCATTTTCCAGAGGAGCTGTGAAAACTGAGACTGAATCTGATTGGTTGCTATGGGCAACTAAGCCAGTTTTCCTATACACCAGTTTTCATAAAATACAGCGGGGGAGATTTGTCACTAAGGGTGGGTTCACAATATGTAGCCGCACACCACGTTCTTGTATCCTGCAGAGTTCGTTAAAAAAAAGGTTTACGTTTTTTACAATGGTAAAATTTTTATTTAATTTTTTTGTAACCCTATGGTGAATGGATCTCGCTGTATGGCATCAGTCTGAGGCATCAGTTTAACGTATACGTTTTTTTTTGTATACATTAAACGGATGTGAACCCAGCCTTAGCTAAAGTGCTGGGAACCTCTGGAGATTTTTACATCCATATGTGCGACTGATATCAGCCGCGCTTATTATGCCATTCTGAGGACGGCAATACAGTTGTATCCACAGCGGCCACTAGTTTTGTGGGCCCTGGATGTTTTGGCCTTATGACGCCCCAGGGGGTGACCCACTCTGGCACTGCTATTAATCCATATGCAAATGAGCAATGAATTGCACTGAGGGCAGATTCAAGCCATTCTGTGCACCCTTGCTTCCTCTGCCAGCCCCCTCCTCTTCTTGTCTGATATGACCTGGTGACTATAGACTACTGTGCTGCAACTTGACCATGTCTATCATGGATCGGGAAGAGCAAGGGTGCACAGAGTGGCTTGGGCCCCGCCTTCAGTGCACTTAACTGCCTATTTGCATATGGAGTAAAAGTACTTTCTCTCCAGAATGAAGCAACAGATCACAAAGGTTGCGCTAGCCCGACAAGGCGGTGTGCCTGGTGACAGATCACCAGCTAAATTTCCCCCTGAAGTTGATTATTATGCGTCATAGAGAATGCAGTGTGGCTTCTAATCACCAAATATATCAATGTCCACATTAATGTACATACATCCAACCAGGAACAATAGAGATTGCTGTGGATGGTTGCTGCATTGGACAATACAGCACCTGAGAGAAATCGGTATACATGTTGTCATCAAACTGCCTCAGTAGTGCAGCCTCCTGCTTTGGCCTTTATTAGATGAATTGATGGTTTATAGTCAATAACTCGCGTATAATGCTTTCACTTAAAGGGGTTGTCTCACCTCAGACATTGGGGGCATATCTCTAGGATATGCCCCCTCCCAATGTCTGGTTTGGGTCTCGCCCCGATACTTAAAATGGAGCCAAAGTGAGGGAGGCCACACTGTGCATTCGCGGCCGCCCTCCATTCATTCCTATGGGAGTGCCAAAAATAGCCAAGCTGCATGCTTGGATATTTTCAGCAGTCCCATTGAAATGAATGGGAAGCGCACTGAGCAAGCACAGCCAGCGCTCTATTCACTTCTATGGGGCTCATGGATATAGCTGAGCCAGTGCTCCCAAAGGAATGACTGGAGTGGTCCTTGCACCTATCTGACATTGGGGGCTTAGCCTAGCGATATGCCCCCAATGTCTGAGGTGAGACAACCCTTTAAGTGATAGCACTATACATGAGTAGCCCACTAGATGGTCCTTCTACTGGGCCCAGTGGAATCTGGTTGGTTGCTTTGGGCAACTAAAGCCAGTTCTACTTTACACCAATTTGGTAAATAACCCCCTTTGAGTTTAGTGAGCTGTAAAGTAGGTGGAATGAAAACCGTTCTTTTTAGGGGCCCTCAGAATTGTTTTCCTTGTCGGGCCCTAGGCTTGAGTCCCACACTGGGTAAGACCTACTAAATCCTAACACAAGTTTCCTCTTCTTTGATCTCTCTGGAGGACAATAACAACACAGACAATGGAGGTTTTGTAAAGCTGCGGCTGAATCAGCAGAGATTTGGTGATGTTCTGGTTTTGTAGGTTATGGATGACAGAAGTCACCGTCCTCCGGAGACCTGCTGATCCCTCGCTCCTCTTGTTACTCATCCATTTTGTGGTTTTAGTTTCAGCCTGAAGACTTTGCCTCTTGGGAAAAACACTTTTGTTTCTTCAAGGGCATTGGATACGGAGGGAACTCTCAGGAGGAGATGGACACCTGTGAGGCATCATCCTGGCAGCTGGTATCACCCTCATAGTAATGTTTAGGTGCTATCTGTTCTATTCTATAGAGGGGGTCCTTACTAATAAAATGGTGTCGTACAGGGTAACTGTCTAATATGCACCTTTGCCTTCCTGGCACTGATCATAGGAGTCCCATGTACCGTCAACATCTCCTCCCCCTACCCCCGATTGTAGAAGAGGGGCAGAATTGGCTAACAATGTCTGCTCCCCATTCTGATTGCTGCCTGTGGGACAGCGGTTTATCAAGAAAATGTAGACTAGCCATATGCATGATTCACAATGGCAGCGGATTCGGCCAAGAGCAACCTGTCAAATTTTACTGGATCCGGCATTGCCTGATTCTACAGTTCACCGCTACATCCCCATTGACTATAATGGGGTCCAGCCGTGATCCGGCCACTTTCCGGTATAAACGCCAGGTTTTGGCCAGACAAAAACCGTTGCATGCGATGGTTTTTGTCCAGGTGACTGTGCTGGATCAGGCGTGCTGCACATGTGAACGTACCCTCTAAGGGTGCCATCACACGCTGCAGACTTTGTTGCAGACTTTTCTGCAACTGAAGTTCCATTCACCGGAATGGAGCTTGCAGAAATCCATGTGCTTGCCGCCCCATTCAAATGAATGGAACAGATTTTCAGTCGCAGAAATTTCTGCAACAAAATCTGCAGCGTGTGAATGAGGTCTTGCCCTGGCTGTTGTGTAACCGGAGCCGCCTGTTTTTCTGCTTTTCTGTGCAATTAGAAGTCAGTGGTTTCCAGTGGTCTCTTTTGGGTAACCAACCTTGTTTCTCAATAGATTAGGGGGTCAGTAAACCACAGAGCCAAGTCACAATGGAAACGTGCTAGCCAGTCCGTTTCAGCATTCTTCCCAACCGTCCTGGATCCAGAGGGACAGTCCTGAATTTCAGCCTATGTTTTGCAGTCCCGGGGTGGATGCAGCATGTCCTGGGTTGAGCTGTACAGTGATGCAGAATTACATTTACCTAGTAACCCTCAGCCGTTCAGTGCAGACAGGCATGATGCAGTAACGTTATTACGTCTTCTGTGCCGGACAGACCTGCGGAGATACCTGCTTTATTCATTGTGGTAGCAAGTTATGCTAGTATTCATTTTGGAGGTACTAGGGGAGATCCCACCGTGCGGGGTAACTTAAGGGGGCACCAAACACGCCATTATACTTAGTGTGAAGGCACTTGGAGGGCATCTTTGCTGTGTATAGGGACACGGAGGGGGCATCACTACTGTGAGAGGGAGCTTAGGGGTAATATTTACTGCAAGGGGCACCATTACTGTTAGAAGACTTATAATCACTGTTTCTTTGGCACAGTGGTAACTTCCTGGGACTGGGTGCGTGTGATGATATAAACAGGGACTGGGCAGAGTTAGAGGTGCAGCTTAATGTAAAATATTGCCTTCGGAGACTCGAAAAGCTTATAATATATTCTATGTAAACTCCACCCAGAACTACTGTAGATGCCATGTGCAATGTGCCGCAATTAACACCACAATCCGAGTGACCCCCTCACACCAAAATGCATCCCCTCCCAAAGGGGCTTTCTGGGAGTTTGATACTGATGACCTATCCTCATGATACTATTGTAGAAGCGGAGCTCCGCACACTGGGTTGGCTGGTGCCAGCAAGGACTTGGTAGTCGTAATCAGAGAAGAGAAGATTGCAGCACACAGGAACTTCTTTGCAATTTCATATCATTTATTAATTTGACATCATTATATTTGACTCATGATCCAGTTACATTATGCAACATCATAGCCACTTTTGATAATCGTGCTCACCGGACGTTTCGATCCCAAAAGGACCTTCTTCAGCGGTCTAGTTATCTGGTTTTAGTGGCTTGGAGGTATCGCCATACTTCCAAGCCACTAAAACCAGATAACTAGACCACTGAAGAAGGTCCATTTGGGATCAAAACGTCCAGTCAGCACGATTATCAAAAGTGGCTATGATGTTGCATAATGTAACTGGATCATGAGTCAAATATAATGTCAAATTAATAAATGATATGAAATTGCAAAGCAGTTCCTGTGTGCTGCAATCTTCTCTTCTCTTTAGCCTCATGATAGGTCATCAATATCTAATCGGTGGGGGTCTGACTCCTGGCACCACTGCTGTCATTCGTTGAGGCCATGGTGCTCTGGTGAGAAACGCGGTGGCATGACTTTCATCGTCACATGGCCCAAGCACAGCTCAGTCCTATTCAAGTGAATGGGACTGAACCGTAATACCAAGCACAGCCGTTGTACGGCACTGTGCTTGGTAACCCGTGAATAGGTCTCAGTACTCGCCGGTGCGTAGAGGCCTCTTGAAACAGGAGTCGGACCCCCTACCAATCAGATACTGATGACTTCCCTTGAGGATAGCTCATCAATATTTAATTCCTGGAAAACCCCTTGAGGCTCCATTCACACGTCCGCAAAATGGGTCCGCAATTTTGCGGAAAGGGTGCGGACCCATTCATTCTCTATGAGGACGGAATGTGCTGTCCGCATCCACATTTGCGGATCCGCACTTCCGCATCCGTGCTTCCGTTTCCGCAAAAAAATAGAACATGTCCTATTCTTGTCCGCAATTGCGGAGAAGAACAGGCATATTCTATTAGTGTCGGCAATGTGCGGTCCGCAAAATGCGGAACGCACATTGCCGCTTTTCCGTGTTTTGCGGATCTGTGGCTCCGTGTATCCGCAAAACACATTGAGGACGTGTGAATGGAGCCTAACATTCTTGTGGCCTGTAGCCATCACTAGGGGGAGCTCAATGTAGTTATACTGCTCCTGATGAACTCATATATAATACGTACACAGCAAGCTTTCCTCTTGGTCGTTGACAGCAGCCCTTGTGGAAAACGTCACTTCTTTAAGGAGACTTTTGCAGTGGGAATCCATATATGATACCTGCATGGACAGGGGTTCTCCATTTCATAACATTGCTCTACTTTGCGTGATTGCAGGGCCCCCATAGACAGTAATTAGATTCCACAAGTAGGTGCCAGAGTGTGGGTGATGTGGGCAGCATGATTTTACTTGCTCTTCTGTCTCGTCATCTCTCTCCAGAACTTTCCAGTTACGTAACAGGCAGGATTTCATAACCATCCCTGTATACAGAGCAGTATTTACCCAGCACTCCCCACTGTCTGGAGCAGAGAACTTGCTTTTTTTATGGGATCGCCTGAGGGTCAGTCCTCAAAAGTCAAAGCCAGTCCTGTGTGTGTATATAGGTGAAACTCGAAAAATTAGAATATTGTCCAAAAGTCCATTTATTTCAGTAATGCAACTTAAAATTAGAATTTTGTGAAAAGGTTCAATATTCTAGGCTCAAAGTGTCACACTCTAGTCAGCTGATTAATCCATATCCCCTGAGCAAAGGGGACCTGAGATTGTGACTTTGGGGTTTCATAAACTGTAAGCCATAATCATCCAAATTATAACAAAGGCTTGAAATATCTCGCTTTGTATATAATGAGTCTCTCATATGTTAGTTTCACCTTTTAAGTTGCATTACTGAAATAAATGAACTTTGCACGATATTCAAATTTTTCGAGTTTCACCTGTAATCTTAGGGCTCATGCACACGACCTTTGTTGTTTTGCGGTCTGCTTTTCACTATGTTCAGTTTTTTTTCTCTGATTTAAGTCCTCTTCCGTTCTGTTATTCCACAAAACATATCCGTATGGTATTTTTTGCGGACCCATTGACTTGAATGGGGCCTCGAACCGTGATTTGGAGATGCAGTACATTTTTGCGGAACGGCCATGCGGACAAACGGAATGTACACAGAGTAACTTCTGTATTTTCTACAGCCCCATTGAAGTGAATGGTTCCGCATACGATTTGATTTGCGGACAATGATAGGACATGCACTACTTTTTTGTGAAATGGAAATACGGAATGTACACAGAGTACCTTCCGTTGTTTTTGCATACCCATTGAAGTGAATGGTTCCGCATACGGTCCGCAAAAAAAAAAAAACGGAACGGAAGCGGAAAGAAAATACGTTCATGTGGATGAGGACGCTGACCAGGAGCAAATCCTTGAAGCTGGATGTCGGGGGTTATAAACAGGGCCGGACTGGGAACTTAAAGTGATCCTGGAAAAAATAAAAATAAAGCTGGCCTCATGTTGTAGGCGGGTCCAAATTGACAGAAGTCAGGGCTGATATAAGTAGGCAGGGCAAACAAGTAGGCGGGGCCAGCGGTACTGTAGTGCAGCACAAAATACCGCCCCAGCAGAACCAAATACACAGTACCTCAGCATTTACCTCTATCATCGTCCTGAGTAAGGTAATACAGTTGAATGCAGGAGGGCACTTTCTTCTGCCAGCCAGGTGATATTAAGTACTAGATGTTACTAGCATTTATTAATGCTGAGAGCATCAGATTGCTATGTAACCAACTGTAAGCCGTGAGGAGGGCTTGGGCGGCTCCATAGGCATCAGCCCGCTGGGACATTTTCCTGTAGGATCTATGGCCAGTCCACCCCTGGTTATAAAAGTTGTCGTGAAGAACTGTGGGTGACTAGAGGATGGGTGAATACAATCTGTTGTTCCCTGTTGTCAACTATTTTAGGCCATGGAGAGGCTGACTGTAGTCTTACTGAATTGGATAATTGACACGATGTGCAGAAACATCCTTGTCCCCATAGACCAGTGCTTCTCAAATAGTGGGGCGCTCCCCCCAGGGGGGGCGCCAGGCTCCGTAAAGGGGGGGCTCGTTCAGGGCCGGCCTTTGGGGTGTGCGAATTTCTTCTGTATAATGCCGGCAGGCCGGGCGGCCGGCGCGTCCCTCAGTGATGTCACGTGCCTGCGCCGCCTGCTTTATGAATGAAGCAGGCGGCGCAGACAAGTGACGTCACTGAGGGACGCGCCGGCCTGCCTGCCGGCATTATACAGAAGAAATTCGGATTTACGGTACTATTAGGAGTGAGGGGGGCATGTTTAATAACTTTAAACGGCGGCGGGCACACGGAATCTATGGATGGCACAGTTAAGGGGTGGGGGTCTGTGGATGGCACTGTTATGGGCTGGGGGGGGGGGGGCCACTGTGGATGGCACATATATAACAGTGCCAGCCACAGATCCCCCTGTAACAGTGCCAGCCACAGATCCCCCATAAGTGTCCGTCATCCACAGATCCCCCCCCATAAGTGTCCGTCATCCACAGATCCCCCCCATGAGTGTCCGTCATCCACAGATCCCCCCCATGAGTGTCCGTCATCCACAGATCCCCCCCATGAGTGTCCGTCATCCACAGATCCCCCCCATGAGTGTCCGTCATCCACAGATCCCCCCCATGAGTGTCCGTCATCCACAGATCCCCCCCATGAGTGTCCGTCATCCACAGATCCCCCCCATGAGTGTCCGTCATCCACAGATCCCCCCCATGAGTGTCCGTCATCCACAGATCCCCCCCATGAGTGTCCGTCATCCACAGATCCCCCCCATGAGTGTCCGTCATCCACAGATCCCCCCCATGAGTGTCCGTCATCCACAGATCCCCCCCATGAGTGTCCGTCATCCACAGATCCCCCCCATGAGTGTCCGTCATCCACAGATCCCCCCCATGAGTGTCCGTCATCCACAGATCCCCCCCATGAGTGTCCGTCATCCACAGATCCCCCCCATGAGTGTCCGTCATCCACAGATCCCCCCCATGAGTGTCCGTCATCCACAGCTCCCCCCCATGAGTGTCCGTCATCCACAGATCCCCCCCATGAGTGTCCGTCATCCACAGATCCCCCCCATGAGTGTCCGTCATCCACAGATCCCCCCCATGAGTGTCCGTCATCCACAGATCCCCCCCATGAGTGTCCGTCATCCACAGATCCCCCCCATGAGTGTCCGTCATCCACAGATCCCCCCCATGAGTGTCCGTCATCCACAGATCCCCCCCATGAGTGTCCGTCATCCACAGATCCCCCCCATGAGTGTCCGTCATCCACAGATCCCCCCCATGAGTGTCCGTCATCCACAGATCCCCCCCATGAGTGTCCGTCATCCACAGATCCCCCCCATGAGTGTCCGTCATCCACAGATCCCCCCCATGAGTGTCCGTCATCCACAGATCCCCCCCATGAGTGTCCGTCATCCACAGATCCCCCCCATGAGTGTCCGTCATCCACAGATCCCCCCCATGAGTGTCCGTCATCCACAGATCCCCCCCATGAGTGTCCGTCATCCACAGATCCCCCCCATGAGTGTCCGTCATCCACAGATCCCCCCCATGAGTGTCCGTCATCCACAGATCCCCCCCCATAAGTGTCCGTCATCCACAGATCCCCCCCCCATAAGTGTCCGTCATCCACAGATCCCCCCCCCATAAGTGTCCGTCATCCACAGATCCCCCCCCCATAAGTGTCCGTCATCCACAGATCCCCCCCCCATAAGTGTCCGTCATCCACAGATCCCCCCCCCATAAGTGTCCGTCATCCACAGATCCCCCCCCCATAAGTGTCCGTCATCCACAGATCCCCCCCCCATAAGTGTCCGTCATCCACAGATCCCCCCCCCATAAGTGTCCGTCATCCACAGATCCCCCCCCCATAAGTGTCCGTCATCCACAGATCCCCCCCCCATAAGTGTCCGTCATCCACAGATCCCCCCCCCATAAGTGTCCGTCATCCACAGATCCCCCCCCCATAAGTGTCCGTCATCCACAGATCCCCCCCCCATAAGTGTCCGTCATCCACAGATCCCCCCCCCATAAGTGTCCGTCATCCACAGATCCCCCCCCCATAAGTGTCCGTCATCCACAGATCCCCCCCCCATAAGTGTCCGTCATCCACAGATCCCCCCCCCATAAGTGTCCGTCATCCACAGATCCCCCCCATAAGTGTCCATCATCCACAGATCCCCCCATAAGTGTGTGTCCGATCCACATTTCTTTCTTTTTATATTCTCTTATACGTTAATAAGGATACAGTGTTATGCAGAGGTGTACTTATAACAATTTTATAGACAAATGATACTATTTACAGTCGTGCGCGCGGGGGGGGGGGGTCGCGCGCGAAATGTTTTCTTCTTCCTAGGGGGGGCATGACAGAAAATAATTGAGAAGCACTGGTTTAGGGAGACCCCAGTTAGTAGGTTAGGTGGAGTTTAGAGGGGATGGGAGGAGGAATCTGTGAAAGTCGGGGATTGGGTGGTTTAAGTGTAAGGGTGTGGTTAAGGGGTTAAATAAGGAAGCTGAGGGGAGACCGGGGGCCATTTTGTCAGATCCTGAAAAGAGCTTCTGCCCACCATCCCTTTATTTAAGGGGTTGGGGTGGAGGTTTAAGGGGTAATGGGGCAGGTGGGGGTAGTTTAGGTGTCACGGTGGCTGTGGCAGGGGGAGGTCCTTGAAGTTGGTCTGATTCACAGAGGAGGATGCTGGGAGGGCTCCATGGTTGGGGCTGGACTCCCAGTGGTGACGGATTTAAAAGAGGCCATTCAGTGGTGCTTCTGAGCTGGAGGGCAACGGCTGGAAGCAAGACGGCTCACCCAGTGGGGTATTTGCGGTTGTTTGGGGGCTTCAAGGACCTCCCCTCGGGGGGGGGGGGGGGGGAGAATTGTTATTTATTATATGTTATGTTTATATGTTAATAAAAGACGGCTGCTGTGGCTGATTTATTCCAAGCCTGGTGTCCGTGTGTCATTTTGGGGCATGTTAGAGATGAGGTATGGGTGAAGGTAGGATACGGGGTTTGGAGAAAAAAGAGTGGGGTATGGTTAGGGGTCGGACGGCTGATAACCAATACCACCGTCATGATCACTGTAGTATCTGTCTCTATGGCGGTGTGCTCCTGCCTATGGCCAGGGGCGTAGCTATAGGGGAAGCAACTACTGTGGGGCCCAGTCATTTCTAGCTACGCCACTGCCTATGACCCTCCTACTGTTGTGAAACTACAACTCCCAGCATGCCCGGGCAGACTGCAGGTTGAGGGCTACAAGTTGACCACTGGTCTGTGGTATGAATGCCCTACTAGCCCTTCAGAGGGTACTGCTGGAGTAACGCACTCCAATCTGGACCCCTCCTCCCCCACCCCATATGGACCCTGATACCATTGGCTTCCATGCTCTTCTCACGTGTTGCATTTTTTGAATTGTGCTGCATTGCACACGGCCACTAGAAAAGACTGCGTGCAATCTGGAAATACTTAATCCCAGCTCAAATAGCTGACCATTCACACACAGTGCCTGGCCGAGACACATGGATCAGGTTGCATATTTTTTTTTTTTTTTTAAGGGTGTGTTGTGGAAGAATGGTTGTTATTATATGCAGGAAGCTGGGATGACAGGGTTAATGTAACCAGAGAGGGGAGTCCAGGCCCACAGGCTCCTGTATCCCGTGACCACAGAGCGGCATTATTTATTTATTACCCATTATTTGAAGAGCCCACCTCCCCCATCCTCCAAATAAAATGTAAAAAACGGTAAATATAATTCCATTAAGTCTTTTATTCAGCCATTTTATCTGTTTCTAGGAAAGCTGGATGATAAGAAATTTGGCCAACTTACAGCTTTCATTTGAATCCTCAATGGCAAATGTGCAGAACATAATAGGATCTCATAGATGCCAAACCAAGGGTCCTTATTGGGCCTCCAATGCCATGGCAAGCCACTGGCACCCGATTGGTTTACAAAGGGAGTACCCTCCATCTGCAAAACTACTAATATGCTGCTGTCGCTATTGACTGTGACATCTAAAGGGTTCAACCTTGCAGCTGGGTGCCAGCTGGTAATGTGGTGAGTGGCATTGCCCCATTCGATCAGTTTTGATACAATATCATGCAAATACTCAAATTGGAAGGGAATCGCCTATCTTTAGTGTATGATGGCAGTGCTATTACACATCCGTAATAATGGGTCCGCATCCGTTCCGCAAATTACAGAACGGGTGCGGACCCATTCATTCTCTATGGGGCAGGAATGGATGTGGACAGCACAGAGTGTGCTGTCCGCATTTCCGGAGCGCGCCGCCGTCCTTCCGGTCCGCGGCTCCGGAAAAAAATAGAACATGTCCTATTCTTGTCCGCAATGCATTTCTATGGGGGTGCTGGCCGGGTGTATTGTGGATCCGCAATACACTACGGACGTGTGAATGGACCCTAATATGATTAAAACTTTACCTTTTGTGTGGATTATCAATATTTCAGAAATCTGGAAAATTAACTTTGGTATGCAAATGAGGTTAAAAGTGCCCTGCGGGGGCGTCACCAATGCTTTCAAGGATTCCGAGCCTGCCTCTCCCCAGAGTCGAAGACCGCCCCCTCACTTGTTCCCAGTACCTGCCCTTGCAATTTCCAGTCCGCCCCCTCCTCCGTGACATCACATACTTCTTTTGAACTCTGCCCGCTTTAGTCTCATGAGACTTCCATGCTGTGGGCATCTAAATCAAGTGACCGAGCTTGGCGCATGTGCACTACCTACAGTGAGTTATGTGGTCAATGCACCTGCGCAAAATTTTACAGGGGCCAAACGCTAACAATGCAGTCAGAGTTCAAAAGAAGAATGACATTGCAGAGGAAGGGGCGGACTGGAAGGGGCAAGGAGAGGTGTAGTATACGGGAGTTGTAATACCCGTTACTACCAAAGTGTCATTTGGTGTGCTGTCGTCCCTCCTTAATTATGGAAAGTTGTTGTATGTCAGTTTTATAAAATGTAATGTAATGCATGTATTTTCCTGTTACTGAGATTTGCATGTACAGGCCTGCTAGGGGTGTCATTACCGTTTCTAGTCCATAGAGGGAGCTAGGGAGCCCTAGTTTATATAAGGCTAGACAGGGAAGTGCAAAGCAGACGGAGTCTAGTGTCTGTAATCTACAGATGGAGATTAGATAATGTCTGAGACCAGTCCAGGCCTGAAGCCTGCTGTTCAGGAGAAGATTCCCTCCTGAATCCCTACATGCAGAAGCAGGAATACCTTAGCCTGAGGAACCATTCAGAAGCTAGGAGAGACAGAGGCAAAGATCAGGAAAGCAAGAGGTACTCAGAAAGACAGAGGAGGTACTTATTAAAGCTATAGCCAAGGAGATAAAGCCAGAACTAGGTTAATGGGCCTTGGTGAAGATATGCTATATTCCAGGATCAGACAGAAATAGAGTGCTAGCTCCTGTGCTGCAAGTCCTGTGTTCAACACTCTGTAATTACCTTGCTGTAACTGAATTGCCTGCATCGACCGAATTGCAAAATCGACTGTATGCTGAGGAACTGCGTTTCCAATATTGTCTCTGCCTGCAAACTACTAAAAGTTGAAGTTCTGTTTTAACACCACGTTTCCTCAAATTATTCCTGCATCCGCAAACGGCGTGCCACCGTTTACTTGGCACTGGCGTCACGAACTATTTCTACCTATACCTGCCCTTGCAGAGAGTCAGCTGTACCAGGTTAGTGTATATTGCACTACATCACCCAGAAACACCTACTGCACACAACTTGAGTACACTGCACCTCTCTTTTGGCGTTCCACGAACAGGATACGCACGCTTTCTAGTGCAAGAAGCGTGAACTTTGTGCCTTATACCGTTGCCCTGTGACCAAAGTGACAATTTGCCTGTTTTATTCAAGTGGACTTTGTGGACTGAAAATCGTACCCAAAGTGTACCAAAAACCTCTAAAAAGCGCTGTGCAGTGTTGCGCTACCCAGAGGAAGAAAATCGCCGCATTGGAGTGTGGTTTTGTGGACTTTTTACAATCCTGCTTGCTGTCAGTGAATGGACAGCGTTTTGCTAAAGATGGCCACCGGCTGCCTGGAGTAAAGTTTCCCGCGCCGCTGAGGACATTCGTGGGCGGATCCCTGCAAAGACACAGAGAGTCCCGCCCCTCTTCATCACCGCACCGCCGCGGCCCTGCTTCTCCTGTGTCACCGCGGTCTCAGGACGTCCGGAATCTCGCGAGACTTGGCCTGCGCAAGACCAGCGATACCGGTAAGCACTTGTAACCGGAGGGAAGGGGAGTGTACCGGCCCCTTTAGTCGCCAGCGGCCACCTCTCAATAGACTACCATGTCAGAGCCAGGAGTGCCTGAGCAGCCGGCCCCAGGAGAGCTTGCGGCTCCTGATCACCCTACAGCCCCTAGCATGATGCCCTTTACCATGCCCTACTATTTCGGGGCCCCATGGTTCCCCCGCTACAGGGGAGAGACCCATACCCTAAGGGACTTTAAAGAAAAGTTGCTGGCACTATTCCGATTGTACCCTATAAATGCCGACCAGCAAATGGAAATCCTGCTAGCGCAGCTGGAGGGAGCTGCCCGCAGGGAGGTATTATCCTGGCCTGCTACTGAGCGGAGTACTCTAGAACAGATATTCACCCGCCTCAGAGCCACTTTTGAAACTAGGACTGCCTCAGAGATAAAGATGCACTTCTTTGGCAAGAAACAGAAGTCCGGTGAGTCCCTCCGTGACTTTGCCCTATCACTTCAGGAGGCTTTAGGGGCTGTAATCCAGATAGATCCCAAAGAGGCTGATAACCGGGACCAGACCCTGAGGGAACAATTTATCAACGGGGTGTCTAGTGAACAAATAAGGACCCAGTTAAAGATGCTGTCCGCCCAGCACCCTAACAGTACCTTTCTGGACTTTAAAGAACTGGCTATAAAAATTCTGGGGTCCACAGTATCTCCTGAGTTGAGCGCCCTATCTGAGTCATCAGCCTGCAAGCCAAAACCGCTTGTCACTAACCGAGCTGAGGCCGGCCAAGCTGTTCAAGTGTCAGCTACTGATACTATTGCCATGCTGACAGAGCAAGTAAATCACCTCACTAAAAGTTTAGAGAAAGTGTGCAGAAAAATAGAGGAATGGGAAAAACCCATAATGCTAGATGAAGAATTCCTGTCACCTCCTAGGCCGTTCCCACCTCCTTACCAAGAGACTCACCCCAGGGATCCTGGGAGGCGTAATAGAGGTCGCAAGAAGCCCGTGTGTACATACTGCAAAAAGCTGGGACACACAGAATCCACGTGCTGGCAGTTAAACGGGCAACCCCTGAGGCTGAGGACCACCCCTCGGGAGGTAGAACACTAGGTCCAGAGGATCCAAATTGGATGCCACGGTATGTAGGATCCCATCCTAAAATCAATATAGAGATCAACGGGGTCCCCTTTGAAGCCCTATTAGATACTGGGTCTCAGGTCACTACTATTCAGCTGCCTGCATTTGAAAGGTTCTGGGACACCAACCAGTTGACCCAGCCGCCTGAATCCTGGGTGGAAATTATCGCCAGCAATGGCAAACCAGTAAAGACTCATGGATACTGGGAACCCACCCTGCAGGTGGGAGAAGTAACCCTGCCTCAACAGGGAGTGATCGTAGTACAGGCCGGTGACAGAGGAGGACATCCTGTCATTCTAGGCACCAATGTCTTCAAAAACTGTTATTCAGAAATACTTGCTGTATTACATCAGACTTTGCCCACTGCTTCCTCTGCATCCAGGAGGGTGATTCAAAAGACTATCACTGTGTTAAGTGCCCAGCAGAGGTTTGCTAATGGGAAAGGAGAAATTTGTACTGCCAGGATCCGTGATATTAAGCCTGTGACTTTGCCTCCTAATTCTCAAACTCTTTTGTGGTGTCGTGCTGTCCTGGGAGTCGAAGGCCGAGATTATCCAGCCCTGGTGGAACCACTCCAGATGGAGGATTATCCTTATGTGAGAGCTGCCAAGTGCCTGGTGAACGTCTCCCAAGGTAAAGTACCTGTCCGTCTGATTAATCTGAGTAATCATCCTGTTGCGCTTACTAAGCATTGCCCTGTTGCCCAGCTGTCCCAGGTGTCCTTCCAAGACATCATTCGTCTTCCAGTGACAGAAAAGCCGCCAGCTGCAGACAGCAGATGTTCGCCGGTGACCCAGCCACAAGTGCCCTGGTGGGAAGAGCTCCATGTCGGGGACGAGAATACCCCCCAACAACAACAAGAAGGGATTATACAGCTTGTCAAGGAGCACCACCAGGCCTTCAGTAAGCATGCCACTGATTATGGAGAGGTGAGTGCCATACAACACACTATACCTACTGGCTCTCATCCTCCTATCAAGGAGAGGTACCGACCTTTACCGCCTACTTCATATCAGACTGTAAAGGAAATGATCCAAGAGATGAAGGACTCTAATGTAATCCGGGACAGCCGTAGTCCGTGGGCTGCACCCCTGGTCCTTGTAAAGAAGAAGGACGGTGGTATCCGTTTCTGTGTGGATTATAGGAAAATTAATCAAATAACCCACAAAGATGCATACCCACTGCCCCGCATTGAGGAGTCACTAACTGCTCTGGGCTCCTCTGCCTATTTCTCCACATTGGACTTGACCAGTGGCTACTGGCAAGTACCCATGGCCCCTGCAGATAGAGAAAAGACTGCCTTCACTACTCCCATGGGCCTGTTCGAATTCAATTGTATGCCGTTCGGGCTATGTAATGCCCCAGGAACTTTCCAGAGACTAATGGAACGGTGTTTGGGTCACAAAAACTTCGAAACAGTGCTGCTGTATCTAGATGACGTCATTGTGTACTCAAAAACATATGAGGACCATCTGAAACATTTGGCAGAAGTATTTGAAATCCTTATCAAATATGGCTTGAAGGTAAAGCCATCCAAGTGTCACCTGCTCAAGCCTGCAGTAAGATACCTGGGGCATATAGTAAGCGGAGAGGGAGTGCAACCTGACCCTGATAAATTAGCAGCTGTCCGTAATTGGCCGGTTCCTACTACTGTCAAAGAGGTGAGGAGTTTCCTTGGTTTTGCCGGCTACTATAGACGTTTTATCCCCCATTTTGCTCAAATAGCTGATCCTATCCAGGAGCTCTTGAGGGGGCAACCCAAAAAGAGTCCTAGAACTCCTGTGCCCATTGAGTGGAATGAGAAAAGAGAGATAGCGTTCCAATTGCTAAAAAAGAAACTGACCGAGCCTCCAGTGTTAGGTTATCCAGATTATAGCAAGCCCTTCCATCTCTATACTGATGCTAGCAAGCGAGGCCTGGGAGCTGTGTTAGCCCAGATCCAAGAGGGAAAAGAGAGAGTGATAGCATATGCAAGCCGCTCCCTGAAAGGAGCTGAGAAAAATGACCAGAATTATAGTTCCTTCAAACTAGAGTTCCTGGCATTAGTGTGGGCGGTGACAGAAAAATTCAAGGATTATCTAGCCGCCACCCCGTTCATTGCATTCACTGACAATAACCCTCTGGCACATCTCAATACAGCTAGATTGGGGGCCTTGGAGCAGAGATGGGCCTCTCGCCTTGCCAACTATAATTTCTCTGTAAAGTATCGTGCTGGACGTACTAATGATAACGCTGATGCTTTATCCAGGCTTCCCACAGAGACAGCTCCTGATGATGTGCGAGATGCTTGGGAAGATGTAGAGATGCCGGCTTTCTATAACAAATTTGCTCAACAGGATCAGGCTCGAGCTACCAATAACAGAGCTGCAGTTCCTTCACCCTTCAGTAGGCCTGAACCTAAGGAAGAAAGGTGGGTGAAACTACAGTCTGAAAGTAGAGTGCTGGGTGAGTTGTTGGACTTCATTACTAGTGGCAGAGCCCCTGAGAGGATCCGGCGTAAGAGTGCAGATCCTGAGCTCATCAAATTGTGGAGACAGCGCCATCAACTCTTCATACAAAAGGGCCTATTGCTACGGAGAAGCCTAGACCCAGTGTCCAACGAGAGAGTGCACCAGATTCTCATACCCCGACGAGATGCAGGTATGGTGTTGGAGATGTACCACAATCAATCCGGTCACTTTGGGGTCCAAAAGACTGAAGCTACTATCCGCCAGCGGTTTTACTGGGTAGGCATGAGAGAAGACATGGAGAAGTGGTGTCGAGAGTGTGTAGCCTGTGCCTTGAAACGAAGTGAGCACCATGATCAGAGGGCACCACTGAGACCCATTGTAAGTACTCGTCCTCTTGAACTTGTCGCCATCGACCATGTAAAACTGGAGCCTAGTCGCTCAGGGTATGCTTATGCCATGACTATTATTGACCATTTCACAAAGTTTGTTGTAGCAGTGCCTGTGAGAGACCAGACAGCCAAGACTACAGCCGAAATGTTCTGGAAGCACTTCCTCCTGCCCTATGGATGTCCAGAAAAGATCCTCACCGATCAAGGACCTGCTTTTGAGTCCCATCTGTTCCATGAACTGTGCCGCTTACACAACTGTAAGAAGATCCGGACGACGGCCTACCATCCTCAAGGTAACGGATTATGTGAAAAAATGAATCAGACCTTGATAGAGATGCTGAGGGCCGTGCCTCCTGAGAACAGAGGAGATTGGCCCAGTCTGTTGCCACAGCTCATGTTCACATACAATCATACCATACATTGTTCCACCGGGTATACCCCTTTTTACTTGATGTTTGGGCGCCAAGGAACATTGCCTGCTGATCATTCATTGGACATACATGTGCCTGATTGCATTAACCCATTACCTAACACCGACTGGGTTGCTGAGCACCAAAGGCGATTAGATGCAGCCAAAGCCATTGTTCAGGAACGTATGGACCTTGCTAGAGACCGACAGCAGAGAGACTATGATCAGGCAGCCCATGCAGAACCCTTGACCATAGGGGCCGTGGTATGGTTAAAGAATAACCGTCGTACCAGCAAATTGGACAGTAAGTGGGAGCGAAGTCCCTATGTTGTCACTGCAATCCCAAATGTTGGAACTCACACTTATGAGATCACCCGGGAAGACAAGGGATCCCAAATTGTACACCGAAACCGGTTGAAGCTCTGCCTGACACCAGAACCTAGTGCCGAGAGTTCCGGATCTGAATATCCTGTGTCAGAGTCAGCAATACCGCCCGAGGATCCTATGCAGGCTGTCAGTAATCTCAGGTATGACGCTGATCCCATGCATTGGCTTCTGACACCGTGGTTGAACTTGCTGGTGCCTGCTCCGGCACCTACTGTAGTTTTACCTCCAGAAGAGCCGGTTCAAGATGCCCTGGATCCAGTTCCCCCTGTAGTGGATATTGTTGTTCCTGTTGTTCCAGTTGTTCCTGACCGAGGTCTCACGGATGGAGACCCTCCTGTTGCTCCTCTCCCTTCTACCTCGTTGCTAAGGGAAGAGGAGACCCCTGTGTTGAGAAGGTCTACCCGGATGACCAGGGGACGTCCGCCAGTCCGTTTAGGAGACTTTGATTATTCTGGTGGTGTCTCCTCCCAAACCGTTGTTACTGGGAATACCTTGTTGGACATTTGTGCGCAAGAATGGACTCCCCCACGTGAGCCCTTGCCTGTGCTACACCCACAGGAAACCCCTGGGTAGTTCCGTTATTATGCTGTCATTTTATTGTGCAACTTCATACTAAGGAAATGTGCCCAGAGATGGACTCCACCGCATGAGAGCCTCTGTGATTTAATATGGAGATAACCTGGGTACGGACTCATGTTTGTTATTTGAGCCTCCAAGAACTTTTATACCGTTTTCTACTGTTTTATCATGGACTTATTCATTGTCATGGACTATCCTGGTTATAATGTTACGCTGTGCCAGGTCAGCGCCCCAGTTCCATTCATTATCCTGAGAGAAGAGAACGACGCCCCTTGTCACCACACTTCACCTTTGCCAATTGGACCTGATGTAAATGTAAATGCAGATGAATTACATGTATGTATGCCTGCCTGTCTCTATTTTCTGTTTCAGGTAGAGATTCCAGTTGGGCGACCCATGATGGAGTACGAGGTCGTACTCAGCTTAAAGCAGTGGGGTATGTAGTATACGGGAGTTGTAATACCCGTTACTACCAAAGTGTCATTTGGTGTGCTGTCGTCCCTCCTTAATTATGGAAAGTTGTTGTATGTCAGTTTTATAAAATGTAATGTAATGCATGTATTTTCCTGTTACTGAGATTTGCATGTACAGGCCTGCTAGGGGTGTCATTACCGTTTCTAGTCCATAGAGGGAGCTAGGGAGCCCTAGTTTATATAAGGCTAGACAGGGAAGTGCAAAGCAGACGGAGTCTAGTGTCTGTAATCTACAGATGGAGATTAGATAATGTCTGAGACCAGTCCAGGCCTGAAGCCTGCTGTTCAGGAGAAGATTCCCTCCTGAATCCCTACATGCAGAAGCAGGAATACCTTAGCCTGAGGAACCATTCAGAAGCTAGGAGAGACAGAGGCAAAGATCAGGAAAGCAAGAGGTACTCAGAAAGACAGAGGAGGTACTTATTAAAGCTATAGCCAAGGAGATAAAGCCAGAACTAGGTTAATGGGCCTTGGTGAAGATATGCTATATTCCAGGATCAGACAGAAATAGAGTGCTAGCTCCTGTGCTGCAAGTCCTGTGTTCAACACTCTGTAATTACCTTGCTGTAACTGAATTGCCTGCATCGACCGAATTGCAAAATCGACTGTATGCTGAGGAACTGCGTTTCCAATATTGTCTCTGCCTGCAAACTACTAAAAGTTGAAGTTCTGTTTTAACACCACGTTTCCTCAAATTATTCCTGCATCCGCAAACGGCGTGCCACCGTTTACTTGGCACTGGCGTCACGAACTATTTCTACCTATACCTGCCCTTGCAGAGAGTCAGCTGTACCAGGTTAGTGTATATTGCACTACATCACCCAGAAACACCTACTGCACACAACTTGAGTACACTGCAGAGGTACTGGGAGCAAGTGAAGGGGTTGGTGTTGGTGACGCCCATCTGGGCACTTTGGACCTCATTTGCATACCAAACAAAGTTCATTTTCTGGCGTTTGGAAAGATTTATTACCCCGACAAAGGTATAGATTTAATCATGTTAGACAGCACTACATAGCACTGCCATCGGTTGCATACGGTAGAAATAGGTGACACGTTCCTGCCCTGGCGATTGATAGGAGTATCAATGCTTTCTACGGTACCTGGGATCTAATGATAGCAGCCTGCCAAATACAAGGCTTGTCTCCAATATTTCTCCTCTTGTAGGACTACAAGTCCCAATATGCCCCAAGTGGCCCGAGCCATGTTGGGAGCTGCAGGATCTCCCAAAGGGTATTGTCAAGTGACCAGATATGAACCCTTGGAGGTCAGAAAAGGTTTAGCTATAGCTGATAATCAGAAGGAAATCGCTGTCGAGGAGTCGTGTGACCTCGAGAGGACATCGCGTGGCGGAGGAAGGAAATATTGTGATTGATTTAGGAAACAGGGCTGGTGATAACGGGGCTGGTGATGTAAAATTAGGAACCGTGGCACAGGGTTCAGCACAGTAGATAGAGGACATCCCATCCGGGGTCGGCACATCTGACTTTCCGCCCCACAGATAAGCTGAATACTGTCACTTTGTTTCTATAAAAGTTACTATGTATCAAGTTTATATTTGACTACTTGTTACAATGGAGAAAGAAATGTAAAGCAGGAGAAGTCCGTTGGGCTCCACGTTTTGCAGGTTTTGTCTGCTGATTGCTCCATAAGACAGGAAGACAATGGAGCTGATTGTTCCTTAACATATACAATAGGACCCATGCTGGTCCCTCAGCTCGGCCCCCTGCTGAACTATTTAAAGAGCACCTGTCCCTAGATCTAACCTTTCATTATAGGGCATTTATGTGACACTAATAGAGAGAAGACTTCTCAGTGCTTGGTGCACTGTATGTTACTTACTGTCCCGGAGCCCTCTTATCCAGACAAGGCTGACATCGTCCTCCTAGTGATAGATTCTCTTCATTTCGACATATTATAGATCTGAAAGAAAAACATCTACAGCAGGCATCCTCAAACTGTGGCCCTCCAGCTGTTGTAAAACTACAACTCCCACAATGCTCTGCTGTAGGCTGTTCGGGCATGCTGGGAGTTGTAGTTTTGCAACAGCTGGAGGATGCCTGATCTACACTTAGGCCCCTACACACAGGCGAGTATTCCGCGCGGGTGCAATGCGTGAGGTGAACGCATTGCACCCGCACTGAATCCGGACCCATTCACTTCTATGGGGCTGTTCACATGAGCGGTGATTTTCATGCATCACTTGTGCGTTGCGTGAAAATCCCAGCATGCTCTATATTGTGCGTTTTTCACGCAACGCAGGCCCCATAGAAGTGAATGGGGCTGCGTGAAAATCACAAGCATCCACAAGCAAGTGCGGATGCAGTGCGATTTTCACGCATGGTTGCTAGGAGACGATCGGAATTGGGACCCAATCTTTATTATTTTCCCTTATAACATGGTTATAATGGAAAATGATAGCATTCTTAATACAGAATGCTTAGTAAAATAGTGCTGGAGTGGTTAAAAAATAAAAAACTATTAATAAACTCACCTTAATCCACTTGAACGCTCAGCCTGGCATGTCTTCTTTCTTTTATGATGAAAAGGACCTGTGGTGACGTCATTGCACTCATCGCATGGTCCATCACCATGGTCATGGACCATGTGATGAGCCCACTGACGTCATCAAAGGTCCTTTAGCCAGGTCCTGAAGAAAGTAGAAAGAAGAGGAGATCCGCTACGCGACCAAGTGGATGAGGTGAGTTAAATGTGTTTATTATTTTTAACCCCTCAATGGATATTTTACTAAGCATTCTGTATTTAGAATGCTATTATTTTCCCTTATAACCATGTTATAAGGGCAAATAATAAAATCTACACAACACCGATCCCAAACCCCAACTTCTGTGAAGAGTTCTGGGTTCGGGTCTGGGTGCCAAACATGACGATTTTTCTCACCCGTGCGCAAAACGCATTAAAACGCTTTGCACTCTCACGGAAAAATCACGCATTTTCCCGCAATGCACCCGCATCTTGTCCGGCCCTCGCATGCGGCGCCCGTGTGAAAGAGGCCTTAAAGGGGTTGCCTGGTCTTTAACAAGTGATGGCCTATCCTGAGCAGGGCTGTCTGTACAACAAGGCACATGAGGACAGGTGCCTAGGATGCCAGGAAGTGGGGGCACATCACAGAGAAAACTAATGATTTACGCTGATTCTTTCACCTTAGTGCTGCTTCTCAGGTCTCCTTATCACTGTTTATTGCAGCTACAGGGGAGTTAACCCTCACTCTGCTTCCCAACAGCTACACTCCAAAATGGTATAAGCAAAAACTACAGATCGTCCTGCAAAAAATGAGCACATCTCTGTAGACATAACTATAAAAAAAGCTATGGGGTCAGAATCTGGCGATGACAAGAAAAAATTAATTTTTTCAAAAGTTTTTTATCCCCCCCCAGTATTAAAAGCAAGAAAAACTATACAAGTGTGGCATCGCCGTAATTGTCCTGGCCCGGAGAATGAAGCGCACACATCAGTTTTACCGCATAATAAACGACTTCAAAACAAAACCCATAAAACTGTGTCGGAATTGCGTTTTTTTCCAGCTGCTCTCTACATTGTATGCCATATTAAATGGTGGCATTAGAAAGTACAACTTGTCCTGCAAAAAGACAAGCTCCCATACGACTATGTGAACAGAAAAATAAAAAAGCTATGGCTCCAGGAAGGGAAAAATGGAAAAGCAAAAATGGAAAATCGCTGCGTCAGAAAGGGGCTAAATGGGTTGTCCAGCTTTGGAGCTGACAACCCCTGGGATCCTCCCCTGAAAATTAAAAAAACAACAAAAACCACTAATCTGTCTGTGGTCCTGCCGCTGCTCCATTCCTGACCACTTCCAGTCCCCACTGCATCAGGAAGCGGCTTGGTCCCATGACCACTGCAGCCAATCACTGCTCTGATGGAGCCTTTAAGCCACTGAGGCCTATTATTGGCCCCAGCGTTAACAAGCCCAAGCTGTTTCCTGGCCTTTACAGGGACCAGAAGCGGCCAGGAACTGGTCAGCAGTGATACTGCAGACAGGTGAGTGGGTTTTTTTAAAGGGTTTCTGTCACCCCGCAAAACTCATTTTTTTTTTTTGGATAGTTAGATTCCTCATAGTGCGATATAGGAGAATATAATGCTCTTACTTACTTTCATGCGGCCGATTCTTTATAAAACGAACTTTTATAATATGTAAATCCGGTCTCTACCAGCAAGTAGGGCGTCTACTTGCTGGTAGCTGCTGCAGAAATCCGCCCCCTCGCCGTGTTGATTGACAGGGCCAGCCGTGATCTCCTCCTCCGGCCGGCCCTGTCAGTAATTCAAAAATCGCGCGCCTCGCGTCATTCGGCGCAGGCGCTCTGAGATGAGGAGGCTCGTATCCTCAGCACTCCCTCAGTGCGCCTGCGCCGATGACATCACCGAAAGAGAAGACGTCATCGGCGCAGGCGCACTGAGGGAGTGCTGAGGATACGAGCCTCCTCATCTCAGAGCGCCTGCGCCGAATGACGCGAGGCGCGCGATTTTTGAATTACTGACAGGGCCGGCTGGAGGATGAGATCACGGCTGGCCCTGTCAATCAACACGGCGAGGGGGCGGATTTCTGCAGCAGCTACCAGCAAGTAGAGACGCCCTACTTGCTGGTAGAGCCCTCATTTACATATTATAAAAGTTCGTTTTATAAAGAATCGGCCGCATGAAAGTAAGTAAGAGCATTATATTCTCCTATATCGCACTATGAGGAATCTAACTATCCAAAAAAAAAAAAAATGAGTTTTGCGGGGTGACAGAAACCCTTTAAGTTCAAGGGGGACAGGGGACAAGCCTGGGGTTAGCGCCAAGGCCAGACAACCCCTTTAATGATAATGTTCTGTCTGCCTGCAGGTACCACTAGAGGGAGCTTACTGTCTATTATTTTTGCGTTCAGTGTATAATAGTATGCAGTAAGCTCCCCCTAGTGGTGATTGAAGGCAGGCAGCATTTTATCATGCTTATGCAGAAAAACTGAGCAGACCACTTTAGGTCTCTTGCACATGGCCGTGTGTCCCCCATGGCCGTGTCGCGGCCCGCATACGGCGAATCCACAATACACGGGACACCGGCCAAGTGCATTCCGCATCACGGATGCGGACCCATTCGCTTGAACGGGTCCGCAAATCCGGTGCGGTACGGAACGGAACCATGGAATGGAAGCACTATGGAGTGCTTTCGTGGGGTTCCGTTCCGTGCTTCCGTTTCGCAACAAGATAGAACTTAGGCTGCATTCACACGTCCGTGGTGTGTTGCGGACCCGCAAATTGCGGGTCCGCAACACACCAGCCCGGCGCCCCCATAGAAATGGCTGCAGACAGCACACTGTGTGCTGTCCGCATCCATTCCGTCCCCATAGAGAATGAATGGGTCCGCACCCATTCCGCAAAATTGCGGAAAGGATGCGGACCCATTTTGCGGACGTGTGAATGGAGCCTTATCCTATCTTTTTGCTGAATGGACGGATCGTGGACCCGCGGGCCGGGCATGGCCAGCACACGTTCCTGTGCAAGAGGCCTTAGAGATATATTTAGGAATTAATCAGCAGAGAAATTTAGATAAAAATGTAGTTGAATGTGTAATTTTCTGGTGCCAGAAGAGAAGCTGAGTATAGAGAAGTCTGTACCTGGAGCCCCCTGCAATGCCTTATAATTCCATTATTATTTCTTACGCAGGTCGCTATTTTAGCTGCTATTAGCCGGGTCTGCTGACTATGCTTCCTGCTCATACCCCCGTCTCTCTCTGGTATCAGCCACTGATCCACAGCTCTGACATGTGCTATACTCTTTCTGTGCACTGTAGCGACACCTGGTGGCGGCTTGCACACAAAACAGCTACGAACGAAATGCGTTGAGGTTAACGTAGTGACATCTAGTGGGCAAGCCAAGAAGTGCATGCGGAATCATTTTCTTGGTCTCTGCCTGGTGATCCCGGAACTATTGTCTGGTAATATACAAACATGGCGTCTCCAGGGTTAGAACTGCTGTTTGAACTGGTCTCTCGTGAGATCACTAGACCTCAGGACCCGCTCGTCTGCTTCATCCACTGGGAGCTGATCAGTCGCGGTCTCCGCTGCCTGGGTATAAACGAGCAGGTGATGATGCAGTCCTGCCAGCGTGTGTGCCTGGCTCAGACCCAGATGTAATAGCTGTGTCTCCCCTGCCTGTGTACATGGATCTAACCTACATGTAATAGCTGTGTCACCCCTGCCTGTGTACATGGATCTGACCTACATGTAATATCTGTGTCACCCCTGCCTGTGTACATGGATATAACCTACATGTAATAGCTGTGTCATCCCTGCCTGTGTACATGGATATAACCTACATGTAATAGCTGTGTCACCCCTGCCTGTGTACATGGCTCTAACATACATGTAATAGCTGTGTCACCCCTGCCTGTGTACATGGATCTAACCTACATGTAATAGCTGTGTCACCCCTGCCTGTGTACATGGATATAACCTACATGTGATAGCTGTGTCACCCCTGCCTGTGTACATGGATATAACCTACATGTGATAGCTGTGTCACCCCTGCCTGTGTACATGGATATAACCTACATGTAATAGCTGTGTCACCCCTGCCTGTGTACATGGATCTAACCTACATGTAATAGCTGTGTCCCCCCCCTGCCTGTGTACATGGATCAGACCTACATGTAATAGCTGTGTCACCCCTGCCTGTGTACATGGCTCTAACATACATGTAATAGCTGTGTCACCCCTGCCTGTGTACATGGATCTAACCTACATGTAATAGCTGTGTCACCCCTGCCTGTGTACATGGCTCTAACCTACATGTAATAGCTGTGTTATCCTTGCCTGTGTACATGGATCTAACCTACATAGAATGTGTCGGCAGATAAGAACCATTTGGCCCATCTAGTCTGCCCAATATACTGAATACTATGGCCCTATCTTATATGAAGGATGGCCTTATGCCTATCCCATGCATGCTTAAACTCCTTCACTGTATTTGCAGCTACCACTTCTGCAGGAAGGCTATTCCATGCATCCACTACTCTCTCAGTAATGTAATACTTCCTGATATTACTTTTAAACCTTTGCCCCTCTAATTTAAAACTGTGTCCTCTTGTAGCAGTTTTTCTTCTTTTAAATATTCTCTCCTCTTTTACCTTGTTGATTCCCTTTATGTATTTAAAAGTTTCTATCATATCCCCTCTGTCTCATCTTTCTTCCAAGCTATACATATTAAGGTCCTTTAATCTTTCCGGGTAAGTTTTATCCTGCAATCCATGTACCAGCTTAGTAGCTCTTCTCTGTACTCTCTCCAAAGTATCAATATCCTTCTGGAGATATTGTCTCCAGTACTGCGCACAATACTCCAAATGAGGTCTCACTAGTGCTCTGTAGAGCGGCATGAGCACCTCCCTCTTTCTACTGGTAATGCCTCTCCCTATACACCCAAGCATTCTGCTAGCATTTCCTGCTGCTCTATGGCATTGTCTGCCTACCTTTAAGTCTTCTGAAATAATGACCCCTAAATCCCTTTCCTCAGATACTGAGGTTAGGACTGTATCACTTTATATTCTGCTCTTGGGTTTTTACGCCCCAGGTGCATTATCTTCCACTTATTAACATAAAATTTTAGTTGCCAGATTTTTGACCATTCCTCTAGTTTTCCTAACTCCTTTTCCATTTGGTGTATCCCTCCAGGAACATCAACCCTGTTACAAATCTTTGTGTCATCAGCAAAAAGACACATCTTACCATCGAGGCCTTCTGCAACATGTAATAGCTGTGTCACCCCTGCCTGTGTACATGGATCTGACCCACATGTAATAGCTGTGTCACCCCTGCCTGTGTACATGGATCTGACCCACATGTAATAGCTGTGTCACCCCTGCCTGTGTACATGGATCTGACCCACATGTAATAGCTGTGTCACCCCTGCCTGTGTACATGGATCTGACCCACATGTAATAGCTGTGTCACCCCTGCCTGTGTACATGGATCTGACCCACATGTAATAGCTGTGTCACCCCTGCCTGTGTACATGGATCTGACCCACATGTAATAGCTGTGTCACCCCTGCCTGTGTACATGGATCTGACCCACATGTAATAGCTGTGTCACCCCTGCCTGTGTACATGGATCTGACCCACATGTAATAGCTGTGTCACCCCTGCCTGTGTACATGGATCTGACCCACATGTAATAGGCATGTCACAAAAGTCCAATTGGATCCAGCGAGTAAAATCAAGGGATTTTTATTCCTTTCATTAAAAATATATGTAGACAATGAATCCTCCTGCATATCGATCAACGCGTTTCAACCTTCAACAGGTCTTCTTCATGGATTCATAGTATAACAATGTGGCTGTAGATATCACAGTAAAAATGGTAGCTGCAGTGCAGATTGTTCCATGGTGTGCCTACCCATCCACACAGCTTCTCTCACCTGCAGGCCGGGGCTCAGGAGACGGGTACAGAGCGGCTGCCGGATGGATGGGCCAATAACAAAGAGTTATACACCCTGCGCTATGGACACGGGACATCACAGATCCTACTCAAAGCACTGACCGTAGAGAAGACCCTGATGGTCAATGCCATGGTAAGCCTAGAAAAATGCACATGTGCATCTAATACACTGTGTATGTGAACAGGTAGGTATACTTTTAAAACGCTTTTTTATTGCTCTAAAATATGAAATAAAGCAATCAGTCTTTGCTAAAAAAAAAAAAATCTTATTTCTCGCTTCTATTTCAAACTCTACGTGTCTCCATGGTTACAGACTACAAACAAACTAGGGATTGACCGATTACCGTTTTTACCGATATTATCGGCCGATATTCAGGATTTTGACCGTTATCGGCATCTATTTTGCCGATATTCCGATAACGTATGGGGAACACAGATCGCGCTGCTCTCAGCGCTCTCTGTGTTCCCTCAGCAGCACAGGGGGGAAGGAAGCAGTGTCTCCCCCCCCCCCCCCCCCCCCCCCCTGTGCCGCTGCTGCCACCGCCACCAATGAAGAGACAGATGGGAAGAGGAGGGGAGGGGCTGTGGCCACTGCGCCACCAATGAAGAGACAGATGGGAAGAGGAGGGGAGGGGCTGTGGCTGCTGCGCCACCAATGTAGATAACTCTCTCAATCATTCATATACAGGAGGCGGGAGCTGGCTGCAGAATCAAATAGCCGGCTCCCGACCTCTATGAGCAGTAGCTGCGATCCGCGGTAGTTAACCCCTCAGGTGCCGCAGATCGCAGCTACCGCTCATAGAGGTCGGGAGCCGGCTATGTGATTCTGCAGCCAGCTCCCGCCTCCTGTATATGAATAAATGAGAGAGTTATCTTCATTGGTGGCGCAGTGCACCCCCCCAGTATTAATCATTGATGGAGCAGTGCGCCCCCCACCCCCGTATTAAAAACATTGGTGGCGCAGTGCGCCCCCCACCCCCACCCCAGTATTAAAAATATTGGTGGTGGTAGTGGCCACAGGGTCCCCTCTCCCCCTCCGATCGGAGCCCCAGCAGTGTAAGCCAGGGGCTCCGATCGGTTACCATGGCAGCCAGGACGCTACTGAAGCTCTGGCTGCCATGGTAAGCTCCATGCTGCTGTGTGCACAAAGCACAGGGCAGCAGGGACAGTGTGAGCTCCTATTCACCCTGATAGAGCTCTATTAGGGTGAATAGTACAAGGGTTCTAGTCCCTAAGGGGGCTAAAAGTTAGTAAAAAAAAAAAACAAAAAAAAAAACAACTACTGAAAGTTCACAAATTATCGGTATCGGCCCTAAAAAATCAATATCGGTCGATCCCTAAAACAAACCCTGTGTAGTCTGATCCTGCAGTCATGTTACTGTTCCATCTGCCTCCTCTAGTATTGTCTGTAGCTAATCAGCAAGAGGGGAGGAAGAATGAAGAAATACGTGACTGCAGGATCCCACTATCTAGTTCCGTGATGGCAAACCGTTTAGAGGCAGAGTGCCCAAACTGCAACCCAAAACCCACTTATTTATCGCAAAGTGCCAACCAGACAATTTACCCCGAGTACCACAGTCCAATATAGTATATCTTCCATGTACTTTATCATGTAGCTATAATAGCCTGCCTACATTCAGTGCACTGCCTGTGCTGTTCATAGAGCGCCCTGCGCTGATGAATGGCAGGAAAAAGTCTAAGGCATATTGGTACACCATAGACTTTTTCCAAGGTGCGAGTGCCCACAGAGAGGGCTCTGAGTGCCACCTCTGGCACCCGTGCCATAGGTTCGCCACCACTGATCTAGGGTTTGTTGCATGGAGACACCTAGGTCTGCATAGGAGCCGTAGAGTGATTGGGACTAGTTGCTTCATTTATTTTAGGGTCATTTGAGCAAAAAATGGTTTAAAAAAATCTACCTACCCTTTAATTACCTGCTGCCCTGGATTATTCTGAAACAAGAATGTTTCCTGGTCCACTTGTTCCTTTGAAATTGGCAGAGACCTGTGCTTCCTCCTTGCAGGAGCTTCAGTCTCAGAAGGTTTCTGACGTCACCCTGAACATTGAGGACTTCATAGATGGTGCTCACCTCCAGCAGTATCACCGGTCAGTGCGTCTACCATATAATGTTGACCACGGGGCGCCTCCTTGTGGTTAGAGTTCCATATCAACAATGTAGATTATCAGTAGGATGGCAGTAACCCCTAAATATGGGATCCGGGTACACATGGTTTGTTTCTAGTCTCTAGCTATATCTGTATACATAACATGGAAGGCGCTTGATTTTAGAGTTGCCTCCCTTTGTTTTAGATGCATTAGAGAATGGTTGCAAAAGTATACACGCCCCCACTCTTGGACTGGCCCACCGGGGTACAGGGGAATCCCCCGGTGGGCCCCTGAGCAAGGTGGGCCCCTAGTCTCCCACCCCCTGCTCAAGTGGCACATAACACATTAGATTTAGTACACTACATACGTATATTCAATGTACAGCACCTCAACCAGCCTACGTTCATGTAAAAAACTTGTTAGCTTATTTATTATATTTCAATGTATCCGTACGGTGGGCCCCCAAAATAAATTTTACTGGTGGTCCCTAGGTACCTTAGTCCGACACTGCACGCCCTTTTAAGTGTCGAAGGTTCGATTTGCTCATTCAATTACTTCTGGCTGATGTGTTCACTTTTCCTTTTCCCAGTGTCTATAAAAACCCTGTGGAGTTGAAGCACCAGTTGGAAGCCAAGCTTTTCTCCTCTTTACTTGGCTCAAAGAAGGAGAACGTGAGGGCTGAGAGAGCACGGGAGAGACCTGCAGATGACGACCCCCTTAGAGTTCCCACCAGGAATCCGCCATCACATCACCCTCCTTGGTAGACTGTCCCCTTCATGTTCCTTGTTCCCCCTTCTTGTTACTATGTTCCTTGTGTCACCGCCAAACCACTGCTACCTCTTTTCTCTAGGACAGACCCTCCTGGGTACTTTCCATATGGCGCAGCAGATCTGGACCCATTGGGGTGAGTTCCCTTAGGTCCATGTGCTTGTATATGTATGGACAGAGCAGATTCCTTCTATGCTGTGACATCCAGTACAGATACAGTGTACTTGTACATCCAGAACATATATGAAAGCGAGCTGTATACTGTATATAACTGCATGTTCACCTGAACACTGCATTACATATGTGGTGTGTTTCTGTCCACAAGCTTGCTGACTGTTTCTAATAACCGGCCTATTAGTAAATGAAACTAAACTTTACAATATTATATAGGATTTACAAGAAAAGTAATGTATGTACACAGTGACTCTAACAGTAGAATAGTGAGTGCAGCTCTGGAGTATAATACAGGATGTCATTCAGGATCAGTATAGAATAAGTAACGTAATGTATGTACACCGTGACCCCACCAGTAGAATAGTGGGTGCAGCTCTGGAGTATAATACAGGATGTAACTCAGGATCTGTACATGATGAGTAATGTATGTACACAGTGACTTTAATACAATAGTGAGTGCAGCTCTGGAGTATAATACAGGATGTAACTCAGGATCTGTACATGATGAGTAATGTAATGTATGTACACAGTGACTCCACCAGCAGAATAGTGAGTGCAGCTCTGGAGTATAATACAGGATGTAACTCAGGATCTGTACATGATGAGTAATGTAATGTATGTACACAGTGACTCCACCAGCGGAATAGTGAGTGCAGCTCTAGAGTATAATACAGTATATAACTAAACGGTTATTATAGCCAGAGACTGATTAAAAGTTTTTTTGGGACTTAAAGGGGTATTCTCATCTTAATGATCACAGTGATCATTTTTCTAAATATATTTAATTAACAAATTCCCACCCCTTAGAAGTAAATAAACCTATACTTACCTGACTGTTGTCTTCCGTCTCCCCTGGTTACGGCCACCGCTCTTCTCAGGAATCGCGGTGGCCGCGCGCGCGCAGACGACTTCTTATCTTCTCCCGGCCGGCCGCGCGCTGTACTGAATGCGCACGCCGAGACCGCGCATGCACTATGGTGATTTCTTCCTGGCCAGTATAGTATACTTGCCAGGAAGAAGTCACCAGGGCGCATGCGCGGCCTTGGCATGTGCGTTCAGTACAGCGCCCGGCCGGGAGAAGACTTCAATCAAGATGGAGCCCGCCCCCTGCCGAGTGCCGAAACCAGGAAGTGGACAGCGTGCCGGGAGCAGGTAAGTATCAAATCGCGTGTTGAGAATACCCCTTTAAGTATTGATAACCTCAGAACAGGTCATCAATATCAGATGAGGGTCTATCTCCCTGAAACCCCACTAATCAGCTGTTTCGGGCAACCGCCGGGACTGGAATCTATACCGGGGATGGAGCTGGAAGCAGAAGGCTCCATCCACTGTGTAGTTTCCAGGCCTGACATGACCACTACACAATGGATGGAGCCTTCTGCTTCCGGCTCCATCCCCGGTATAGATTCCAGTCGCAGCGGTTGCCCGAAACAGCTGATTATCAAGGATGCTGGGTGTCAGACCCCCATTATCTGATAATGATGCCCTATCCTGAGGATACAGCATCAATATCTAAGTCCCGGAAAACCCCTTTAACCTTAAAATTGGAAAGACCCTCCCAAAAATGTCACTTTTTTTAATTGTAGATTTTTGTGTGTGTCTGAAGTAAATCTTGTTGGCGCACAACTCAGTGGACACAATTGCATTTTTAACCCTTTAGTGACCTAATTAATTTAGGCTTAAGGATCAGTAACATTTTCCCCTTTCATGTTCCAGCAGTCATCATTTTTTTTTATTCTAAATTTTTTATTATTTTTTGCGAGATTAGTTGTATTTTTTTTAGGAACCATTTTGTGGTGTATAAATAACAACAATTTTACATTATTTTGTGGGAATTAAATGACGACGTTCACTGTGCAGTATAAATAACATAACTTTATTATGTCGGTCACTACAATGATGATAATGACAAATTTCTCTTTATATTTGATGCTTTTGTTGTTAATGCTGTCATTTTGGTCTTGTTTGAAAGCCTTTCAAAAAAGACCAGGCCCATGTCTCTAGCTGCTACCAATCAGGAGATATGAGCAGCTAAGGGTACTTTCACACTTGCGGCAGAGTGATCCGGCAAGCAGTTCCGTCGCCGCATGCAAACGGACAGCATTTGTAGACGGATCCGTCTGTCTGTTTTTCATACGGACAAACGGATCAGTTTCTAATTTTTTTTTCACATTTTCAAAGGTCTGCGCATGCGCAGGCCGGATCCGGCATTGCGGTATTTTTAATGCCGGATTCGGCACTAATACATGACGGGGTATTGGTTATTCCCCGCTCGCCCCTCATGAACAGTCACATACTAACCCTTGACTCACTTACCACAAGCCCTGACCTTCTAAACTGGCCCTGTCAGAAACCCCAATAAGACACGGACACCAAGTTGGATTATATCGGCCACAGCAGCCGTTTATTGTAAACATATACATAAATAATTAACCTTTTATTTTCCACAAAACATCCCCATAAGATATAACCAACTTAATTCACCTGAGTAACACGGGGGAGGTCCTGGAAGCCCCAAACCTCTGAATTTTCCCAGTATCCTTTTTGAGCCGACTTGCCCCCAGCCGTTAAGCACCAGCTCGGGGGCACCACTGACGGCTCGCCCAAATTCCGCCACAACCGACCACCAGCCATAGGAGTCCAGCCCCAACCGTGGAGCCCTCCCATCCTCGTCACCTGAATCTCTCCAACTTCAAGGACCTCCCACCGCCACGAACGCACATGCTTGACACCTTAAGCCTGTGCGTCCCTCCACATCCGCAAAGCTGTCTCAATGCCCTCCTGTATTGCCAGACACCACATGTCAATACCCACTGCGTTCAAGTGAACGCCGTCAGACCGCCAAAAAGCTCCGACCCCTTTTTCCAGTTCAGTATGCCGTACTACCACTGCACCATTCCTTGCCATAAACCGCCCTATGGCCCGGTTAGCTTTTATCCTAGCCTTATTTATCCCCTCCACCGACCTCGCCCCCCTCCACACTTTGCGGGGAACAATGTCCGACCAAACGGAAATAAGACCCGGGAACAGCGCCCACAACCGGAGTAGATCGAATTTAACGTCCTTCACTAATTCCCGCAACGGCCGCGCCCCCAAATCGTTGCCCCCCACGTGCAACACCAACACATCCGGCACCCTATCCAACCTAACAAACTTGTGGACCTCAGGTAACACGCCCCCCCCACACCATTCCCCTACGCCCCAACCATCTTACCACCGCTACCGACCGGTCAATCCCCAACTGTTGTCCATCCGGCCGAACCGCTGCCCGGATGGCTCCCCAGAAAACATAGGAGTGACCCATTATCCAGATAAGCGCTGGGTCCGAACCTGCAACGAAATAACAAAACAAAAGCATACCGTGCGTGATGAGACAGCATACAATACAATATCACAACCGATCTAGACGAATATATGATCTAAAGCGAATCGATTCCCACCTTCCTATCCGCATGATCACGTCCTGTCCCACCCCGCGTCTGGCCGCTTCCGTCGCTGCCCCGATTCTAAAAGAATGGCTAGAGTAACCCCCAAGCGCTAGGCCCAACTGCCCTAGACACCGCTTAAAGACCGCCGTGAACTGGAAACGGGAAAGGAAAGACCCGTCCGCATGCACTAAGAGAGGGGAATTCGCCCTCCCCACCGCAACCCCGTACTCCCTCAAGCAACATACCGGACACATTGCGCAACCCGGGACCGCGAACAAAACAACCTTCCGCCCTCTCCCTTCCACATCAGTTTTTGACCGCCTAATACGAAACTCCACCCTGTCCTGAAAAAGGTCTACATCGTCCCTAAACAAACCGCCCTGTCTCTTAACCGACGGAGAAACCAACTCGCCCAAACGCAAGGCCCCAAAAAATGCCAGCGAAAAAGCCAACCGGAACAAACGTAACTCCCACGACGAGGCACAAACGTCGACTAGTTGATCCCCCAACCTCAACAGCAAAGCAAAAGACACCGGCCTACGGTCATCCTGCCCCGACTGAGAACGCCGCCAACCCTTTAAAGCCCTCACCACCAGAAAAGACTTGGTGACGTCCGGCAGGTTCCTAAGACGAAAACCGAAAGCCAAACCTGAAACACAACTATTAATCCTAGAGACAGACCACCCCTCCTCTCTACAATGCCCTATGAACAATAGCAATGGAATCTCAAAGTCCTCTGACACAACAGCCAACCTGGTCTTCCAATCCTCCCAGCATTGCCATGCCCTATCATATGTCTCCCACGTACCGGGTGCAAGTGAAGCCCGTATGAGACCCGCTACGGTGTCTCCAGAAGTTCCCACAGGCAACTCGGGCAGTCCAGCCCTCGCTCCTCTGCCCCCGGAGCCAGCTGGCGGAAACGTTCCCACTGTGAACGAGAGAGAGCATCAGCAATACAGTTATCAACCCCTGGTACATGCACTGCTACCACCCAAGCATTAAGTGACAAGCACTCCAGCACCAGCCTCTGCAATAGACGCACGACCAACGGTGAAGAAGCCGACAACCCGTTAATCGCTTGCACCACCCCCAAGTTGTCACAATAGAAACGAACCTTCTTGTTCCTAAACTCCTCCCCCCATAACATTACTGCCACCACAATGGGGAACAATTCCAGCAGCGCTAAATTCTTGACCCAGCCTCTCTCCACCCAGGTATCAGGCCAACCCCCCGCACACCACTGCCCCCCGCAATAGACCCCGAAACCGCCTCCTCCCGCCGCGTCAGAGAAAAGGTCAAAATCAAAGGAGTCTACCGCCTCACCCATAAACAGACCTCTGCCATTATAACACTCCAGAAACGATGCCCAAACTTGCAAATCCGCCCTAAGCTCTTTCCCCAGTCTAATAAAATGGTGCGGCGCTGCCACCCCTGCCGTTGCTGCCGCCAAACGCCTACTAAATACCCTACCCATGGGGATAATCCTACAGGCGAAATTCAGCTTCCCCAGGAGTGACTGTAGGCTCCGCAATTGGATTTTTTGCAGTCGCCTCGCCCTATCAACCTCCATTTTCAAATCCTCAACCTTGTCCAAGGGCAGCCTACATTCCATCCTCACTGAGTCAATCACTATGCCCAGGAAGCTCAATTCCGTGGTCGGCCCCACCGTTTTCCCTGCCGCCAAGGGAACCCCGAAGGAATCAAACAACGCCTCCATCGTGTGCAACAGTAAAGAGCACACCCTGGATCCCGGGGGGCCAATACATAAGAAATCGTCCAGATAGTGAATAAGTGATTCACATCCGGCGGAATCCACTACCGCCCATTCTAGAAAAGAGCTGAACTTCTCAAAATACGCGCAGGACAACGAACACCCCATTGGCAAACAACGATCAACAAAAAACTTACCCTCCCAAAAACATCCCAACAAATGCAGGCTCTCTGGGTGCACCGGCAACAACCTAAATGCTGACTCAATATCTGTTTTCGCCATCAATGCACCCCTCCCAAACTTCCTAACCCACTTCACTGCCGCATCAAACGAGGCATAGACTACCGAGCACAGCGTCGGGTCAATGCCATCGTTGACCGACGATCCCTTAGGAAAGGATAGATGTTGAATCAGGCGAAACGTATTCGCCTCCTTCTTTGGGACCACCCCCAGAGGCGACACACGCAAGTTCTGCAAAGGTGGTTCCAAAAACGGGCCCGCCATCCTTCCCAGTCTAACTTCCTTCTCTAACTTAGTAGTCACCACCTCAGGGTGCTCCCTCGCCGACTGCAAATTCTTCTTAAGCAACACGGGCCCCGATGGAACAAACGGAATTTTAAACCCCCCTGAAAAACCTTCCCGCAACAATTGCGCAGCCCCCCTATCTGGATATCTAGCGAGAAACCGGTCCATCTCTTCCAGACGCACCGGCGTCTCCCCCTTTTCCAGAACTCTCGCCCCCCTTCTGTCTTGCCCCTCTAAAGCAGCGCGTGGCTCCGTGAGACCCGCCACAGGTGGAACATTCGTGCTTAAATTTGCACTTGGCTCCAAATTTACACCCCCCTTCATTGAATAAAAAACACAACCCCTTCGCAGATGCTGCCGCGAAACCGGATTGTCCCCCCGCCCCTGACTCGCTCCGAAAGGGCTGACCTGACCGAACCGGCGCCGTCACTTTGAGCCACAAAGCGATATCCTTGTGGTCCCATTTTATGCTAGGGCGTACCGCCTTCCGCTGCCTAAACTGTTCGTCGTAACGCAGCCAGGCCATACCCCCATACACCCGGTAAGCTTCCCCAATAGCATCCAGGTAACAAAAAAGCGCGGAGCAGCACTCCGGCGCCTTCTCCCCTATCACACTGGCCAATATCGCGAACGCCTGCAACCAGTTAGGGAACGTCCGCGGTATCAGTCGGTGCCTACGCTTCTCCTCGTCCTCCCTCTTACCCTCATCCTTTCGCGCCCTATCCAAATTGAACCTTTCCAAAGGGAGTAAGGAAAATATATCCACATACTCCCCTTTCCAAATGCACTCCCTAACCTCCTGCTTCAAATGTGCCCCCAACGGGCCCTCGAAACAAACATAAACTTCGCCCTTAGCCCTATCGTCCAACCGCATTACATCCTCCTGATCAGACCCACCTACCTGCGTCTGGACAGACGCCGAAGTACCACATGAAACCACCGTAGGTGTACTGGAAGCTGGCGGCCCCCCGGCGGCCGCCCCCACGCCCCACGCCGGCAACGGCCCTGACGCCACCGACCCGCCGACCCCACCCCCCAGGCCCCCCAACGGTAACACGGGATTCCCTGCCGCCCCCAAATTTGCTAACAACCCCACTAAACCCCCCAAGAGCTGGCCCAGCCCCTTACTCAAATCCGACTGAGGCCCCCCAACCCCCCCAGACACTAACTGACATAAAGGTCCCCAAGGTGCCTCACCTGGCTGCCTGGGTGCTGTGACCCCATCAGCCGAAGGTCCTGACTCCCGACGCTCGGTCCTCTGAGACGGTCCTGGCACAGCGAGCTCCCACGGATGTCCCCTGGCCGGGCTGGGGCCAGGGACGTGATCTTCCGGATCCTCCCTGGAACCGACTTGCGCGACGACACCATCCTCTTCAACTTGCCTGGCCGACGAGGGCCTGCTGCCAAGGTCCGCAGCAGCCCCGTGCCCTCTGGAACACTGCTCTGGCTGAGGGGCCTCATCCACATCAAGATCCTGGAGAGAGCCCGCCGTTCCTGGTCCCGACCACAAGGTGGCGCTGCTGCGCTGCTGATGAGGCCTGCTGAGGCCTGACCGAGGGCTCCGCCTACTAGCTGGATTCCTTCCACGCCTGGGCGCCCGGGAAGGAGCTGCAGCCGGCGCCTGGAGGCGTGAAGGGTCCTGAAAAGCAGGGCTCCGTCTGCGGCGCTGAGCCCTAGGGGAGGCCATATCTGGGCTGAGGCGCGCCGGCGGCCGGGCCCGCCGCGGCCGGGATGCCCGTGGCTGAGGCGAAGCGGGAGCCTCAGCCGCCCCTCTGAGCAGCTACTGGACCTGTTCCTGGAGCCAGCCTGGTCCCCGAGCAGCTGCCGCCGACCTGAGATCCGCCAGGAGTGAATCGACGTCCATGACGAATGTAAGTGAGCGCAATGAGTCGTTGTGTGCAGCTCGGTTCTCTCCACAAAATGGCCTCCTTCTTCCCAGGCCCTCACCTTTTTAACCCCTCGCTCCCCCGCCCCCCTAACTCAAACTGACCAATCCCTCCCCAGGGGCTCCCTCAAACCAGCCCCCCGTCATGGTCGCCTCCCCCCAAGGCTGCGCCCCCAGTCCGGCTCTGTCTTTCCTATGGGGAAAAAATGCCAGATCCGGCATTCAGGCAAGTGTTCAGTTTTTTGGGCCGGAGATAAAACCGTAGCATGCTGCCGTACTATCTCCATCCTGAACAGTCAAAAAGACTGAACTGAAGACATCCTGAACGGATTGCTCTCCATTCAGAATGCATGGGGATAAAACTGATCAGTTAATTTCCGGTATTGAGCCCCTAGGACGGAACTCTATGCCGGAAAAGAAAAATGCTAGTGTGAAAGTACCCTAAGGCAGCCCTCCCCGGACAGCCCCCCAGCTGATCGGCGGTGGTCCCGGGTGTCGGACCTCCACCGATCAGATACTGATGACCTATCCTGAGGACAGGTCATCGGAAAATCCCTTTAACTGTTGTGACTACTTGTCTATTCTATAATACAAACAAGCACCTGTTATCTTCTTCCTGCAGAGGGCGCTCTGGGGGTATGATCATGGATCCTTTCCATGCTGGCCGGGCCAGACCCAGGCCTGATCCACTAGGCCTTCCTCCTGGAGCCGTGCCTCCCGGTGCACGTTTTGATCCCTTTGGGCCTATAGGTTCTGGCCGTCCTGGGCGAGTATAAGAAAGCACTGCCTTTTTTTTTTTTTGTATGTGGTTGAAGTGTCCCTAAGACAAGTGAATAGAGTCTCTCTTCTCTTACAGGCCTGATCCTGATCATCTGCCGCCCCCGGGATATGACGACATGTTCATGTGAAGTGCCCATTGCGACCACACAACAGGAGTTGCACTTCTCTTCCATGCTATTTGGTGGTTTGGGCTAATATAGAATATGACAAGTACAATAAACTGCTTTCTGCACGCATTAAAACTGGACCCGTTCACGTCAGAACCTGGTCGCTTCATTGCTGCTACATGGGTGACCTAAGCGGTGTCCTAACAAACATTTAACGACTTCATGTGGCTTTGGTCTAGGTTAGCTCTGTACATTCCTTGCCAAAAATATGGCTGCGTAGATGAATATTGCGGTCTGCTGTCAGGCCTTTGCAGCTGCAGACAGGCTTTGACTGTACGTCTTTTTTTAATGGGATGACTTACAGGAAATACAAAAAAAACACTTTCCTTCTCCCCCCTATTATCACTACTTTATGTCCAGTGCCGAGTATCCCCGGAGACCTTTCCATCTGTATGTGTAATTGCAGTAATATCAGCCGCTGACCTTTTTTTAAGCCGCCGACTGTAAGAGTTAATTAAAAATAACAGAACAACATAGAGCGGTATTATTTATTATAAACCAGTAACAAGACTCAATGGCAGAGAATCCTTGGCAGATGAATGGCGCTGGTAGAGTAAAACTTTGTGTATGGAGGGTGAGTACGACTGACGCATAGGGTGAGCGCTCCCCGATCCAGCCCTGGGTGTCAGATCTTGCATTGTGTATTCCTTCAGATCGGGGTTATCACCTCTGCTCTTTTCATGATGCGTGATTCTTGTAATAAATAAATTCACATTATCGGTAGTTATGTGACGGTGGGGTGGTGTCCTTGCCCCCTTGATAATGTTACGTCATAACCAGACCCCAGTTCTTATTGCCGTGTTCAGTCTCACAATCCTCTTAGCAAAATTGCAAAAAAAAAAATGATGCAAAGTCTTCAAATCTCCTACAAGCCCTGTCTGTCCATAGTTCCTATGTAGACCTACGTGTTTCCATAGTTACAGACTACAAACATACCACGTGTAGTCATGTGTTATTCCACGACCCTGCCTTTTCCTCATTTGTAGGATCCGACTACACAGGTTTGTTTGTAGTCTGTAACCATGGAGTCAGATGGATCTGCATAGGAGCTGTAGACACAATACAGCAAGGAATGCTTAGTGAAGGCTATTTGTAAAGTTAATTCATTTTTTAATTTTTAATCCATTATAAGAAGAAAAATATAGTGGGGTGTACATGTGTTTTAACCCTCGCAGGAAACGATTAAAAGGGGCAATAATACCTATTGTAAAGAGTGCTCCAGTTCTGGCCCGAGGACTACATTCAGCGTATTGTGAGAGGTTCTAGACACCAAATAAGCGTTTCCATTTTGCAATAAATTAAACTGCAGCCTGGACTTAGGTTTTTTAGCTGACGTCTTCTACTGCAGCCGAATGTTTCTCCTCTGGGCCAGATCGGTGAGAAAACACAATCCCCTTCACAAATTGTAATTGGACCATTTATCACAAACCGTGTTCTAATTAGACGGCCATTAAACCTCAGGTCAAGGCCCGTGGCAACTTTTACGTGCTGCGGTTACTGCCCTGTGTGATCGCAGGGGGATATTGTACATTACTGCAGATATTGTTAAAAAAGGGTTTCCGGGAGTTTAAAGGGAACCTGTCACCTAGAAAATGCATATTAAACCGCCACCAGTACCTTATTGCAGTCTGTAGCAGGCGCTCGTGTGCGAGTGCCTGAGCATCGAGCCTCCTAAAACTGCCTCACAGCGGATGGGAACAGTGCACAGGCGCCGGCACTGCGGGGACACCGCACATGCGCAAGATTATGTTTGAGCGTCCAGTAGTGAAGAAATTGGAAATCCTATCAATCAAATGCAGAGTTGCCAACCATCCAGAAATTCCTGGACAGTCCGTAAAAATATGGGATTTTTTTTCCAGTGTCCGTGATTTTATTTTTATTTTTTAAGTAGGTCACTTTGATTGTATTGCTCAGCATTTTAGAGCTCATAGTAAAAGCTGGTAATGTGTGCACTATTAGGCTCCATTCACACGTCCGTAGAATGGGTCCGTATCCGTTCCGCAATTATGCGCAACGGGTGCGGACCCATTCATTCTCTATGGGGTCGGAAGAGATGCAGACAGCACATAGTGTGCTGTCCGCATCCGCATTTCCAGAGCGCGCCGCCGTTCTAACGTTCCGCGGCTCCGGAAAAAAAAATAGAACATGTCCTATTCTTGTCCCCAATTGCAGACAAGAATAGGCATTTCTATGGGGGTGCTGGCCAGGTGTATTGCGGATCCGCAATGCACTACGGACGTGTGAATGGACCCTTAGAATCTGACCTATAGACACGTATTACTTATCTTCATAGTTCATTATAGTTTTCCAATTTGTCAATAAAAAATGTTGGCTGTCAGTGATTTTTGGATAAATTGTCCTGAAAAAAATTAAAATTTAGGTTGGCAACCCTGATCAAATACTAAGGGGGCGGGACACGCTTGACTTCAGGCGAGAAAGCCACTGCCCCTTGACTTCAAGACTTTTTGTTAACATAGCGCATCCAGTTGAATAAGTTTTTTAAGACTTTGGGCGCATTGTACGGAAAAGACACAGACCCTTTATAATCATGCTACAGGCTGCAATAAGGTACTGCTGGCGGTTTAATATGCATTTTCTAGGTGGCAGGTTCCCTTTAATATTGATGATCCATCCTCAGAAAAGGTCATCAATATCTAATCCGGGTCCAACACCCCCGCCAAGCAGCTGTTTGAAAAGGCCACGGCAATCCTGTGAGCACTACGACCTCTTCATAGGCCAGTGATGACGTTAAGTGCAACTCAGTCCTACTCAAGTGAATGGAGCTGAGCTGCAATACCAAGCCCAATTGCTATACAATGTACAATGCTGTGCTTGTGAGCAGGCTGTAGAGCATACCGGAGCACTACAGCCTCTTCAAAAGGCTGATCGGCAGTGGTGCCGGATGTCCGATCAGATGCTGATGACCTATCCTACTATACAGTATATGGAGCGGAAGCAGAAGGCTCCGTACATTGTGCAGTTTCTGGCGCCTTAACGTCCAGAATGGGGGCTGCAGTACCCGGCGTGACCACTATGCGGTGTACAGAGCTGTCAGCTCTCACTTTGTCCACAGTATAGTTTTTGGTGCCGCAGCTGCCTGAAACAACTGATCAATGGGTGCACAAGGTGAGAGGTCCAGCTGATCTAAGAAAATGCTGTGTTAAAAAGAATTGGTGTCTGTTAAAGGGCTCTCCCCTTTAGCCAGAGTCTCTACTTGATTAAAGGGTCCCTTGACATTAGGCAGTCCACCTGCTGGAACCCTCAGCATTCAGCTGTAATCTGTGGGGAACTTTGGTTATAGGTGTTAATTTTCTTGTGGCGCCACCACAGGGAATATGAAGTATTACACAATGACCATTCATATTTAAAGGTTTTGTGTTATGCAGGACAGGTGCTCCAAAGCCAGAGATGGCCAAGAGAGGAGGATCCCGGCTGGAGGACCCCCCATAATTTACTAATAGAGTATATGGAAATGGGGTTTCTAAATTCGACTACCCCTTTTAATCTTTCTAACAAATTGATGCATCACAGTAAATTTTACCTGACTGTTCTCTGAAGTTCAAGCACCCAGGATTTACACAACCATAGTGGCTGTGTTCTTTCTTTGTATTTACAGAAATATTGTAGCTACTCCTATGCAGCCTGTGGCACTACAGATCCCAGCATGACTTCTGCCTTTCAGAGCAATCAAAGAGGTAGTTTTACTACACACGTATCCTGGTTGCTGCACCCTGCATTGAAGTTTCTGGTGGGCATGTCGTTTTTAAAGGGGTTCTCTGGGAGTTCTTTACTGATGACCTATCATCAGGAGAAGGGCATCAGTATCTGATCGGTGGGAGTCCTACACCCGGGACTGGCGCCAATCAGCTGTTTGAGAAGGAACCGGCACTCGCTGTAGCACTGGGCCTTCTCTCTGCAAACCAAGCACAGCTTTGTACTTTGTATGGCGGCTGTGCTTGGTATCGCAGCTCAGTCCCATTCACTTCAAAGGGGTTGAGCTTCGCCTAGACGGCATGACCAATGAATGTTACGTCACATTGCCTAGGAATCCTATCCAGAGGATAGGTCATCAGTGTAAGGCTACTTTCACACTTGCGGCAAGGGATTCCGGCAGGCAGTTCCGTCGCCGGAGCTGCCTGCCGGATCCGTCAAAACGTATGCCACCTGATGTCATTTGTCAGACAGATAAGGATCCTGATCCGTATGACAAATCCGGATCAGTTTTTTCCGGAACACTCGGCATTAATGCATTTCAATGGGAAAAAATGCTGGAATTTTGGACAGAGAGAAAACCGTAGCATGCTGCGGTATTATCTCTGTCCTGAAAAGGCAAAAAGACTGAACTGAAGACATCCTGATGCATCCTGAACGGATTGCTCTCCATTCAGAATGCATGGGGATAAAACTGATCAGTTCTTTTCCGGTATTGAGCCCCTAGGACTGAACTCTATGCCGGAAAAGAGTAACGCTAGTGTGAAAGTACACTAAAACTCCAGGAAAACCCATTTGATAGTTCATTTTCCCAGCTTGGTTCAAATAGCACAAAAGCACTCCAGGTCTGATGTGGGGGTGCATGATCCAGAGATCAGCACTGTTGTCACGCGCCGTCCCCTCAAGCCCTGCACTGGGGGTCATTTACTAAAGACCGGCGTCTCACATGCCATTCTTGGTAAAAACTCTGCTGGAGGAAGATCCAACTAATTTATCAAGAGCTGCAACCATGCGCCAGAACGCAAATCTGAGTCAGCCAGGAGCTAAAGTAGATTTCTGGTGTAATGTGCGTCAGTTTTCTGGTGGCATACATCTTGTTACAGACTACTGAGATCCTGCCCGCAGGCCGCTTTTTCCCCACCCACTTTTTGGAATGGTGGCAAGGGTATCAGAAAAAGTCTAAAAAGTCAAACATTGTGGTGTAAAGCAGCACGTGTGACAAAATGCGGGACTTTTTTATGCTAGAAAAGTGGCGTAGAGCTACAATGAATGACCCCCAGTGCACTACTTTTGCCATTGTGTACCCCCAGCCTTTGTGGTGTCATTGGTATGTTCTCTGAAACCACAAGTCCAACCTCTGCAAAATACGGTGTATGGAATGGTTTCGTCTCGATTTTTCTGCTGTTAAGAAGCCAGTGATATTATTAGGCTAGGGCTACACGACGACAATAAATAGCGCGACACATAGGGCACAACTACACTGCAACATGTGTCGCACGACATTGATGTTGCACTAATGTCGCGCGGCAATTTTTCTAATGATAGTCTACATCCGCTCAGATGTAAGGCTAGGGCTACACGACGACATTTGTCGCGTGACAATTTTTAGAATGATAGTCTATGGAGTCGCACTGTGACATGCTGCGACTGCGACGCAACAATTTTTTTTGCCACTGTAGTGCCGCAGCATGTTGCAGTGCGACACCATAGACTATCATTCTAAAAATTGTCACGCGACAAATGTCGTCGTGTAGCCCTAGCCTTACATCTGAGAGGATGGGAGGTGTAGTACATTCTCATAAATTCTTCCATCTGCACAATATGATCTAGTATAAGTAAACTAATCGTAAACAGATCCTGCGTCTCCCTCTGATTACGACTGAATCCACTATTAGGGCTTATTCACATGTCCACATGGACCATTTTTCTTATTTATTATGGTTGTCATTTTTTTTGTTTTTTTTACAAAATTTTTAGCAATTTTTTTGTGCAATGGATCAATGGAAATTGGGCTACAAATGGATGGTATCATGTGGTTTTCACAGACCCACTGATGGGCGCGTTCGGTCCAGAAATTGGACCAAAGTAGTGCACACTTCTGTGGAACCACATGTGAATACACCTAATGGATTTGTTCTGCCTGTGGAGTTTTTGTGCTTTTGGACCCATTAAAAGTAAATGGGTCAATTCATAAGCCCCGAGAAAGTCACATCGTCTGCCGTTCTTGTTTTTTTTTTCCCCAAGACTCATTCAATTAAGTGAGCGGGTCTGGTTATAAATGGATGCACCAGGGACACCGACAGGAAGTCCACATACGTCTGTGTTATACGGGCAGAATCATGCCCTTTGAATCAGGACTCAAAAATGGCAGCAATAGTTATTGGTCATTCTACATAATTGTATTGCATGATAAACTGTAGAGTGTAAACTCACCATAAATGACTCCTAAATGATGCAGGATGTTTAAGAACAATAATTCCCCCCCCCCCAACTATTATTAAATAGTAATATGGTACTAGTCCAGCGCTCGCCTGAATGGCAAATAAGCTGTAAATACCCTGTACCACTGCTACAAAGCGGATGGCATGCAGGTAAATATGGAAGAGAACGCACTGGTCACACGAGTGCCGGAGCCCTTCAAACAGCTGAGCATGGTGGAGCCGAAAGTTGGACCCGCAAAGATCTGATATTGATGAACTACCATGAGGATAGGCCATCAATATCATGAACCGGACAACCCCCTTAAACCAAATCCAACCCTCTGGTCTGTTAAGCTGGCCACACACATGAGGTAACTGTTGTCCAGCTCCCCTGATCAAAAGGATCAGGCAGTTGAAATCCAACATACCCCATCCTTGTCTTACCTGACATCAACCATCAGTGAAGAGTAGTATGGAGGACGCCAAACACATTAGATGGTCAGCCAGCATAGACCTAATGTGAATAGCCAGCTTTAGTGTGACGGGGACCAGGCAACAGAACCTTCTCCCTAGGCCTCATGGACACCACTGTCACTTTTTTCCGTTTTTTTCAGATCAGATGTAGCCACTTTCATTTTAGTGGGGCCGCAAAAAATGTGAATGTTCGTGCTGCTGCCCCACAAAAAGGATAGAATATTTCCTATTCTTGTTCTTTTTGCAGACAAAAATAGACAGTGCTACAATAGTAGAATAGGAGAGTGTGGGGCGCACATGGCCAGTATCCATGTTCTGCGGATCCGCGGTTTGTGGACCACAAGACAGGTGCGGTCATGTGCATGAGGTTTGGCATGCTGGAATTTGCAGTTCCATTACCGTGAGCTCAGGCTATAGATTGACATGCTTCTTCTGCAGTGTTGTTACCCTTCCTCCTCAACCCTCCTAAGACTGAAACAGGAGGAACCTCTCAGGACGGGAATAATCTGACCTTATTAAACATTAATACCGCCATACCAGAAAATTTGCTCATCTGAGACTTTTAACCCCTCACATTCCAGCATACATACTGTAAGTGATACTGGTACATTCAAGACTCCTGTTGATACTGGTTAACATTGTTTGTCATTTCAAGAACTTCATGTTCTACCAGCACCTGCCCACCCTCTGTAGTCACTTGTCTCATTCTTAAATTGAGGGAGCCATATTTTGTCCTTGGTCCTCTGGATGTGGTAAATTTCCTCCTGCGGTACAGCTCACCCTTACATATGGAAACCATAAGGAGCAATGAGAGGAGTGTTCCTCCTAAAGTAAGTAATCCTAACCCCGCAATGATGCACTTGTCTAGGTGTGAGCCAAGACGTGCATAGTACAATTCCAACCTCTCCATCTCTCGTGCGGACACAGAATCTGGGCTGACTCGGACTTCCCGTGGTATAGTGTACGCCACCGCCACGAGCACTATGCCACACACCAACAAGACCAGCGAACAGATAAAACCATAATCCACAGAGTGTGTTCCTGACTCTGCGTCTCGACTGTCCTCAGAGTGAGGAGATCCATTCTCTTTTGCAGCCCACCCCCTAACCTCAGACAAAGGGCTCAAACCCTGGACGTCCTGTGACTCTTGGCCAAAGGCGGTTTCCCCAATCTCTTCATAGGATGGGTTCTCAAATCCTCTGATTGTAGCTGAGCTCCCGAGATAGATGTGGTCATCTGCTCCATGTCTTGTACTGACATCTCCTAGCTCCAAGTTGTTTGAAGAAGCCATTTATGGATTCTAGGTCTGTTCATCCTGATCATGCAGAACTTCTTCAGACTGTGAAATTTGGCAAGAAAAGTGATAGTTTAGAAACACTGGGGCAGATATACTTATCCTTAGACAATCTCAAGAAGCGACAAATTTACTATAGTGGCACATATTGTGAGAGATTTGGCACACCTTGATAGAAATTAAAGGGGTTGTCCGGGTTCAGATCTGAATCCGAACATACCCATATTTTCACCCATGCAGCCCCTCTGATGTTAGCATTGGAGCATGACATGCTCCAATGCTCTCCCTTGCCATGCGCTGGATTGCGCAGGGCAAGGTTTTTTTTATTTACAATAATACACTGCTGGGCAGAAGCTTCCACCCAGCATTGTGTTTGGTGACGTCACCAGCTCTGATGGGCGGGGTTTAGCGCTACCCTAGTCCTTTTACAGGCTAGGGCATCGCTAAAGCCCGCCCATCAGTGCCAGTGACATCCTCGGGCTCACTTCTGGGCGGAAGCCTCCATCTGGCAGCCCTAAGGAGAGCCCGGTTCCTCACTGGAACTCCTGAAAATGCCTTTTCCCTGCGCGATTCAGCAAAGGGCAAAGGAGAGCATCGGAGCTGCTTGGGTGAAATTGTGGGTATGTCCGGGTTCAGCTCTGAACCCGGACAACCCCTTTAAACACATTTTCATATCAAAGTCAAGTTGGTTTTAATTGTGCCAAAAACTGGCTAAAATGTTAGTAACTTTGTCGTTGACAAAAGATGGCCAAGCCCACTTTCATGTGTGAAATAAAGTGTCAAGCAGGACAAGAAGCAGTTCTTTTTGGTAGGGTCTTTTGTACCTGTGGGTCAGTGTGCAGAACATGGCAAGTGGCTTGCTGCCCACTGTTATGCCAGATCCACACATCTGTAATATGTGCACATTTAGTACGGCTATATTATATCTAAAACCACCTATAGGCCTCATTCAGATGGCTATATTATAGCTGCAAATCCTGGCCCAATCTGATATACAGTACCGGAATATATAAAAAGAACACCTGGTAAACTTAAAGGGGTTGAGATGAGATTGACAAAGTATAAACTGCTAGTGGTGTTTGATCAATGACCACACAACGAAGGTGGTGCAGCCTTTATTTTGGGTTCTGCAGCAGGGTATATGTTGAGGCAGGGTCACATTAAGGCCTCATGCACACGACCGTTGTTTGTCTCTGCATCCGTTCCGCCGATTTTAGCGTTTCAGGTGCGGACATATTCATTTCTATGGAGCTGTTGAAAATGTGGATAGTGCACCGTTTGCCATCCGCGTTCGTGATCCGCGGTTCCAGTCCGTCAAAAAAATATAACCTGTCCTATTCTTGTCCGCGGAAAACGGTTTGCAGACCCATTCAAGTCAATGGGACCGCTAAAAAACACGAAGGCACACAAAATTGTCATCCGCGTCCACGCGTCCGTTTTATTCCTATCATTTCCATGGCAAACCTGTCTTAGGGCTCATGCGCACAACAGTATTTTGCGTTCAGTATACTGGCTGTTTTTTGAGTTCAGTATGCGGTACATATACTGAACCATTCATTTCAATGGTTCAGCAAAAAAAACTGAAGTGTCTCCGTGTGCATTCCATTTCAGTATTTCCTTATTTCCGTACCATGAAAAGATAGAACATGTCCTATTCTTGTCCACAAATCACGGTGCTTGGCTCCATTCAAGTCAATGGGTCCGCAAAAAAAAAACGGAACACATATGGAAATGCATCCGTATGTCTTCCGTATCTGTTCCATTTTTGCGGAACCTTCTATTAAAAATGTTATGCCCAGACCAATTTTTTCTAAGTAATTACTGTATAATGTATATGGCATATGGAAAAACGGAAAGGAAACGGAAACACAACGAAAACAAAAAACGGAACAACGGATCCGTAAAAAACGGACCGCAAAACACTGAAAAAGCCATACGGTCGTGTGCATGAGCCCTTAGACTTTTTTTTTACCTTACTTTATTATGGTGGTCCTCCAAAAATAAAGGAAGACACACGGAAACAAAAAATGGATCACGGAACAACGGAACCCCATTTTGCGGAACAGAACACAACAACGGTCGTGTGCATGAGGCCTAAGGGTCCATTCACACGTCCGCAAAATGGGTCCGCATCCATTCCGCAATTTTGCGTAACGGGTGCAGACCCATTAATTTTCAATGGGGCCGGAATGTGCTGTCCGCATCCGCATTTTCGGATCTGCATCCGCATTTGCGGATCCGCACTTCCGCATCCGTGCTTCCGTTTCCGCAAAAAAATCGAACTTGTCATATTCTTGTCCGCAATTGCGGACAAGATTAGGCATTTTCTATTATAGTGCCAGCGATGTGTGGTCCGCAAATTGCGGAATGCACATTTCCAGTGTCCGTGTTTTTCGGATCCGCAAAACACTTGCGGACGTGAGAATTAGGGTAAATTCACACGACCGTGTGTAATCCTTTCTGTTTTGCGGTCCGCAAATAAAGGAACCGTGTGTCCGCATTTTGCGGACAAATGACTTCCGTTTGTGTTCCGTATGTCTTCCCTTTTTTACAGTCCGCAAAAAATGGAAGGAAAAAAAAAGATAGAGAAAAAAATTATAATTATTAAAGACTTCAAAAATATGGAAACGGATCCGCAAGAAACGGATGACATACGGAAACCATTCCGTATGTCATCTGCAATTTGCGTATCCATTGACTTGAATGGGGCTGTGGATCTGTGCGGACAATAGTAGGACAAGCTTCATATTTTTGCAGACTAGAAATGCGGAAACACGGATGCGGACAACATACTGAACGTTGTCCACACATTTTATTCACCCATAGAAATGAATGGATCCGCATCTATTCCGCAAAATGCGGAACGGATGCGGATAAAATAATATGGTCGTGTGAATGTACCCTAATACTAGGTGGCATGTCATCGTGCTGTGATACAAGCTGCCACTCTGGCATGGTAATGGTCATACAGATGCTGGGTTTCTTCTTGTGGTGTGTCACCTAAAAGCTCCTTCAACTTGGACCTGCAATTCAGCCCAGGTGGTTTTTGGCTGCTGTGCATGGGAGATCTGTTACCCCATCCAGGCCCAGACTTTCTTGATGGGAGTGAGATCTTTCGATGGAGCTGTCCAGGGGAGCTGCTGGACACCCTGAAGAGCACATGAACACCATGACACTCCACACTATGCATGATGGCAGTGGGTGCTCTCCATCCCTCCTGCTAATTCACATGTGGCTGTTATTAGTACCAAGGTAGAACCTGCTTTCATCACTGAAGACTACTGTTTGCCATTGATGACCACATCAGAGTTCATAGGAGGGTTAGAGAGCACCCCACTGATATTCATAAGGTGCAGAAACACAGGACCAACACCAGGTTGGGATGACATTAGCTAGTAGCTACCTTGGCTGTTCCTGACTGGTTTTTGTCCAGGGTACATTGAACAGCCTTTTGGTGTATCCAGAACACTGTAGAACCAGCCCTACTGCCTGTTTTAACTCAGGAGATGTGGTGTTCCAAAATGATAACGCCTGCCCACACACTGCCCGCACTACACAAGGTGCTCTTCATGGTATCCAGCATCTCCCTACCCAGGTTGGTTGCTAGATCTCTACCCCATTGAGAAGATCTGGGACTGAATGGGACAACGGATCTCCCATGCAAAGCAGCCAACAACCACCTTGCGTCCAAGTGTAAAGAGCTTGGTGACATACCACAGGAGCAAACCCAGCATCTGTATTACAGCAAGGGGAGATGTCCCCTAGTAGTAATGTGACTCTGCCTCAACATACCCTGCTGCAGAACCCAAAACTAAGGCCGCACCAACTTGATTATTTGATCATTGACCAAGAACTACTAGAAGTTTATACTTTGTCAATCTCCGCTCAATTACATTAGTACACTATTGCAGACAATTTTTTTAAATTATTTTTTCATTGTACTCATTTTGAGCTAAAAAGTATTTTTTTCACTTGGCCTTTAGTAAAACATTTGAACCCCTGTCTCTGTGCAGCCTTGAGATTCTCGAGTAGCAGGCTCTGAATTTTCACGCTGTTCCGTCAGACAGCTCAGCTGATGGCTTTTGATCTCTGACCTCCTAAGCACTCATTATAGCTCAATTCTTATCTTACTGATAGGAATGTGGCTTAAAGGGTTTCTACCACTTTGTTTTCACATAATTAGCTTTCAGACACTAGCGATCCGCTAGTGTCTGCTCTATCAAACCATCCTAATATAACAGCTTATTGTCCTGCCGTTTCGCTAAAAAACGAACTTATATAGATATGCTAATGAGCCTCTAAGTGCTATGGGGTCATTAGCACCTAGAGGCTCGGTCTACCTTCACAAACTGCCGCCGCCCAGCGCGTCCCTCCAGCCCGCCCATCTCCTCCGGAATGCGATCCTCCCCGTGCGCGTCTGTATTCGGCGCATGCGCAGTGAATGTCTGACCGCTTCCCTGCTCAGACATCTCCACTGCATCTGCGCCGATGACGTCATAGTGCTCCGAGGAACAGGCGCAGTGGAGATGTCTGTGCAGAAAGCGGTCAGACATTCACTGCGCATGCGCCGAATACAGACGCGCACGGGGAGGATCGCATTCCGGAGGAGATGGGCGGGCTGGAGGGACGCGCTGGGCGGCGGCAGTTTGTGAAGGTAGACCGAGCCTCTATGTGCTAATGATGCCCCCATAGCACCTAGAGGCTCATTAGCATATCTATATAAGTTTGTTTTTTAGCGAAACGGCAGGACAATAAGCTGTTATATTAGGATGGTTTGGTAGAGCAGACACTAGCGGATCGCTAGTGTCTGAAAGCTAATTATGTGAAAACGAAGTGGTAGAAACCCTTTAAATAAGTGTTTGACATTTTAGTAATTTAGAGATAAGGTTTATTACATGGCCTGCACAAAGCAAAAGTGCAAGTACCATTCGCACAGCGAGTCAAACAGTTAACCGTGAATATTTTTAATAAAGACCAATTTAAAAAAAGATTTTTTAGCTCAAAATGAGTAACATGCAATGATAAAAATCCTCCATGTAATAACAATTCTGTAACGTCTATTCGTAGGTCTCTACTAGGGTGTATCATTCCTCTATTAGTCCTGTTAGAAGTTTATGAATAAAGGATGTGACCAGTCCACACACCCTTCACAGTCTGATACTGTCCAATCAGTGCTGCCAGTGTCAGCCTGTGCAAGGACGCCACATTGTGCTTTTATTCAAAATCTTCCAGTAGGAGTAATAGAGGACCAGACCTACCTATAGTCATGCTCCAGAATTGTTATCACAAGAGGGACACAAGCAGATACTAAAGCAGACATGTCAGGAGATGTAGCAGGTCCTCATCTGAGCTGTGCAATCCTGTTACAATCTAGCAGCCATCCCTAAATCTGGTGATGTTTTTTTTTCTTTTTGCATAGCAGCAATGAAATCCATATTCCAGTAATACAGACTGGGGCACCAGGATGGCAGCCTGGCAGATCAGCGGAGGAGCTGTCCCTTCAGCACCACACAGCCTTCCCAGCAACAAGGAGCCTCCACACACCGCAGTGACACAGAGGCACACACCATATGCATTCAGCTATACATAGCACCATCCAGGAATAGCATTGCTATGAATCCCTTCCAGGGTCCCTGTGATCCCCCACCCCTGGGAGCACCCACACAGCAGGCACCCTACTAGTCGTAGACAAAAGCTGCAACTTCTCCTTGTCACCCATAATGCCAGGCTCCTACACAAAGAGGCACCTCAGCAGCAGACACTGACCTGTGCGCACCCAGGGGCTCCCCGACATTCAGTGCCAGTCCCAGGGGCCACCTCTCTCCATGTGGCACCGGCAGGCAGTTTGCATTCAGAGACGGGCGCTATGTTATAGCTGCTAATGAGTGACCCAATACATGATCGGCTCCATCATAGACCATGTGGGAGGAGACAGCAGTCACAGCGCCCTCCAGCGGACAGTTTTCGCAGTACTGCCAAGAACAGGCAACGCCATCTTAAAACACCCCCACTGCAGTTTGGGCATGGGTTGGCAATACTAACCAGCTGGTTTTCTTTTGGTAGTGTTTTGTTTATTCAGTAAATGCATCTGCACCCTCTACAGATGCCATGCCACCCCTAGGGTGGGCACCTTGGCGTTCGGGATTGGCAGAGTGGGAGATATTGCATTATGGAGATGCCCCTGGGACCCGCCCTGTCCTGGCTGAGGAGGGAGCTGGTAAGATTAGTGCTGGGGATGGGTCATCCACCATCTCATGCTGCTGCAATCACATTTCATGCCTCTGATGGTGGGGAGATTATACACAGCCCGTCCTATCCCTGTACACAGCTGCCTGGTGTGGAGGAGGGGAGACCTGATAGGAGGCAGATTGTGAGGCTGCACAGAGGCTGAGAATGCAGGCAGTATAGAAAGAAGAGGCTGAGAATGCAGGGACTATAGAAAGAAGAGGCTGAGAATGCAGGGACTATAGAAAGAAGAGGCTGAGAATGCAGGGACTATAGAAAAAAAGAGGTTGAGAATGCAGGGACTATAGAAATAAGAGGCTGAGAATGCAGGGACTATAGAAAGAAGAGGCTGAGAATGCAGGGACTATAGAAAGAAGAGGCTGAGAATGCAGGGACTATAGAAAGAAGAGGCTGAGAATGCAGGGACTATAGAAATAGGAAGATGAGAATGCAGGCAGTATAGGCAAAAGAGGCTGAGAATGCAGGGACTATAGAAAGAAGAGGCTGAGAATGCAGGGACTATAGAAAGAAGAGGCTGAGAATGCAGGGACTATAGAAAGAAGAGGCTGAGAATGCAGGGACTATAGAAAGAAGAGGCTGAGAATGCAGGGACTATAGAAAGGCAGAGGGTGAAATGCAAGGATTATAGAAAGCAGAGGCTGAGAGTGAGGGGACTATAGAAAGCAGTGGTTTAGAATGTAGGGACTACACAAAGCAAATGATGAGAATGCAGTGACTATAGGAAAAAAAAGAGGGTGACACTGCAGTGACTATAGAAAGCAGAAACTGAGAAAGCAGGCATTAGAGAATGCAGATGCTCGGAATGCAGGCACTACACAAAGGGGGAGAATGCAGGAAATATAGATAGTAGAGGGTGAAATGTAAGGATTATAGAAAGCAGAGACCGAGTGTAGGCATTATGGAAAGCAGAGGGTGAGGATGCAGGGACTATATAAAGGCAGAGGGTGAGGATGCAGGGACTATAGAAAGCAGAGGGTGAAGATGCAGGGACTACAGAAAGGCAGAGGGTAAGGATGCTGGGATTATAGAATGGCAGAGGGTGAGGATGCAGGGACTATAGAAAGCAGAGGCTGAGGATGCAGGCAGTATACAAAGAAGAGGCTGAGAATGCAGGGACTATAGAAAAAGGAGGCTGAGAATGCAGGGACTATAGAAAGGCAGAGGGTGAAATGCAAGGATTATACAAAGCAGGCATTATAGAAAGCAGAGACTGAGAGTGCAGGGATTATAGAAAGCAGAGGCTGAGAGTGAGGGGACTATAGAAAGCAGAGGTTTAGAATGTAGGGACTACACAAAGCAAATGATGAGGATGCAGGGACTATAGAAAAAAAGAGGGTGACACTGCAGTGACTATAGAAAGCAGAAACTGAGAAAGCAGGCATTAGAGAATGCAGATGCTCGGAATGCAGGCACTACACAAAGGGTGAGAATGCAGGAAATATAGATAGTAGAGGGTGAAATGTAAGGATTATAGAAAGCAGAGACTGAGTGTAGGCATTATGCAAAGCAGAGCGTGACAATACAGGGACTATAGAAAGGCTGAGGATGCTGGGACTATAGAAAGCAGAGGGTGAGGATACCAGGACTATAGAAAGGCAGAGGGCGAGGATGCTGGGACTATAGAAAGGCAGAGGGTGAGGATACCAGGACTATAGAAAGGCAGAGGGCGAGGATGCTGGGACTATAGAAAGGCAGAGGGTGAGGATGCAGGGACTATAGAAAGGCAGAGGGTGAGGATGCTGGGACTATAGAAAGAAGAGGGTGAGGATACCAGGACTATAGAAAGGCAGAGGGCGAGGATGCTGGGACTATAGAAAGGCAGAGGGTGAGGATGCAGGGACTATAGAAAGAAGAGGGTGAGGATACCAGGACTATAGAAAGGCAGAGGGTGAGGATGCTGGGACTATAGAAAGGCAGAGGGTGAGGATACCGAAACTATAGAAAAGCAGAGGGTGAGGATGCAGGGACTATAGAAAGGCAGAGGATGAGGATGCAGGGACTATAGAAAGTCAGAGGGTAAGGATGCGGGGACTATAGAAAGTCAGAGGGTAAGGATGCAGGGATTATAGAAAGGCAGAGGGTAAGGATGCAGGGATTATAGAAAGGCAGAGGATGAGGATGCAGGGACTATAGAAAGCAGAGGGTGAGGATGCAGGGATTATAGAAAGTCAGAGGGTAAGGATGCAGGGATTATAGAAAGGCAGAGGGTAAGGATACAGGGACTATAGAAAGCAGAGGGTGAGGATGCAGGGACTATAGAAAGCAGAGGGTGAGGATGCAGGGACTATAGAAAGCAGAGGGTGAGGATGCAGGGACTATTGAAAGCAGAGGGTGAAGATGCAGGGACTATAGAAAGGCAGAGGGTGAGGATGCAGGGACTATAGAAAGCAGAGGGTGAGGATGCAGGGACTATAGAAAGTCAGAGGGTAAGGATGCAGGGACTATAGAAAGCAGAGGGTGAGGATGCAGGGACTATAGAAAGGCAGAGGGTGAGGATGCTGGGACTATAGAAAGGCAGAGGGTGAGGATGCAGGGACTATAGAAATGCAGAGGGTGAGGATGCATGGACTATAGAAAGGCAGAGGGTGAGGATGCAGGGACTATAGAAAGGCAGAGGATGAGGATGCAGGGACTATAGAAAGTCAGAGGGTAAGGATGCAGGGATTATAGAAAGGCAGAGGGTAAGGATGCAGGGATTATAGAAAGGCAGAGGGTAAGGATGCAGGGATTATAGAAAGTCAGAGGGTAAGGATGCAGGGATTATAGAAAGGCAGAGGGTAAGGATACAGGGACTATAGAAAGCAGAGGGTGAGGATGCAGGGACTATAGAAAGCAGAGGGTGAAGAGGCAGGGACTATAGAAAGCAGAGGGTGAGGATGCAGGGACTATAGAAAGCAGAGGGTGAAGATGCAGGGACTATAGAAAGTCAGAGGGTAAGGATGCAGGGACTATAGAAAGCAGAGGGTGAGGATGCAGGGACTATAGAAAGCAGAGGGTGAAGATGCAGGGACTATAGAAAGTCAGAGGGTAAGGATGCAGGGACTATAGAAAGCAGAGGGTGAAGATGCAGGGACTATAGAAAGGCAGAGGGTGAGGATGCAGGGACTATAGAAAGCAGAGGGTGAAGATGCAGGGACTATAGAAAGTCAGAGGGTAAGGATGCAGGGACTATAGAAAGCAGAGGGTGAGGATGCAGGGACTATAGAAAGCAGAGGGTGAGGATGCAGGGACTATAGAAAGGCAAAGGGTGAGGATGCAGGGACAATAGAAAGCAGAGGGTGAGGATGCAGGGACTATAGAAAGCAGAGGGTGAGGATGCAGGGACTATAGAAAGCAGAGGGTGAGGATGCAGGGACTATAGAAAGGCAAAGGGTGAGGATGCAGGGACAATAGAAAGCAGAGGGTGAGGATGCAGGGACTATAGAAAGCAGAGGGTGAGGATGCAGGGACTATAGAAAGCACACACAAGTGAATATCGGCAATCAGTTTTGATTAATGAATGATCTATACTATTTTAGCTGGTTGGATCTAATTGTCTTGTAGCACACTCACTAACTATAACCACCATCATCACAGAGTTGAGTGACTTTTAACAGCCTCATTCTTTTACACCTTGTGGGGGCAATAATGGCCCCTATTTGTTTGTCCTAGTCTGAGATGCGTATCCAGGACCAGAGGCTGCTGGCACAGTTGAGGGACCTACATACAAGGATCCGGGAGTACAGGCTTGAATCTACATACTGGTCAAGTGTGCGCCCTATTCCGGAGTCACATGGAGTCAGAGGTCGTTCCGCATCTGAGGATATAAGCCTAAATGCTCGTAAGGAAAACGGATCTTCATCAACTTTACAAATGGTCCTGAGAAGAAATTCTGTCCCCTAGTACACAACTTTACAAGGGATGTATCTTCCTGAGTCTGTTTTTTTCTCTCCCAGAAACAGCGCCACTCATTTCATAGAGAAAAAAAAGACAAAAAGGCATTGGGATGCGCTGACTGACCCCCTTTTTATACTCTTGTTCATAGGCCATGTCTGGTAATGCAGCTGTCAAGTGAATGGGACTGAGCTGCGCAACCAATGGAGAAGAGTGTTGCTGTTGATTTTTTGTTTCTTTGTTTATTGTAAATCTAATACAAGCCCTCAAGGAAAATAACCAGACACTTGATGGCTTTCAGAAAATGGAGACACAAAAACATGATTTTTTTTGTCAAAAATGCTTTTATTGTGTAAAACTGAAACAAATAAATAAAAATACACATATTTAGTATAATTGCCTCTGTATCAACTGCCTGTATAAAAATATCACATGATCTATCCTGTCAGGTGAACGCTGTACAAAACAAAAAAATAAAAGCAGGAAAAACAGAAATTTTTTGGTTAGCTTGCCTCACAAAAAGCGTAATACCGAGAGATAAAAAAAACCTGTCACCTTATCCTATAGTTTCCAAAATGGGGTAAATTTTTGGGAGTTTCCACTGTAGGGGTCTTCAAATGCAACAGGGCACCTAATAATGATCCCAGTTAAATCTGCCCTCCAAAATCCATATGTTGCTCCTTCTCTTCAGCGCCCTGCCGTGGGCCCATACAGCAGTTTAGAACCACATATGGGGTTTTTCTGTAAACTGGAGAATCAGGGTAATAAATATTGAGCTTTGTTTAGCTGTTAACCCTTGGAAATTTTCTTAAAAATCTTAAACTCTAAAATTGTAATCCATCTAACATCCCAAAAAATAAAAAGACATTTTCAAAATGATGCCAACATAAAGTAGACATATGGGGGATGTTAAGTAATAACTATTTTACGTGGTATCACTATCTGTCTTAGGCTACGTGCACACAGCCGTATGTGTTTTGCGGTCCACACAAAAAAAAAATGCATGCCATCCGTTTTTTTTTCCAGATTCATTGTAACAATGCCTAAAACGGACAAGAATAGGACATGTTAGATTTTTTTTGCGGGGCTACGGAACGGACATACGGAAGCGGATAGCACACAGTGTGCTGTCTGCATTTTTTGCGGACCCTTTGAAATGAATGGGTCTACATCCTATCCGCAAAAAAAAACGGAACGGACACGGAAACAAACAACGTTCTTGTGTATGTAGCCTTAAAAGCAGAGAAATTCAAATTTTTTAAATTGCAAATTTTTCCAAATTTTTGGTAAATTTGGGATTTTTTTTATAAATAAATGTGGAACACATCGACTCAAATTTACCACTGTCATGAAGTACAATATGTCATGAGAGAACAGTCTCAGAATGGCTTGGATAAGTAAAAGCGTTCTAAAATTACCACATAAAGGGACGTGTCAGATTTCCAAAAAATAGCCTGGTCAGGAAGGTGAAAACTGGCCGGGGTAGAAGGGGTTATTGTCATTTTTACCTTTTAGCCTCTGAATCTGAACTGTGACAGCACCAACATGTCCACCAGCCACAATACAAAGGACTTATGTCGGCTCGTAGTAATATCTGCAGAGTGTCAACGAGCAAAAGTGAAATTAAAATGGACAAAAATGTCTGCCATCAATCAAAGACTGTATCAGACATACCTGGAAACTATGGGGGTCATTTATTATCCTGAAATACGCCTATATTAGGCATATTTCAAGCACTGATTTAAGCGCAGCGGTTAGTTGCTCCACAATCTGTGACTTTTCCCAGCTCACAGGCATAAAAAAGTGGGTGTGGTGTGGGCGGGTCTCATTCATCATTTTCTACGTCTGTTTTAGGTGTAGAAAATGGTCTAATTATATGAAAGCTAGGAAGCTGGCTTATATTTAGACTGGCCCTCGCCTCCTCATAACTTTGGCGGATCCACCGCCAGATATAGGGGACTAAAACGCCAGTCTTAATAAATGACTTTTTGACTTTTCATATTGAAGATGTCCCTGCAAATAAACCATATTCCTGAAAAAGTCCATACTTACTGATGCTTGGGGAACGCAATAACATCGCATCTACTGATTGTCAAGAGGTCAAAAAAAATCAATATTGTTGTATTTTTGGTCGCAAGTCGTGTGTAACTTTTCCATCAAAGGCCACAAGTTGTCTGCAAGTTTTCTTTGATTTGACTGTGTTTTCAGATAGTTGGATGACAGTAGGTTTTTCTTCAGCACATGTCATGTAGCCACAGCCTTATTCACACAGTTGGGCACACTTACTATAGTGTCTGTGCCGGTTTTTAGGCGTAAAAATGCTGCTTTAGACAGTCTTATTTTTTTTGTCACATGTAAAATTTGCCTGTTATGGAGGCATTTGTACCTCGTCCACCTAGTTTAATTTAGACTAATTCAGAAATTTTCTAACTTTTACGCCAATGTTCAGACCTATTTATGAAGCTGCTCCCTATTTTGTCCCTGATTTAGGCTACTTTTACATCTGCGCTTTCCCTTGTCATAGGGTCTCAATAGCGGAGGAAAACTCTTCCGTTTTGTCCCCATTCATTGTCAATGGGGACAAAACTGAACTGAACGAAACGGAGTGCACCAGAATGCATTCCATTCCGTTTGGTTGCGTCCCCATCACGGACAGAATAGCGCTGCAAGCAGCGTTTTTCTGTCCGCGATGTGGTGCGGAACACAAAAGGACTTACTCACAATGTAAGTTAATGGGGACACAACAGAAAACGGATCCGTCCCCCATTGACTTACAATGGTTTTAGAGACGGATCCGTCTTGGCTATTTTAGAGATAATACAACTGGATGCGTTCTTAACAGATGCAGACGGTTGGATTATTGAGACAGAAGCATTTTTGCTGATCCATGATGGATCCAGCAAAAATGCTGGTGTGAAAGTAGCCTTAGGCCTATTGCACACGACCGTATGGCTTTTTCAGTGTTTTGCGATCCGTTTTTCACGGATCCGTTGTTCCGTTTTTTGTTTCCGTTGTGTTTCCGTTTCTGTTCCGTTTTTCCGTTCCGTTTTTCCGTATGGCATATACAGTATACAGTAATTACATAGATAAAATTGGGCTGGGCATAACATTTTCAATAGATGGTTCAGCAAAAAACGGAACGGAAACGGAAGACATACGGATGCATTTCCGTATGTGTTCCGTTTTTTTGCGGACCCATTGACTTGAATGGAGCCACGGACTGTGATTTGCGGGCAATAATAGGACATGTTAAATGTTAAAACGGAACGGAAAAACGGAAATACGGAAACGGAATGCATACGGAGTACATTCCGTTTTTTTTGCGGAACCATTGAAATGAATGGTTCCGTATACGGACCGTATACGGAACGCAAAAAAACGGCCAGTAAACGGGAAAAAAAAAACGTCCGTGTGCAATAGGACTTAGTCACAAACTAATTTCAAGTTGAATGGGTCTGGATCCGTCTGTGGCAGCTGCACGGATGTTGCCCGTGCATTGGGGACCGCAAATTGTGGTCCCCAATGCACTAAACGGCTGAGCAACGGCCATGTGAAGCCAAAATCAGAACGGGAATCTACAGAGGAAAAGTATAATGAAGAGATTTGTGCCTCTTTTGTGTTTTGGACCCATTCCTGGTTTTGTCTTACAAATACTGAAGCAAAATGGCGCAGGTCAATTTCAGCACGGAAGAAAAAGCAAAGTGTACACAAGTGTACTACGGCAGAGCAGGGGGAATATAAGACCGGTGTAAAAAGCCATTCTTAGTAATTGATCCCCCAAAGGTTCAATTTTTTCAGTGAAAAACAGACTGCATCCAGATACCATCTGTGTGCTATCATGTTTATTTCACTGATCCATTGACATGAATTGATCAGTCCTGCGTGAAAAACGGAGGAAGATAGAACATGCTCCGATTTTTCCTGAACAGACAGATGGTCAGTGAAAAACAATGTTCATGTGCATGTATAGAAACTGGCATTAGGGCTCATGCACACGACCATTGGATGTTTTGCAGTCCGCAAATTGCAGATCCACAAAACACGGATACCGGCCATGTGCATTCCGCATTTTGTGGAATAGCTGGCCACTAATCGAACAGTCCTATCCTTGTCCATAATGCAGACAATAACAGGACATGTTCTATTTTTTTGCGGAATGGACATACAGACACGGAACGCACACATTTCAGGTTTTTTTGTGAATGGTTCCACATACGGGCTGCAAAACAATGGAACGGCATGGAAAAAAAAAATACGTTTGTGTATGAGCCGTAATGGTGTGAATTCAGGTCAGATGAGTCACTGCTGGTCCAGGTTATACATATGGACTGGATATGGCGTCTGGCTTTTTTCTGCACTTTTGTGCTTTTAGTATTTTTTATCATTTTTTGCAGTCTTTTTTAACCACCTCAGCCCCCAGTGCTTAAACACCCTGAAAGACCAGGCCACTTTTTACACTTCTGACCTACACTACTTTCACCGTTTATTGCTCGGTCATGCAACTTACCACCCAAATGAATTTTACCTCCTTTTCTTCTCACTAATAGAGCTTTCATTTGGTGGTATTTCATTGCTGCTGACATTTTAACTTTTTTTGTTATTAATCGAAATTTAACGATTTATTTGCAAAAAAATGAAATTTTTCACTTTCAGTTGTAAAATTTTGCAAAAAAAACGAGATCCATATATAAATTTTGCTCTAAATTTATTGTTCTACATGTCTTTGATAAAAAAAAAATGTTTGGGTAAAAAAAAAATGGTTTGGGTAAAAGTTATAGCGTTTACAAACTATGGTACAAAAATGTGAATTTCCGCTTTTTGACGCAGCTCTGACTTTCTGAGCACCTGTCATGTTTCCTGAGGTTCTACAATGCCCAGACAGTACAAACACCCCACAAATGACCCCATTTCGGAAAGTAGACACCCTAAGGTATTCACTGATGGGCATAGTGAGTTCATAGAACTTTTTATTTTTTGTCACAAGTTAGTGGAAAATTATGATTTTTTTTTTATTTATTTTTTCTTACAAAGTCTCATATTCCACTAACTTGTGACAAAAAATAAAAACTTCCATGAACTCACTATGCCCATCAGCGAATACCTTGGGGTGTCTTCTTTCCAAAATGGGGTCACTTGTTGGGTAGTTATACTGCCCTGGCATTCTAGGGGCCCAAATGTGTGGTAAGGAGTTTGAAATCAAATTCTGTAAAAAATGGCCTGTGAAATCCGAAAGGTGCTCTTTGGAATGTGGGCCCCTTTGCCCACCTAGGCTGCAAAAAAGTGTCACACATGTGGTATCTCCGTATTCAGGAGAAGTTGGGGAATGTGTTTTGGGGTGTCATTTTACATATACCCATGCTGGGTGAGATAAATATCTTGGTCAAATGCCAACTTTGTATAAAAAAATGGGAAAAGTTGTCTTTTGCCAAGATATATCTCTCACCCAGCATGGGTATATGTAAAATGACACCCCAAAACACATTCCCCAACTTCTCCTGAATACGGAGATACCACATGTGTGACACTTTTTTGCAGCCTAGGTGGGCAAAGGGGCCCACATTCCAAAGAGCACCTTTCGGATTTCACCGGCCATTTTTTACAGATTTTGATTTCAAACTACTTACCACACATTAGGGCCCCTAGAATGCCAGGGCAGTATAACTACCCCACAAGTGACCCCATTTTGGAAAGAAGACACCCCAAGGTATTCGCTGATGGGCATAGTGAGTTCATGGAAGTTTTTATTTTTTGTCACAAGTTAGTGGAATATGAGACTTTGTAAGAAAAAAATAAATAAAAAATCATCATTTTCCACTAACTTGTGACAAAAAATAAAAAATTCTAGGAACTCGCCATGCCCCTCACGGAATACCTTGGGGTGTCTTCTTTCCAAAATGGGGTCACTTGTGGGGTAGTTATACTGCCCTGGCATTCTAGGGGCCCAAATGTGTGGTAAGGAGTTTGAAATCAAAATGTGTAAAAAATGGCTGGTGAAATCCGAAAGGTGCTCTTTGGAATGTGGGCCCCTTTGCCCACCTAGGCTGCAAAAAAGTGTCACACATGTGGTATCTCCGTATTCAGGAGAAGTTGGGGAATGTGTTTTGGGGTGTCATTTTACATATACCCATGCTGGGTGAGATAAATATCTTGGTCAAATGCCAACTTTGTATAAAAAAATGGGAAAAGTTGTCTTTTGCCAAGATATTTATCTCACCCAGCATGGGTATATGTAAAATGACACCCCAAAACACATTCCTCAACTTCTCCTGAATACGGAGATACCACATATGTGACACTTTTTTGCAGCCTAGGTGGGCAAAGGGGCCCATATTCCAAAGAGCACCTTTCGGATTTCACCAGTCATTTTTTACAGAATTTGACTTCAAACTCCTTACCACACATTTGGGCCCCTAGAATGCCAGGGCAGTATAACTACCCCACAAGTGACCCCATTTTGGAAAGAAGACACCCCAAGGTATTCGCTGATGGGCATAGTGAGTTCATGGAAGTTTTTATTTTTTGTCATAAGTTAGTGGAATATGAGACTTTGTAAGAAAAAAAAAATCCAAAAAAAAATCATCATTTTCCACTAACTTGTGACAAAAAATAAAAAATTCTAGGAACTCGCCATGCCCCTCACGGAATACCTTGGGGTGTCTTCTTTCCAAAATGGGGTCACTTGTGGGGTAGTTATACTGCCCTGGAATTCTAGGGGCCCAAATGTGTGGTAAGGAGTTTGAAATCAAAATGTGTAAAAAATTGCTGGTGAAATCCGAAAGGTGCTCTTTGGAATGTGGGCCCCTTTGCCCACCTAGGCTGCAAAAAAGTGTCACACATGTGGTATCTCCGTATTCAGGAGAAGTTGGGGAATGTGTTTTGGGGTGTCATTTTACATATACCCATGCTGGGTGAGATAAATATCTTGGTCAAATGCCAACTTTGTATAAAAAAAAGTGCTGCATTTAGTCGATCGGTTGGTCCACCTGGAAGGTAAAAAAAACAAAACAAAAAAGAAAAAACCAGGCTGCAACACAATAATTTTATTAACTTTTGAACAGAACATATAAACTTTTTTTAACTTTTTTAACTGAACGTTAACTTTTATACTTACCGGTATTTTTTTTTTTGTTTAGTTTTTTTTACCTTTATAGAACAAACCTCTCCTTCCCCATGGGACAATGTGCAAAGCGCAAATCGCCCAAAGATGTGGCGAAGTACGTTATGCACTTTATCCCAGGTAAAAGGAGAGGTTTGCAGCAGCTGTGAGTAAAAGGGCCCTAATAGCCCTGTGTGCCTGTCCTGTGAGATGTGATCCCTATGCTAGGTGTACCTGTGTGTGGTACTTCCGGAAACACTCTCCAAAGCATAGGGCAGGGTGGTCAGGACAGTCAGGACAGAAATAGCGGGTGTCACGCCTTATTCCACTCCTGCTACAGACACGACATCTTTTTCGGGGTGACGGTTGGGTTGAGGTACCAGGAACGACACTGGGGAAATGTCGCTCGTGTAGACGGCTAACTACACTGGTGGATGGGGCCACGGAACCTCCTGGATAAAGGAGGTTCTCAATGATCTCTTCCTGGAATTTGAGGAAGGATCCTGTTCTCCCAGCCTTACTGTAGAGAACAAAACTATTGTACAGAGCCAATTGAATTAAATATACAGACACCTTCTTATACCAGCGTCTGGTGCGTCGGGAAACTAAATATGGAGACAACATCTGGTCATTGAAGTCCACCCCTCCCATGAGCAAATTATAGTCGTGGACTGAGAGGGGCTTTTCAATGACAAGGGTTGCTCGCTCAATTTGGATTGTCGTGTCTGCGTGAATGGAGGAGAGCATGTAAACGTCACGCTTGTCTCTCCATTTCACCGCGAGCAGTTCTTCGTTACACAAGGCAGCCCTCTCCCCCCTTGCAAGACGGGTGGTTACAAGCCGTTGGGGGAAGCCCACGCGACTAGTTCGCGCGGTGCCACAGGCGCAAATCCGTTCTAGAAACAAATGCCTAAAGAGGGCCACACTTGTGTAGAAATTGTCCACATAAAGATGGTACCCCTTGCCGAATAAGGGTGACACCAAGTCCCAGACTGTCTTCCCACTGCTCCCCAGGTAGTCAGGGCAACCGACCGGCTCCAGGGTCTGATATTTTCCCTCATAGATCCGAAATTTGTGGGTATAGCCTGTGGCCCTTTCACAGAGCTTATACAATTTGACCCCATACCGGGCACGCTTGCTTGGGATGTATTGTTTGAAGCCAAGGCGCCCGGTAAAATGTATTAGGGACTCGTCTACGCAGATGTTTTGCTCGGGGGTATACAAATCTGCAAATTTCTGGTTGAAATGGTCTATGAGGGGCCGAATTTTGTGGAGCCGGTCAAAAGCTGGGTGGCCTCTGGGACGGGAGGTGGTGTTGTCGCTAAAGTGCAGGAAACGCAGGATGGTCTCAAAATGTGCCCCTAGCAGCAGAGAACATGGGCATGTGATGAATTGGGTTCGTGGACCAATATGACCGCAATTCATGCTTTTTAGTTAGACCCATGTTGAGGAGAAGGCCCAGAAAAATTTTAATTTCGGAAACTTGGACTGGTTTCCACCGGAAAGGCTGGGCATAATAGCTTCCCGGGTTGGCGGATATAAATTGTGTGGCATACCGGTTTGTCTCTGCCACGACTAAGTCCAAGAGCTCCGCAGTCAAGAACAGCTCAAAAAATCCCAGGGCCGAACCGATCTGAGCCGTCTCAACCCGAACTCCAGACTGGGCGGTGAAAGGGGGAACTAATGGTGCGGCTGAAGTTGGTGACTGCCAATCAGGGTTTGCCAGCACCTCAGGGACTCTAGGGGGTCTACGGGCCTGTCTGTGCGGTGGCTGCGACGGGGTAACTACTGCACGTGCCACCGTACCAGCTTCAACTGCCCTTCTGGTGCTCGCCACGTCACCATGTTGTACGGCAGTGATGGTACTAGGTCCAGGGAGGGCTGCGCTGCTGGTGTATGCCTCACCACGTGATCCGGCAGCGCCAGCCCCACTCTGCTGCTCTTGAAGCGGATCCTGCGCAACCTGTGGTCTAGCGACACGGGGCCGGGTACGCCTGGTGCTATCAGGGACCTCCACCTCCTCGTCCGAACTTTGGGTCAGAGAGCCACTGCTTTCTGCAGGTTCATATTCTGACCCGCTAGATTCGTCAGATGAGGGTTCCCATTCCTCATCCGACTGGGTCAGAATCCTGTAGGCCTCTTCAGAAGAATACCCCCTGTTTGACATTTTGGACTACTAAATTTAGGGGTATTCCCTGAGACTACCCAAGAAAAAAAGCAAGCCTGTCTTACAAAGGGGAGGCTAGTGAAGTACCGGAGGCCGCTGCGGTTGATAAAAAATATCAAAACTGATTTTTTTATCGCCGCAGTGCTTGTAAAGTGAATGTGCAGTGATCAAAAAATATATATTTTTTGTCACTGCGGTGGGGCGGGCGTGGGTGAACGCACGTGTGGGCGACCGATCAGGCTGATCGGGCAAACACTGCGTTTTGGGTGGAGGGTGAGCTAAGGTGACACTAATACTATTATAGATCTGACCGTGATCAGTTTTGATCACTTACAGATACTATAAAAGTACAAATGCTGATTAGCGATACGCTAAACAGCGAATAAGTGACTGCGGTGCGGTGGGCTGGGCGCTAACTGATCCCTAAACTACCTAACCAAGGGGCCTAAACTATCCTAAAACCTATCAGTCAATACCAGTGAAAAAAAAAAGTGACAGTTTACACTGATCACTTTTTTCCTTTCACTAGGTGATTGACAGGGGCGATCAAAGGGGTGATCAAAGGGTTAATTGGGGTGCAGGGGGTGATCTGGGGCTAAGGTGTAGTGTTGGTGCTACTCACTGTGAAAGTCTGCTCCTCTGCTGGATCCAACCGACGAAAAGGACCAGCAGAGGAGCAGACAAGCCATATAACAGATCATATTTACTAATATGATCTGTTATATGACTTGTGATTGGATTTTTTGAAAATCGCCAGCCTGCCAGCCAATGATCGTTGCTGGCAGGCTGGTGACGAACTTGTCCTTTAACTTTTGCCGGCCCGCGATGCGCATGCGCGGGCCGGCTTTGAGCGAAATCTCGCGTCTCGCGAGATGACGCGTATATGCGTGACTCTGCGCAGCGCTGCCACCTCCGGAACGCGAATCTGCGTTAGGCGGTCCGGAGGTGGTTAATGTAAAAATGTCAGCTCTAAATGTTCTATTTTTTTCAGGATCGGAATTGCACATCGTGCGGCCCCATAGAAATGAATGGGTCCGCAATTCCGTTCCACAAAATGCGGAACGGAATTGCGGATGTGTGAATGAAGTCTAAAGGTCTATGGGAATGAAACGCAGAACACACAAGTGTTTTCTTGCTTCAGGTGTTTTTGTTCATTTGTTTATTTTTGCTTGTTTTTTTCTTGCTGGCTTCTTTTTAATAACGCAGCATACTATAGGTCTCGGCATTTTTTCCCGGCATTTTCACATCACTTTTTCTATAGAGGATAAACACCATGAGCAAAATGCTAGAGGTCAAACACACTGAGGGTCATTTATCAAAGATCTTGATCTTCGATAGCCCCTGTACTGCCAGAGGATGTAACATAGTACATACATAGTACATAAGGCCGAAAAAAGACATCTGTCCATCCAGTTCGGCCTGTGTCTTATAAATGTGTGATAAAATTTAGTCGCATGGGCGTTTAACAAGTTGCAAATTGGGGTATTGTGACTTTCTCACGCAAAATTCTGGCATAAGATTCCTAATAGATGACCCCCACTTTTTGCAAAATATGCCAAAAAATGCAGGTGGCCAAAGAAACACTGTGGGTCATTTATCAAGGGACTCTCAACTTATTTAGTCCCTTTTTACTGACATTTCAAGGTGGTAAATGTGGGTAAAAAACTACTTCAGCTAGGGGCTGACCTCTAGTGGCTGTTTTCTTGTAAGACAGGTTTATATTCACTAAGACTTATCTCACTGGTTTGCGCATTAAAAAATTCCGCAAATGACTCTATCCCTTTCAATACAAAAAATTGCGCAATTCCCCCTCAAAACAGATGGGAATGATAAGCTTGGTCAGAGGAATGAAGTATAAATAAGACTGTTTATGCACCTAATTCAGGCGCACCAACATAAAAACATAGGAAATAAGGCACAAAACAAAGACAACTAGAAAATTAATCTCAAAATAAGAATTAGACAAACATCGCGCAAATGCCTCCTAAACAAATGCAAAATCAGTTGGTAAATAAAACTTACAAAATAAACCGATTTTTTTACTCTAGAAAACAGGCGCAGATTGGGGCACATTTATCAAGCTAGTTTTTTTTTGGCCAGAAAATTAGACAGGCGTATGTCATTCGGCTTATTAGAACAGGGGTAAGCAACCTTCAGCATTCCAGGTGTTGTGAAACTACAACTCCCAGTATGCACACTTGCTCTGCTCTTCTCATAACTCCCATAGAAATTAATGGAGCATGCTGGGAATTGTAGTTTCACAACAAGCTGGAGTGCCGAAGGTTGCTGACCCCTGTATTAGAAGTTGCACAGCAGTTAATGAATTAGACTCGGCATATTTTTATTAGTCTGACCTCTGGTGGTTCTTTCTCGGTTCGACAGGTTCATATTAATTTAGACTGGTCTAATTTATTTGTGCATAAAAAAAGTCGTATCTGTGCGGAGAAAAGTTGCATGTCTCCAGGAAACCATGACTTTTAATGCAGGGTAGTCGCACTAAATCAAACAGACAAAGTAAAGTACGCGAGCCCTGGAGTGGAGTAGAAATTAGACCGTTTTGTGACAAATTTAGGCACTAAAAAAGGCGCACCTACATAAATGGAAAAAGTTGCAAACGTTTAGAAAACCTCTGAATTAGGCCTCTTGCACACAAACGTTGTGCATCCGTTCCATGCATTGGGGACCGCGGATTTGCGGTCCCCAATGCGCGGGCAACGTCCGTGCGGCGTCCGGGATGGATCGAGACCCATTCAACATAAATGGGTCCGTGATCCGCCCGCACCGAAAAAAAATAGAACAAATTCTATTTTTTTGCGGTGCAGAGGCACGGACATTCCGTAGTGCTTCCATGGGGTTCCGATCTGTGCTTCCGTTCCGCATCTCTGTGATTGCGGACCCATTCAAGTGATACAATGTTCGTGTGCAAGAGGCCTTAATCTAAGAAATCAATATACACTGCTCAAAAAAATAAAGGGAACACTTAAACAACACAATGTAACTCCAAGTCAATCACACTTCTGTGAAATCAAACTGTCCACTTAGGAAGCAACACTGAGTGACAATCAATTTCACATGCTGTTGTGCAAATGGGATAGACAACAGGTGGAAATTATAGGCAATTAGCAAGACACCCCCAATAAAGGAGTGGTTCTGCAGGTGGTGACCACAGACCACTTCTCAGTTCCTATGCTTCCTGGCTGATGTTTTGGTCACTTTTGAATGCTGGCGGTGCTTTCACTCTAGTGGTAGCATGAGACAGAGTCTACAACCCACACAAGTGGCTCAGGTAGTGCAGCTTATCCAGGATGGCACATCAATGCGAGCTGTGGCAAGAAGGTTTGCTGTGTCTGTCAGCGTAGTGTCCAGAGCATGGAGGCGCTACCAGGAGACAGGCCAGTACATCAGGAGATGTGGAGGAGGCCGTAGGAGGGCAACAACCCAGCAGCAGGACCGCTACCTCCGCCTTTGTGCAAGGAGGAACAGGAGGAGCACTGGCAGAGCCCTGCAAAATGACCTCCAGCAGGCCACAAATGTGCATGTGTCTGCTCAAACGGTCAGAAACAGACTCCATGAGGGTGATATGAGGGCCCGACATCCACAGGTGGGGGTGTGCTTACAGCCCAACACCGTGCAGGACGTTTGGCATTTGCCAGAGAACACCAAGATTGGCAAATTCGCCACTGGCGCCCTGTGCTCTTCACAGATGAAAGTAGGTTCACACTGAGCACATGTGACAGACACGACAGAGTCTGGAGACGCCGTGGAGAACGTTCTGCTGCCTGCAACATCCTCCAGCATGACCGGTTTGGCATTGGGTCAGTAATGGTGTGGGGTGGCATTTTTTTAGAGTGCCGCACAGCCCTCCATGTGCTCGCCAGAGGTAGCCTGACTGCCATTAGGTACCGAGATGAGATCCTCAGACCCCCTGTGAGACCATATGCTGGTGTGGTTGGCCTGGGTTCCTCCTAATGCAAGACAATAGTAGACCTCATGTGGCTGGAGTGTGTCAGCAGTTCCTGCAAGACGAAGGCATTGATGCTATGGACTGGCCCGCCCGTTCCCCAGACCTGAATCCAATTGAGCACATCTGGGATATCATGTCTCGCTCATCTGGGGCATCATGTCTCGCTCTATGCACCACAGACTGTCCAGGAGTTGGCAGATGCTTTAGTCCAGGTCTGGGAGGAGATCCCTCAGGAGACCGTCTGCCACCTCATCAGGAGCATGCACAGGCGTTGTAGGGAGGTCATACAGGCACGTGGAGGCCACACACACTACTGAGCCTCATTTTGACTTGTTTTAAGGACATTACATCAAAGTTAGTGTGTTTTTCCACTTTAATTTTGAGTGTGACTCCAAATCCAGACCTCCATGGGTTGAAAAATTTGATTTTCATTTTTTAATATTTGTGTGATTTTGTCAGCACATTCAACTATGTAAAGAACAAAGTATTTCAGAAGAATATTTAATTAATTCAGATCTAGGATGTGTTATTTTTGTGTTCCCTTTATTTTTTTGAGCAGTGTAGTTGAACGAGGAGCAAAAGCCTCCCATTCACTTCAATGGGTCCGCAAATGCGGAATGGTGTGGAATGGAAGCATGGAACGGAACCCTACGGAAGCACTGCAGAGTGATTCCGTGGGGTTTCGTCCCGTACTTCCGTTATGCAAAAAGATAGAACATGTCCTATCTTTTTGCAGAACGGGCGAATCGCGGACCCATTAAAGTGAATGGGTCCGCGATCCGCTGCGGCTGCCCCACGGCCGGTGTTCGTGCATTGCGGCCCGAAGCACGGCCACGGCGCACACACATTCGTGTGCACGAGGCCTAAAACAGCATTTTTTTTACTTAAAACAGGCACAAACACTTTAGGAAATGTGCCCTGCTGTTTTAGACAATCTTATTTTTTTACTCACATTTACTACTGAAATTGCGCCTGTTTTGGAGGCTCATGCACATGAACGTGTGTGCCCCGTGCCAGTATTGAATCCCGTTGACTTGAATGGGTTCGCAATCTGCAATATACGGAGTGGTTACACAGATTGGATGCCCACAGAAGAACTATGAAGCACTTCCATGGGATTTCGGTCCATGCCTCCGCACCGCAAAAAATAGAACGTGTCCTATTTTTTTGCAGTGCAGACCATCTCTTGCGGATCGCGGACCCATTAAGGTAAGTGGGTCCACATCTTCAAACTATGTGCACACGGACGGTGCCCATAAACTGCGGACGGGCACGGGGCACACACGTTTGTGTGCATGAGCCCTATTTCAGAAGTTTTCTAACTTTTGCAACTTTTCTCCGACCTATTTATGTAGGTGTGGCTTTTTTGCTCCAGAATTTGTCGTAAAAACAGTCTAATTTCTACTCCACCTCATGGCTGACATACTTTTCTTTGTCTGTTTTCAGTGGTGTAGTGCAAATTTTTTGCATTAAAAGTCACACTTTCTGGAGACATGCATTTTTTCTCCACACAGATGTGCCTTTTTTATGCTCAAATAAGTTAGACCAGTCTAAGTGAATAAGAACCTGTCGTACTTGAAAATAACCACTAGAGGTCAGACTAATAAAAATACTCCTAGTCAAATTCATCAACTGCTGTGCAACTTTTAATATATACTCGGCAAAAGAAAGACAGACGAATGAAATACGCCAGTCTAGTTTTATGGCCTGGCGAGCTTGATAAATATGCCCCACTAACGGACTGCAGTAGATGAGCCTAATTTCTGTGAGACGCGGCCTAGTCATAACTTAGCCAAATATTACTACAGGATAGGGTAAAGCTAAGACCGGTGTAAAAAGCCAGTCTTAGTAAATGGCCCCCACTTGCTTTTATTCTAGTGTGTTTTACTGCAAAAATTCATGTGTGTAAGGACCCTAGGCATCCACCCCCTTGTGTGTGGTGGGTGTGAGTGCCTGTTCACTTGCACCTGTGCAGTCTACATCATATACCACTGAGTCTGCAGTGAACTGGTGTTTTAACCTTGTACCAGTAAGTACAGCCTTTTTTCCCAGAGAATTTAGAGAATAAAACTCAGTCATTGTACATTAAAACATTCTGCTACCTTCTAATAAGCATCTGGGGGGATTTGTACCACTTTTTGTTGTAAAAAAATGTTCCAAAATTGCAACTTTTCTGAGTACTCATCATTTTAAAAAAAATGCAGAGGAAAAGTGGCAGTAGTTCCACGCCAATTACTTTGCTGCCGATGGGGGTCATTTACAAAGACTGGCATTTTATGATGAGGTGGCTGGAGTGAAGACTGATTTTCACTCCTCTTACAGGTAAAATATGGTAAATTTGTCTGCACCAGTCCCAGCCCCCGTTCCCCTACACTCCCAAGTGTTGAACGTTTAAAAAGTGGCAATTTAGGGTTTGCGACTTTTTTACACCTAAAACAGGCATAGCGCGCCACATAAATACCCCCCCCCCCCCCCCAAAAAAAAAAATCTAACCCTATTGGACTTTTGGTTGCAAGTCGCACACATGCATGCTTTTACAGCCAAATCACAGCCCTAAAATAGTGACACAAATGTTTTTGGTCAACAAGACAAGTCATGCAACATGTGTGGCCCCAGCCTAATGCCTTATTCACTTGTCTGTGATGAAATCCATGATAGGGTGGTCAGTGATTCATCCGTTTTTGGTCTGTGTGTTCGTTATTTGCTCTCTGTGTGTCATCCATGTTTCATTGACACCCCACAGCTGAAAATTAACTTTCATTGCATCTCCTCCTAATGGTCCATGAAACACGGATTGCATGGGTGTGATGGATCCATGAGCATGGACAAAATAGATCATGCTTCCGTTCTAAAACCACTACCCATGGACCGTGCTAAAACACTGATGTGTGAATACACACATTAAGGCCTCCTGCACACGAACGTATTTTTTTGCGGTCCGCAAAAACGGGTCCCGTTTTTCCGTGATCCGTGACCGTTTTTTCGTCCGTGGGTCATCCTTGATTTTTGGAGGATCCACGGACATGAAAAAAAAGTCGTTTTGGTGTCCGCCTGGCCGTGCGGAGCCAAACGGATCCGTCCTGAATTACAATGCAAGTCAATGGGGACGGATCCGTTTGACGTTGACACAATATGGTGCCATTTCAAACGGATCCGTCCCCATTGACTTTCAATGTAAAGTCTGGAGTCCCATACCATCGGATCGGAGTTTTCTCCAATCCGATGGTATATTTTAACTTTAAGCGTCCCCATCACCATGGGAACGCCTCTATGTTAGAATATACTGTCGGATATGAGTTAGATCGTGAAACCTCATTTCCGACAGTATATTCTAACACAGAGGCGTTCCCATGGTGATGGGGACGCTTCTAGTTAGAATATACTACAAACTGTGTACATGACTGCCCCCTGCTGCCTAGCAGCATCCGATCTCTTACAGGGGGCTGTGATCAGCACAATTAACCCTTCAGGTGCCGCACCTGAAGGGGTTAATTGTGCTATCATATCCCCCTGTAAGAGATCAGGGCTGCCAGGCAGCAGGGGGCAGACCCCCCCCCCTCCCCAGTTTGAATATCATTGGTGGCCAGTGCGGCCCCTCCCCCCCCCCCCTTCCTCCCTCTATTGTAATAAATCGTTGGTGGCACAGTGTGCGCCCCCCCCCTTCCTCCCTCTATTGTAATAAATCGTTGGTGGCACAGTGTGCGCCCCCCCGCCCCCCCCCCCTCTATTGTAATAAATCGTTGGTGGCACAGTGTGCGCCCCCCATCGGCCCCCCCCCTCCCTCTATAGCATTAACAACATTGGTGGCCAGTGTGCGGCCTCCCATCTCCCCCCCCCCCCCCGATCATTGGTGGCAGCGGGTTACTAGCAATAGTACAATAGTAAGAGATTCATACTTACCTGGGATCTGCGATGTTCGTGTCCGGCCGGGAGCTCCTCCTACTGGTAAGTGACAGTTCATTTAGCAATGCGCCGCACAGACCTGAGGCTGTCACTTACCAGTAGGTGGAGCTCCAGGCCGGACACGAAGATCGCAGCAGCCGGTAAGTATGAATCTTCTACTATTGTACTATTGCTATGTAACCATGGCAACCAGGACTGTAGTAGCGTCCTGGTTGCCATGGTTACCGATCGGAGCCCCAGCGATTAAACTGGGACTCCGATCGGAACTCCGCTGCCACCAATGATGATGGGGGGGGGGGGGAGATGGGAGGCCGCACACTGGCCACCAATGTTGTTAATGCTATAGAGGGAGGGGGGGGGGCCGATGGGGGGCGCACACTGTGCCACCAACGAATTATTACAATAGAGGGAGGGAGGGGGGGGGGCGCACACTGTGCCACCAACGAATAATTACAATAGAGGGGGGGGGGGGGGGCCGCACTGGCCATCAATGATATTCAAACTGGGGAGGGGGGGGGGGTCTGCCCCCTGCTGCCTGGCAGCCCTGATCTCTTACAGGGGGATATGATAGTACAATTAACTCTTTCAGGTGCCGCACCTGAAGGGGTTAATTGTGCTGATCACGGCCCCCTGTAAGAGATCGGGTGCTGCCAGGCAGCAGGGGGCAGTCTTGTACACAGTTTGTAGTGTATTCTAACTAGAAGCGTCCCCATCACCATGGGAACGCTTCTGTGTTAGAATATACTGTCGGTTCTGAGTTTTCACGAAGTGAAAACTCAGCTTTGACAAAGCTTTATGCAGACGGATCTTCGGATCCGTCTGTATAAAAACTAACCTACGGCCACAGATCACGGACACGGATGCCAATCTTGTGTGCATCCGTGTTCTTTCACGGACCCATTGACTTGAATGGGTCCGTGAACCGTTGGCCGTGAAAAAAATAGGACAGGTCATATTTTTTTCACGGCCATGAAACACGGATCACGGATGCGGCTGCAAAACGGTGCATTTTCCGTTTTTTCCACGGACCCATTGAAAGTCAATGGGTCCGCTAAAAAAAACGGAAAACGGCACAACGGCCACGGGTGCACACAACGGTCGTGTGCAGGAGGCCTAATGAAGAGGAAGCAGCGCTCTTATGAAGTGCCGTCTCCCCTTCAAACAGCTGATCGGTGCAGGGTGTTGGACCTTGCCGAACAGATATTGATAACCTATCCTGATGATAGGTCATCAAGATAAATGACAGGACAACCCCTTTAAGACCTCTGCTGCTGTAAAACATGTATTGGTGGCCACTAAGAGGTAAGGCCTCATGCACACGACCGTTGTTCCGTTTTCTGTTTTTTTCGCGGACCCATTGACTTTCAATGGGTCCGTGGAAAAATCAGAAAATGCACCGTTTGGCTTCCGCGTCCGTGATCCGTTTTTCCAGTCCGTGAAAAAAATATGACCTGTCCTATTTTTTTCACGGACAACGGTTCACGGACCCATTCAAGTCAATGGGTCCGTGAAAAATCACGGATGCACACAAGATAGTCATCCGCGTCCGTGATCCGTGTCCGTTTTTCCTATCATTTTTAATGCAAACTTGACTTAGTTTTTTTTTTTCACTTTTCATGTCCGTGGATCCTCCAAAAATCAAGGAAGACCCACGGAAGAAAAAACGGTCACAGATCACGGAACAACGGAAATCCGTTTTGCGAACCGCAAAAAAAAAACGGTCGTGTGCATGAGGCCTTAAACATATAGGAGCCATTCTCTAGAGAGCGGTGTCATCTGCTGCAGGTCTGTTTGAAGCCTCCAACTGTCAGTAATCCCTCTTGGCACTGATGCAGCCAGATTAGCAGGTATTTAGTTGTTAGGCAGGTTTTCATATAACCCCCATTATCCGGGGTGAACTCCACTCCCTAAATTTTAAATAATTGTAGATATATAACGTATATACACAGTCAGCTGGTGGCAGCATCATCACAGAGAGTATCAGACAAAAGTGGGGTGTGGGTGTTATGCTCGGTAGGCTGTGGCAGGATGGAGTATGTGTAGAACACATATGAGGTCTGTAGTATGTACAATATGTGGGTGTTTTGAAGTACACAGACTTGTAAAGATAGTCACCAGTCCCTTTTTTGGCCAGCCATGTGACAATGTTATGGCCTTGTTCACATCTCCGTTAGGCGATCTGGCACGCTGTTTAGACACAGAGCAGCCTCCTGGATCCTCTACTTCGCCACCAGATTCCCATTCACTGCAGTGAGGTCTGGCAGTAATCTGTCCATTTTCCAGCAGAAATACATAAATGCTGGATTTCAGCCAGACAAAAATTGTTGTATGTGCAACGGACTAGGGCCAGCGTCTGGGGTATCCCTTGCCCCTTAAGAGGTTTTTACGATATATGTCCCTCTGTTAGAGCAAGTTGTTGTGATGCCAGTTGCAGTTAAGCAACGAGGACATATAGTCCCCTTTTAAGATGGAATAAGTGTTGATACCCAGATGTAGGATTGCCAGAGTGGTGTAAGGGTTGCCTAAAGTGTCCCTTGGGGGTGCCTTTAGCACTTGTCACAGTGTTCCTACCTGGATATCCTTGGATCCCAGACATGGTTGTCCGAAGCAGTGATAAAAGGGGTGATTAAGGGTCCATTCACATGTCCGTATGTGTTTTGCGGATCCGCAAATTACAGATCCGCAAAACACAGACACCGGCAATGTGCTTTCCGCATTTTGCGGACCTCACATCGCCGACACTCTCATAGAAAATGCCTTTTCTTGTCCGCAATTGCGGAAGTGCGGATCTGCAAATGCAGATGCTGACAGCACATTCTGGCCCCATTGAAAATGAATGGGTCCGCACCTGTTCCGCAAAATTGCAGAACGGATGCGGACCCATTTTGCGGACGTGTGAATGAACCCTAACTTGGATGATGAAGGAATAATTGAGTCCAGACTTGTAGTAACGTTGAACACAGCTTTACTTGGCATAAACTTTATCAAGGAACAATCTTCCAAACTTTATCTTGGTCATCAGCAGGTTTTGGCATTAGTTTTGACTATATCTGCACTCTCTCAGCTCTGCTATGTCGGCTGGATTAAATAGGAACTTCTCCTCTTCTGCTGGAACTTGGCTTTATCGTAGTCTGTCTCTCACTGTAAGAGTCCATTCACACAGGAGGGTGACAGGAGGAGGGGGAGCAGGGTGAAATGATAAGGGGGAGCAGGGTCACTAGTGGGGTGACAGGAGGAGAGGGAGGCAGGATCACTAGTGGGGTGACATGAGGGGGGAGCAGGGTTACTAGTGGGGGGAGAGGGCTAGCAGGGTCACTAGTGGGGTGACAGGAGGAGGGGGAGCAGGGTCACTAGCTGGGGGACAGGAGGAGGGGGACCAGAGTTACTAGTGGAGAGACAAGAGGAGGGGGAAGCAGGGTCACTAGTGGGGGAATCAGGGTTACTAGCGGGGGGAGCAGGGTTACTAGTGGGGTGACAGGAGGAGGGGGGCATAGGGTAACTAGTGGGGTGACATTATAGTGGGGTTATATTACATTATAAATAGCTAATAGTCTTGTAGAAATGCAGCTATACACAGGCTGTCACTACTCTCCCATGTTGCTGTCAGCTGGGAGTGGTAGTAGTGAGGGCTGAGCAGGTGACACATCCCTATAGTGATGATGATGGTGAAGGCTGTGGTGAGGCTGGTGCTGGGGCAGCCGCCATGTTGAGCTGTCAGTTTCTCTGCAGATCGACAGCTCCTCATTTGTTCCTGGCCGGGCTGGCGGGGGGAGCGGAGCACAAGTAGCTGGATTCCCTACATACAACAATAGCCTGTGCATGCGTAGGGATGCAGCGAGAGCGAAGCGCAGTGTAGACACGGCATGGCACATATGACGAGGCGGGCCCACCATGGTGGAAGGTGGACCCAGCTAGCAGAAGGAGCGGGGGAACGGAGGCACTGGGTAGCGCTGCGGCAGCCATAGCAAGTGAAGTGGCGAGGTTATCAAGTCATCTCGCCTCTTGCTAAAGTTAAGTGCCTGCACTAATCATTAACTGTCCCCCCTGGCGGGCCCCCTAATAGCCGCGGGCCCTCGGTCCATGCCCGAGCGCCTGAATGGTCAGCCCGCCCCTGACACTGATCATGCGTGGCTGCCCTCCATTCATTTGTATGGGTGTGGCAAAATGTCCCCAAGCGATATGCCCCAAATGTCCAAGATGAGACAACATCTTTAAAGAGGCTCTGTCATCATGATCAGCCCTATTAAACCATTCATACTGCCTGGTAGAGCTCATCATGTTTATTAAAATGATACCTTTCCTTTGTCTGTATGCTAAGCAGCTGAAGAGATATCTACTGTATGTTTCACCCTATAAGACGCAACTTCCCATAAGACGCACCTAGGTTTTAGAGGAGAACAATAAGAAAAATATATTTTTCATTAGACCTCAGATCAGACCAGCAAACAGACCCCCAATGTTAATCAGACCTCAGCTCACAGCCCCATTTAGACCACCAATGTTAATAAGACCCTCAATTAGAACTCAGATCAGACCCACAATCAGATCTCAGCTCAGACCCCAATATGAATGAACCCCAATCAGACCTCGGATAAGCGCCCCAATATAGAAACATAGAATGTGTCGGCAGATAAGAACCATTTGGCCCATCTAGTCTGCCCAATATACTGAATACTATGAATAGCCCTTGGCCCTATCTTATATGAAGGATGGCCGTATGCCTATCCCATGCATGCTTAAACTCCTTCACTGTATTTGTAGCTACCACTTCTGCAGGAAAGCTATTCCATGCATCCACTACTCTCTCAGTAAAGTAATACTTCCTGATATTACTTTTAAACCTTTGCCCCTCTAATTTGAAACTATGTCCTCTTGTAGCAGTTTTTCTTCTTTTAAATATTCTCTCCTCTTTTACCTTGTTGATTACCCTTTATGTATTTAAAAGTTTATATCATGAGCACCTCCCTCTTTCTACTGGTAATGTCTCTCCCTATACACCCAAGCATTCTGCTAGCATTTCCTGCTGCTCTATGACATTGTCTGCCTACCTTTAAGTCTTCTGAAATAATGACCCCTAAATCCCTTTCCTCAGATACTGAGGTTAGGACTGTATCACTTTATATTCTGCTCTTGGGTTTTTACGCCCCAGGTGCATTATCTTGCACTTATTAACATTAAATTTTAGTTGCCAGATTTTTGACCATTCCTCTAGTTTTCCTAAGTCCTTTTCCATTTGGTGTATTCCTCCAGGAACATCAACCCTGTTACAAATCTTTGTGTCATCAGCAAAAAGACACATCTTACCATCGAGGCCTTCTGCAATTTCGCTGATAAAGATATTAAACAATATGGGTCCCAGAACAGATCCCTGAGGTACCCCACTGGTAACAAGACCATGGTCTGAATATACTCTATTGACTACAACCCTCTGTTGTCTGTCCCTCAGCCACTGCCTAATCCATTCAACAATATGGGAGTCCAAGCCCAAACACTGCAATTTATTGATAAGCCTTCTATGTGGGACAGTATCAAAAGCCTTACTAAATCTAGATAAGCGATGTCTACTGCTCCTCCGCCATCTATTATTTTAGTCACCCAATCAAAAAAATCAATACGATTAGTTTGGCATGATCTCCCTGAAGTAAACCCATGCTGATTTTCATCTTTCAATCCATGGGATTTTAGATGTTCCACAATCCTCTCCTTAAGTATGGTTTCCATTAATTTACCCACTATTGATGTCAGGCTTACTGGCCTATAGTTGCCCGATTCCTCCCTACTACCTTTCTTGTGAATGGGCACAACATTTGCTAATTTCTAATCTTCTGGGACGACTCCTGTTACCAGTGACTTTTGCTAGTTCACCGCTGAGCTCTTTTAATAGCTTTGGGTGTATCCCATCAGGCCCCTGTGACTTATTTGTATTAATTTTAATAAATAAGACCCCCCACTCAGACCTCAGATGAGACCCCGATGCCTTAGATCAAACCCCCATGCCTTAGATCAGACCCAGATGCTTCAGATCAGACCCCCATGCTTTAGATCAGACCCCCATGATTTAGATTAGCCCCATGACTTAGATCAGCCCCCAGCCTCAGATCAGCCCCCATAACTTAGATCAGCCCCCAGCCTCAGATCAGCCTCCATGACTCAGATCAGTCCCCATGCCTCAGAGCACATGAAATAAAAAAAATCAACTTGTCTCTCCTGCTCTGGATGCTGCGGGCTCCCAGGATCAAGCTCTCTTCTTCCTGCCGCGGCTGTGCTGTGACCCGATGCGCACAGCGTGAGGTCACAGAGTGTCCTCACGCCGTGCGCTGTAATAGCACAGTCGACGGCAGAGGACCAGGAAGTGGTGAGTAGAGAGCCCGGTGCGCACTGCATTCACTGCTTCCCGGTCCTCCGGTACTAATGTGTGCCTCCGTACTTCCGTTCCGTGGCTATGCAAAAAAGATAGAGCAAGTCCTATTCTCGTCCACAATCGCAGACAAGAATAGGTATTTCTATCATAGGGCCGGCCATGTGTGTTCCACAAAATGCGGAATGCACACGGCCAAAATCTGTGTTTTGCAGATCTGCAATTTGTGGACCGCAAAACACATATGGTCGTGTGAATGTAGCTTTAGGGTTAGGTGTCAGTATTCGGGTTAGGGGTCAGTATGGCATAGTATTAGCACTGGGGGCCAGTATTAGAGTTAGTGACAGTATTAGGGGCCAGTATTAGGGGTCAGTACTAGGGTTATGGTCAGGGGGCAGTATTAGGGTTAGGGCATATGGAGAGAATAAGGAAGGGCTGCATTTATACTCACCTGTCCCACGACGCAGACCCGGTCTCTTCTGGTGGGTCTACTCCTGAGGAACTGCCTGCCGGAATCCTCTGCCGCAAGTGTGAAAGTACCCTTAGAGCAGAGAGAGCAGAATGTAGAGTAGAGTGTATTGAAGTGTTGTAGGAGGAAAACAAGTGTATGGAGGAGCATCGTCCATCATGTAGTCTGCTATTTCTACCCCTTGGTTCTGGCCAGGCAAAGGGAGTACAGCGAACATTTATCTACAGCAGCAAAAAACAAGACAGTAAGTCTATGTCTAAATTTGAAGCAAGCCTAGTGAGGGTTAGAGCTGAATCCAGCCTATGGACTTCACAAGCACAAGTGCCTGAGAGCAACTTTAGGAGTGCAGGGACACGATTGGATAATTGATGCGCAGAATTGTCCTTATTCACTAGAAGTCTTCCGGGATATAGTGGAATCCTAAAAACCTGAATTCTTCAGGAAAGCATCCTGCAAATAATGTAGCAGAAGACTGATGCCTGCCACGAGGGAGAACGCCCTTATTGGATAGCTCAAGATAAGTAGAAAACAGCATATTTAGTACCAGAGTGCCAGGGGCGGACTGACAACTCATGGGGCCCCTGTGTCCCCGCCCACCCTCAAGCCCCACACACACACAGCCCCACCCACATGCCGCGCCCGCTCCAGGTTCATGTGGGGCCTTGGGCGATAAAGTCTTAGTGGGCCCCCCTATACAGTGATAACTCTCTGAGTACAGATAATATACTAGATGTCCCCTGCAGTCCTATGTAACAACACAGATAACACTAGTGCTGATAATGTGGTAGTGTTACCTGCAGTCCTATGTAACATCACAGATAACACACTATGTCTGCATCAAGATATAGGAACACTGTGGGCATGGTGACGGTGACACACACAGGGACAGACACACACACACACAGGGACACAGACACACACACACACAGGGAGAGACACACACACACACACACACACAAACAAACGGGGACAGACACACACACAGGGACAGACACACATACACACACAGGGACAGACACACATACACACACAGGGACAGACACACACACACACACACACACACACAATGAACAGACACATAAACAGGGAGAGACACACACACACACACACAGGGACAGACACACATACACACACAGGGACAGACACACACACAGGGACAGACACACACACAATGAACAGACACACACACACACACACACACACACACACACAATGAACAGACACACACACAGGGAGAGACAAACAGCTAGGCCTCACCACACTCCAGCCAGGCTCCTCTCCGTACAGGAACACACAGGGTCACTAGTGGAGGGGAGCAGGGTTACTAGTGGGGTCATAGGAGGAGGGGGAGCAGGGTCACTAGTGAGGTGACAGGAGGAGGGGAAGCAGGGGGGAGCAGGGTCACTAGTGAGGTAACAGGAGGAGGGGGAGTAGGGTCACTGGGGGGGACAAGAAGAGGGGGGGCAGGGTCACTAGTGGGGTGACAGAAGGAGGGGGAAGGATGGTCACTAGTGGGGTGACAGGAGGAGGGGGGAGGAGGGTCACTAGTGGGGTGACAGGTGGAGAGGGAGCAGGGTCACTAGTAGGGGGACAGGAGGAGGGGGGGAGCAGGGTCACTATTGTGGGGACAGGAGGAGGGGGAGAAGGGTCACTAGTGGGTGGACAGGAGGAGGGGGAGAAGGGTCACTAGTGGGGGGACAAGAGGATGGGGGAGCAGGGTCACTAGTGGAGGGGAGCAGGGTTACTAGTGGGGTGACAGGAGGAGGGGGGAGCAGAGAAATGTGAGACTGGACAGAACCATGATTGGGGGAGGGGGGAATCACAGGGTGGGGGGGGGGGCACAGGCCCAGGGTCAGCTTTTCTCTCAGACCGGTCCAGTCGCCCTGCTCTCCTTAATACAGCCACTTCCGGGAGCCGTCTCCTCCTCCTTCCAGCTCTCGCCGGCTTCCCCTGCCTGACCCGACCTGTATCGCCAATACCCAACCAATAACAAAGCTCCTTGCTGTAAGGGGCTTTGTTATTGGTTATTTCAGGCACAGGCAGCATCACTGCGTTGACGAATGTGGGGGACTTTTTCCAGGGAGTAAAATGTATTATTTAGTAAAAGAAGTGGTGTGCCTAGGTTGTTTGGCACAACATTTGTACAGATGTGTGCCCCCTAACAGTAGTTATGCCCACATTGTGCCCCCCTTAAAGTACTTATCCCTTCATTGTGCCCCCTTCATAGTAGTTATGCCCTCATTGTGCCCCTCTCACAGTAGTTATGCCCTCTCTGTGGCCCTTTCACAGTAATGCCCTATCTGTGCCCCTTCACAGTTGTAATGCCCTCTTTGTGCCCCCCTCACAGTAATAATCCCCATTGTGCCTCCTTCACAGTAATAATGCCCCTTAATAGTAGTAATGCCCATTGTCCCCCTTCACAGTAATAATGCCCATTGTGCCCCCTTAATAGTAATAATGCCCACTGTGCCCCCTTCACAGTAATAATGCCCATTGTGCCCCCTTCACAGTAATACTTCCCATTGTGCCCCCTTCACAGTAATAATGCCCTCTGTGTCCCCTCCATAGTAGAAAATCCCCATTGTGCCCCCTTAATAGTAGTAATGCCCTCTGTGCTAGTAATGCCCATTGTGCCCCCTTCACAGTAATAATGCCCTCTGTGCCCTTTCATAGTAGTAATGCCCTCTGTGCACACTTCAGAGTAGTAATGCCCTCTGTGCACTATGCCGCCTCCAAAGTAGAAATGCCCATTGTGTCCCCTTCACATTAGCAATGCCCTCTGTGCCCCCTGCCTAGTAGAAATGCCCATTGTGCCCCCTCCAGAGAAGAAATGCCCATTGTGCCCCCTCCAGAATAGAAATGCCCATTGTGCCCCTTTCACATTAGCAATGTCTATTGTGCCCCTTCCAGAGTGGAAATGAACATTGTGCCCCTCTGTGTTAAAAAAAAAAACACAGTAAGGCTCCATTCACACGTCCGCAATTTCGTTCCGCATTTTGCGGAACGGAATTGGGACCCATTAATTTCTATGGGGCAGCACTTCCGGGTCCGCAATTCCATTCCCGAAAAAAATAGAACATGTCCTATTCTTGTCCGCAATTGCGGACAAGAACAGGCATATTCTATTAGTACCGGCAATGTGCGGTCCGCAAAATGCGGAATGCACATTGCCGTTTTCCGTGTTTTGCGGATCCGCGGCTCCGTGGATCCGCAAAACACGTTGTGGACGTGTGAATGGAGCCTAACTACTCACCTGGTTCCTGAAGCTCACAGTCCTCTCTCCTCTGCACTCTAGCAATGAGCGCTTCCATCTGTATTGATGGAAGTGCTCATTGCTTCTGGCACCCCCGTGAGAGCCGGCACCTGGGACGGACCGTGCAGCTGCACGCAGCTGATATTTTGGAGGTGGAGGTGACTATGAGGTGATACCTCTAATTCTTGTATCTATGAGGTAAAACTGGCATCTATGAGGTGACTGTGTGGTAATACCTGAATCTAGGAGTCTGCGTTTACACTGGCATCTATAAGGAAATTATAAGGTGATGCCAGTGACGGTGAGGTAATACCTGCATCTACTGTAAGATGACTTGTGACAACTTACCTGTATCTTTAAGGTAATACCTGTGCCTATGAGGTGATTGTGAGGTATCACCTGTACCTATGAGGTAATTGTGAGGTAACACCTGTATCTATGAGGTAATTGTGAGGTAATACCTCTACCTATGAGGTAATTGTCAGACAATACCTCTACCTATGAGGTAATTGTGAGGTAATACCTGTACCTATGAGGTAATTGTCAGACAATACCTCTACCTATGAGGTAATTGTGAGGTAATACCTGTAGCTATGAGGTAATTGCGAGGTAGCACCTGTACCTATGAGGTAATTGTGAGGTAACACCTGTTCCTATAAGGTAATTGTGAGGTAATACCTGTTCCTGTGAGGTAATTGTGAGGTAATACCTGTAGCTATGAAGTAATTGTGAGGTAATACCTGTTCCTATGAGGTAATTGTGAGGTAACACCTGTACCTATGAGGTAATTGTGAGGTAATGCCTGTAGCTATGAGGTAATTGTGAGGTAGCACCTGTAGCTATGAGGTAATTGTGAGGTAATACCTGTAGCTATGAGGTAATTGTGAGGTAGCACCTGTACCTATGAGGTAATTGTGAGGTAGCACCTGTACCTATGAGGTGGTTGTGGAGTTATATATGCAGAGCTATGAGGTAGCACCTGAGATAATGCCTGCAACTAGGAGGTGATTTTGAGGTAGTACCTGCCTTTTGGAGGTAACATATTAATTCTTGAGGTAATACCCACTTGTGTGAGGATGACTGTGGGTTATAAATGTGAGGGAACTGCCATATTTATGTGGTGATTGTAGCATAAAACTTGTGCTTATAATGTGACTGGGATGTAACAAGTGAGAGGTAGTCAGGTAAATCACATCGACACCTCCTCATAGTTTCAGTTTCCTTCCTCCGCAGTCATAGATCTCAGGTCTCCACTGGGTTCTGTACGTTCTGCTGACCATTGTCTGCGTGGCTAGATCGGGGCAAACTGCGGCTCTCCAGCTACAAATCCCATCATGCCTTGCTGAAGGCTGATAGCTGTAGGCAGACTGGGCATACTGGGAGTTGTAGTTTTACAACAGCTGGAGAGCCGCAGTTTGCCCATCCCTGGGATAGATGGAGGTGGAGATAGAGGACTAATGCCGGGCTTATTACTATAGGCTGTGCCAGTTATATACTGACACTGGTTTACTATGGGGCAGATTTACTAATCCCGTAGATGACGTAAAATTAGGCTTTGTAGCCCTGCACCATATTTATTACAGGAGCTCAGGCTGGATGATAGATCTGGTGCAGGGACAGACACTTTTCTCTGACTCTGTAGCCGCTAATTTAAAGTTTAATGGGGTTCTTTGGGAATTAAGAAAATAAAATGACTGAAAATACTTAAATATTACGTTATTACTTATAAATATATTCCCAAGTACCTTTCATTAATTATAATGCCTTGTTTTGTCTGGGGAGCAATCATAAGGGGAAATAAAATGGTCTTCGTCCTATTAGTACACACAAAACCTGTCCTAATGACACAGACAGCAGGACAAGTTACTTCACAACACTGAGCTAAAGAGCTGCCTCATCCTCCTCTCTGCTTGTCAAGGATTATCATCTGGAATACAGTTTAATATGACCTTCAGCTGAATCTGTGTAGGAGTGGAGCTCATGGAGGATGAGGTGTGGCTGATGAGCAGTAGCACTTGTATGCAGTCTCCATTACCACAGTCTGTCCTGTCCGTCCTCTCTGTACTTCATGTCTCCTCATGAACTCCATTCCCACATTGATTCAGCTGAAGATTTTATAAGCTGTATTCAGGATCATAATCCCTGACAAGTAGAGCAGAGAGGAGGATGAGGCAGCTCTTTACCTTAGTGTTGTAAAGTAACTTTTCCTCCTGTGAGATTAGGACAGGTTTTGCGTGTAATAATAGGATGGCGGCCATTTTATTTCTCCTAATGATTGCTTGCTAGACAAAATGCGTCATTATAACTAATGAAAGGTATTTGGGGATATATTTATAATAAAGTAATATTTAAGCATTTTCATTTTCTTAATTCCCGGAGAATCCCTTTAAGAAATAATTATTGGTCAGAATTGGAATTCATGGGAAAACATGCCTTCAGTCTGTAAAAGCATCTTAAGTACAGATGGCTGGCTCACAGTGGAGTAAAAAATACTATTTATTAAATCATATACAGTATATATACCCAATTAAAAAATGTATAAAAACATCAACAACTCATAAACAGTTCACAATCACAGTCCTTAATATGTACTTAATTGCGGATTTCACGCAAATAGGGTTAAAAAAAAATTAATCGATGCAGTACTATAAGTAATATAGAGGTAAATTATATTGGGAAAGTAAGAAAGCGAGCACTCGCTCTATGGCACTACTCAGATTTAATAGTTAAAATGCCAAATAATTACACTTCAAAAATAATACAATAGTAAAACACAATGGTTAAAACACAATATGGTTAAAAGGTCGACCGTGTGTGAGGCACTGATAAGATTAACACAATTGCATATAGGGGGCTTATTCAAGCATAAACGGTTCTCCAGTGGTGTCCAAATACAAAGGTGATACAACCAATAAGTGAAAAAAGGGGTGATAAAATATTCCTGATATCAGGATGGTGATTAAATAATAATGTCCATAATATAAAATAGTGCTTGAAAACGTGAAAGTCTGTGATAAAATATGCAGATCAAAAAAGGGCACCTGATGGAGCGCTGCGTATTTGCGCACACTATTATACTTGTGTTCCTTCCTATAGCAACCAAAAGCGTCCAAGTCACTATGTATGCGCACTTGACCGCAACAAACACTGTTATCCGTTGGCTGTGTTCTGCTGTTCAAAATTTCAAACAGTCTATGATAGCCTCTGAAGTCTTACCTCTATCGAGAGGATAGTCCTTCCTAAGAAATGAACGATCTTACCTCCTGTTATATTACATATAGAGAGATCACTTGCTTTGGACGCTGTAAGAAATCTGCTAGGCACACCGCTGCGTCTTCACGGCTTGCAGGTTCTGACAGTCCAGCCCGATCTCGCGATGATACGAGTGGGACTTCCGTCCGGTCTCTGTACTCACTCAGGTGGTTGGAGCTGTTCAATTTGTCATAGAGTAGAAATTCTTAGGTAAATGGTTTCTCTTTGTAGCATGGCCATGCATAAGTCCTTTATGTGGAGGTATAAGCGGAGTGTCTGATAGACCAGACGCGTTTTGGGATGATTCCAATCCCTTCCTCAGTGGTACCATCCCGAAACGCGTCTGGGCTATCAGACACTCCGCTTATACCTCCACATAAAGGACTTATGCATGGCCATGCTACAAAGAGAAACCATTTACCTAAGAATTTCTACTCTATGACAAATTGAACAGCTCCAACCACCTGAGTGAGTACAGAGACCGGACGGAAGTCCCACTCGTATCATCGCGAGATCGGGCTGGACTGTCAGAACCTGCAAGCCGTGAAGACGCAGCGGTGTGCCTAGCAGATTTCTTACAGCGTCCAAAGCAAGTGATCTCTCTATATGTAATATAACAGGAGGTAAGATCGTTCATTTCTTAGGAAGGACTATCCTCTCGATAGAGGTAAGACTTCAGCGGCTATCATAGACTGTTTGAAATTTTGAACAGCAGAACACAGCCAACGGATAACAGTGTTTGTTGCGGTCGAGTGCGCATACATAGTGACTTGGACGCTTTTGGTTGCTATAGGAAGGAACACAAGTATAATAGTGTGCGCAAATACGCAGCGCTCCATCAGGTGCCCTTTTTTGATCTGCATATTTTATCACAGACTTTCACGTTTTCAAGCACTATTTTATATTATGGACATTATTATTTAATCACCATCCTGATATCAGGAATATTTTATCACCCCTTTTTTCACTTATTGGTTGTATCACCTTTGTATTTGGACACCACTGGAGAACCGTTTATGCTTGAATAAGCCCCCTATATGCAATTGTGTTAATCTTATCAGTGCCTCACACACGGTCGACCTTTTAACCATATTGTGTTTTAACCATTGTGTTTTACTATTGTATTATTGATATTTTTGAAGTGTAATTATTTGGCATTTTAACTATTAAATCTGAGTAGTGCCATAGAGCGAGTGCTCGCTTTCTTACTTTCTCACTACATTTATTACATTGAAGTAGGGCGTCCTCAATTATTAGTTTGTAGCACCGTACCACCCACTAACAGCAGTGAGCCACTCCATTTAATTAACTAAATTATATTGGGTCACTACGAATTTGGACTCAACACCAATAGTGAATTTTATCTTTTATCTATGGTATATTAAGATACCACATTGATGAATTATTTTTAACCCTATTTGCGTGAGCTCCGCAATTAGGTACATATTAGGGACCGTGATTGTGAACTGTTTATGAGTTATTGATGTTTTTATAAATTTTTTAATTGGGTATATGTATATGATTTAATAAATAGTATTTTTTACTCCACTGTGAGCCAGCCATCTGTACTTATAGCTAAGTCGTTATAGCAGGCTGAGACCCAGTAGATTTTCTAGGGAGCTCCCTACGTCCATTGATTGAGTGTAAGCGCATCTTGTCTGTAAGCTGAGGTCACACAGAGACGCAGGCAGACTGAGAACGCCCCACGAGGACTATTAACACTGATGAATAATGAGTGACATTTTCTAATGCTGCCTCTGTACTATGCCAGTATGTAATTGCATGGCAACCTACACTGTATTCCCCATGGTGTCGCACACAGAGTATGCTTTAATTCACAATTTCTCGCCCAATTCCTTGGGGGACACAGGAAACCTTGGGTATAGCTCATCTCCATAGGAGGCGTGACACTAAGTGAAAGACTGTTAAGCCCCTCCTCCAGCAGCTATACCCTCAGCCTGGAGCGAGCGACTACCAGTTTTTTGCTTAGTGTCAAGGAGGCAAGACACTCTCTGCACTGCAGAGCTGTCTTTGCTAAAGATTTTATTTTTTCTCTTTTATTATTTTCAACTTTTTTTCCTTTTTTCAACAGGGACAACAGAGTCGCATTAGACCTCTCTGTTTTCCCGGGGTTGAGCTGCGCCAGTGCCGGTAATTCCGCACTGCCGCCTCCCCCACAGAAGAAAAGGAGGACCAGGGCAGCCCAGCTCCCCTGCATCCCGCCAGCACAAGGGTCGCCCACCTGCAAGCCCCTCTCCAGCTCCCTGCCACTTCGGTGCCAGTGGCTGAAGGGGCGTCCCTGCTGGATGGACAGAGGGTGAAAACGTCGATGGTGAGGTGGCTGTGCAGCCGTTCTACCCCCTCCCCCCCCCCCCCCCCCGTTAGGGCCTGATGCTGCTGTCCCCTCTGCCTGACCTTCATGTCAGTTACAAGTTACAGCTCTCTTAGCTGTGAGTCCTGCGGCTCCTTTGTGTGTGGGGCAAAAGCGGAGCGATGCTCGTGGGGGAGGGTTACAGCGCAGTTTTACCTCAGGTGCGGCGGCCGTGGGCCGCCTTTCGTTATCAGCTGCTGGATAGCAGGCACACGTGTACTGCGGCTGTGTTCAACTGTCGGCTGATATTCTGACAAGCGCACGCTCTTGTCCGGCCACTGGTGTGCGTTCGCCTCCACTTATATGGAAGTGAACGGGGGACATTATTCTGTGGGGTTTCGGCGGCATGTAATATTTTGAATCACGCGCGCGCGCGAGAAGTTTTATCGGTGGGCGGAGCTTCGTTCCGTTCCACTGTACATGTTAGGCTTCAGTCAAGGGGCGGACGTCTTTCTTCCCGCTCCTCACTAGCCCCGCCTCCTCTTCGTGCCTGCCTGCTCTCAGGACAGATTACCTCAGGGCTCTGAGGACCGCTGCTGTTGCCGCTGCTGTTGCCGCTGCTGTGCCGTCTGCTCCCACTGTGACCTGGTAGGACTGTTGACCCCTTCCAGCACTGCAGCCCTCTGGCCTGGACGTTTTTGTATATTACTTCCAGCCAACATGTCTGACCCCTCAGTGCCTGCTGGTCCTTGGTATCATACCTGCACCGCATGTAAGGCACCCCTTCCTCAAGGGCAGCCTGACCCGCATTGCTCGGCTTGCAAAGCCCCATTACAGGGTCCGCCATCTGCTGTGTCACCCCCTGGCCTCTTGGATCCCCCTGACTGGGCTAGATCCCTTTCCCAGGCTGTGGTCAGTCTCACTAATGTTGTGGGCCGCCTTGCAGATACATTGCCCTTACCGCAGCTGGATAATTCCCCTGCTGGGCCCTCCGGGTCCGCTACCTTAGCTGACCCGTCTGAGTCTCTCTCTCCAGGCGACACCTCCAGAGTCCGTCAACTCCAGAAGCGGTCCAGGGCGGAGCACCTATCATCCTCGGATGCTTCGGTATCACCCCCAAGGGTGCGCCCTCAGTCGGGTCCTTCCTCATTACAGGATATGCCCTCTGAAGGGGAACTAGCCGATTCTGATTGGGATATGGACTCGGCCTTGCCTTCAAAGCTGGCTTCTGCTGTGGGCCATCTTATTAACAATATCCGTGATACCTTTAAGATTCACGATGACCCTCCTAATTCTGAAAAGGCCAGTGTTTCCTTTTTTCGCCAAAAACAGGCGTCTGCGGTTTTTCCCCTCCACGCTGACTTCTCGTCGGTGGTTTCTAAGGCCTGGGCCCGTCCTGATGCCCGTTTTACCCCGCCTAAGAAGTTGGATATCTGTTATCCATTCCCGGCGGATTGCATTACAAACTGGGCGTCACCACCTAAAGTCGACCCCCCTGTGGCCCGTTTGTCCAAAAGCACGGCTATTCCCGTTGCAGATGGTTCTTCCTTACAATCCACGGAAGATCGCCGGATAGAGGCCATTACAAAGGGTATCTTTGCAGCCTCCGGTTCCGCCCTCAGGCCGGTCTTTGCCTCCGCTTGGGCTGGAAAAGCGGTTTCAGAATGGGCGTCTCAGCTGGATCAGGAGCTTGAATCCGACGTCCCTATTCAGGACCTCCGCGCTCTGGCCCAACTTATCGTTCAAGCCGGAAAATTTGTCTGTGAGGCATCCCTGGATGCGGGGGCTCTTATAGCCCGTTCATCTGCCCTGGCCGTTTCGGCTAGAAGGGAGCTTTGGTTAAAGGTTTGGACGGCGGACGCCACGTCAAAGCGGTCTCTTACTGGCCTTCCCTTCACTGGTTCTCGATTGTTCGGGGCCCGCTTGGATGAAATCATCTCTGAAGCCACGGGAGGGAAGAGTACACATCTTCCCCAATCAAGGACTAGGAGCACCACTCGAGGCCGTCCCACCTTTTCTCGCTTCAGGTCTTCCCGCAGAGCTCCCACACCTCGCACCACTTCAGGTCCATCCTCTAACCCTGTCCAAGACAGACGTAAGAAGCCTTTTTTTCGGACCCAGCCCTCCTGGCGCAAGTCACAGCCTGCTCGTCCTCCCGCGACCAAGCAGAACCCTACCTGAAGGTGCGCCCCCACCCACCCGGGTGGGGGGACGTCTCCTCCTGTTCAGGGACTTCTGGCAGACGCACGTCTCCGACGCCTGGGCTCTCGAGGTGGTGTCTTCCGGGTACAAACTCGAGTTTGCGTCCCTCCCCCCAGTTCGGTTCTTTCGCTCCCGGGTTCCTCGAGATCCCCAAAGGGCGGCCGATTTCTTTACTGCCACTCGTACCCTTCTGGACAAGGGGGTCATCGCTCCGGTTCCTATGGAGGAAAGATTCAAAGGGTTCTATTCGAACCTTTTTGTGGTCCCCAAAAAGGAAGGCTCGGTTCGTCCCATTCTGGATTTAAAACGGTTAAACCGTTTCCTTCGTCTTCAGCGGTTCCGGATGGAGTCTCTCAGGTCGGTGGTGGCCTCTCTGGAAAAAGGGGAGTTCCTGGCCTCTATCGACATCCAGGACGCCTACCTTCATATTCCAATCGCTCGGTGTCATCAGTGCTTTCTGCGCTTTGCAGTGGGGTCCGACCACTACCAGTTCGTTGCCCTCCCCTTCGGGCTGGCGACAGCCCCTCGCGTTTTCACAAAGGTCCTAGCCCCTGTCCTCGCCTTACTTCGTTCCAGGGGAGTTTTTCTTCTTCCATATTTGGACGATCTCCTTATCAAGGCACCCTCTCTGTCACTGACATCTGCCAGTGTGGACCTCTCGCTACAAACCTTACGCCGGTTCGGTTGGATTATCAATCTTCCCAAATCCGCTCTTGTTCCATCCAGGCAACTGATCTTTCTAGGGATGCTGCTGGATACAGATGCAGCGGAGGTTCGGCTTCCGTCAGAGAAGCGCCAGCTCCTTCATCGGTCGGTTCAGAGCCTTCTGAACCACCGCCGTCCTTCCTTCCGGTTCAGCATGCGGGTCTTGGGACAGATGGTATCCTGTTTCGAAGCAATCCCCTACGCGCAGTATCACTCCCGCACCTTTCAGACTGCCATTCTGTCCGCATGGGACAAGTCCCAGGAAAGTCTGGATCAGCACTTTCCCCTTCCCCCCCAGGTTCGCTCCTCTCTACTCTGGTGGTTACGGACCCCTCTCCAAGGGAAGTCCTTCCTACCGATAACTTGGTTGGTGATTACCACCGATGCCAGTCTGCGGGGTTGGGGGGGGGTGTTTCCTCCTCGGTCCGTACAAGGCACTTGGTCTCCATCGGAGTCCAAACTGCCGATCAACGTTCTGGAGCTGAGGGCGATTCTCCTCTCACTCCGGCATTGGACTTCGCTGCTTCAGGGTCACCCTGTTCGTGTCCAATCGGACAATGCCACGGCTGTGGCATACATAAATCATCAAGGGGGCACTCGCAGCGCGGCAGCAATGAGGGAGGTGTCTCTAATCCTTTGCTGGGCGGAAGTTCATGTTCCAGCCATTTCGGCCATTTACATCCCGGGGGTGGACAATTGGGCGGCGGATTTCCTCAGCCGGACGACGATCGACCCGGGCGAGTGGTCTCTGCACCCCGACGTCTTCGAGTCTCTTTGCCTCCGTTGGGGTCGTCCGGACGTGGATCTCATGGCCTCCAGATTCAACCACAAGCTCCCCACCTTCATGGCCAGAACCAAGGATCCGGACGCTTACGGCGCGGACGCGCTCGTCCTTCCCTGGACGGAGTTCTCTCTCCTCTACGTTTTTCCGCCCCTGCCTCTTCTTCCACGAGTCCTTCGGAAGATCGCGGCGGAGGGCACGCCTGCGATCCTAATAGCCCCGGATTGGCCTCGTCGTCCTTGGTACGCCGACCTTATGTTGCTCCTGGCAGACGCCCCCTTGCCTCTGCCTCTAAGAGAAGACCTCCTCTCTCAAGGGCCGATCTTCCACCAGCATTTAGGGTCGCTACGTTTAGCGGCGTGGCTATTGAGACCGCGGTCCTAACGCGGCGGGGGTTTTCTGCTGACGTGGTCCGTACCATGATTCGTGCGCGTAAACCGGCATCGTCCAGGATTTATTACCGAACCTGGCGGGCCTATTTGAACTTCTGCGAGACCTTAGATGTTCATCCCCTTCGGTTTTCTCTCCCCACGATTTTATCCTTCTTGCAGTCTGGTCTGGACTTGGGTTTGGGTCTCAGTACCCTAAAGGGTCAGATCTCAGCGCTTTCGATCCTTTTTCAGCGACCTCTGGCTCCGCTCGGTCCAGTTAAGACTTTTCTGCAGGGGGTTGCTCACTATGCTCCCCCGTATCGCGCTCCCGTTCCATCTTGGGATCTTAATGTTGTGCTGACGGCTCTCCAATCTTCTCCTTTCGAGCCTTTGCGCAGGGTTTCCCTTCGCTTGTTGTCTTGCAAAGTTTTTTTCCTCGTAGCCATCACGTCTCTTCGGCGTGTGTCTGAATTGGCGGCACTTTCTTGCGTAGAACCCCTCTTAGTTTTTCACCAGGACAAGGTGGTTCTCCGCCCGGTTCCGGATTTCCTTCCGAAGGTGGTGTCCGCTTTTCACCTGAATGAAGATATTATCCTTCCTTCTCTGTGCCCGTCCCCGTCTCATCCTCGGGAACGGGATCTTCACCGTCTGGATGTTGTTAGGGCTCTGAGGATCTACTTGGATGTAACTAGACCCTTTCGGCGCTCGGATTCTCTATTTGTGGTTCCGGAGGGTCCGCGCAGGGGGCTGGCGGCATCTAAAGTGGTTATTGCCCGCTTCATCAAGATGGCTATTGCTGAGGCTTACAGTGCTAAGGGCAGGGAACCGCCCTTTGGTGTTACCGCTCATTCTACCAGAGCGGTCGGGGCTTCCTGGGCTCAGCGAAATCGAGCTTCGGCTGAACAATTGTGTAAGGCGGCCACCTGGTCTTCTTTGCACACTTTCACCAAGTTCTACAAGGTGAACACTTATGCATCGGCGGATGCTGCTTTGGGCCGCCTGGTCTTGCAGGCGGCGGTGCCTTAATGCCTATGGTGCTTTAATTCACTTTGGGTTGTGGTCCCTCCCTATTTGTGGACTGCTTTTGAACGTCCCAAGGTTTCCTGTGTCCCCCAAGGAATTGGGCGAGAAAACGAGATTTTTGTATAACTTACCAGTAAAATCTCTTTCTCGCTCTTCCTTGGGGGACACAGCACCCACCCATTGTTTTGGTTGCCCTGACGGGAGTTTTGACTTGTTGGTGTTAATTTGGTTGATCCTTGCCTTTGTTTTAACTACTTGGGCACATAACTGGTAGTCGCTCGCTCCAGGCTGAGGGTATAGCTGCTGGAGGAGGGGCTTAACAGTCTTTCACTTAGTGTCACGCCTCCTATGGAGATGAGCTATACCCAAGGTTTCCTGTGTCCCCCAAGGAAGAGCGAGAAAGAGATTTTACTGGTAAGTTATACAAAAATCTCGTTTTTTCTGCACAAAAAAGTGTCTGAAAATTCCTGTGCATCAGTTACATGGAGAGCAAAGGGGAAGCCATTATCCTTTTACCCAATTATGAAAATGCTATGTTGGGAAAAAGTGGTGGTGTTGGATTTAGGTAAGTATGAATGTTATCCTTTAATATACAATCACATTAGAAATCGGATTAATGTGCCCCAGTTCTGTCACCCAAAGAGTGCAGATTGGTTCCCACTTCATTTTGTAAACACGTTCTGCGCATGTGTTAGGAAAGCTCCCAGCGCATACGCCAAATGTATCCATAGGGCCACTGTAAAGATAAGCAAAAGAGGGAAAGGCGCTCATAGGGTAGTAGTTTTTGTTCAGTTGATTAGAGAAAAAGTAGCGATTATGCTCACCTTTTGGTGTTGTGCAAGCATAGGCACAACACTAGTGTAGACGTGTATTTGAATGATGGTCGGTGCTGCCAGTATCGTACGCTTCTCACTTGGGGAGGTGCCAATCCTTCAGAGGAGTGATGAGAGACAGTAAAAGGAGTGTGGAGTGATAGGGGTCCACCGTTTTTTATACTTTTTGGTGCAAAAACCACGACTTCGAGTGATTGGAGACGATTCTATTTTATTTACATATAGGTGACAACGCGTTTCAGAGTTGAAAAACACTCCTTTTTCAAGTCTGAGCTGTAGAAACAGAGCCTCCTCGTGCAGATAGCGCATTTTTCTTTTTCTTTTTTAAGCGCTGAGAAAAACGCGCTATCTGCACGAGGAGGCTCTGTTTCTACAGCTCAGACTTGAAAAAGGAGTGTTTTTCAACTCCGAAACGCGTTGTCACCTGTATGTAAATAAAATAGAATCGTCTCCAATCACTTAAGGTCGTGGTTTTTGCACCAAGAAGTATCAAAAACGGTGGACCCCTATCATTCCACACCCCTTTTACTGTAAAGATGAGGGAAGAGAGGAAGATGGAGTAAAAATATAATAGCAGGTGGAGGCATATCTAAAATTTGCAGCCACACAAGACTTTCCTTTTATAGTTCTGGTTCATCTTCGACACAACAGTTTCTCAAACAACACATTCACAGGGTCAAATGCTTGGCAGTTGCAGTCTCTGACTGTTAGACTACGTCCACATCTGCAGCAGGCATTCCAGTACTCTGTCCCGGCAGAGGAACAGAAAACCAGAAGTTAAATGGAATATAAAGGGTGCTTTCCTCGATGTGAAGGTGCTTGAGCTATAGGTTCCCAGCTTGCCTACTCCTGCCAAGGTGTATTGTTCTGACCACCCGTTCCTCTGTCTGTTTACCGGATTGACCCTGTCACGCTGGTCCTGACCTCTGCCTGATCACTGGATTGACCCTGTCCTACCTCCCTGACCTATTGCCTCATTACCATATTACATGAACTCTGCCTGTCCAGACCTTGACTTGCCATCTGACTGTGCTTTTGCCTTTCCTCTTGGCGACACACCAGTTTCTCTTGACCAACCTTGATCAGCAGCTTCTGCATGAAGACTACTCCTAAAGATAGCCTGGCCCATGCAGCAAAATCAAGATCTCCATATGGGGTGTAAGGGTGAAAATCAGAGGTCCACCGTGAAAAGGCGTTCAGGAGTAGCTCCAAGCCAAAACGGTTAGGTGGCACAGTGGGTCCACACTCGCTGTGTTGCATCACATTTCTATCATCTGCCTAGCGGATCCGTTTAGCAGATATACTAAAACATATACAAAGGGAGGGATGCCAATGGAAGGGTATCCATTTTACATAGACTTCAATGTTAAAAAAAAATACTTTATCTGAATACTTTTGTAATTGCATGTAATTAAAAATTTAATATAGCCATGGAGTTATTTAATAAAACGTATCTGTATAGCGCCACCTGCTGATTGTTCTTTTCCTTACTTTTCTGTCCACCTTGCTTAGGTGAGTGCACCTGCTCTGTTACACCGTTCAACTGCCACCAGCCATATCTACTGTTGGGAGCGGAGACAGTCACAGGGAGGTAACTGCAGCAAAAAGGACACACACCCTGAGTTGGGATGGGAACATAGCTGCAACAAAAAGAACATGTCCCCTGAGCTGCGATAGGCAGAGAGCTGCAGCAAAAAGGACACTGGAGAACAATTGTAGACACGAGGGAGCTCTGGATCCATGTGAGGTACAGGGCTGGTTCTAGCTTGGGTAGAAAGAGACTGGTATTTACTATATGATGATTTTAATTTTTTTAAATCAGTCATTGCATAACCCCTATAAATGGCTCTTCTGAGCAGATGATAGAAACATCATGTAAACATACCATAACTGTAAAATGCCAGCGATAGAAGTCTATGGAGCCATAGGGTTCCTCCTTTTTTATATAGAGGTTTTTTTTTCTCTGAGATTCATATGGAAATAAATTGTGCCTTAAGATGTCATAATAAATGATTGATGAGGGACACTATATAGCAGCACAGTGCGCAGGAATGCATGGTACCTTCTTTTGTTGCCATACTGGCTCCTGCACAAACCTCTGTAATTTCTATTAATATTACATTAATCTATAGTTAGAAACAAAAAAAAGTCACTTAGTCACTATGTAAATTAGCAAAAGGATTCATTACAACATGAGCTCGGGGATTGTATGCCTTCTCACAAATGCTGGGAACAGTTTGAGTCAATCACCCGTGTATTCTCCTTGGATTACCTATTTGTGTCATTGCTGCCTCTGACAAGTCAATGACCTGCGATCAATATAAGCAATGTGTCTGAGGGTCTTCCAACTTCTTCAAAATTTTCGAATTTTTTTAAAGAGAAGATCGTTTTACCAAATTATACTGAAATACTGACATTCCATTGTTTAGTTATTAGCAGCAAAGGCACCAATAAGAAGGTTCATTATTTTTAACTTGGATCTAGGTAATCTTACAGTAATGTTTCCCGCAACAGTAAACTGTTATTGGGGGGTACTATCTCTCCTTAGGGTGTAAGGAGACTTATAGGCCATACACGCTCCTCTGGAATTCTGAGAAAAAAAGGGATGCAAATGAGCTCTTAACAAACTCTGCCACCAGATGTAAGGCAGCTATCCTATAAGTCAATGTTTAACCCTTTAAACAGGCCTTAAGACATGACTCGGATATTAAATAAGCCAGCACCTCATCTGCAGAACGCTGTTTTGGGGTGATTGCCCCTCATCAGAACAGAGAGTACTAGCTTAAGTGGGTGAGAGGCCTAAGTCAGGATTTGGGGGGTACTATTTCTCCTAGGGGAGATAGCGCCTTAATCGGTGTGAGGAGACATATAGGCCATACATGCTCCTCTAGAATTCTGGGAAGAAAGGGATATGCAAATGGCATACAAAGGGTCAATCACCCCGAAACAGCTGTCTGCAGATGAGGGGCTGGCTTATTTAATATCCAAATCATGTCTCAAGGCCTATTTAAAGGGTTAAACATTGACTTTTAGGCAGGAGCGTAGCTATAGGGGGTGCAGAGGTAGCAGTCGCTACCGGGCCCAGGAGCCTGAAGGGGCCCAAAGACCCTTGTGCCACATCAAAAGACACTGGCATTATAGAAAGTGCATGCTGGTCAAGTTACCCCTCTGGCTGGAGAAAAGGGGTTAGGCCAAGAATTTGGCATGGAAGGGTGGGGGTGAGGTTTTTTGCCTCAGGCAGCACGAAGGCTATGTGCTTCCCTGACCACAAAGCACTGAGGGAAGGGGGGCCCAAGCTGATCTCTAGCACCAGGGCCCATGAGCCCATAGCTACGCCCCTGCTTTTAGGATAGCTGCCTTACATCTGGTGGCATTAGAGGCAGAGCTTGTTAAAAGCTCATTTGCACCCCCTTCTTCCATGTTATGTCACATTTTCCTCTAGACAGCTACTTAGAAATATGTGCAGCTTGGCTTCATGTAATGTCTGCATTGACTTTGAAAGTCCTGTAATGCAATGTAGTCAATTAGGGTTCCCATGACAGTTCCTAACAAGAAAGAGCCTTGACTGGACTCCAGTTGGACTGCTAAACTCTGCAGGGAGTACATCTCAATGGAAAATGTATTAGATAATGGCTTCAACATATAGCTGAGAGCTCATTACATGTTCCAAGCTCTCACCTTAGACAACTCCCTTCTTGGATGGGCAAAATCACAGGCCATTCAGAAACCATGTCAACTTTCCACACCTACAGATAAAAGCTGTATGCACTATGTATACAGACATCCCTGCAGGCGTGGGCAGACACCATCTAGGAATTGCACTTGTAATTTCACTTTACCCTAGGCTACAGCTGGAGGAAGTGTAAAACATGTTACCCGTCAGCATTTAAACCTGGTTAATACATATGCAAGCGTATGATGTCATATTCCAGAAACACATATGAATGTCTCTACCAATAAATTTGAATACACCCTACAGTGAAGTTATGCAGGATGACAGTATATCTAACAGCTTTACAAAGGTATAAACCTCCCAGATGTGACATATTTTTACATGCATCTAGTAATTGTGCAGTAATGTTCTCACATGGAGTGTTCCTTTGCTCTAAGATTGCTCCAGTTTGAAAATCCATAATTCTATTGCTTGAGATGATGCTGTGCATAGCAACAAAACTAAGTTAGCTCATGTCTGCCAAACCAAAGACTCCTCCAAAAGGACAAGCCACTCATCTGTAGACAGCTGTTTTGGGGTTCCTTCCCCTATTCAGTACAGAGATGGGTACTGGTTGGCTGGATGATATGCCTTGCCTATTGATAAGAATCACTCTAATTTTTTTCTTTACAGCTGTAATTGTTTGCATATTTCTACCACTGTATATTGCTGCCAATATGTTCTACACCTATCTGCTTCTGGGCAAACGAGGGATCCTATCCAAGATCTGGATCGCTGCACATTGGGAGAAGAAACTTACTAAAGCTCACATATTTGAGTGCAATCTTGAATCAGCCATTCAAAGCATCATGACGCCAAAGGTATGTGACCCTTTTCCAGTCACATTTCTGAAATACTTAATTGTATGAAAGGCAACAGCAAATGGATGAAAACATTTCTGTAGAAGCCTGACACTAAGAAAATGTCAAGGTCCTACAGAAAGGTGTCTTAATCTCCACTTCTTCATACTGGTATCTTTTGAGCTCATAACATATTCTGAGGTTAATTTTGGAGGTGATGAGGCTGTCAGCTTGAACTAAGTCACCCCCTCATCTTCTAGTACAGAATATTTTCTTACTATTACTTTTTTCTTCAAAGTCACCAATTCAGGGATTATATTCAAAGTGTCCTCCATCAACTCAATGGGGCAGATTTAGTAATCCTGTCTAAAATACTGTATAATCAGCCTAAAGATATGTAAGAAATCTGATTATCAACAATATTAATGTTAAATAATGATAATATTGAGCAATAAAAATATTCCTACGTAAATTCTAGCGGACGGTCATTAAAGAAACCATACCAACAAAGATGTATATTGGAAAAAAGAGAAAATATCGTCAATTGTGCGGCATTAATATTGATAAAACACAAATAAACCAATTATCAAAACATAAAAAAGAAGAACTTCTCTTAATAAAACATATTTCAACAGATCATAACACAGCCTAAATATGAGGGACAGAAGAGACACCATTAAAATTAATAACCAAAATCAAAACTATTTCACGAAATCCCGGAAATAAGCCATATAACATGACCAACCAACAAAACAATATTACACAATCTAATAACAATGCATAATAACCATTCAGTAATGCAAAATCATTCATATAGCTACCCAGAATTTAGTTTAGTTCCTTTTGGCACAGGTGCTCATAAGCCACCTCCTTCCCAGGAAGACTCCAAGGACAACACTTACGTAAAAAAAAATTTATTGCTCAATATTATTATTATCATTATTTAATATTAATATTATTGATAATCATATTTCTTACACATTTATCACAGTGGCTTATACTGGAGGATAAATGTGGTGCAGGCCTAGATACTTTGAGGGAGATTTTTCTCGTGCATTGCATTGGAGGACACAGCACCATGGGTATACGTCCAACTACCACTAGACACAAAAAGTGTTGGCTCCTCCCAGGTGAGCTATACCCTCTCCACAGGCACTGACTAGGCTATTCAGTTTTAGTCTAGTGTCCGTAGGAGGCAGACCTGTCCTGCTTTTTTTTGAAGGTCCTGCTGCTTTTTTATTTTTTGTCTTTTTATTCTTTTTTTCTTTCTTCTGCAGGTCTCGGTGATCTCCACCGTTATACCTGCTGCAGGCTGGGGCTCCATCGTGTTCCACTTTAGTTGCCCCCCCCTGCGGGCGCGTACTTCGTACCATCGCCGGTCACCCAGTCCCCACAGACTGCATCCGCAGTGGCTTGCCGGCATTCCCACGGTTCCCGTGTTGAGTCTGCCGAAGGGGTGACCCTGCGGTGCCCAAAGACATCGGATGGTGAGTATATCGGACGGTGAGTATATTCCCCTGTCCCTGTGTCCCTGCCCCAGGGTTAGGTTCCCTCCTGTGGCCAGGGGGGTGGGATCCACCTTAGCCGGGGGTCCTGGGAAGCCTCCATCTTCCTCCAAGACAACCTCCCCTTTTTTTCTTGGTGGGGGGTGTTATATTCTTCTTTCCCCTCCTTTCTCTTCCCCCTTGGTGATTCTTCTCTCCTCCTTGGCCACACAGTCTTCTCCCCGGCCTTCCCCGCTACTTTAGTCCCCTGGCTTCTGCCGGGACTAGGCCTAATCTTCCATGGCCCATTCCCGGCTCCCAGGTGCTCCGTTTGCCCTGATCCGCCCATCCCCAGGTGTCGCTTCTCCACCCCTACCCTCCTCACCTAGTTTTGTGGGTCCAGAGGGCCCTCGGTCAGCTGCGATTCGCGCCCGCCCCCCTCGCTCCATTCCGGCCGCCTCATAAATCGAGGCCCCGGCTTTTGGGCCTGCTAGGCCGCGATCTTACCGGCCCCTCCTCCTTGCTACCCGGGCTTTTCTGACCCCGCCCGGCCCTCGGGAGGGGCTATCTCCTCCACCCTTTCCTGGTCTAACGTGGGTTTTCTGTTGTAGGGGGTGGCTAACCCCCCCTCAATTGCTTCATTTCTCCTGCAGCCTTCCTGACCACATCTTAAGCTGCTGCAGCACCTCTTTGGGGAACATGGCATCCGGGTCCAGATAAGACAGCCTCTGCTGGCTGCTCTATGAGGGTCTCCTCTCCCAGCTTCTCCTCGGATCGCCACGTGCGTCCGCTGTCTACGAAGGCTGCCATGCAGACAGCCTGTCCCTGCTTGTGTGCAGTACCTCTTCCCAGACCCCATCGTGTCCCCTGACCAATCCTTTTGTGTAGGTCCCCCCTGAATGGGCTCCCTCCCTGTCAAAGCCATGGGAGCCTTGTCCGACTCTCCCAATCCCTGGCAGAGTCGCTGGACCGCTACCTACCCAAATTGCGGCCACCTCTGCCCTCCCAGTGTCCTCCCTGCAGATGGGGCACGCTCAGATACCGGGTCCGGCAAGGAATAGCTCACAGTACAACCTCGGGTGGTCTCAACAGGGTTCCACCCCTCCTCGGCATCCTCGGGTCCTCCCCAGGACAGGCCTGAGGCTGGTGACGAATCCTTTCCTGTCACCCCATCCGTTGCCTCTAGGGAGACCTCTGCACCGATTCCTTCGGAACAGAGCATCAGGCGGTCTTCCTCCATACAGAAGCCCTCTGGGAGGTCAAGACTAACGTGCACGGAGGAACCTCTCCTACCCAGGGTTGGTATCCCCTCTAGTGCATTTTCGGATGGCGCTCTCCTGACTGCACAGGTATTCAACCGCACAGGTAAGGCAGCCGTCCCCGTGTTTAGCATACTGAGTCACCTACGTGGTGTCTCTGGTACGTACGCCTTCTCCTTAACAGGGGGGTACCTGCACCACTGCCATAGGCTGTACCTGACAAGCCTTGCTGGTTCCCCTATACCAGGGGCTATGCTCTACACATTTGAGAGTGTTTCCACCGGGTCCCCATCCTGGTGCTGGTGTTCGCCACTCTACCTCATTACAGGGGGTCCCTGTTCTAGGCAAGCTGTTAGCTCAGGCAAACGCCTCCTGTAGGTTGGTGAGAAAAAGCAATTATATCTGTCTGTTTCCAGCCGCCTTGCTCCTTTAATAGGTAGAGTACCTACACCTACTCCAGATGCTGAAGCCATTACTCCTGGCTGGCTCTAAGGTGTTCCATGCGGCACTATTTCTCCCTTTGGACAAGATATACAGGCCACCTTCAATTGCCGTAGCAATTGCACCTGTCTGTTCCCATCCACTTTGCTCCCTTCATAGGTAGAGTACCTACACCATCTCCAGATGCTGTAGCCAATACCCCTGGCGGGCTCTATTCTGTTCCATGCGGCAACATTTCTCCCTACGGGCGAGATATAGAGGCCACTTTCAATTGCCGTAGAATTGCCCCTGTCTGGTTCTAGTGGGCACCAAGCTGCCACCTTGATCCCTTCATAGGTAGAGTACCTGCACCATCTCCGGATGATGTAGCCGTTACTCCTGTCTGGCTTTATGGTGTACCATGTGGCATTTTCTCTCCCTTACCGGATGAGATATTGAGGCCTCCTCCAATTGCCGTAGCCATTGCACCTATCTTATCATAGTGTGCACCAAACAGCCATCTTACTCCCTTCATAGGTAGAGTTCCTGCACCGTCTCTGATGCTGCAGCCGTTACACCTGTCTGGCTCTATGGTGTACTATGCGGCCCTGTTTCCCTTTTTTTCAGGCGAAATAGTGGGCCTCCTTCAGTTGCCATTGCACCTACCTGATTGTAGTGTGCACCTGTCTTGTTCTTTGTGGTACCGTGCGGCCCTATTTTCCCCTTCCCGGGCGGAATATAGGTACCATTGCTAACGCGGTAGCTGTTGCACCTCTCTGGTTCTAGGGTGCATCATGCGGCCACATTGCTCCGATCTTAAATGTAGTACCTCTACCATCTCCAGATGCTGTACCCATTACACCTGTCTGGTCGTATCTCTGCACAACACACCTGTATTTCTACTTTACAGGTTGAGTACTTGTACCCTCCAAATGCTGTCGCATTCCCAGATGCTGTGGCTATGTTTCCACTCTCCTTAGAGTGCAACATGCAGCCACTTTACCTATATTTTAGGCGTGTGTTTGTAGTACCCCAAGTGCTGGGTCCTATGGTGCAATCTGTGGCCCATACAGTTTCTGTATTACTGGGTGCTTTCTGCCCCCGGGTTCTATTCTGTGCTGCGGATGTTGGTTCTATCCTTTTGGTTCTTCCATACATCTGCCACTCTGTTACTGTCGTGCTCAATGGTCTCCTTGTACTTCTCAAGGCACTGTCTACAACAGGCCATCCTGGTTCAGCATGTGCATTGTTACCATATCTGGCAGGGGTGGGCCAGCCCAACCCCCACCTTGTCGGTCTAGTGCTACTTCTGGTAGCTCCAGTATATGGCTGATCTGTTCTGATCCAGCGGGTGGTCCACATATAACCACGCTCCCTACACCATGGCCAGGTGGTTGTTGGCCTTTGTGCTAGGGTTGCTCTTGCCATCTCTATAAGGTACTATGGTATGCTGCGCTCAGCGTTACCCCATGTTATAGAGGAGTACTCGCGTTGTTTCCTATTACAGAGCGGCCCATTCCTGGTGGAGTACAGTGATCTCCACTGGATCTTCTACCTTGTTGGGGCACGTAGCTTGGTGAGCACCGGCCGCTGCAGCAGTTTTCGGTCATCACTGGATGTCCTCCGCCACACGGAATCCTTCTGGGGTCAACGGCATTTATCGTCGCTGGATGTCCTCCCTGACGGGTCAGGGACAGGACCAATGGGCGCCACACACCTGCCTGGTAGGTGACTTTTCAGCTGATTGCTCTGGCATCGGACAGGGTCCCGTAGTTCCTTCTGGGTCCAGGTGTTCTCGGTATTCCCTTATATTCTCTGCTTAGTTGTACTACATGACAGAGGGTCAGTCCCCTTGGACCTTGCCGTCGTCTGCACCTGTCAGGTACTTTCTCCCCCTGGGAGTTTTCAGTATGCCGGTCGCAGCTGGTTTCTACATTTCTGTGTAGTCTCACCCGGCTTTTTCATGGCGACATCTGCATTCCTTTTGCATATGGATGTCTGTCGATTTAGTGGTACATCCCGAGCTGCTGTACTTTCCCTCTCTGGGACAATGTATACCGTTTGCTAGTCACTATTCTTGGAATGGCTAGTTGTCCATGGCCAATGTCCCTTCCCCTATGGTAGTTTCATTTCACCTTTCCTGGATATTCTGGCTTGTGTTGTCTTCTGGTGGTTCAGCTCCTGATTCCTTGTGAGCCCATACCAGGTACTCCTTTCTGGAGTCCCTGTTCATTTGACCACTCAGGTTCTGCATGACAATCTTTTTTTTTTTTTTTTTTGGGGGGGGGGGGGGGGTCAATGGGTTGATTATTCCCTTTATGGGTTCCAATAGCCTTGTGGTCCTCTTGGGATTCGTGTCTCTTTTCCCATCCTCCCACGTCAAGTACCTGGTATTAAGTGGTTTAGTGCTACGGTTTGCAATTCCGCTGTATGGTCTCCTTCGGGAGGGACCTCCTCCTGTTGTAGAACCTTTCCTTCTTAGGCTGTTTGGAGTACTCTCCTTCTACTCCCATGTCTCTCAGTCCAGTGTGTCCCTGCTGAGATTTCCTGGGCCTGTATCTGGTTCCTTTTTTCCCTGATACTTCATATGCCCAGAGTTTCCTCTGGTCTTACGCTTCACAGTGATATCTTGTTTTCAGAGGCTCGAGCCCAGTCTCCTGTTTTTGGGACGCAGGTCTTATCATTCTCTTTTCCTGGCCTTTACCTACAACCCCCACCTTCTCCAAGGGTTGGCGGTTTCCTCTAGCAGCCTTGGGTTTTCACCTTTCAATAGGGCGCTTAACTTCATCACCTGCTTTGCGGTGAGGGGAGACCTGCTCCCTTCACATGTGAGCCTTGCTATGGCTTCCCTCACTCGTTTGGTTTCCAGTGCTTCCCTGTTTCCTTGCTCCCCTGGCCTGTCAGGGGTTGGCCACAGGTTTTTTCGCTCTTTGGGTCTGAGACAATTTAGAGCGTTAGGTAGTTCCAACACACGGTGCTGTCCTAATTTTTTTCTCCAGCCCATAGCTGAGCTCCGTGTTCCCCTTTGCCTTCTTCTTGCATTTGGGATTTTCTTCCAGGCATTTGTCCTGGGGTGCTGGCAGTCTTCACTGCTTCTTCCTTGAGGTTTCTTCCTTGTTATGGAACCTCTTGCCCATTCCGTGTTTTTTCCAGTTGGGTCACATGGTTCTCCTGCACCTGTATGCCCAACCGGTGGCATGGCTGTTCTTTTCCCACCCTCGGGGACTGCTTTGGGACGCCCCATGGTGCTGTTCCCCCAATGCCATGCACGAGAAAATTAGATTTTTTGTACTCACCGTAAAATCCTTTTCTCGTAGTAGGCATTGGGGGACCCAGATCCCACCCTATGTCTTTACTTCCGCTTCTCCGGGCTGGTCTCTTGATCTTTCCCGGTACGGGAGTTGTTGGTTCCTTGCTTTTCTTCTCTCTCCTACTGTTTTTGGTACAAACTGAATAGCCTCGTGCCTGTGGAGAGGGTATAGCTCACCTGGGAGGAACCAACACTTTTTGTGTCTAGTACCTCCTTTTTTTTTTTTTTTCTAAATAAATCTTTATTACAACTTTCCAATTCATACAAAGTTTTCCACAGTGCATCTTTTTCTTACATAGTTACATAATAGTTACATTATAATTTATTCCCCTACCTCCCCGCCCACTGTATGTCGGTTTCCACCCAAAAATAAAAATAAAAAAATTATAATATTACCATCCTCCCTCTGTTGTCCTTCTCCCCCACCAGCCCTCAGATTTGACTTATTTAGCCACCTCAGCCACATCCTAGCAAATCTATGTTTTTTCTTCTGCCCAATCAGGCAGAACTCCTCACTAGCTAATGACATCCTTGTACGGTTCTCCCATTCTTTAACTGTGGGGGCCTCCTTACCCCCCCCCCAGTGTCCAACTATGCATTTCCTGGCATGGAACAGTAGTTTGGTTCCAATTTCCCTATATTGAGGACCCTCCACCCCATCAAGCACCCCCAAGATACATTCCTCAAAATGCCTGGGCACTATAACCTGATGGTATTCCTCAATTTTTTCGATTATCTGTGACCAGGGCCGCTGATAGGCCAGTACAGCTGGCCCAGTTGTACCGGGCCCGGCTGGCAGGGGGGCCCGGGCAGCCTCGACATAACCAATTAACCACCTCCGGACCGCTGTACGCAGATTCGCGTTCCGGAGGTGGCAGCCCTGCGCTCAGCGACGCATATACGCGACATCTCGCGTGAGCCGGGATTTCCTGTGAACGCGCGCACACAGGCGCGCGCGCTCACAGGAACGGAAGGTAAGAGAGTTGATCTCCAGCCTGCCAGCGGCGATCGTTCGCTGGCAGGCTGGAGATGTGTTTTTTTTAACCCCTAACAGGTATATTAGACGCTGTTTTGATAACAGCGTCTAATATACCTGCTACCTGGTCCTCTGGTGATCCCCTTTGTTTAGATCGACCACCAGAGGACACAGGTAGCTCAGTAAAGTAGCACCAAGCACCACTACACTACACTACACCCCCCCCGTCACTTATTAACCCCTTATTAGCCCCTGATCACCCCATATAGACTCCCTGATCACCCCCCTGTCATTGATTACCCCCCTGTCATTGATCAACCCCCTGTAAAGCTCCATTCAGACGTCCGCATGATTTTTACGGATCCACTGATAGATGGATCGGATCCGCAAAACGCATCCGGACGTCTGAATGAAGCCTTACAGGGCTTACAGAAGGCGGCGTCTGGGGAGGGGCCAAGGGCGGGGCCAGGGGTGTGGCTGAAGGAGGGATCAGGGGGTGGAGCTGAAGGGGGCCCCGTCATGTATGCTGTACGGGGCCCCATGATTTCTATCAGCGGCCCTGTCTGTGACCAGTAGTTTTGGATTTTTATGCATGTCCATAATATATGTATATCGTCCACTCCTATCTCGCCGCACTTTTGGCAAGTAAAAACTTTGGTATTATAATACTTCATTAGTTTTTTTGGAGAATAGTAAAGACGATACAATATATTAAATTGAATTATCCTATGCGAGAAGTTCCTTGAAACCTTAGTCTTTGCCTGTATAGCTGAATCCCAAAAGTCCTCCCGAACAGGTTCCAAAGTACCCTGCCATTTATGTATGAAGGTATCAACTGCTCTATTATTGTTCTTTTGGTGCGACAGACGTTGGTATATTCTTGAGATCAATTTCTTGCCAGGTCTTAACTCAGTAATTTTCTCCAGGGACTGTGGCAGAGTAGCTATTTGTATGCCTTTCCCTATCATCTTATACAGTGCATGTTGTAGTTGTAAATAGCAAAACCTCAGCCCTATATACTTCAGTTGGTGCCTCCTTTCCAACTCTCCATAGGGTACCATATCCCCCTCCTCCCATACCTGTCCCAGTTTGTATATTCCGTGTTTCCACCTTTTCTTTTGATCAAGTGGCTCTAGTTCCGTGAGATTAATATTGTCCCATAGTATGGTGTCTGCATGGGGCCCAGATTGGAGCCATAGTTCTTTTACCATCTCCCAACTTTTGGCCATCAGCTGGATCAAGGGTCTATGTTTACCTCCATGGTGGGCCAAAACACCCGTTTCCATCACTTGAAAAATTTTGCATTTCTCCAATCTTTTATTTTTACCTGCTATTAGATTTTTGTAACTTTGCGTATTGCTCCATATTATCATATTTTTTATAATCCCTGCCCTAAAATAAAGTTCCAAGTCTGGCACAGACAGTCCACCTTCCCTCTCCTGAATATTCAATATCTGTGCCTTTTTCCTTGTTTTTTTTCCTCGCCATATTAAATTGGTCAATAGGCTAGCTATTATTTAGAAGTGTATTTTGGGGATTGTTACTGGAGTATTCCACAAAATATAGTTCAGAGCGGGTAATACGCACATCTTAACTAGTGAAATATGCCCTGCCATCGACATATGCAACCTTTTCCATACCTCTATTTTCTTCTTGATTTCCTGGCTTTTCAGGATAACATTTAATCTAACATAGTCATTGGGATCTGGGGTGATCTGAATTCCCAAATATTTAACGGGTTCATTCATCGTCCTAATTTCCAACTGGCCCGGACTAAAGCCGTTCAGAGGATCAATCGGGATACATGCCGATTTAGACCAGTTTATAGTAAGTCCGGCATGTTTAACAAATTGCTCAAATACCTGAAATATCCTTTCCAGTGACCCATGTGAGCCCACAAATAACATAATGTCATCCGCATATAAAGCAATTTTTTCTTCGTGGGTATGATATCGAAACCCCACAATTCCCGGGTCCTGTCTAATCATATCTGCAAGCAGTTCGATAGCTATAGCAAAAAGCAGGGGGGAGAGGGGACAACCCTGTCTAACCCCCCTGCCAATTGGTATGCCATCTGAGTGTTCTCCGTTTATTATCAGCCTTGCAGAAATTTCCGTATACAGTAGTTTTACCCATGCAACAAATCCATCCCCGAATCCAATTTTCTTCATTGTGTTGAATAGGAAGGGCCATTCTATGGTATCGAAAGCCTTTGAGGCGTCTATAGTTACAATCAACCGTTCTCCGCAATTTATGGGTTACTATCAGTGGCGGATTACAATAGGGACGTTCGGGTCGGCAGCCCCGGGCCCAGCGCTGCTGGGGGGCCCAACGCTGACCCGAACGCCCACATACTGCGCCGGGGCACGGGAGCGCATAGCTCCCTGTCCCGCCGCCGATCACCGCCATAGGCTTCAGGCCTTGTAGGCCTGAGGCCTATGCGGTAGTGAAATCCCGGCGCAGATGTGCGTGATGACGTCATCGCGCGCCTGTGCCGAGACGCAGCACTGTGACGCGCCTGACTCATCCCGCCTTCCTCTGCGAGCAAGCGCCTGGCCCTGGACATAGGTGAGTATTTATCTTTTCATTTTTTGTTCATTTTTTATTTTTTTATTTCATGTGCCTACTTTGGGGGGGGGGGGACAGTATGGGGGCAGTGGTGGGGGCAAATTGCTGTGTGGGGGCAAATTATTATGAGAGGGACTACACTATGTGGGGGCAAATTGCTGTGTGGGGGCAAATTATTATGAGAGGGACTACACTATGTGGGGGCAAATTGCTGTGTGGGGGCAAATTATTATGAGAGGGACTACACTATGTGGGGGCAAATTGCAGTGTGGGGGCAAATTATTATGAGGGACTACTATGTGGGGGCAAATTACTAGATGGGGCAGTGTGGGGGCAAATTGCTATGTGGGGGCAAATTATTATGAGAGGGACTACACTATGTGGGGCAAATTGCTATGTGGGGGCAGTGTGGGGGCAAATTATTATGAGAGGGACTACATTATGTGGGGGAAAATTTATTATGAGAGGGACTACACTATGTGGGGGCAAATTACTAGATGGGGCAGTGTGGGGGCAAATTGCTATGTGGGGGCAAATTATTATGAGAGGGACTACACTATGTGGGGCAAATTGCTATGTGGGGGCAGTGTGGGGGCAAATTATTATGAGAGGGACTACACTATGTGGGGGCAAATTATTATGAGAGGGACTACTATGTGGGGGCAAATTACTAGATGGGGCAGTGTGGGGGCAAATTGCTATCTGGGGGCAGTGTGGGGACAAATTATTATGGGAGGGACTACTATGTGGGGGCAAATTTCTATATGGGGGCAGTGTGGGGGAAACTATTGTGTGGGGTAATTGCTATGTGGGGACAGTGTCGGGTAATTTCTATGTGAGGACAGTGGGGAAATTGCTATGTGGGGGCAAATTACTATGTGGGGGCAGTGTGGTGGAAATTACTATGTGGGGACAGTGTAGGGCAAATTACTGTGTGGGGGGCAAACTACTATATGGGGGCAGTTTGGGGGCAAATTACTATGGGGGGATTACTATGTGGGGGCAGTGTGGTGGAAATTACTATATGGGGGTGTTGCTATTGGGGAGGCACTGTAGGGGCAATTCTATTATTTCTGGGGACACTATACAGGGATTATTGCCTGGAGCACAGTATTGGGTGTTATTATTACTGGGGCACTGTAGAGGACATTATAGCTGCTGTGGACACTATAGGAACATTTGGGGTAATTTATCAAACTGGTGTAACGCAGAACTGGCTTAGTCGCCCATAGCAGCCAATCAGATTCCACCTTTCATATTTGACAGCTCTTTTGGAAATCCAGTTCTACTTTACACCAGTTTGATAAATTACCCCAATTATGTCTATTAGGGTCACTATTTTTTCAGCAGTATAGTTCCTGGGGCATTGGGGAGCACAACGGGCACAGTATTGGGGGTGGCAGGATGACACTGTGGGGACACCAGGATGAGGAGGTTGATGGAAAAATTGAGAAATATAACATGTCTGTGTTACAAACTGTAGAGATGAGATGCGGCTGAAAGAATTTGCCATGGTGGTCTGGTTCAAATGGAGGAGAAGAGGAAAGAGAAGGTCTACATGACAGGGGATGTCACTGGATGTAAGAGGTATGTGGTGCTGTATTCTCCTCCATGTCTTTTTTATTACAATTATATGTATTTTAAATTTGGCAACCAAATTTTTCAGTTTAGGACCCAATTTGGGGTATTCTTTTTTAGTCTGAAGATGTCATATGGCCTAAGAAGAGACTGTGACGCCCATGAAGCACCGCAGCCTCTTCATACAAAAAAAATAAACTAAACTAAAATGGGGGGGGGGGCCAAGTTGGGTAGACAGCCCCGGGCCTATCATGCACTTAATCCGCCCCTGGTTACTATGTGTCTAGTACCTCCTAGTGGTAGTTGGACGTATACCCATGGTGCTGTGTCCCCCAATGCCTACTACGAGAAAAGGATTTTACGGTGAGTATAAAAAATCCAATTATTGTCTTCCTACATCAGTTTTCAAATGCCATTGTGACAAAATATAGTTGCAAATGCTGTGTGTATGCTGCCCTCACCACTTTCCAAAAAGGGTGTGTGGTAAGGGAGGGGGCAGGGCAGTGTGCCAGGGACATTCATCTTCATTTACACCAGTGTAGACAGGAGCAGAAAATGAAGGTATTAATAAATCTCCCCCTTTCTTCTAACTTTGCTTGCCTTGTGACAGAATTTTATGCCAACATTTAGGGCATAAACCACACAATTTCCCACTAAGCCACACCTCTGTATCACTAAGCCACACCTCCTCATCAGTCGAGGTGCAGTGGATTATGTATTATTTTTTTTGGGGTGGCTTTTACTTGATTTAGGGTACTTTAACACTTGCGTTGTAAAGATCAGGCAGGAAGTTCCGTCGACAGAACTGCCTGCCGGATCCAGAAATCCATGTGCAAACAGATAGCATTTGTAGACGGATCCGGATGCGGATCCGTCTAACAAATGCATTGAAACACCAGATCCGTCTCTCCTGTGTCATCCGGAAAAATCATCCGGCATTTTTAAAGGTCTGTCCATGCGCAGACCGGAAAACCGGATCCGTTTTGCCGGAACACTTGATGCCGGATCTGGCATTAATGCATTTCAATGGAAAATAATGCCGGCATTCTGGCAAGTGTTCCGGAATTTGTACGGAGAAAATACTGCATGCTGCAGTATTTTCTCCGGCCAAATACCGTTAAAGTGACTGAACTGAAGACATCCTGATGCATACTGAACAGATTGCTCTCCATTCAGAATGCATTAGGATAAAACTGATCAGTTTTTTCCGGTATTGAGCCCCTAGGACGGAACTCAATACCGGAAAAGAATAACGCTAGTGTGAAAGTACCCTTATAAATATGTCTAAAATAAGATAAGCAAAATAATCTATCAAATTTGGCACCAGAGTTCAGATGCAACCACAATAATAAATATGGGCAATTGAGAATAATATTTTAAGGTGAGAATTAAACTTCTGCTTTATTTCATATGACAGGTCATGATCGCCCTTAGAACCTCAGGTCATTTACTTCTTGGAGTTGTACGAATATATAATCGAAAGGCAAAATATCTTTTAGCGGATTGCAATGAAGCTTTACTGAATATGAGGATTGCATTTCGTCCAGGTGAACTGAACGGCTAGACTCCAAACACTGACAATTATTTTGCTAGATTGTGATTGTGTGTTCATTATAGCTTTCTGACTTTTTACAGGCGCTTTGGATCTTACAGAAAATAACCAGGAAGCCAGTTACAATGCTATCACTCTACCTGAAGAATTCCCAGACTTTGATATGCAGTTGCCTGATTTAAAGTATTACTTCTAATTTATTTTTTTTGTCTCTGGGGAAATTATAAATTCACAGGTGGCATAAGCCAGTTTCAGTTTGGTTACTGGACAATCAACACCATTAGTAACTGTAGTAATGCCTGTACGCCTTATGGAAGTTAGTATTCAACCCCACGGCAAGACATCAATGAGGAAGCAAAATTAATTTGATATTAACTCAAAAGGAAACTTCTTTTTATGGAGTGTGCCATTTATAGTAGGGCATTTATAGGCCTTAAAGCAGTAGACCCAAGGCTGTAGCTCTCTAGCTGTTACACAACAATAACTCTCAACATGATGAAAGTTGTAGTTTTGCAACACCTAGAAGATAACAGTTTTGGGAACACCACTGTGTAGGCTAAATTATAAGAGTTGAACTTGTAGGGTATATTTCTATTTGAGCCCTATTCGACACAAACCTACATTTAATACTCTCCGGTATGTTTTTACAGTGTAATTGATGTGGTTGATCATTTCACACTGAACCAGAGCCGATTGGAGGACATCACAATTCAAGAGGAGGGTGACAGACAGCTTAATTTTCATGATAGCTTTGGTGAGATCATATATTAAATAACTCATTCATGAATTACACACATTGGGCCAACTCCAACCTGCATTAGAAAAAGGCACCTGTAAACTATATGGATTACACATCTTATAAATAAACCACAATATCCTTGCACAAACTGTATACTCTGGAAATAAATTTTAAGATGTTCACATAATTTTAGAAACATCTAGCCAACATGTTGCAATTTACAGACTCATAACCACTAGTGGCTTTTTATTGTTTACTACAGGTGATGACCTAGAGACATTCAGGCATGGCTCTGCAAGTGATGTCTCCTTTGAAGTTAGCAACACCAGTGTCTTACCTGAGCACAGTTCTGCCCAATTACCTGGTGACACTAGAGACATTTTTGCTGATGACCTATTTGGAGATGAAGGAACAGATTTTTTTGGTAAGAAATATTTTAAGCTGACCAAACACAGATCAGTTTGCTCCTGATTGAATGTGAGCTCCAATTTTTTTCACCAGTGAGACACTGGTTGAGACTTAAGGTGGATTTACACATACCAATGAGCAGCAGATTGTTGTGAAGGAAGCAATCACTTCCACAGTATGAAGACAAGGGATCGCTATTGCGATCGATCGTCCTCATACAGCTACATTGTTTCTGGGCAGCAGAGAGCTGTTTAGACAGCACAATCTGCTGCCCAGAAATGATAATTTAGGTGCCTGCACTAACGTCAGTTTCACCCGATGAACAAGCGTTTTGCTCGTTCATTGGGTGATTTTCTGCACCTTCACATAGAAAGATTGTTGCAAACCTTCCCGATAATCTGCCTGTCTAAATTCTTCTTTAAAGTCCATTGTTTACATATAGAATATGGTTTTATTGTATTCTTTACATTTTTTTTTTTTAGAAAACAATCAGCTTTTTAATGAATCTAATATATTAAGTGTGGATAAAGAGATGAGGCAAGATATAACGCTTCCTCCGGAGGATGAACCACCAGAAGGTAACTGTTTAGGATTTTTAAGCCAAAAATCTAAAGAAAATGATGAATTCTGGTTAAATGATGTGTATCCTGCATGTGTGTATTAGTGTGAACACATTCAATAACTCACGGTTTTAAAAAGAAACCATTGTAGGAAAATCCCAGAGCTGCAAACAATTGCTGCTGTGGTGCTGCCATATGAAATATATGAAATCTGCTTCCTTATTTTATGTACACAGACACTAATGGAAAAATAATATAAGCAACAAAGATTCTATGTATACTAAGGAATCGGAGTGAAATGTTGCAGTTAGCAGGAGGTATGGTTGTTATTTTCCTCAGCAGATGTTTCTGGGCAAGGCCTCCTAATTTCAATAACCTTGAATGTAGAAGCTCTCATTAACAACTTGTATCATTCTAAAAGGCCAGTCTTTCCTAGGTACAACACCTCTAATGCTCATTATTGATAAACCAATAACTCCCACAGGTCTGTAGTGATGGATTGATGCTTTGCTATAGATAATATGTATTGGTTACTTAGTATATTATTTTATGTGCATTTTATTCAGATGAAGTGCAATATTCACCTTTGGATGATGATCCAGTTGCAAACAACACCACCCTGGTATCCAATGAAGAAATTGGCTTTGTCCTGGAGCCTGTTGATGTTTCAGGTACATACAAGAGTGTGAATAAGCAAGCATAGTATATGTTGCATTAGGATTTTTGGGAAGTGACCTTTTTATTGTAGATTATCGTGAATAATAATTCAGTCCACAAAAAATCAGATCCGCAAAATACACTACCATGAGTAGAAAGGGCTATCCTCTTCTGCAATGTGGAAAAGAATAGGCCCTGCTCTATAATTTGTAGAACGGTCACATAGATCTGCAAAAATTACGAATGTGTGCATAGCCCCATAGACATTAATGGGTAAGTGTACTATGCGCTGTTATGTACACTGAAGAAATATACGTGTTGTATTGTGTGCACGAGCCCTAACAGAATAGAAAACCTAACATGCACTCAGTAAACTATGAATGTAGTATATCAGAATATTATGTATATTATAGGTTTTAGTACTTCTTTTAAAACAAAACTGTGAAGGAGACCGCTGATTTGTTTTACTACAAATGTTGCTACAAATCTATTGGTGACATTTTCAGCTGTTTTCCCCCATCGTTCTGCATTTAATACCCCATAATGACAAAGTGAAAACAGAGTTTCAAAAATGTTTCCAAATCTATTACTAAGGAAAAACTAATATTTTGCATGTGCAAGTATCCAGACCATTTACTATGACACTTAAAATTTAACACTGGGAGCTAGTGTCGGACTGGGCCTAGGGTCCACCAATACATTTCATTCTGAGGGCCCACTGTAAAGCTACATGTAAATATTACCTGCCCACACAGCAGCAAGATGCTACAACATGATTGATCATATGGGCCCTTACAGTGACTTTGAGAGGGCAAGAGGATACAAGCTAGCCTGACTCTGTGCCTAGAAGTAATATCAGCCACCTGATGCATCTATAATAATAAACCAGTTACTATGTTAAATAATGTGCCCATCTTTTTTATATGAACATACTGTAGGCTGCTTGAGATGCTGTTTGCTGCCTATCTGTATATCAGTCTACTGTGCCATGTGCCACTAGGGGCCACCTTACTTAGGGCCCACTGGGGGATTCATCTGTTCTCCTGTGGGCCAGTACAAGCCTGCTAGGGGCCTCCCATTTTTCCTGATCACCTTTGAGATGTTTCTACACCATGACTGGAGTCCATCTGTGGTAAATTCTGCTGATTGGACATAATTTGGAAAGACACAGCCCTGTCTATATAAGGTCTCAGAGCTGACAATGCATACCAGAGAAAAGACCAAGCCATGAGGAAAGAACCACCTGTAGAACTCAGAAACATGGTTTTATGGAGGCACAGATGTAGAGAAGGGTACAACAACTGCTGCACTGAAAGTTCCTAAGAGCACATGGTGCCTCCATAATTCCTAAATTGAACAACCAGTACTCTTCCTAGGGCTGGCCACCCAACCAAACTAAATAATTGTGGGAAGGTCAATTATCACTGCAGCACTTGATCAATCTGGGTAGAGTGGCCAGAAATAAGCCTCTCCTCAGTAAGAAATAAATAAATAAATAAATAAATAGAGGGGTTGCTCCCTGGTGTGATATCTCCTAGGCCACTGTATTAATCCCTGTGGGTCTATATACCTTACTGGATCATGTTGTACAGACCAGGCACAACACTAGTGAAGGGTAAAGTTCCTCCACACCGGGAGGAAGGACCAGGCTGCTTCACTCGTTCGCCAGACACTGCATAGAGGGGGCCGGAAGAGAAGTGAAGACATAAAAGCTCCCAAAGGTAGCAGATAAAGTGAGCTGCATTGGATTCTTCAAGGTAGGTGTTTTATTGCATACAAACACATAAAAAACTAATAAAAAAAACAACAGCTATACGTTTCAACAGTGGTCTGCCATCTTCATCAGGCTGCTTCATCAAGGTAGGTACAAGTTATCTATACACAATGATGACCCGGAAATGAATAGTACATAATTGCTTGTAATATGTAAAACACTGATAAATACATGATGCAAGAAAAGTATATAAAGGAAATTGAAAAATAATACCTGCATTAGAATGGTTGTGCTAAAAATTAATGATTAAATTATCAAAACATGCATGGGTGAAATATATGAGTATTAGAGGACAGGAAGTGACATCACAAGTGTTACCTAGACAGGTAAACATTAATGTGCACACTTTGAATATACAGAGGGAAATCCCAAAAAGTGGAGGGGATATGGTGATTAGAACTACACAGCAGTCGGAGGTATGATGAAGCATACAATTAGAGAATGATGCAGTGTGCAGAGGAGAAGAAGAACATTAGCTCAAGATAAGAAGAACACAAGAGGCACAGTGGAGGTGGGGAGACCTAGATGACAAACAACAAAAAGAGAGCTTAACCCCTTAAGCCACCATGACATACAGGTTTGTCATGGCTGCAAACTGTCACCATGTCTATGTACATGGTGACAGCGGTAAGATCCCAGCTGTTACATACAGCCAGCGTTCTCAGCTAACCAGCCTGGAACCAATGGGACAGGTGATCGCTCTGATTGGCTAATCTGAACAGACTAGCCAATCAAAGGATTGAATTGCCGGCTAAAGGTTCTGATCCCCACAGTTTGTTACTTTTCCCGCACGGTGTATGCCATAAAAAAAACTAATTACAATTTCTCGCTCATATCATTGGGGGACACAGGACCGTGGGTATAGCTTGCTGTTGCCACTAGGAGGCGACACTAGGCTGAAAGCTGTTAGCTCCTCCCCTGCAGGCTATACCGCCTCCAGCCTGGAGAGAGCATATCAGTTTTTAGCTTAGTGTCGTAGGAGGCAGACCTCCCTGCATTTAGCAGGGTGGCTCTTTTTAATTTTTTTTTACAGTTACTTAAAGGGACACTGACAGGCCAAAACAGCATATATAGTTAGATATATCACATTACAGGTCTTATACAGTCTTTTAAAAGCATATAAGTATCCCCCCTGTCCACCTTCTAAATACCGAAATATAAAGTTTTATAACCTGCTTCTCCAGTCAGCAATCTGCCCAAGGGGCGGCGTTTCATGTGAAAATGCGCCCAGCCAGCCTTCCCAACTGCCGTTTGAAGCCCCGCCCAGCTCATCAATATTCACTTCGCTGGGCGGCGGCTAGAACTCTCCCCAGTCCCGATCCTGCGCCTGCGCAATTCAATCCTCCGGGCATCGTTCATGCCCAATCTTCTGCGCCTGCGCCCCGCCGTGCCGTTAGATCGCGCCTGCGTACACACACCAGCCTGCAGCTGCCTCGAAGACGCAGGCTGGTGTGTGTACGCAGGCGCGATCTAACGGCACGGCGGGGCGCAGGCGCAGAAGATTGGGCATGAACAATGCCCGGAGGATTGAATTGCGCAGGCGCAGGATCGGGACTGGGGAGAGTTCTAGCTGCCGCCCAGCGAAGTGAATATTGATGAGCTGGGCGGGGCTTCAAACGGCAGTTGGGAAGGCTGGCTGGGCGCATTTTCACATGAAACGCCGCCCCTTGGGCAGATTGCTGACTGGAGAAGCAGGTTATAAAACTTTATATTTCGCTCTTTATAAGGTGGACAGGGGGGATACTTATATGCTTTTAAAAGACTGTATAAGACCTGTAATGTGATATATCTAACTATATATGCTGTTTTGGCCTGTCAGTGTCCCTTTAAGGGGCACAGATTCGCTTGCGTCTCTATCTCCCTGGGAGGCTGGCCGGTGTCACGATTTCCACCGTCCCACCTCCCCCAAGAAGAAAAAGCGGACCAGGGCAGACTCGCTCCCCTGCTTCCCGCCAGCAACAAGGCCACCTATTCTCCAGCCCTTCTCTGCCCGGACCCCTGCTGCATGGTGCCAGCGGTCGTGAGGTGGCCCTGCCCAGGCTTCCACCTCCCGTACATCCTATCTGGCCACAGCAATCTCCCTGCTGAACTTTATAGTTATCAGAGGTTAATCTACCGGCGGCAACGTTACAGGACTTAGGTTCCTGGAGACACAGACGTGAGGAGGGAGAATCTCCTCCCTCCCTCCTCTTTCCCCCGGCATGTCAGCGCTCATCGGCACCCCGTCAGTTCGGGTGCACAGCGCATCACCTGCAGTGTTTAGTTGGGCGCACTCATAGTCACAGCGGCACCACTCTGGCCGTTTGCGACTACTTTAGGGGGAATTATTCATGCGGCCATATGCTTCGGCACTGCCGCGGTTAATGGCGGCCGCTTGTGCCGTCCGACGAGAGTCCGGTGCGGGGGGCGTGGCTTTATTAATTCTCAATGTTGGAGGGGCGGAGCCTAATCTCCCGCTTCAGCAGCTTCTTCCTCCTTCTCTCAGCGCTGCAGGCGGGACACAGGACTGGGGAAACGCCATTTTACCTGGTAGGAGATCGCTACCCCCTCCAGTTTAGAGACATACAAAATGTCTGACCCAGCCACTGCCCCCCCCAGGCACCCTGCAGGACCACTTACTATGCATGCACTTCATGCTCAGTAAAATTCCCTCGGGGCCAGTCACTGTCACTATGCTCTGCATGTCATGTGCCTGCACAGAGCCATCCCCCTATTCTTCAGCAGCCCACAGAAGCACAGGACCATCATGGCTATGGGGAACCTGACTGGGCAAGGTCCTATCCCGGGCAGTGGAAGACCTTTCAAAAATCACCCATTCCACCCTTTCATTGCTGGGTCGTTTGGTTGAGAAATCGCCACCGGTGCAATCCTCACCGTTGCAGGGCGTACAAACCAGAGGCAGACTTCCTAGTAAGCATCCCAGATCAGGTCACCATTCCTCCTCGGACGCCTCTGCATCCCCCCCTCCTCCTGGCTCCCAATCACAGGCGTCCTCCCTCTTAGGTGACGCACTGTCCGAGGGTGAGATTGGAGATTCGGATGCGGAATTGGACCCGGACCACTCTTCTCAGATTGCGTCCATGGTAGATAGCCTGATATCAGCTATTTGGGACACCTTCCAGGTTCAGGAGGATCTTCCCTCCACTAGCCACCAGGGGGTGTAATTTCTGCGTTCAAGGCAGACAACTAAGTCTTTCCCCTTACACAACGACTTTTTCGTAGTTGTCGCAAAAGCTTGGGACCAACCAGGTCTACGCTTCATTGTTCCGAAACGTCTGGACCTGCTCTATCCCTTTCCAGGCGATTATGTCGCAAAATGGTCATCTCCACCGAAAGTGGATCCACCGGTCGCTTGCCTGGCTAAGAACACGACCATCCCAGTGCCAGATGGCTCTTCTCTCCAGGACCCAGTAGACCGTCGCATAGAATCACTCTTTGCAGCTAGTGGTTCGGCATTACGTCCGATCTTCGCCTCTGCATGGATAGCCAAGGCGGTCTCGGAGTGGGCCCTCTGTCTGAACCAAGACCTAGCGTCCGATCTTCCCCCCGTGGACCTTCAATCCTTAGCACTCCAGATTTCTCAGGCAGGGAAATATCTCTGCGAAGCGGCTCTAGACGCTGGGACGATGGTCGCTCGTTCCTCGGCTCTCGTGGTATCTATCCGCCGAGAGTTATGGTCTGGAAGGCAGACCCATCCTCTAAGCGCTCACTGTTGAGACTTCCCTTTGCAGGGTCGCGACTCTTTGGGGCCCGACTGGACGAGATTATTGCGGAGGCAACGGGTGGGAAAAGCACCCATCTGCCCCAACCTAAGACGAAACGTCACTTTCATGCTAGAGATTCCTACTCCCGCTACCAGTCCTTTCGTCGCTTCTCGGGCACCCGTACAGCCCCCACCTCAATGGCGGGACCATCCACTCAAGACGGACGGAAGGGACTGGCCTTTAAACCCCAACAGGCCTGGCGTACTCGCACTCAACAACCTCGTTCCGCCCCAGGAAAACAGCCTTCAGCATGAAGGTGCGTCCCTACCCTCACGGGTGGGGGGACGTCTCCTCCTTTTTCAGGAAATTTGGCGATCCCATATTTCGGACGCATGGACGCTCGAGGTCGTCTCCTCGGTCTACAAAATAGAGTTCAAGTCTGTCCCCCCAAACCGTTTTTTCCCCTCTCAGCCTCCCAGGGATCCTGTTCGAGCCCTGGCATTCTTCCACACAGTTTAATCCCTTCTATCACGGGGGGTGATAGCACAGGTACCCTTAGAGGAACAGATTACAGGTTTTTATTCCAACCTGTTTTTTGGTCCCCAAAAAGGAGGGCGATATGCGCCCAGTACTGGACCTCAAGTTATTGAACAGATTCCACTGGGTTCAGAGGTTCAGCATGGAGTCCCTCCGTTCCATGATTGCTTCATTGGTAAAAGGGGAATTTATGGCATCCATAGACATTCAGGATGCCTACCTCCACGTTCCCATCGCAAAAGTTCACCATCGGTTCTCAATTCATTCGGCTCATTACCAATTTGTCGCACTACTGTTCGGTCTGGCGACTGCACCGCGAGTATTTACAAAGGTACCTGCAAAGGTAGCTGTTGAAACCTTCCTGTTAAAACAGAGGGGTTTTTCTGATGCAGTCATTCGGACGATGATTAAGGCGAGGAAACCTGCATCTTCCAAGATTTACTATCAAACTTGGAAGTCCTTCCTACACTTCTGTGAACAACGTGGTCTTTCTCCCAGGAAGTTCTCCCTGCCTACTGTACTGGTATTTCTTCAATCTGGATTAGAACTAGTACTGGCTCTTTGTTCCCTGAAGGGACAGGTCTCAGCCCTGTCTATTTTTTTCCAGCGTACACTGGCAGTCTTGCGTCCGGTTAAAACCTTCATGTAGGGGGTGGCTCACACTGCGGCTCCCTATCGACCGCCGTTGCATTCTTGGGACCTGAACCTAGTTCTGGTTTTGCTTCAGGCCGCACCATTCGAACCTCTGAGAGAGGTCTCCCTCAGGTTACTTTCCTGGAAAGTGGTGTTTTTAGTGGCCATTATGTCTATTCGGCGGGTGTCAGAACTGGCGGCTCTTTCCTGCAAGGAGCCCTTCTTGGTGTTCCATCAAGATAAGGTAGTGCTCCGCCTAGTACAGTCCTTTCTACCAAAAGTTGTTTCTGCATTTCACGTTAACGAGGACATTGTTCTGCCATCTTTTTGCCCTAAGCCCTCTCATCCACCGGAGGTTTCTCTCCACCGTCTGGATGTGGTACGGGCCTTGAAAATCTACCTGGCAGTGGTGGCCTCCTTTAGGCGCACTGACGCTCTGTTTGTGATTTCTGAAGGGCCTCGTAAAGGTTTGGCGGCTTCCAAGGTGACTATTGCTCAGTGGATTTGGTCGGCCATTGCCGAGGCCTATCGTTCTATGGCCAAGGCTCCTCCTCCCGGAATCATGGCTCACTCTACCAGAGCGGTCGGGGCTTCTTGGGCGCACCTCCACCACACTTCTGCATCTCAATTGTGTAAGGCTGCGACTTGGTCATCCTTGCACACCTTCACAAAATTTTACAAAGTGCATTCTTTATCCTCGGCAGATGCTGCTCTATGCCGCAGAGTCTTACAGGCCACAGTGTAGCGACTTCCATGAGGGAGTAGGTTTTTGACTGTTGTTATTCCCACCCAGGGGACTGCTTCAGGATGTTCCACGGTCCTGTGTCCCCCAATGATATGAGCGAGAAAACAAGATTTTTGTGACCTCATCTGTAAAATCTCTTTCTCGCTTTATTCATTGGAGGACACAGCACCCACCCAATGTTTTTTTTTTTACGGCAAGTGGGATCCTGATTTGCCAGTTGGGACCTGGTTTTGGTTCGGTCTTATAGCAGTGTGAAGTTCTGGTTGTTTTTTTTCAGTTAATTCTGCTTCTCCTACTGCTGGAGCACAAACTGATATGCTCTCTCCAGGCTGGAGGGGGTATAGCCTGCAGGGGAGGAGCTAACAGTTTTCAGCCTAGTGTAGCCTCCTAGTGGTAGCAGCAAGCTTTAACCACGGTCCTGTGTCCCCCAATGAATAAAGCGAGAAAGAGATTTTACAGGTGAGTTCACAAAAATCAAATTTTTTCCCACCTCACTTCCCATAAAATGGTATAAAAATTGCTCAAAAAAGTCGTATGTACCCAAAAATAGTACCAATCAAACCGTCACCTCATCCCACAAAAAATGAGGCCCAACATAAGACAATCACCCAAAAAATAAAAAATATGTCTGTCAGAAAATGGAGATACAAAAACATCTTTTTTTCAAAAATGCTTTTATTGTTTAAAGCTGAAATACACAAAAAAATAGACATATAAGGTATTACTGCGTCCGTAACAACCTGCTATATAAAAAATATCACAAGATCATAAGTGCAAGATAATGCAGCTGGGGCGTAAAAAATCAGTGGTACAGTCCTAACCTCAGTATCTGAGGAAAGGGATTTAGGGGTCATTATTTCAGAAGACTTAAAGGTAGGCAGACAATGTCATAAAGCAGCAGGAAATGCTAGCAGAATGCTTGGGTGTATAGGGAGAGGCATTACCAGTAGAAAGAGGGAGGTGCTCATGCCGCTCTACAGAGCACTAGTGAGACCTCATTTGGAGTATTGTGCGCAGTACTGGAGACCATATCTCCAGAAGGATATTGATACTTTCAAGAGAGTTCAGAGAAGAGCTACTAAACTGGTACATGGATTGCAGGATAAAACTTACCAGGAAAGATTAAAGGACCTTAACATGTATAGCTTGGAAGAAAGACGAGACAGAGGGGATATGATAGAAACTTTTAAATACATAAAGGGAATCAACAAGGTAAAAGAGGAGAGAATATTTAAAAGAAGAAAAACTGCTACAAGAGGACATAGTTTTAAATTAGAGGGGCAAAGGTTCAAACGTAATATCAGGAAGTATGACTTTACTGAGAGAGTAGTGGATGCATGGAATAGCCTTCCTGCAGAAGTGGTAGCTGCAAATACAGTGAAGGAGTTTAAGCATGCATGGGATAGGCATACGGCCATCCTTCATATAAGATATGGCCAGGGGCTATTCATAGTATTCAGTATATTGGGCAGACTAGATGGGCCAAATGGTTCTTATCTGCCGACACATTCTATGTTTCTAATAAAAACTGTGCCAAGAAAGCAATTTTTTTGTCTCCTTACATCACAAAAAGTTACTATGAACGCTTGCTTCTCGGCCCGTATAAAGGGCCCTTTAGGGTCAACTCTGTGAATGTTCTTGAATGGCCCAGCCAGGGCCCTGACTTGAACCCAATCGAACATCTCTGGAGAGACCTGAAAATGGCTGTCCACTGACTGTCCCCATCCAACCTGACAGAGCTTGAGATGCAGAGAAGAAAGGCAGAAAAAAACAAAACAAATCCAACCTTCTACCCAAGAAGAATGGAGCTGTAATCGCTGCCAAAGGTGCTTCAACTAAGCCCCAAGTTAGGGCTCTTTCATACAAGCGAGTTTTCCATCCAGATACAATGAGTGTAGTGAACCCAGACCCATTCATTTCAGTGGGTCTGTCTACATGAGCGTCATTTATCACTGACAAAAATGTTCTACATTGTACATTTTTCACTCGGCTCTGGCTTCATAGAAATGAATAGGGCTTGTGTAAAAAACAGGAGTCCGGATGCACTCCAGATGCAATGAGGTTTTCACTGATGGTTGGTAGGAGATGTATATTGTTATTCTAGGAAAACAACGAAAAATGTCCAGCACTGAGATGAATAAAAGTCTTCAATCTTTATTCCATAAATTTAAAAGAATACAATTCTTCACATGGGGAGTGCAGGCTTACCTTTTTGTCCTTCATATTGTTATTCTTCGGGGGGGTTTCACGCTCATGAAAACACATGCAATCCGGAAACAATCTGGATTGTAAAAACCCACACACTGAACGCAAGCACTGATTGAACTTGTAAAACCATCAACTTTTTCCTAAACAGACCCTGACCCAATCTGTATCGCTCGCGTGAAAGAGGCCTAAAGGGTCTGTATACTTAGGCCAATGCAAGATTTTAGTTTTCCTTTTCAATAAATTGGCAAAGATTTTAAACATTCTGCTTTCACTTTCTCATTATGGGGCATTAAGCGCAGAATGATGGGGAAAATGTGAACCCTTTTTTTATTTTAGCACAAGGCCGAAACATAACAAAGTATGGAAAAAAATGAAAGGGTCTGAAGACTTTACGAATACACTACAAATTGAAATGACATGGGATACTTTCTTAATAGCCGTCTCATTTTTAAGTGCTAGAAAAGAAAAAACGAAGTAAGAGGAAGCGTACGTTAATGGTGGATGATGTGAAGGAGATCCCAAGCAGTTGCATGCAGGAACAACTGAAGGATACATCAGACACTGTCACCACAATGGATATTGCTCCCCCAACTCAGCACCTTATGGAGTGGAAGTTGAAGGGTGGAGTGCAGTGGCTACTGTCTCACCCAAGTCAACCAATAATCAACGCTGACCTGTTACTGGTAAGCAGTCTCTACACAATTAGCAACTTTGCTTTCACTGGGGTCCTTTGAACCTGGCCACCATCAAGGGAAGATCCACAAGAAGTTTGTATGTTTACATGTGTGGTTTCCACTCTTTACTCTTTTACATCATACAGATGATAATACAGATATGACATATTTACTTTTTATCAAATGTTTTGAGTTTGCTATCTATATAGATGTCTATATGTGTTTTGTTATATAATTGTGACAAGATCTTGCTCTTAAAAGGTCTTAAATCACAGGGCATAAATCATGAATTGCTAATGAACTCCCCCCTCCCAACAAAGTGTGAAAGGAAAAGAAGGAGAACAGGTTCTTTATACAACTGGTAGTGTCTTCTTTGACTGACCACTCAGAATTTAGCGGGGTTGGGAGGCCAAAACAGGGATAAAACTGTTGGGACTTGGAAGAAAACCAGACACTTACTTGAAGACAAGAAAAAACTACCGTACATGGTGCAGAGTATTAAAGAAGGGTGGCCTGTGTGGAAAGGTTGGACAAACAACTGACCAGAAAGAGGAATAATCACATGTAAGGTAATCATATCGCATACGGGGAGCATATTGAATACACATGGCTTACATATGAATATCTTTTGTATATGTTTTCAGTAAATTTTTAAATGCAGTTGCTTAACCACCTCCCGTCTCGCTAACGCCGAAAGGCGTGATTGCGGCGGCTCTCCCAAGTCACACTAATGCCGATCGGCGTCATCTCGCGTGAGCCGAGATTTCCTGTGAACGCGTGCTCACAGGAGCACGCGTTCACAGGATCGCGCAGTTCACAAGTTCATCTGCAGCCTGCCGGCCGCGATCATTGGCTGGCAGGCTGTGGATTTTTGAAATGACCAATGAAATGGGTATGTCAGACGCTATTTTGAAAATAGCGTCTGATATACCTGCTACCTGCTCCTCTGGTGGTCCCTTTTGGATCGACCACCAGAGGACACAGGCAGCTCTGTAAGTAGCACCAAATCACCACACATACACATTACACCGTCACTTATTAACCCCTTATTTAGCACCTGATCACCCATATTAGACTCCCTGATCACCCTGATCACCCCCCTGTCCACCCCCCTGTCATTGATCACCCCCCTGTAAGGGTCCCTCATCACCGCCAGGTAGTTAGCTATTGCTAGGTAGTTAGCGTCCAGCCCACCGCACCGCAGTCACTGATTAGCGTCATCGCTGTCGCTAATCAGCATACGGCATACGAGCTGAGTGGGTTTGGATGTTGGGCGGAGCTCCTATGTCCTGGCAGATGCCTTTCCCCTCCTTTTTTTTTTTGCACATTTTTTGGCAGAGATTTTTTCATCCACATTGATCGATGCGAATGAAAAAATCTGTGCCGTTCATTTTTTCTTTCAGCCCAGAGGCTCATTACCCGTATGCTCAATATAAGGAAAATATCAGAAACTCCTAATGCTGGCCATACATGTAATGATTGCGGAGACCCCTCAAATGCCAGGGCAGTACAAACACCCCACAAATGACCCCATTTTGGAAAGAAGACACCCCAAGGTATTCGCTGAGGGGCATATTGAGTCCATGAAACATTGAACTTTTTGTCCCAAGTTAGTGGAAAGGGAGACTTTGTGAGAAAAAACAAAAAAAAATCAATTTCCGCTAACTTGGGACAAAAAAAAAAATCTTCTATGAACTCGCCATGCCCCTCACGGAATACCTTGGGGTGTCTTCTTTCCAAAATGGGGTCACATGTGGGGTATTTATACTGCCCTGGCATTTTAGGGGCCCTAAAGCGTAAGAAGAAGTCTGGAATCCAAATGTCTAAAAATGCCCTCCTAAAAGGTACTCGTTGGACTTTCGGCCCCTTTGCACACCTAGGCTGCAAAAAAGTGTCACACATGTGGTATCACCGCACTCAGGAGAAGTTGGGCAATGTGGTTTGGGGTGTCTTTTTACATATACCCATGTTAGGTGAGAGAAATATCTCTGTAAAATGACAACTTTGTATAGAAAAATGGGAAAAGTTGTCTTTTACAGAGATATTTCTCTCACCCAGCATGGGTATATGTAAAAATACACCCCAAAACACATTGCCCTACTTCTTCTGAGTACGGCGATACCACATGTGTGACACTTTTTTGCAGCCTAGGTGCGCAAAGCAGGGCTCCAGATGGCGACCAAAATGGTCGCCAATGCGACTTAGAATTTACAAATGGCGACAAGACTTTTTAGTCTTGTCGCCATTTGCGACTAGACCCGCCACCGCAGCTCTGCTCAATACAGCGCCGGGGCACAGGAGATGATCGTTCTCTCCCTCCCCCTGTGCTGCTGCTGCCACCGCCTCCGCCAATGAGAAGAGACGGGAGGGGCTGTGGCCACTGCGCCACCAATGAAGAAAACTGACCTGTAATACAAATACAGGAGGCGGGTGCCGGAATCAAATAGCCGACACCCGACCTTTGTGACAGGGAGCTGCGATCAGCTGCAGTTGAGTTAACCCTTCAGGTGCGGTACCTAAGGGGTTAACTGCCGCTGATGGCACAGTGCGCCCCCCAACACCCCAGTATAATAAACATTGGTGGCACAGTGCCCCCCTAGTATAATAAACATTGGTGGCACAGTGGGAAGTGCCAATGAGGGTTAAAAATAATTAAAAAAATTAACTCACCTCCTCCAGTTGATCGCGTAGCTGCCGGTCTCCTGTTCTTTCTTCAGGACCTGTGGTGACGTCACTGAGCTCATCACATGGTCCATTACCATGGTGATGGATCATGTGATGTATCATGTGATGAGCACAGTGATGTCACCACAGGTCCTTTGACAGGTCCTGAAGAAAGAACAGGAGACGATCAATTGGAGGAGGTGAGTTAATTATTTATTTTATTTTTTAACCCTCATTGGCACTGCCCACTGCGCCACCAATGTTTATTATATTGAGGGGGGGCGCACTGCGCCACCAATGTTTATTATATTGAGGGGGGGCGCACTGCGCCACCAATGTTTATTATATTGAGGGGGGCGCACTGCGCCACCAATGTTTATTATATTGAGGGGGCGCACAGCGCCACCAATGTTTATTATATTGAGGGGGGTCGCACTGCGCTACCAATGTTTATTATATTGACCTTCTACTATGCATTCTGTATTAAGAATGCTTTTATTTTCCCTTATAACCATGTTATAAGGGAAAATAATACAGTGAATAGACTTTCATCCAAGCAACCATTAACTTCTATGGGGCCTGCGTTGCGTGAAAAACGCACAATATAGAGCATGCTGCGATTTTCACGCAACGCACAAGTGATGTGTCAAAATCACCGCTCATGTGCACAGCCCCATAGAAATGAATGGGTCAGGATTCAGTGCAGGTGCATTCCGGTATTTTGAATGCCAGATCTGGCACTAATACATTCCTATGGGGAAAAATGCTGGATCCTGCATTCAGGCAAATCTTCAGTTTTTTTCGAGATAAAACCGTAGCATGCTGCGGTTTTCTCTTTTGCCTGATCAGTCAAAATGACTGAACTGAAGACATCCTGATGCATCCTGAACGGATTACTCTCCATTCAGAATGCATGGGGATATACCTGATCAGTTCTTTTCTGGTATAGAGCCCCTGTGACGGAACTCTATGCCGGAAAAGAAAAACGCTACTGTGAAAGTACTCTAAAATATTAAGTTTAAATCCCCCCTTTCCCAATTTTACATATAAAATATATAAACAATAAATAAATAAACATATTACATAGCGCTGTCCAAACTATTAAATTATTAAAAAATATCTCCTATGCGGTGAGCATTCGCCATTTTTTAGTCAACATGTCACCCCAAAAAATAGCATAGGACTGTTCTATTATGGGCCGAATGTTTCATAAAATGCGAAATGCACGCGGCTTTTTTTGGTGTTTTTTTTTTTTGCGCGGTATTGAGTATCACAATACTTTTTTATGGTGACGAAAGCGAATCAAAATTTTGGTTTCAAAACAACCCTACGCCAATCTGATCGGCGTAGCGTTGTCACGATACCAAAATTTTGATTCGGTTTCGATTTGGCGACTAAAAATTTGATTTGGCTCCTAAATTTTTCAGTTCAGGAGCCAATGGCTACTAGGTATTTTTTTTAGTCTGGAGCACTGGCAAAGGGGCCCAAATTCTAAAGAGCACCTTTAGGATTTCACAGGGCATTTTTTACGCATTTGGATTCCAAACTACTTCTCACGCTTTAGGGCCCCTAAAATGCCAGGGCAGTATAAATACCCCACAAGTGACCCCAATTTGGAAAGAAGACACCCCAAGGTATTTCGTGAGGGGCATGGCGAGTTCATGTAAAATTGTATTTTTTGTCATAAGTTAGTGGAATATGAGACTTTGTAAGAAAAGAAAAAAAAAAGAAAAATACATCATTTTCCGCTAGCTTGTGCCAAAAAAATAAAAATTCTAGGAACTCGCCATGCCCTTCACAGAATACCTTGGGGTGTCTTCTTTCCAAAATGGGGTCACTTGTGGGGTATTTATACTATCCTGGCATTCTAGCACCTCAAGAAACATGACAGGTGCTCAAAAAGTCAGAGCTGCTTCAAAATGCGGAAATTCACATTTTTGTACCATAGTTTACCATAGTTTGTAAACGCTATAACTTTTGCGCAAACCAATAAATATACACTTATTGGATTTTTTTTATCAAAGACATGTAGCACAATAAATTCTGACACAAACTTGTATAGAAATGTAATTATATTTGAACAATTTAACCAGATAAAGTTAAAAATACACATTTTTTGAGAAAATTGCGGCCTATTTTGATTAATATCGGAAAAACTAAAAATCTTAGCAGCAATAAAATACCACCAAAAGAAAGCTGTATTTGTGAGAAGAAAAGGAGGTAAAATTCATTTGGGTGCCAAGTTGCATGACCGAGCAATAAACCGTTAAAGTTGTGAAGTGCCGATTTGTAAAAAAGGGCCTGGTCACTAGGGGGGTATAAACCTGTGGTGCTTAAGTGGTTAAATAATGTACACTAAAGTACTATATGGCGCAAAATGCATTGTGCACTCAGCTTTACTGATATTGTATGAAAATTGCATGTGACTTTTGTAACAGTAAAGTCTTTGGGCTCATTTATAGACATCAATTGTTTTGTGTTATTTGAGAAGTAAGCAATTTGCTTTTCTGATGTGAAATGTCAAACTGACTCCTATGTATTTAACGTCATACAGTTTTTTACACAACTCCAGAAGGTGGATATCCCCAGAGATATGCAGGAAGAACCAGCAGAGCCTGCAAATAAAACACTTCAACATGAGCAAGAGGAGTCTGGTATGAGTATAGATGAAATGTTATGACAGACTCTACTATACTCCAAGTATTTTGGTTGTTATGGGCAAATTGTTTTTATGTAAGGCAACTTTCACACTGGCATTTTGGCTTTCCGTTTGTGAGATCTGTCATGGGCTCTAACAAGCGGTCCAAAATGGATCAGTTTTGCCCTAATGCATTCTGAATGGAAAAGGATCCGCTCAGAATGCATCAGTTTGCCTCCGTTCAGTCACCATTCCGCTCTGGAGGCGGACACCAAAACACTGCCTGCAGCGTTTTTCTGTCCGTCCTGGGATGCGGAGCGATCCGTCCTGACACATAATGTAAGTCAATGGAGACGGATCCGTTTTCTCTGACACAACAGAAAACGGATCCGTCCCCATTGACTTTCAATGGAGTTCAGAACGGATCCGTCTTGGCTATATAAGACATAATACAACCGGAACCATTCATGTACAGCTGTAAAATTAAATTTGCATGGATCTATAATTGTGCTTACTTGTCTTCATAGACTTACCCCAGTTGAAGGTAACCAAACAAACAGATGTCAACTCCTTCATTGCTGAAGACCCTTTATGCACACTAGACTTGAATGACCATCATCAAACAACAAGTGATATGGACAGCTCTGTGCACGAGGTAAGGACTAATGTTTTGTGCATCATCAACACTCATCTTCTGATCATAGTATACAGTTAAGCATAAAGAAAAATCTGGGGAAAAAACTGACAAAAACATCACCTACACAGTAAGATCCAGACATAGTTGAGGTTCTGACTTGACTACTTGTATTTACACATTACGTCTTAAAATGCCTAAGATTATACAGAAGAATCAGTGTCATGTGTCATACAGTCATGTGAAAAAATTAGGACACCCTTTGAAAGCATGTGGTTTTTTGTAACATTTTTAATAAATGGTTATTTCATCTCCGTTTCAACAATACAGAGAGATTAAAGTAATCCGACTAAACAAAGAAAACTGAAGAAAAGTCTTTTCAAGATCTTCTGTAAATGTCATTCTACAAAAATGCCTATTCTAACTGAGGAAAAAGATAGGACACCCTTGCCCCTAATAGCGAGTGTTACCTCCTTTGGCTGAAATAACTGCAGTGAGACGGTTCTTGTAGCCATCTACCAGTCTTCGACATCGGTCTGAGGAAATTTTACCCCACTCCTCAATGCAGAACTTTTTCAGCTGTGAGATGTTTGAGGGGTTTCTTGCACGTACAGCCCTTTTCAAGTCACCCCACAGCATCTCAATGGGATTCAAATCTGGACTTTGACTTGGCCATTCCAGGACTCTCCATTTCTTCTTTTTCAGCCAATCTTTGGTTGATTTACTAGTATGTTTTGGGTCATTGTCATGTTGCATGGTCCAGTTCCGCTTCAGCTTTAATTTTCTAACTGATGGTCTCACATGTTCTTCAAGCACCTTCTGATACACAGTAGAATTCATCGTGGATTCTATGATGGTGAGCTGACCAGGTCCTGCTGCAGCAAAGCAGCCCCAAACCATGACACTTCCACCTCCATGCTTCACAGTTGGTATGAGGTTCTTTTCTTGGAATGCTGTGTTTGGTTTACGCCAAACATGTCCTCTGCTGTTGTGTCCAAATAATTCAATTTTGGACTCATCTGTCCAAAGAACATTATTCCAGAAGTCCTGGTCTTTGTCAACTTTATCGCTGGCAAATGTCAGTCTGGCCTCGATGTTTCTCTTGGAAAGCAAAGGTTTCCTCCTTGCACACCTCCCATGCAAGTTAAACTTGTACAGTCTCTTTCTGATTGTAGAGGCATGTACTTCTACATCAACAGTAGCCAGAGCCTGCTGTAGTTCTCGAGATGACACTTTAGGGTTTTTGGATACCTCTTTTAGCATCTTGCGGTCTGCTCTTGGGGTGAACTTGCTGGGGCGACCAGTCCTGGGCATGTTGGCAGTTGTTTTGAAAGCCCTCCACTTGTAGACTATCTTCCGGACAGTGGAATGGCTGATTTCAAAATCTTTTGAGATCTTTTTAAATCCCTTCCCAGACTCATAGGCTGCTACAATCTTTTTTCTGAAGTCCTCTGACAGCTCTTTTGCTCTCACCATGGTGCTCACTCTCACTTCAACAGTCAGGAGCACACCAAACTAAATGTCTGAGGTTTAAATAGGGCAAGCCTCATTCAACATGCAGAGTAACGATCTACTAATTATGTGCACCTGGTGTGATATACCTGTGTGAGATCTGAGCCAATTTAAGAGGGAATACATGTGAGGGTGTCCTATCTTTTTCCTCAGTTAGAATAGGCATTTTTGTAGAATGACATTTACAGAAGATCTTGAAAAGACTTTTCTTCAGTTTTCTTTGTTTAGTTGGATTACTTTAATCTCTCTGTATTGTTGAAACGGAGATGAAATAACCATTTATTAAAAATGTTACAAAAAACCACATGCTTTCAAAGGGTGTCCTAATTTTTTCACATGACTGTATATTAATATGATTTTTTTACAGGGAAGTAAAGCCTCTGCTCCTACTCTACCCAAGACTTTTTGACTAATTTCCATGCCCCCACACTGAACATCCTTTAGCGGGTTTAAATCAGTTTGCCATCCTACTGTAAAAGTCAGTGGCCCTGGAAAAATAATAATAGTGACCCCATTTTGTATTTGGGTCCAAACTGATGGAAGGCAGGGCCACCACAAGTAGGCAGGGCCAGTAATATCATATTGTGGCACATTATATTGCAGCACGCCAGACCTGCAGGGTATAGCGAAGCGAGGTCACAGTTATGGGCAATCGAGGGTTGCTCACTGTGTTGGAGAACCCTGGGCAGGCATGCGGCAGTGAATGAGAGGTAGACACAGTTCCTCTGGGGCACACTCGGTATGTAGGGACCAGGCCTGATGGTGGATGAGGTGCCCTGGATGTTACAGGTATTTTGAGTGCCTGAAGCAAGGTCCCTTTTGGATTCGTGACGCCAGTGCCTGTAACGGTGGCACACCGATTGATAGTTGGAATAACTGAGGTACACGGATGGTATAGTGAACCAAACGTTGCTTTACTGAACAGTCCAACTTTGTACATACAGATGTTAACACAGTCCGTTAGATCACAGCTTTACAAGCAGGCTTTATTCCACACTATGGCAGGTAGTAATTATGCAAGATACTCAGAGGGTAATTCCACAATGCACTCAGAATCAGGTTGTACCTTTCCTCAGAAATAGCATACACTGTCCTTTCTAGAACTCCTGTCTGCTTTCAAACCCAAGGCCCGGATGCCTAAATGGTGGCTTATATCCTTGGTATATATATATCTTCCTCTCGTATTAAATCCTTGCTTTTCTTTCTAAAGCATCTGCCCATCAGGGTTACTTATCTTTGCTTGGATGAGGAAGGACTGTGGGTTTCTCCCAGGAGGTTCCTGTCCTGCAACTGGGGTGTCTCTACTGAGCTAATCCTAGCCTCAGGAGCTTCAGGTGGACGAAGTAACTCCTCTAGTCCCCTGGAACGAACTACCACCCCCCTGTCTGGGCCTTCCTATATATATCTAGGGCTCTCTAGCTCCCTCTAACGTCTGGGAGGCTAAACTACACCCTGACAGGCCTGACACCCAGCTAACACAGGGAAATGCATACACATAACATTAAAGGTAATAAAGACACATTAACCCCTTTTGTGCAGTGCCCACCTTTATCTAGTGGGACACTACATACCACCACGCTATAACGTTGCCCGTCCTCGGCGCAACATGGAGGGGCCCTGCCCGGCTGGATACTGCAGCCTGAAAGACAAACTGAGAACCGGCATACATGGCAAATATCACAGCAACAATACAAACATTAACAAACATTGTAACTGCAGGAATGGTGAAAAGGGGCGTCGTTCTCTTCTCTCAGGATAATGGAAGGGAACAGGGGCGCTGACCTGGTGCAGCGTATTAATAAACCAGGATAGTCCATGAAAACATAAATAAACATAAGTCCTTGGAGGCTCAAAGGAACGCATGAGTCCGTACCCAGGCTTGCAACAGGGTTAAACAGGGGTTTCCCGTGAGGGGCTACCTGGGCCCATGATGTAGTCCTCAAACCTCACAGGTGGGTGTCCCCTGGTAGAACGGGTAGACCTCCTTAGTGGCGGAGATTCTTCCTGCCTGGACTCAGGATGGTCAAGGGAGCTCACCGCCTCTGGAACTTCCTCAGGAGCTCTCGGAGGTGAAGTCTCCTGAGACGGGAGACCAACAGGAACAGGAGCAGGAACCAGCAAATTCAGCCAAGGCGTGAGGGCCCAGTGGAGTGGCTCTTTATCGTGGATCAAGTTCTCCACAGCCTGCATAGGGTCCATAGGTGGAGTCGGCAATTCTTCCTCAGAAGGCTCAGGCTCCATCTCCTCCGCCGCTGGTTCTCCTTCTATACAGGGCTTGAGGCGGTTCCTGTGAACGACTTGGGGACCTTTTCCTTCTCTGGAGACCTAGTAAATGTGGGCTGCAGCATTGGGTATGGCAGTAATAAGGTAGGGAATCCTTTCCCATTTGCTGTCCAACTTGCTGGTCCGGTGGTTGTTTTTCAACCATACCTTGTCTCCCAGAGCCAGGGGTCCCGCATGGGCAGTCTGGTCATAGTCCTTCTGCTGCCTCTCACGAACAATCTCCATCCGTTCCTGGACAATCTCCTTAGCATTGAGGAGACGCCTTTGATGCTCCACTACCCAATCGGTCCTGGGCAGTGGGTTGATTACATCCGGTACTTGGACACCCAGGGAGTGGTCCGCAGGCAATCTCCCTTGTCGGCCAAACATCAAATAGAACGGGGTGTAACCGGTGGAACAATGGATGGTGTTGTTGTAAGTGTACATGAGCTGCGGCAACAGAGTAGGCCAATCACCCCTCGTCTCAGGGGGTACTGCTCTCAACATTTCAATGAGAGTCTTATTCATTTTTTCGCAGAGTCCGTTACCTTGCGGATGATAAGCGGTAGTCCGGACTTTCTGGCAGTTGTGCAGCAGACACATCTCCTGGAACAGCTGTGACTCAAACGCAGACCCTTGGTCCGTGAGGATCCTCTCTGGGCAGCCGTAGGGCAACAGGAAATGCTTCCAGAACGCCTCCGCTGTGGTCTTGGCTGTCAGGTCTTTCACAGGCACTGCTACGACAAACTTGGTGAAGTGATCAATTATAGTCATGGCATAAGTATACCCAGAGCGACTCGGCTCCAACTTCACATGATCAATCGCGACAAGTTCTAGAGGAGCTGTACTTACAATAGGATGGAGAGGTGCCCTCTGGTCATGGCGTTCAGTCCGCCCCACAGCACAGGCAGTGCATTCTCGACACCATTTCTCGATATCCTCTCTCATCCCAATCCAATAGAATCTCCTCCGTATGGTAGCCTCAGTCTTTTCACACCGAAGTGTCCGGACTGGTTGTGGTACATGTCCAGTACCAGGCTGGCATCCCGACGTGGCAGGAGAATTTGGTAAACTCTATCACAGGACACTGGATCCAGACTCCTTCTGAGCAACAGACCTCTTTGAAGGAATAATTGGTGGCGATGTCTCCACAGTCTCACTAGTTCTGGGTCTGCACTCTTCCTGCGGATTCTCTCAGGGATTTTTCCACTGGTAAGGAAGTCGAGCAGTTCACCGAGGACTCTACTTTCGGACTGGAGCTTAATCCATCTTTCTTGATCGCCTCTGGACTCAGGATCATCTGATGAGGGAGGATCAGCAGCAGGGAGATTTTCAGTACGGATGTTATCCTGCTGGGCGAATTTATTGTAGAACGCAGGCATTTCCACTTCTTCCCAGGCATCTTTTAGCTCATCTGGGGCCTCTGTAGTGGGAAGCCGCGACAGGGCATCAGCATTATCATTGGAGCGGCCTGCCCGGTACTTCACAGTAAAGTCATAGTTGGCAAGGCGGGAGGCCCATCTTTGCTCCAGTGCCCCTAACTTGGCTGTGTTCAGATGCGCCAGGGGATTATTGTCCGTGAAGGCAACAAACGGTGTGGCAGCGAGATAGTCTTTGAACTTTTCAGTCACAGCCCACACTAAGGCAAGAAACTCCAGCTTGAAAGAACTGTAATTCTGGTCATTCTTTTCAGCTCCCTTCAGGGATCTGCTGGCGTAGGCAATTACCCTTTCTTTGTTGTCTTGCACTTGAGCCAACACGGCCCCCAGGCCTCTTTTACTGGCATCCGTGTAGAGGAGGAACGGCTTCTGATAATCTGGGTAACCCAGAACAGGGGGTTCAGTCAACTTCTTCTTTAGGAGTTGAAAGGCAATTTCTCGTTCTTGGTTCCATTCAACAGGAATAGGGGTTTTCGGGCTCTTCTTTGGATGCCCCCTCAACAGTTCCTGGATGGGATCCGCAATTTGTGCGAAGTGCGGGATGAAACGCCTGTAGTACCCTGCAAAACTGAGAAAGCTTCTCACCTCTTTCACGGTCGTTGGAGTAGGCCAGTTGCGGACAGCAGCAAGTTTATCAGGATCAGGCTGTATTCCTTCGGCACTGACAACGTGCCCAAGGTATTTGACCGCTGGTTTCAGCAGGTGGCACTTGGATGGTTTGATCTTGAGGCCATATTTAGCAAGAACTTAAAACACCTCACCCAGGTGCTTTAAATGTTCCTCATACGTCTTGGAGTATACAATGACGTCATCCAGATATAAGAGTACAGTCTCAAAATTCCTATGGCCTAAACAACGTTCCATCAGCCTCTGGAACGTTCCTGGAGTGTTACACAGTCCAAACGGCATATAATTGAATTCAAACAGGCCCATAGGTGTAGTGAAAGCAGTCTTTTCCCGATCTTCTGGGGCCATGGGTACTTGCCAGTACCCACTGGTTAAGTCCAAGGTGGAGAAATAGGCTGATGACCCCAGGGCAGTCAAGGACTCTTCAATGCGTGGCAGTGGATATGCATCTTTGTGGGTGATTTGATAAATTTTTCTGTAATCCACGCAGAACCTTATGCTGCCATCTTTTTTTCGGACAAGAACTAGAGGCGCAGCCCAGGGACTATGGCTGTCCCGGATTATATTAGAGTCTTTCATCTCTTTTATCATCTCTTTCACAGACTGATAGGTAGTAGGTGGTATGGGTCTGTGCCTCTCCTTAACCACCTCAGCCCCCAGTGCTTAAACACCCTGAAAGACCAGGCCACTTTTTACACTTCTGACCTACACTACTTTCACCGTTTATTGCTCGGTCATGCAACTTACCACCCAAATGAATTTTACCTCCTTTTCTTCTCACTAATAGAGCTTTCATTTGGTGGTATTTCATTGCTGCTGACATTTTTACTTTTTTTGTTATTAATCGAAATTTAACGATTTTTTTGCAAAAAAATGACATTTTTCACTTTCAGTTGTAAAATTTTGCAAAAAAAACGACATCCATATATAAATTTTGCTCTAAATTTATTGTTCTACATGTCTTTGATTAAAAAAAAATGTTTGGGTAAAAAAAAAATGGTTTGGGTAAAAGTTATAGCGTTTACAAACTATGGTACAAAAATGTGAATTTCCGCTTTTTGAAGCAGCTCTGACTTTCTGAGCACCTGTCATGTTTCCTGAGGTTCTACAATGGCCAGACAGTACAAACACCCCACAAATGACCCCATTTCGGAAAATACACACCCTAAGGTATTCGCTGATGGGCATAGTGAGTTCATAGAACTTTTTATTTTTTGTCACAAGTTAGCAGAAAATGATGATTTTTTTCTTTTTTTTTTTTTTTCTTACAAAGTCTCATATTCCACTAACTTGTGACAAAAAATAAAAACTTCCATGAACTCACTATGCCCATCACGAAATACCTTGGGGTCTCTTCTTTCCAAAATGGGGTCACTTGTGGGGTAGTTATACTGCCCTGGCATTCTAGGGGCCCAAATGTGTGGTAAGGAGTTTGAAATCAAATTCTGTAAAAAATGACGAGTGAAATCCGAAAGGTGCTCTTTGGAATGTGGGCCCCTTTGCCCACCTAGGCTGCAAAAAAGTGTCACACATCTGGTATCTCCGTATTCAGTAGAAGTTGGGGAATGTGTTTTGGGGTGTCTTTTTACATATACCCATGCTGGGTGAGATAAATATCTTGGTCAAATGCCAACTTTGTATAAAAAAATGGGAAAAGTTGTCTTTTGCCAAGATATTTCTCTCACCCAGCATGGGTATATGTAAAATGACACCCCAAAACACATTCCCCACCTTCTCCTGAGTACGGAGATACCAGATGTGTGACACTTTTTTGCAGCCTTGGTGGGCAAAGGGGCCCATATTCCAAAGAGCACCTTTCGGATTTCACTCGTCATTTTTTACAGAATTTGATTTCAAACTCCTTACCACACATTTGGGCCCCTAGAATGCCAGGGCAGTATAACTACCCCACAAGTGACCCCATTTTGGAAAGAAGAGACCCCAGGGTATTCGCTGATGGGCATAGTGAGTTCATGGAAGTTTTTATTTTTTGTCACAAGTTAGTGGAATATGAGACTTTGTATGAAAAAAAAAAAAAAAATCATCATTTTCCACTAACTTGTGACAAAAAATAAAAAATTCTAGGAACTCGCCATGCCCCTCACGGAATACCTTGGGGTGTCTTCTTTCCAAAATGGGGTCACTTGTGGGGTAGTTATACTGCCCTGGCATTTTCCAGGGGCCCTAATGTGTGGTAAGTAGGTAAATGACCAGTGAAATCCGAAAGGTGCTCTTTGGAATGTGGGCCCCTTTGCCCACCTAGGCTGCAAAAAAGTGTCACACATCTGGTATCGCCGTATTCAGGAGACGTTGGGGAATGTGTTTTGGGGTGTCTTTTTACATATACCCATGCTGGGTGAGATAAATATCTTGGTCAAATGCCAACTTTGTATAAAAAAATGGGAAAAGTTGTCTTTTGCCAAGATATTTCTCTCACCCAGCATGGGTATATGTAAAATGACACCCCAAAACACATTCCCCACCTTCTCCTGAGTACGGAGATACCAGATGTGTGACACTTTTTTGCAGCCTAGGTGGGCAAAGGGGCCCATATTCCAAAGAGCACCTTTCGGATTTCACTCGTCATTTTTTACAGAATTTGATTTCAAACTCCTTACCACACATTTGGGCCCCTAGAATGCCAGGGCAGTATAACTACCCCGCAAGTGACCCCATTTTGGAAAGAAGAGACCCCAGGGTATTCGCTGATGGGCATAGTGAGTTCATGGAAGTTTTTATTTTTTGTCACAAGTTAGTGGAATATGAGACTTTGTATGAAAAAAAAAAAAAAAAAAAAATCATCATTTTCCACTAACTTGTGACAAAAAATAAAAAATTCTAGGAACTCGCCATGCCCCTCACGGAATACCTTGGGGTGTCTTCTTTCCAAAATGGGGTCACTTGTTGGGTAGTTATACTGCCCTGGCATTTTCCAGGGGCCCTAATGTGTGGTAAGTAGGTAAATGACCAGTGAAATCCGAAAGGTGCTCTTTGGAATGTGGGCCCCTTTGCCCACCTAGGCTGCAAAAAAGTGTCACACATCTGGTATCGCCGTATTCAGGAAACGTTGGGGAATGTGTTTTGGGGTGTCTTTTTACATATACCCATGCTGGGTGAGAGAAATATCTTGGCAAAAGACAACTTTTTCCATTTTTTTATACAAAGTTGGCATTTGACCAAGATATTTATCTCACCCAGCATGGGTATATGTAAAATGACACCCCAAAACACATTGCCCAACTTCTCCTGAGTACGGCGATACCAGATGTGTGACACTTTTTTGCAGCCTAGATGCGCAAAGGGGCCCAAATTCCTTTTAGGAGGGCATTTTTAGACATTTGGATACCAGACTTCTTCTCACGCTTTGGGGCCCCTAGAATGCCAGGGCAGTATAAATACCCCACATGTGACCCCATTTTGGAAAGAAGACACCCCAAGGTATTCAATGAGGGGCATGGCGAGTTCATAGAAATTTTTTTTTTTTGGCACAAGTTAGCGGAAATTGATATTTTTTATTTTTTTCTCACAAAGTCTCCCGTTCCGCTAACTTGGGACAAAAATTTCAATCTTTCATGGACTCAATATGCCCCTCACGGAATACCTGGGGGTGTCTTCTTTCCGAAATGGGGTCACATGTGGGGTATTTATACTGCCCTGGCATTCTAGGGGCCCTAAAGCGTGAGAAGAAGTCTGGAATATAAATGTCTAAAAAATTTTACGCATTTGGATTCCGTGAGGGGTATGGTGAGTTCATGTGAGATTTTATTTTTTGTCACAAGTTAGTGGAATATGAGACTTTGTAAGAAAAAAAAAAAATTCCGCTAACTTGGGCCAAAAAAAAGACTGAATGCAGCCTTACAGAGGGGGGGGGGATCAATGACAGGGGGGTGATCAATGACAGGGGGGTGATCAGGGAGTCTATATGGGGTGATCACCCAACTGTCATTGATCACCCCCCTGTAAGGCTGCATTCAGACGTCCGTATGATTTTTACGGACCTGATCAGTCTATCAGTGGATCCGTAAAAATCATGCGGACATCTGAATGGAGCTTTACAGGGGGGTGATCAATGACAGAGGGGTAATCAATGACAGGGGGGTGATCAGGGAGTCTATATGGGGTGATCACCACAGTCATTGATCACTCCCCTGTAAGGCTGCATTCAGACGTCCGTATGATTTTTACGGATCCGATCAGTCTATCAGTGGATCCGTAAAAATCATGCGGACATCTGAATGGAGCTTTACAGGGGGGTGATCAATGACAGAGGGGTAATCAATGACAGGGGGGTGATCAGGGAGTCTATATGGGGTGATCACCACAGTCATTGATCACTCCCCTGTAAGGCTGCATTCAGACGTCCGTATGATTTTTACGGATCCGATCAGTCTATGAGTGGATCCGTAAAAATCATGCGGACATCTGAATGGAGCTTTACAGGGGGGTGATCAATGACAGAGGGGTAATCAATGACAGGGGGGTGATCAGGGAGTCTATATGGGGTGATCACCACAGTCATTGATCACTCCCCTGTAAGGCTCCATTCAGACGTCCGTATGATTTTTACGGATCCGATCAGTCTATCAGTGGATCCGTAAAAATCATGCGGACATCTGAATGGAGCTTTACAGGGGGGTGATCAATGACAGAGGGGTAATCAATGACAGGGGGGTGATCAGGGAGTCTATATGGGGTGATCACCACAGTCATTGATCACTCCCCTGTAAGGCTCCATTCAGACGTCCGTATGATTTTTACGGATCCGATCAGTCTATCAGTGGATCCGTAAAAATCATGCGGACATCTGAATGGAGCTTTACAGGGGGGTGATCAATGACAGAGGGGTAATCAATGACAGGGGGGTGATCAGGGAGTCTATATGGGGTGATCACCACAGTCATTGATCACTCCCCTGTAAGGCTGCATTCAGACGTCCGTATGATTTTTACGGATCCGATCAGTCTATCAGTGGATCCGTAAAAATCATGCGGACATCTGAATGGAGCTTTACAGGGGGGTGATCAATGACAGGGGGGTGATCAGGGAGTCTATATGGGGTGATCACCTCCGTCATTTATCACTCCCCTGTAAGGCTGCATTCAGACGTCCGTATGATTTTTACGGATCCGATCAGTCTATCAGTGGATCCGTAAAAATCATGCGGACATCTGAATGGAGCTTTACAGGGGGGTGATCGATGACAGGGGGGTAATCAATGACAGGGGGGTGATCAGGGAGTCTATATGGGGTGATCAGGGGTGATCAAGGGCTAATAAGGGGTTAATAAGTGACGGGGGGGGGGGGGTGTAGTGTAGTGGTGCTTGGTGCAACATATTACTGAGCTGCCTGTGTCCTCTGGTGGTCGATCCAAACAAAGGGGACCACCAGAGGACCAGGTAGCAGGTATATTAGACGCTGTTATCAAAACAGCGTCTAATATACCTGTTAGGGGTTAAAAAAATCACATCTCCAGCCTGCCAGCGAACGATCGCCGCTGGCAGGCTGGAGATCCACTCGCTTACCTTCCGATCCTGTGAACGCGCGCGCCTGTGTGCGCGCGTTCACAGGAAATCTCGCGTCTCGCGAGAGGACGCACCGGCGCGTCCACCCAGAACAACAGGACCGCCGCAAAGACGCAATCCTGCGTACGGCGGTCCTGAGGAGGTTAATAGGAGGATGAGAGCCAGTGGGTATGGTGTGTTTGATTACACTGACCTCTCCGTAGTCCGTGGAGTGCTTGCTAAAAGCCTGGTGGTGCTCCTTCACCAGCTTCAGGACTCCCTCTATCTGCTCCTTTGGGGTGGATTCGTCCCCCACATGTAGTTCTTCCCACCAGGATGTCGTAGGGGTGCTGCTGCTCTGTGTGGTCTGGAACGCCTCCGTGGCAGGCAGACGGATTACATCCTGGAAAGACACCTGGAAAAGCTGAGCAACGGGGCAGTGTTTAAGGAGAGTCACGGGATGATCACCAAAGTTAATTAAACGGACAGGCACTTTACCTTGAGACACAGTCACCATGCTCTTGGCTGTCCGTACGAAGGGATGATTTTCAAAGGGAATAGGTTCCACTAGGGCTTGATAGTCCTGGCCCTGGAACCCTAACACTGCACGGCACCACAGGATGATCTGGGAGTTTGGAGGCAGAATTACCGATCGGTTATCCCGGATCCGGACAGTGCAAATTTCTCCTTTCTTATTGGCAAACTTTTGTTGAGCACACAGCACACTAATAGTCTTTTGGATAACTCTTCTGGAAGCAGGTGAGGCTGAAGATATAGTTTGATTTAATGCGTCAAGCACTTCAGAGTAACAATTTTTCAGAACGTTAGTCCCTAAGATCACAGGATGTCCTCCTTTATCTCCTGCTTGTACCACAATCACGCCTTGCTGTGGCAGGGTGGCTTCTCCCACTTGAAGGGTAGGTTCCCAATACCCATGCACTTTCACTGGCTTACCGTTGCTGGCAATGATATCTAGCCAGGACTCTGGTGGCTGGGTGAGAAGACTTGGATCCCAGAACTTGTCAAAGGCAGGCCGTTGAATGGTGGTGACCTGTGACCCAGTGTCCAAGAGGGCTTCAAAGGGTATCCCGTTGATGCATATATTAATTTTTGGACGGGATCCTACATACTTAGGCATCCAGCTTGGATCCTTTGGAACTACTGTTCTACCTCCCGAGGGGCGGTCCTCTGCCTCAGGGGTTGCCCGTTTAACTGCCAGCACATTGATTCAGTATGTCCATATTTCTTGCAGTGGTGGCAGACAGGCTGTTTTCTGCTTCTGGGCCGGTACCTTGGTCGCCCATCAGGCTCTTTTGGGTATACGTCTCCATACGCCGGTGGGAGCCTTGGAGGAAAAGGACCCTCATCTTCTAGTAACAATGGTCTCTCCCATTCCTCTATCTTCTTGCACACCTTCTCCAGACTTAGAGTAAGATGGTTCACTTGCTCCATGAGGGCTACCACTACATCTGTGACTGGACTGGCCTGACTGACCCCTGCAGACCCCACATTCACAGTCTTGGGCTGACAAGCCTGGGGTTCATAGGAGGCAGCTGGCCCTGGAGCAGGGTTCTGGCCTAATATACTGATGGCCAATTCCTTAAAGTCCAGAAAGGCACAGTGGGGGTGTTGAGCCGACAACATGCGTAGCTGGCCCTTTAAATGCTCATTACTTACGCCCGCAATGAATTGCTCCCTAAGAGTCCGGTCCTGGTCCTCAGCTTCTTTGGGATCCACTTGGACTACAGCTCTCAGTGTCTTTTGTAAGGACAGGGCAAAATCGCGGAGCGACTCTCCAGGCTGCTGCTTTCTGCTGAAGAAACGCATTTTAACTTCTGACACCGTTCTGGCCTCAAATGTGGTGCCCAAGCGATCAAAAATCTGTTCCAGGCTACTTTTCTCAGAGCGGGGCCACGACATGACTTCCCTGCGGGCAGCCCCTTCCAACTGAGCCAGGAGGATCTCCATTTGCTGTTCAGCAGTTATGGGATAAAGCCGGAACAAGGCCAGTATCTGCTCCCTAAAGTCCTTTAACTTGTGGGCCTCCCCTGAATAACGTGGGAACCAGGGGGCCCCAAAATAGTACGGCATAGTTAGCGGCATCAGACTTGGCGGTGCCGCGGCGGCAGGGGCCCTAGGGTCGGCTGGGGATACTCCAGAAGGCACGACTGGGGCCACCTGTCCGATTTCCTCCGGTGTAGACATGGTGTTGCTAGGTGGGTATGGCCCTTTAAATGTAGCAGAGTGGACCGGAGCGGCAATGATAACTTTTTTTTTTTTTCACAGAAAAGTCTTTTGTTACTAACGGGGCTCCCTCCGGTGCCCTGGCAGGGGTCGGGAATGTTCCGGAAAGGTAAACAGAAGAGCCGGCAACAGTTTTAAGTCGGTACTCACTCCGGTGGTGCTCGCTCCAAGTCTCGCGAGATGCGTGGCTACGGGCGTCGGACGTCCTGCGTACAGCGTCAGCAGGTGGGCGCGGCCTCTCGTAGCTCCGGGACTCAGGTAGGCGGCACCTTTTCCTCCAGACAGGGCGGCGTTCTTCATCCTCGGCGGCTGGGTGATGACTCCGCCTGGTTCTTTTCGCGCCAAAGTCCTCTTTTTCGCGCCAAACAGTTCACCGGGCGCACTTGCAATCCACCTCAGGTTTAAGTTGCAAAATGGCTGTCTATTCACTGACAGCAAGCGGTGGCTGAAATAAGCAGCAAACAGTCCAGAAAACACTATCTTCACACCGCTAATTCTTTTCAGTTCTTTGGCCCAGCAATTTTTAATAAAACAATAGGGCTTGGTCACTTTAAGGCACTTTTTAGCACACAGTTGTATATCCGCAATGGCGCAGGAATGTTCCGTAAATCCTGTTCGTGACGCCAATTTATGCAGCACGCCAGACCTGCAGGGTATAGCGAAGCGAGGTCACGGTTATGGGCAATCGAGGGTTGCTCACTGTGTTGGAGAACCCTGGGCAGGCATGCGGCAGTGAATAAGAGGTAGACACAGTTCCTCTGGGGCACACTCGGTATGTAGGGACCAGGCCTGATGGTGGATGAGGTGCCCTGGATGTTACAGGTATTTTGAGTGCCTGAAGCAAGGTCCCTTTTGGATTCGTGACGCCAGTGCCTGTAACGGTGGCACACCGATTGATAGTTGGAATAACTGAGGTACACAGATGGTATAGTGAACCAAACGTTGCTTTACTGAACAGTCCAACTTTGTACATACAGATGTTAACACAGTCCGTCAGATCACAGCTTTACTCCACACTATGGCAGGTAGTAATTATGCAAGATACTCAGAGGGTAATTCCACAATGCACTCAGAATCAGGTTGTACCTTTCCTCAGAAATAGCGTACACTGTCCTTTCTAGAACTCCTGTCTGGTTTCAAACCCAAGGCCCGGATGCCTAAATGGTGGCTTATATCCTTGGTATATATATATCTTCCTCTCGTATTAAATCCTTGCTTTTCTTTCTAAAGCATCTGCCCATCAGGGTTACTTATCTTTGCTTGGATGAGGAAGGACTGTGGGTTTCTCCCAGGAGGTTCCTGTCCTGCAACTGGGGTGTCTCTACTGAGCTAATCCTAGCCTCAGGAGCTTCAGGTGGACGAAGTAACTCCTCTAGTCCCCTGGAACGAACTACCACCCCCCTGTCTGGGCCTTCCTATATATATCTAGGGCTCTCTAGCTCCCTCTAACTTCTGGGAGGCTAAACTACACCCTGACAGGCCTGACACCCAGCTAACACAGGGAAAGGCATACACATAACATTAAAGGTAATAAAGACACATTAACCCCTTTTGTGCAGTGCCCACCTTTATCTAGTGGGACACTACAATATCACCCCAACAGAGCCAAATATCAGTCTATCACAAAATACTGCCCCCATCAGCACAAAATACTTCCGCAAAAACTTCAACTGGCCGGCTGTTAGGAGGGCTCAGGCGGTCCCTTGGGCATAGGCCCACCGAGAGATTTCCCTGAATGTCTATGGCCAATCCACCCCTGGTAAAAGTGATAGTTCTTGCTGCCTTTTTTGGGAACTCATGACTAAAGAACACCAAGGTTCTGTGGAAGCCTGGTGTAACGGTCACGTCCACACACACACAGGGGGAAGGATAGTGACCACTGCGCTCCACCCTCACCCCTGGCCCTGCCTACTTGCCTCACGAGTCCTGATGACAGGGGACAACTGGACGACAGTTCCTAACTTAGGATACGTGCAGGGAAGACAGACAAGACAAAATACGGAACATGAACGGACCGGGTCAGAACCAAGAGAGCTACGCAGTACAAAGGGTTAAGCAAAGAATGGTCAGGAGAAGCCGGGGTCAAATACCAGGAGAGTAGAGAAGTACAAGAGGAGTCCTAAGAGAGTAGTCAGGTGGGAGCCGAGGTCACAATTCCAGGACGGATGCGCAGTACAGGAGGAGCAGGCAAAAGGATCGTCAGGGAACGGAATCAGGTGAGTATTCAGGAGTCCAACAAATAGCCAGGAACCTAGAAATTAACAGGCAACCTGTGGCTAGCAGGCTGCCTGTATTTATAGTGGGGAGTGAGGGTCATGTGACGTGGCCAGCGTCACATGACCGACAGACCAACCAGTTGAGCACCGAGTGATCAGCTCGGCGCTCAAGGCAGACTTAGGAGCAGGAAGCCACCCAGCAGTAAAGCCGCCCTGGGAATGAGGTCAAACACAGATCCTCATTCCCAAAGCTAAGCAACAGTTCTGCGGGCAATGGGGGACCGAGTGCACCTTCGGAACCCCGTTACAGTACCCCCCCTTTTACGAGGGGCCACCGGACCCAAGACTTCAGGCGATGGCTTTTCAGGGTGTTCTAAATGAAATTTACGAACCAGTCTAGGAGCATGAACCTCCCTGGCAGGTACCCAAGATCTCTCTTCGGGTCCATACCCCTTTCAGTGAATCAGGTACTGCAAGGAGTTACGCACCTTCCTGACATCCACTATTTTAGACACGACATACTCGACAGCATCATTAACAAGAACCGGCTGAGGCGAGGCTTTTAATGGTACTACCGGTTCAAAATATTTTTTAAGTAGAGATTTATGGAACACATTATGAATGTGGAATGACTCGGGCAGCTCCAACCTAAATGATACCGGGTTAATCACCTCCGTGATCTTATATGGTCCAATAAAACGAGGAGCAAATTTTCTAGAAGCTACCTTGAGAGATAGATTCTTGGAGGACAACCATACTTTATCCCCAACCTGAAAGTTCACCCCCCTTGAACGTCTCCTATCGGCCTTGAGTTTTTGAGAACTTTGAGCCTTTTCTAGGTTCGATTGAACCCGGGCCCAAACTGTGCACAGTTCGGAGGAGAGTTTATCAGCTTCAGGGTTAGAGGAGGAGACGGACGACCCAGAATGAAAACGGGGATGAAAACCATGGTTACAAAAGAAAGGGGAGACCCCAGCAGAAGAATTGACACGGTTATTCAAAGCAAATTCAGCCAACGGAAGGAACTTGACCCATAATTGCTGGTCATCAGCAATATACAACCTCAGGTATTGTTCCACAGACTGATTAAGGCGTTCAGTCTGCCCATTACTCTCAGGATGGTAGGCGGAAGAAAAAGACATCAAAATTTTACATCTTTGACAGAAGGCCCTCCAGAATTTGGACACAAACTGCACACCCCTGTCCGAAACAATATTTTCCGGGATTCCATGTAAACGAACAATCTCTCTCACAAAAATAGACGCCAGGGTTTTAGCATTCGGAAGTTTAGACAAGGGAATGAAATGAACCATCTTGCTAAACCTATCAACCACTACCCAAACCACAGTCTTACCCTCCGCCAGCGGTAGGTCAGTTATAAAGTCCATCGAGATATGGGACCAGGGTCTACTGGGAATGGGTAGGGGTCGTAGGTTACCAGCAGGGCGAGTCCTAGGTGTCTTAGACCTGGCACAAACATCACAGGCTGACACGTAGGACTTGACATCCCTGGTCAGAGTGGGCCACCAATAACATCTAGAAACCAGATCCTTAGTGCCCTCAACACCCGGATGTCCACAAAAGGCAGAATCGTGACACTCACCCAACAGCTGGAGATGAAATTGTACGGGAACAAACAACTTATCTGTTTGGGGTGTATGCCGGTGCCAGATGTTGTTCAGACCTAATGCGAGCCGAGATATCCTGGGTTAGAGCCGCTAAGAAGATGTTTGCTGGTAGGATGGATTCAGGCGGCGTCTCAGTGGGTTGAAAGGCATGGAAGCTCCGAGATAATGCGTCTGCCTTCACATTTTTACTTCCCGGCCTGAACGTAATGGAGAAATCAAAACGGGTAAAAAACAGAGCCCATCGGGCTTGTCGGGGATTCAACCTCTTAGCAGACTCGAGAAACATTAGGTTTTTATGATCAGTGACAACCGTTACTCGATGCCTTGCCCCCTCCAAAAAATGTCTCCACTCCTCAAATGCCCATTTAATAGCCAGCAGCTCCCTATTCCCTATGTCGTAGTTTCTCTCCATGGGAGAGAATTTCCTAGAGAAGAAGGCACACGGTCTCAGGTTAGTGAGGCTAGCAGGACCTTGTGAAAGGACTGCTTCTGCCCCGTCCTCGGACGCATCCACCTCCACAATAAAAGGTTTCTCCTGATCAGGCTGGATCAGAATGGGAGCGCTACTGAATGCCTTTTTTAATGTTTCAAATGAAGAAATGGCCTTGGTAGACCAATTCTCCAAATCCGCCCCTTTCTTAGTAAGGTCGGTCAATGGCTTAGCAATTACAGAAAAATTCATGATAAATTTACGGTAGTAATTAGCGAAACCCAAAAACCGTTGTAAAGCCTTTAAGGATGAAGGCCTTACCCATTCCTTAATTGCTAAAACCTTACCAGGATCCATCTTAAAGGCGTGAGGAGTCAAAACATGCCCTAGAAACAGTATCTCCTGTACACCAAAGACAGATTTCTCTTGCTTAGCGGATAGCTGGTTCTCCCTCAACACCTCTAATACTTGTTTGACATGAGACACATGAGATTCGAAATCAGGAGAGAATATCAAAATGTCGTCAAGATAGACAATAATAAATTTACCTAAGAACTCCCTAAGAATGTCATTCATTAAGTTTTGGAACACAGCTGGGGCATTGCTGAGTCCAAAAGGCATCACCTGATATTCAAAGTGTCCTATCGGAGTATTGAACGCTGTCTTCCATTCGTCTCCCTCCTTGATTCGGATTAGATTGTATGCCCCTTTCAGGTCAATCTTGGAAAACCAGGTTGCCCCCAAAACCTGGTTAAATAAATCCGGAATCAATGGGAGAGAGTATCTATTTTGGACAGTGATTTTATTCAATCTCCGGTAATCAATACAAGGCCTAAGACCACCATCCTTCTTTTTAACAAAGAAAAACCCTGCTCCCATAGGAGAGACTGAAGGTCTAATATGCCCTTTAGCAAGGCTCTCCTTAATATAATTTTCCATAGCCTTGCGTTCGGGCCCTGAAAGATTATAAATTCGACCTTTAGGAAATTCGGCACCCTCAATTAGCTCTATGGCGCAATCATAAGGTCTATGGGGGGGTAGAACCTCTGGCGTAAGGGACGAGAACACATCAGAATATTCCTTAATAACAGAGGGTAATGTATTAGACCTTACTGAAACCCCAGCCTGGACCACGGACAAGCATGAGTCACACTTAGGTCCCCATTTTACCAACTCTCCTTTGGACCAATCAATTGTGGGGTTATGTAAACGGAGCCAAGGCAACCCTAGTACCACCTCAACCGGTAGGTTCTCCAGGACTAGAAGAGAACATCTCTCAGAGTGGCACACACCCACGGACAGAGAAATTTCAGAGGTACATGAGCTCACCGTACCACCAATCAGTGGAGTAGCATCAATAGCCATGACATGGATAGGTGTAGGTAAAGCAAACATAGGAATACCCAATTTACTAGCAAACTCAAAGTCAATAAAGCTGGCCGCAGAACCGGAATCAATAAAGACCTTACCCGGCCACTTATTAACCCCCAGAGAAATTGTTATGGGTACCAAAAGTTTACCTTTAGAAAAATCAGGGTGTACCTGGTCTTTAGGTTGTCTTGCCTTAGGAGACTTGTCAGAGAGGACCCTCTTAGGACACTTGTTGATCCAATGGCCAGGATCTCCACAGTAGAAGCACTCTCCGCGTCTGTGACGAAGATTACCCCGGGTCATTCCAACCTGCATGGGTCCCTCGGTGGAGACCTCAGTGTTGTCCCTGGAAAAGGCCTCTGGCTGGACCACCATCTGAGAACAGAACTGTCGTTCTTGTCGTCGCTCTCTAACTCGTCTGTCAAGTCGGACAACTAGGGTCATCATCTCCTCTAAGGTCTCAGGAATTTGGTAATTGACTAATAGATCTTTTAAATTATCAGATAGACCAGACCTAAACTGACTCTTCAGGGCTGGTTCATTCCATCCTGAGGGGACACACCACCGTCTGAATTGGGTGCAATACTCCTCCGCAGGGAGATGGTCCTGAACCAGTGCCCTAAGAGCCGTCTCGGCTACCAGGGCCCTGTCTGGTTCGTCATAGAGGGTACCCAGGGCCTGAAAAAAACCCTCCACAGAAGTTAGACAACTGGCCCCAGGAGGTAACGAAAATGCCCAGTCCTGGGGATCAGCCTGTAGTAGAGAAATGATAATCCCCACGCGTTGGCTCTCGGGACCGGAGGACACGGGGCGCAAACGGAAGTAGAGTTTGCAATTCTCCTTAAAGGAGAGAAACCTCTTCCGGTCTCCAGAAAAGGGTTCTGGGAGCTTGATCTGGGGTTCAAAATGTGGACTGGAGGACAGAGGAGTGGAAGAACCTTGCCCCAACTCACAAGAACAGAGTCTCCCTCCTAGCTCCTGCACCATCTGCATCAAGTTAGAGACATGGTCAGTCAGGGTAGTAAGAGGATTCATGATACAGTGGTTATTGGGCCTGTTAATCTGTAACGGTCACGTCCACACACACACAGGGGGAAGGATAGTGACCACTGCGCTCCACCCTCACCCCTGGCCCTGGCTAGTTGCCTCACGAGTCCTGATGACAGGGGACAACTGGACGACAGTTCCTAACTTAGGTTACGTGCAGGGAAGACAGACAAGACAAAATACGGAACATGAACGGACCGGGTCAGAACCAAGAGAGCTACGCAGTACAAAGGGTTAAGCAAAGAATGGTCAGGAGAAGCCGGGGTCAAATACCAGGAGAGTAGAGAACGTGGCCAGCGTCACATGACCGACAGACCAACCAGTTGAGCACCGAGTGATCAGCTCGGCGCTCAAGGCAGACTTAGGAGCAGGAAGCCACCCAGCAGTAAAGCCGCCCTGGGAATGAGGTCAAACACAGATCCTCATTCCCAAAGCTAAGCAACAGTTCTGCGGGCAATGGGGGACCGAGTGCACCTTCGGAACCCCGTTACACCTGGTGAGGAAACACCAACATTTCCCCTCTCTTTTCTGAGGTTAAGAATACATTGGTCGTTGAGTCAGTTCCCACTTCTCTTTCTATGTTCTAGAAAGCTACTACTACCATTTAGGATTTTACTTTTCCCTTCTCATTGCTGAATGAGGATTTTTAACCTGCACAAAAAAGGGCCAAACCATTTTGCAGTTTTGTTAATTCATCTGTACCCCATTCCTGCACATTTTTTTTTGTTTTAGAGAAATGGGAGAAAATGGGAAACATTTTGCCTTTTTTAGGATTCTAATTTTTGTCATGTAACACCTAAAGAGACATGCACCTTTCACACATTATTATGCTACTAACCTGTCTGCATTGTTATAGGAAAATGTTGATGGTTTGTTGGGTAATTCTCCGGGATACCTGGATGAACAAGTTAGTGTGAGTATTGGGGACTAAAGAGTAATTCGACTGAATTATTACTCTTTAAACTCTCTTGTGGACAGGCACATATATTAAACTAGTATTAATTATTGCTTCATCTGTGACTATTTTGTGTGTTGTTATATTCTCAGGAACCAACACAGAGGAGTATAGAGAGCAATGATGAGCAGCAATGGAACAAAAGAACACATAACCTACTGCAGGGCCTACGAGTAAGAACCATGTCTAATAAGACAAATAGAAGAATGTATTGCCCATTACTATATAGGAAAGCCACGGTAGAATCAATGGCTGTCAACTTATTTTGTGTCTGTATGGGGAATTTAGGTTTTTCCTTGAACAGACATTGTACAGAACAAACCATAGCTATCAAGATCAGTGTAACAGTGAGGAACAGAAGTATTTGAACACCCTGCGATTGCAAGTTCTCCCACTTAGAAATCATGGAGTGGTGTGAAATTCACATTGTAGGTGCATACCCACTCTGAGAGACAGAATAAAAAAATTAAAAAAAGGAAATTACATTGTATGATTTTTAAAGAATTTATTTGTCTTGCACTGATTCTGGCTCTCAAAGACCTGTTACTGTGCCTTTAAAAAGTCCACCTCTACTCCACTCATAAATCTAACTTAGTAGCACCTGTTGGAGCTCTTTAAAGACACCTGTCCACCCCACAGTCAGTCAGACGCCAACTACTACCATGGGCAAGACCAAAGAGCTGTCAGAAGACACCAGAGACAAAATTGTGGACCTCCACAAGGCTGGAAAGGGCTACGGGGCAACTGCCAAGCAGCTTGGTGAAAATAGATCAACTGTTGGAACCATTGTTAGAAAATGGAAGAGGCTAAAGACGACTGTCAGTCTCCCTCGAACTGGGGCTGCATGCAAGATCTCACCTCGTGGGGTATCACTGATGATAAGAAAGGTGAGGAATCAGCCCAGAACTACAAGGGAGGAGCTGGTCAATGACATGAGGGGAGCTGGGACCACAGTTTCAAAGGTCACTGTCAGTAGAACACTATGCCATCATGCTTTCAAATAATGCATTGCACAGAAGGTTCCCCTGCTCAAGTCATCACATGTCCAGGCCTGTCTGAAGTTTTGCCAATGACTATCTGGATGATCCAGAGGAGGCATGGGAGAAAGTCATGTGGTCAGATGCAGGGTCGGCACTATAATAAGGCAGACCAAGCGGCTGCCTTAGGGTGCAGAGACGGGGAAGGGGCGCGGAAAAATGAAACTTTTTTTTTTTAAATACCCCGTATTTTTCGCCCCTGGGTCTTATGGGGTGAATACTAATGAAGCTCTTCCATTTTGGAAGCGCTTCATTAGTACCGGAGGACTGGGAAGCGGTGAAGAATCTGTACTCACCGCTTCCTGGTCCTCCGCTCGGCAGTCTGCTGTAAAGGGCTGCGTACCATGTGACCTCACTGTGCGCAGCCTTCACAGCTGACAGCTGAGAACCAGGAAGAAGAGAGAGAGAGCTGGTGGTGAGGAGCGGCGGCGTCCAGGAGCAGGAGAGGTAAGTTATTTTTTTTTTGTGCTGATGGCTGACATGGGGGGGGGGGCATGATGGCTGACATGGGGGGGCATGATGGCTGACATGGGGGCATGATGGCTGACATGGGGGGCTGATGGCTGACATGGGAGCATGATGGCTGACATGGGGGCATGGTGGCTGACATGGGGGCATGGTGGCTGACATGGGGGCATGATGGCTGATATGGGGGCATGATGGGGGGCTGGTGGCTGAAATGGGGGCATGATAGCTGACATGGGCTGATCTGAGGCATTGGGGGTCTGATCTGAGGTCTGATTTACATTGGGCGTCTGATTGCTAGTCTGACCTGAGGTGCAATGGAAAAAAAAATCTTATTATCCTCCTCTAAATCCTAGGTGCATCTTAACCAGCGATTGTCTGAAGCAGAGAGGAGATACCAGGACCACACAGAGAAGAAGCCAGCTGCTGCAGACGGGACCCGAGCCAGGTAAGCTGTGAGGGGGGGGGGGGGGGGGGGCCAAAATGTAGCTTCGCTTGTGTTGGCAAAAATCCTTGCACCGGCCCTGGTCAGATGAGACCAAAGTAGAACTTTTTGGCCTAAACTTCACTCGTCGTGTTTCGAGGAAAAAGAAGGATGAGTTGCATCCTAAGAACATCATCTCTACTGTGAAGCATGGGGGTGGTAACATCATGCTTTGGGGGTGCTTTTCCCCCAAAGGGGGACACAACGACTGCACTGTATTAAGGAGAGGATGAATGGGGCTATTTATTGTGAGATTTTGAGCAACAACCTCCTTCTCTCAGTCAGAGCATTGAAGATGGGTCGTGGCTGGGTCTTCCAACATAACAACGACCCAAAGCACACAGCCAGGATAACCAGGGAGTGGCTCCGTAAGACGCATATCAAGGTTCTGGAGTGGCCTAGCCAGTCTCCAGACCTAAATTCAATAGAACATCTTTGGAGGGAGCTGAAACTCTGTGTTGCTCAGCGACAGCCACGAAACCTGACAGATCTAGAGGAGATCTGTGTGGAGGAGTGGACCAAAATCCCTGTTGCAGTGTGTGCAAACCTGGTCAAGAACTACAGGAAACGTTTGACCTCTGTAATTACAAACAAAGGCTTCTAGGTGCGTGGCCTAACCGTCATGGAGTGAAGACGCTGCTCGTTTCAGCTCCTCCATAATCCGGCTATTATCCTGGACATCCGCAGCATTGAAGACTTCCAGATGGTGCCGTTGTGCGAGGACACTTCTGGGGGCCCTGTCTCCCGCTGCCTCCTCCATCTAGAGGATCTCACCTCTCCTCAGCCTTCTGCCTGCGCTGCTCTGTGGTGTCCCGGCGCCATCTTGGATCCCGGAGCGCCCGCCTGATCGTGTCCCATCCCGGCGCACCTGGAACTGCTGCTGAGTCGGCTACCCTGGCTCCCTCCCTGTGGTGCTCCTTGGCCCTGGATACGCAGCCTGCGGGTGATCGGCCGGCCGCAGGAATACCTGAGCGGCATCAGGCCTGAGCGCCGTGCCTGGCTGCGGGGCGGTGCGAAAATCTGCGCTGGGCAGCTTGCGCACTGAGAAGGGAACGCCTCGGTGACCGGTGGAGCTGCGCGGAGACCCGCTTGGCAGACACCTGAAGTCCCAGCCCAAGCTTACCTGGAGGGGCTCCAGCGCCCTAACACTGCTGTTTGACTGCCTGGAGCTGCTCCTCACAGATTCCTCACTGCAGGTAACAAGACGTTGTGCTGTACCTCTGTAACCCATAAATGGTCTGACTTCTTGCTACGGACCTATCTGAGACCAGTGAGGCTTCTGTGTCCCTGGTATCGCTGAGGGTCTAAGCCTAAGAGAACACTTGCCCCACGCGGGGATAGAGAGGTGACAGCCCTTCCTTGGCGCCTTATATAAGTTTCATATACATGGGCCACAAGACGGGAGTTGCTGGTGGCCCCCTTCTTTCCAAACTATCAGTGGACACCATGAGTCAAACCGATGATAAAGGCCCTGATGGTCCCCCTGAGCAGGAAGCGATTGACCTGAGCAGAATCATGTCAGTCTACCCTCACAGTTAAAATTGACCACTTGCAATCCGACCTCACCTGTCTCAGGCATGACATTGATAAAATCCGCGATAGGACCACTGAAGTGGAACGGAGACTGGGTGAGGTCGAGGATGTGGCCCATCAGGGACAAAACCACGTCAGGGCCCTGCAGCAACAAGTGAGAGCCCTGCAGGCAAAAGTTGATGATGCCGAAAACCGCAACAGGCGGAATAACATACGTATTATGGGCCTTTCGGAGAGGGCTGAGGGCCAGTCGCCTGAGGTTTTTGCGGAACAGCTTATTAAGAAATGCCTGGCCCCGATTGATCTCTCTGCTTCCTTTGTGGTCGAAAAAGCGTATAGAATACCTACTAAGCCCTTGCCGCCGGGCGCTCCGATGCGCCCCTTTCATATTCAGAGTCCTCAATTATAGGGATCGTGATACCATCCTGGCAGCGGCTCGTCAGCTACATGACATCAAATTCGAAAACTCCAGAATTTAGTTTTACCCGGACTTTTCCTCGGAAGTCCAAAAATTACGACGCCAATTTACTGCAGTGAGGGCTTGCCTGAGAGAAAAAGGGCTTCCGACAATACGCAATGTTATATCCGGCTCGTCTCAGGATTCAAGATGGAGATTCAAATTCTTCACTACTCCGGAGGAAGCTTCGGACTGGTTGGACGGGAAGGGCTGAGTACCCATGGCCCATGGGTTTCAATATCTTTGAGCACCTTACGGATGTCCACGTTATCTGCGGGAGCTGAGGACTGCTCGCACGTCTTCACTCACCGTGGACTTTATGTTCCCAGAGTTCAAATTGGGGACTGTTTAGTTCACTTCGGACGGGACTCTCCAATTTAGCAAGACCTTGCTAGCTTTATGTTTGGGAGGATAGGCTCAGATAGGTTGGGGTGGTCTGGGCAGGGTGTGGGGGAGGGGGGGGGGGTGTTTACTGCTATTATGGTTTAAAGTTACTAAGTGTGATATATGTCTGTTTTCTGTCCTGTCGTGTGAGTGGGGGAATGAATGGCCTGGAGGTTCTGGGGTTCTTGCGACTTATGTGGTCGGCTTTATAACATGATGGCAACCTGTAACTTTATCTCCTGGAACATCAGGGGACTTAATGATAAAGTAAAAAGATCTCTTGTGTTTAACTTCCTGAAGAAATTCTCCCCAGATGTGGTTTTGTTGCAGGAGACCCACTTGAGAGGCCAAAAGCTGCTGGCGTTGAAGCATCCATGGGTAGGTTCATCATTCCACGCTGTGCATAGTAACTATGCTAGGGGGATCTCTGTTCTGGTATCTAAATCTATCCCTTTTCAATTGCACTCCGTACAGACTGATTTATCTGGGCGTTATGTAATTGTGCATGCTGCTATACGGAGAAGGGACTACATAGTGGTGGATGTATATATTCCCCCCCCCCCCCCCCCCCCCCCTTTCCAGAGAAGTGTACTTGATGATATAATGGGCAAGGTTTCAACTTTGCCGACTGATCCGCTAATCATGATGGGAGACTATAATGCAGTGTGATCCGACTACAGATAGACTTCGTCCCCAGGCCTCACATAACAGGTCACTTGTCAATTGGGCTGATTCCCCCTGCTCTGACTGAGGGATGGAGATTTCTTCACCCAAGTGACCGTAAATTTTCCTGTCACTCAGCATCTTTTGATACCTTGTCCTGTATTGTTTGTTAACAAGGAGCTCCTTCCGTGGCTGTCGAGGGTGGAATACCTTCTGAGGGGTATCTCTAATCACGCCCCGTTACTCGTGATTTTGACGATGCCGCTGGCACCCCCGGATAGGCAGTGGCGTCTCAATGCTAGATGGCTAGAGGTCCTACCCGTGGCCTGTGAAGCTTTAGAAGGAGCAGCAGAATATTGGGATACTTACGAGGGATCAGCCAATCCTACTGTTGAATGGGAGGCCTTTTAAAGCGGTGCAACGCGGCACTCTTATACACGCCATGGCCTCACATAGGAAAGAGCTAGCGATTACTAAATCTAAACTAGAGGAAGAATTGGCCGATAAGGAGAGTGTATATACTCAGAACCCTAGCCCAGAATCCCGTGAGGCGTAGGAGGAGGTTCAGAGGAGATATCACCTTAATTTATTGGAATATACTCAGAAAAAGCTGTTGTATCAGAAACAAGTAGTGTTTTCAGAAGGGGACAAAAACGGGAGGGCGCTGGCTTATCTAGCAAAAACCGAAAATCCCCAAACAGTGGTCTCTCTGATTACCAATGCGGGGGGGTGTTGACTTTTCCCACCCGAAAGATATATGTACGCAATTTGCTTCTTACTACTCGGACCTATATACCTCTAAAGTACCGTACACAGTCAGTGATATTCGCGAGTTTTTGGGCACTGTCCGGTTAACGCCTCTTTCCAACCCTGATAGTTATTTTCTGGACGCTCCCATTGAGGTGGGGGAGGTTAGGTCAGCCATAGAAAGTATGACGGTGGGGAAGTCTCCTGGCCCCGATGGTTTCCCGCTAGAGTGGTACAAAGCGGATGTGGACAGGCAAAGCAAGCATTTGTTTAAACTCTTTAATTATGCCTTTGAGCGCAATAGACTGCACCCGTCTTGGAGGCAACCATTGTAGTAATCCACAAACCTGGGAAACCTCCGGACCAGTGCAGCTCCTATAGGCCAATCTCCCTATTGAATGTAGATGCGAAAATCCTAGCTAAGCTTCTCGCTAGACGACTCAGAGATGTGATCTTGTCCGTGATCGATCCCGATCAATCTGGTTTCATGCCGGGTAAAACCACTGATATTAATCTTAGAAGATTGTTTACCAATTTACAGGTCTCACATGATAACGCGGGATCCCGAGTGATCGCATCCCTTGATAATGAAAAGGCATTCGACTCGGTTGAATGGACTTTTATGTGGGAGACGTTGCGCTGTCTGGGCTTCCCTCAGTCCTTTATAAGGTGGGTGAATTTTCGCAAATGTTCGCGAACGGGTGAACCGCCATAGACTTCAATAGGCAGGCGAATTTTAAAACCCACAGGGACTCTTTCTGGCCACAATAGTGATGGAAAAGTTGTTTCAAGGGGACTAACACCTGGACTGTGGCATGCCGGAGGGGGATCCATGGCAAAACTCCCATGGAAAATTACGTAGTTGCCGCAGAGTCGGGTTTTAATCCATAAAGGGCATAAATCACCTAACATTCCTAAATTGTTTGGAATAACGTGCTTTAAAACATCAGGTATGATGTTGTATCGATCAGGTAGTGTAAGGGTTACGCCCGCTTCACAGTGACAGACCAAACTCTAACGCACCGCAAACAACCGCAAACAGTCCATTTGCACAACCGCAAACTCCCCATTTGCACAAGGTTGGATACCAAGCTAGCCATGTCCCGTTCCTTGTCCTCACTGACGTCATTGAAGGTCTCTTCCTCCACCCAGCCAGGTACAACACCAAGGGTCCCTGAAAGGTGACAACAAGCCCCCTGGGACGCCTGCTGTGGTTGGTCTTCCACCTCCTCAAAGCCACCTTCCTCCTCTGACTCCTCTTCTTCAGACTCCTCTCTCTGCATTGCCGCAGGTCCAGCAATCGACGACGACAAGACTGCTTCTGGTGGTGATGGTGACCACAACTCTTCCTCTTCATGCTCATCTACGGCCTGATCCAGCACTCTTCGCAGGGCACGCTCCAGAAAAAACGCATATGGGATGAGGTCGATGATGTTGCCTTGGGTTTGACTGACCAGGTTTGCCACCTCCGCAAAAGGACGCATGAGTCTAGAGCCATTGTGCATGAGCGTTCAGTAACGCGGCCAAAAAATACCCAGCTCCGCAGAGGCTGTCCTCTTTTTTTTTAATTAAAAAAAATCTGTTCTTAACAGTTTAATCTCTGTTTTGTTCCCTATCAGGGGCCGGTGTATGGAATAGATTTTAGGAACCCGGAGATGGAAAAAGATGCTTGGTCGGTCCTCTTACTTCCAATTTGGGGCACTGTGCGTACGCCTTGCAATGTACTGTGCCACCAGATATGAGTGGTGTGTTAAGTAGTACTATTCCTATCAGTTTAATCCCTGTTACGTCCCCTATCAGGGGCCGGTGTATGTAATAGATTTTAGGAACCGGGAGATGGAAAAAGATGCTTGGTTGGTCCTCCTACTTCCAATTTGGGGCACTGCGCGTGCGCCGTGCAATGTACTGTGCCACCAGATATGAGTGGTGTGTTAAGTAGTACTATTCCTATCAGTTTAATCCCTGTTACGTGTCCTATCAGGGGACGTGTATGGAATAGGTTTTAGACAACCGCAAAGAGTTGTCAATAGTTGATACACTCATGACATAAATTTTATTCCTCTATGCGTCAATCTTGGTGTAGTGATGACTGTGCTCGTGCGCACATTTGGGAGATTGTAGGAGATGGGTGTTTTTCAAAGTCTATGGTCCGTGCTGAGGTAGTTCAGTGACAGTTAACCAGAAAACAATGATTCTGCAGTGTGGGCACATTGTTGGCCTAGTAGGCTTTAATGATCACCTTAGAAGATCACAAAGAAAATTAATGTTTTTTCTATGCAAAATTATCCAGCCGATCGCTTTTGGTCTGTTCACAATGAAGCAACGACCTTATCATCTGGGGTGTGCCAACATTGCCATTGCCAACACACTCATAGAGGTGGTCGCTTCATTGTGATACGCAGGCCCCTTCACCACAATAAGGTAACGATCACAAAGGGGAATTGACACATGTATGTGCCTTTTTTTTGTTTTGTTTTTGCAGCCACAGTGCAGCACCAGAGGCCAGAAAAATTAGGCATGTACACATGCCAGAAAAATTAGGTATTGTTGCAGCCGCTGCTGTAGCTGCGGGCAGAAAAATTGATGTTTTCCAGGCAGAAAGTGCACTAAAACATTGCGGCTTGAACCCTAGTTGGTGGCAGATAAGTCACGCAAGTCATCCGGCATGCAGAGATAAAATACAGCAGCGTGTGGACCATTTTTAGCCCAAGGCAGCTCATCTCATCACCAGGCCTTTTTTAGTCAAATGTATCGCCCACTGTCAGTCCCTTCGGGATCCATGCCTCATTCATCTTAATAAAGGTGAGGTAATCTAGACTTTTTTGACCTAGGCGACTTCTCAGTGACAATACCTCCTGCTGCACTGAAGGTCCTTTCTGACAGGACACTTGAAGCGGGGCAGGCCAGAAGTTCTATCGCAAATTGGGATAGCTCAGGCCACAGGTCAAGCCTGCACACCCTGTAGTCAGGGGGTTCATCGCTCCTCAGAGTGTCGATATCTGCAGTTAAGGCGAGGTAGTCTGCTACCTGTCGGTCGAGTTGTTCTCTGAGGGTGGACCCCGAAGGGCTGTGGCGATGCGTAGGACTTAAAAAGCTCTGCATGTCCTCCATCAACAACACGTCTGTAAAGCATCCTGTCCTTGCCGGCGTGGTCGTGGTAGGAGGAGGATTACTTTCACCTCTTCCCCTGTTAGATTCCCGTTGTACTGTGACATCACCCTTATACGCTGTGTAAAGCATACTTTTTAATTTATTTTGGAACTGCTGCATCCTTTCCGACTTGCAGTAATTCGGTAACATTTCAGGCACTTTCTGCTTATACCCGGGGGCCTAGTAGCGTGGCCACCCAGTACAGGTCGTTCTCCTTCAGCCTTTTTATACGAGGGTCCCTCAACAGGCACAGCAGCATAAAAGACCCCATTTGCACAAGGTTGGATGCCGAGCTACTCATGTCCCGTTCCTCGTCCTCACTGATCTCACTGAAGGTGTGTTCTTCCCCCCCAGCCACGTACAACACCACAGGTACCAGATAGCTGACAACGAGCACCCTGGGATGCCTGCTGTGGTTGGTCTTCCTCCTCCTCCTCAAAGCCACATTCCTCCTCTGACTCCTCTTCCAGCGTTGCAGGTCCAGCCAGCGATGCTGATACGGCTGTTTCTGGTGGTGATGGTGACCACAACTCTTCCTCTTCCCCCTCATCTACGGCCTGATCCAGCACTCTTCGCAGGGCATGCTCCAGGAAGAAAACAAATGGGATGATGTCGCTGATGGTGCCTTCAGTGCGACTGACTAGGTTTGTCACCTCCTCAAAGGGACGTATGAGCCTACAGGCATTGTGCATGAGCGTCCAGTAACGTGGCAAAAAAATTCCCGGCTCCGCAGAGGCTGTCCTAGCACCCCGGTCATACAAATACTCGTTGACGGCTTTTTCTTGTTGGAGCAGGCGGTCGAACATTAGGAATGTTGAATTCCAACGTGTCGGGCTGTCGCAAATCAAGCGCCACACTGGCATGTTGTTTCGCCGCTGGATATCTGAAAAGTGCGCCATGGCCGTGTAGGAACGCCTGAAATGGCCACACACCTTCCTGGCCTGCTTGAGGACGTCCTGTAAGCCTGGTTACTTATGCACAAAGCGTTGTACAATCAGATTCAACACATGTGCCATGCACGGCACATGTGTCAACTTGCCCAAATTCAATGCCGCCAACAAATTGCTTCCGTTGTCACACACCACTTTGCCAATCTCCAGTTGGTGCGGAGTCAGCCACTGATCCACCTGTGCGTTCAGGGCGGACAGGGGTGCTGGTCCGGTGTGACTCTCTGCTTTCGGGCAAGTCAACCCCAAGACGGCGTGACACTGTCGTATCCGGGATGTGGAATAGCCCCTGGGGAGCTGGGGGGGTGCAGTTGATGTGGAGCAAGACGCAGCAGCAGAAGAGGACTCAGTCGAGGAGGTTATCAAAGAGGATGGAGTAGGAGGAGTAGAGGAGGTGGCAGCAGGCCTGCCTGCAAGTCGTGGCGGTGTCACCAACTCCTCTGCAGAGCCACGCAATACATGCTTGGCAGCCGTCAGCAGGTTTACCCAATGCGCAGTGTAGGTGATATACCTGCCCTGACCGTGCTTTGCAGACCAGGTATCAGTGGTCAGATGGACCCAACACTGTGTGCCAGACATGCCATGACTTCCTTTTGCATAATCGAGTACAGGTTGGGGATTGCCTTTTGTGCAAAGAAATTTCGGCCGGGTGTCCCAATAGCTACAAATTTTTTGAAGGCCTCAGACTCCACCAGCTTGTATGGTAAAAGCTGTCAGACGCCGGGCAAGGGGGTGACTTTGTGATATTGGCTTCTTACGCTCAAACATGTCCTTGACAGACACCTGACTGTGGGCAGATGAGCAGGAACTGCTCAAGGCGAGAGACGGAGTGGCGAATGGTTGAGAGGGGGCAAGGAGGACAGCAGTGGTTGACGTGGCTGAAGATGCTGGACCAGGAGGAGGATGGCGGCTTTGAGTTTGTGTGCTGCTTGTACTCATGTGTCGATCCCATAGGTGTTTGTGATTTGAGATCATGTGCCTTCGCAAAGCAGTTGTACCTAGGTGGGTGTTGGACTTCCCACGACTCAGTTTCTTTTGGCACAGGTTGCAAATGGCATCGCTGTTGTCAGAGGCAGACACACACAAAAAATGCCACACTGATGATCTCTGCAATGATGGCATTCTGGTGGTGGCAACAGCATGCGTTGATTGGCATGCTGTCTGGCTGACCCCGGGTGCCGATGCATGCTGTCTGACTGTACCACTAGCTCCTTGCGACGACCTCCCCCTGCTTCCAACTCGTCTCCTCCTCCTCTCTGTCTCCCCATCTGAACTTTCCCCCTGTTCTTCTTCTCTTTGAGCGGGCACCCACGTGACATCCACGGACACATTGTCATCATCAACCGCTTCACTTGTATCTGACAACTCGGCAAAGGAAGCAGCGGGTACAACATTATCATCATCACACCGTACGTCCATGTGTGTAATGCTGCCTGACTGAGACATATACCTGTTATCTACATCCTCTGGCAATAATGGTTGCGCATCACTCATTTCTTCCAACTGATGTGTAAATAACTCCTCTGACAGATCAAGTGAAGCAGCTGTGGTGCTAGTGTTGGTGGTGGCGGCAGGCGGGCGAGTGGTAACTTGAGAGGTGCCCGAAGCTGAGCTGGAGGAGGATGGTGCGTCAAGGTTCCGAGCGGAAGCTGTAGAAGATTGGGTGTCCTGTGTTAGCCAGTCAACTATGTCCTCCGAACTTTTCGAGTTCAGGGTACATGGCCTCTGAACACTGGGCATTATTCTAAGGCCAAAGGGAATCACAGCACCACGACCACAGCGGCCCCTGTGGGGTGGCCTGCCTCTGCCTGTCATTTTTTTTAGATTAGTTTAGTTGTACTATGCGTGCAAGCTACTGTGACACCAGATATGAGTGGCACTGTGCACTGGCAGAAGTTGGCAGAGTAGACGCTGTAGGCCTGACACACACGCTTGCAGACAACTAACTGCTATTCAATCTATTACAGTCAAAATTGTTAGTTTTTTTTAAATGTAATCTACTGTGACACCAGATATGAGTTGCACTGGTGTGACACTATGCACTTGCAGGGCCTGAAACACACACGCGTGCAGGCAACTGACTGCTATTATTTTACAGTCAAAATTGTTGTTTTTTTTTAAATGTAATCTACTGTGACACCAGATATGAGTTGCGCTGGTGACACTATGCACTTGCAGGGCCTGAAACACACACGCGTGCAGGCAACTGACTGATATTATTTTACAGTCAAAATTGTTTTGTTTTTTTAAATGTAATCTACTGTGACACCAGATATGAGTTGCACTGGTGTGACACTGTGCACTTGCAGGGCCTGAAACACACACACGTGCAGGCAACTGACTGCTATTATTTTACAGTCAAAATTGTTGTTTTTTTTAAAATGTAATCTACTGTGACACCAGATATGAGTTGCGCTGGTGACACTATGCACTTGCAGGGCCTGAAACACACACGCGTGTGCAGGCAACCGACTGATATTATTTTACAGTCAAAATAGTTTTTGTTTTTTTTAAATGTAATCTACTGTGACACCAGATATGAGTTGCGCTGGTGACACTATGCACTTGCAGGGCCTGAAACACACACGCGTGCAGGCAACTGACTGCTATTATATTACAGTCAAAAAAGTTTTTGTTTTTTTAAATGTAATCTACTGTGACACCAGATATGAGTTGCACTGGTGTGACACTGTGTACTTGCAGGGCCTGAAACACACACACGTGCAGGCAACTGACTGCTATTATTTTACAGTCAAAATTGTTTTGTTTTTTTTAAATGTAATCTACTGTGACACCAGATATGAGTTGCGCTGGTGACACTATGGACTTGCAGGGCCTGAAACACACACGCGTGCAGGCAACTGACTGCTATTATATTACAGTCAAAAAAGTTTTTTGTTTTTTTTTAAATGCAAGCTACTGTGACACCAGATATGAGTGGTGGCACTGGTCAAGTGGGCACAGTATACGCTGTGAGCCTGACACACGCCTTGGCAGGCAACTGCAATTAGATTACACAGGAAAAAAAAAAAAAAGCAGACTGATGTACTAGCCCTAAAAAGGGCTTTTTGGGGTGCTGTCCTTACAGCAGAGATCAGATGAGTCTTTCAGGACTGTAGTGGACACTGAATACACTAGCCTAGCTATCGATTTCCCTATTAAATCAGAAGCAGCTACACTGTCCCTCCTCTCACTAGGACTGCAGCTTCCGAATGAATATAAAATGGATGCTGTCCAGAAGGTGGGAGGGTCTGGGAGGGAGGGTATGATGCTGATTGGCTGGAATGTGTCTGCTGACTGTGACGTACAGGGTCAAGGTTTACTCAATGATGACGAATAGGGGGCGGACCGAACATCGCATATGTTCGCCCGCCGCGGCGAACGCGAACAAGCTATGTTCGCCGGCGAATAGTTCGGGACATCTCTAGGTGCAATTACTGTACCAGGCCCCCACGGCAAGGGTTAAGGTGAACGGGTACCTGTCCTCCCTTTTTGATCTCCATAGAGGGACTAGACAGGGATGTCCTTTGTCGCCTGTGTTATTTGCCCTAGTTATGGAACCCCTGACTCAATTGGTTAATAGATCGGGACTGATCGAGGGATGGTCTATAGCGGGAATCCAGGAGAAGATCTCACTCTATGCTGATGACCTACTGGTGTATCTAGCTGACGCAGGTCCATCCTTGGAAGCACTCCTAGATACCATAGATGGCTTTGGGAAATTCTCGGGCCTCAGGGTTAACTGGAGTAAATCCAGTCTGTGTAATAGATGAAATGGATTTGGCTGATATATCACCCATGTCGCATCTAAAAGTAGTGGAGTCATTTGTCTATCTGGGGATTAGGGTACACAGAGATCCCAGGCAGTTTTACCAGCTCAATGTAGTTCCCACTATGGAGCACATTACCCGCAAACTGGGAGCTTGGGAGAATTTGCCACTGACACTAATAGGTAGGACAAATATGATAAAAATGACCATATTGCCAAAGCTCCTATATCTATACAGAGCAGCTCCCATAAAAATCCCCCATATACACTTTGCTTCTCTAGACAAGATTTTCTCCCCCTTTTTGTGGAGTCATCAGTCCCCTCGTATTGTTAGAAAATCTTTGAAAGCCTTATATAACCAGGGGGGCTTGAGACTACCAGACATGTATGTGTACTACATGGCTGCCCAATTGGTGTACGCCTCCTGGTGGATTACGGCAGATGCAAATAACCCTGCAGTGGTATTAGAAGCAGCTCTTGTGGGCTCTTATGAGGCATTAGCCAACTTGGTATACCGGGGGGGGAGGGAATTCAGTCCTGCACTACACTGAAGCTATGGTCGTGGTGGTGATGGCCTGGAAGCTGTTTGTGGTGACACACATCGAGGGTGAGGGAGGAGATACCTGGTCCCCATACATTCCATTGTGGCGCAACAAGCAGTTGCAGGAAATGCTCCACTTATCTGACTATGAATTTTGGCCTCAAAGGGGCGTGAAGTACCTCACTCAAATATATGTGGATGGGGTCTTCTGCTCATTTGAGAGCCTCTGCAGGGAATATAATTTGCCTCATACATGTTTCTATCAGTACCTCCAGCTGAGACACGCCTGTGAGACCCAATTTAAATCCTTATCCCTGTGTTTGAAATGTGGCCCCATTGAATCGGTGGCTCGATTGAAACAACCATATAAACCCATCTCATCGTTTTATGTGGAAATAATGAAAATGCAGGAATCGCCGCTTTGTCGCTCCTTCGAGAGATGGAGGGCTGATATTCCAGATCTGGAGGCGTCTCACCTGGAGGAGCTGAGCTCGGTGTGGAAGAGCACGGTAATAAGTGCTCGTGATCAGCTCATCCAACTTAAGTGGTTGCATAGGGTTTATCTCACTCCAGTCCGTCTGCATCATATGCGTAGGCTCCCAGACCCTTCTTGTACAGGTGTGGTGAACCGAGAGGATCCTTGTATCATATGGTTTGGTCTTGTCCGGTAATGCAACGATGCTGGAGTGAGATTTGTGTTTTTGTCTCCTCAAAGTTGGGGCTCCCGGGGATACTCTCCCCTATAGTATGTTTGCTGGGATTGGTGTCGGAGGTAGTCCCTACCAAATATGGAAGAAAGTTGCTCCGTTTACTCATGTTCTATGGGAGAAAGACAATTCTTTTGAACTGGAAACCCCCAAAGACCCCTACCCTAGGTGCGTGGATCCAACTGATAAATTCTGACCTGCAGATGTACAAGCTCACTTTTGCAACAAGGGGGACTCCTGACAGATTTGATCAGATTTGGGGACTGCGGGTGTGTGCGCAGGGCACTGTCTGATTTTATAAGTGGAAACCCAGAACTCCAGGTGGTATGAATGTATGTGTGGATGGGTGCCCAATACGGTACTTGTTCACAAACCATGCTGTACTATGGGACTGCTCATTGGTTAACAACACAAAGTCATTAACTTCCTATGATGCTTTTCCCGCTCAGGGATCTTATGTATGGGTACTGGATCATGGACCTGTTGTCCATCTGTCTGTGTTTCGTTTTATAACCCTTGTGGGATTTTGAATGTTCTTTTGTAATCGGAAATGTTTTCTATAAATAAATACTATTAAAAAAAAAAAAAAGGCTTCTGTACCAAATATTAACACTAATTTTTTCAGGTGTTCAAATACTTATGTTCAGCAGTGCAAGACAAATAAATTCTTTAAAAAAATCATACAATGAGATTTCCTGATTTATTTATTTTTTATTCTGTCTCTCAGAGTGGGAATGCACCTACAATGTGAATTTCAGACCCCAACATGATTTCTAAATTGGAGAACTTCTGTTCCTCACTGTACATGAAAGAGGAAACAGTTGAGTGTAAACTTTCATTTTTTTTTTTTCCATTTGTTGTGTAGAAACTGAACCAGTCTGGTGTGAGCTCCTTCAGTTTGCAGAAACTCTGTAAGAACGACAAGAGGAAAGCAGTATCTACCAAGTTCTACAGTTTCCTGGTGCTAAAGAAACAGTCTGCCATCCAGATGACACAGAGTGCTCCATATAGCGAGATAACTGTCATCCCAGGACCTAGATTCCATACCCTGTGACTATGTGATATAATCTCAGGCATTAGCTAGGAGCGGCACAAAGCTCTACTTGTTTCATGTATACGTCAAGTTATTTTATTATAAATGTGTAGATAAGTCTTGTGTTAAATACCTCATCATCCTCAAACTTTTACACTCCACACTTTCACTGCAATAACATCAAACCACAATACCAAGGGTATATACACAATACACATTCAGGCAGTGGGTCCTTTGTAATAAATATCTAAGCCCATACTCCATGTACCGACAATTTTATACAGCACATAGGGGGAGATAAAGGAAAACCGGCTTAGTTTCCCATATCAACCGTTCAGATTCCACATTTCCTTTTCCAAAGGAGCTCTGGAAAAATAAAAGGTGGAATTTGATTGGTTGTTATGGGCAACTAGGCCAGTTTTCCTTTAGATCAGTTTTGATAAATCTCTCCCATAGAGTTTTTTTTTCTCTAAAACACATATATACTATATTACTAAGAAAACTAATACTGGGCCTCACAGAATTAGCAAACAACCACACAGACTTCCTATACAGTAGCTCTGTAACTCTTTGCCCTGTACAATTGAAGCTACTAAGCTTTTTAATATATACCCTGTTATAATGTTTCCTTCTGTCTGGTGGCTGTGTAAGAGAGGGCAAACTATCCATGACAACATGTGTACTTGATAAACAGTTTCAATTTCCACATATGTGGTCCGAAGATAAGCACATGAAGCAATTCCAAATCTGTCCCCAGTATGAAATTAATGAAATGAAACGGAATTAATTTTTAAGGCAGTTCTCTGTATTTATTAATGGACGTCAGGTTAGAGGAGAAGGTGGGGCAGCATGACCATCAGTTATAGGATTTGGCCATCACATGTCTATGCACATGATCTGTTTATAAGCGACTTCTATTCTTTCAGTCATCCAGCTAGAAATCACACATGGTTGAGCATCGTTATATCATAGTGATAATCGTACGATCGTGTAATATGAAGCCCTTTAAGCTTTGCATATAACAGTTGTGCACTTTAGGTTATATCAACACAATATTATGCTACATAACTGGAGCTATATAGAACATGACCTAAGTTTAGTGTATGTGTTATGTCTTGTTGTCAACCATTTACTTCACCTAATTTATTACCATTTGTTCAATAAATTTTTACCACTGTACCAAGATTGTTATAGACATGATTGTCTTTCTTATCACACTAGACATATCCCTCATTGCATCTTATAAAGATTATATGTAAATGGTAATATATTACACTATAGAGATTTCAGCAATTCCTTAACATAATGCTATGACCCAAAACCCTACTCTTAAAAGTAGGAGTAATTCCTTGACTAGGGAAAAGCACCAGTGACTCTAGTCAGAACACAGATCATTGTATTCTGTCAATAGATTTTAAATTTGGGTAATAGAGAATTGGAACACAAGAAACGCAACCACAATAAATGGTGGTCACCCCAGAGGGCAGGAATTTCTCGCAGCCAGATCAAATAGCAACCTCAGTTGCTAGTTCAAGCAGGAAAAACAATCAAAGTGTACCTGAGTTTTCAAAAAAGAAAGTTTGTGCAATCATAACTGTGAAAGAGCAGTTGTTTTTTGGGCTTCCCTAAAGTCTTCTCCTGCCAAATTATTCCCTGTTTGAGTTGCACAGCCGGATGCATTTCTCTCAAAAGCAGGGGGGTATCCCTTATCTGTAAGTCTGCTAGCACTATACTACTGTGGCATCCTTCCTACTATGTTTGTTGCAGCTCTGTAGCTCACAGAACAGATAAGCAAACTTGCAGGCATACAGGACGCTCCTGTGATGATCAGAATCAGTCTAGAAGCATTGTAGCATTGCAGTGTAGAAGTGTTTTTCTCAGGAGCTCAGCTAGCTCTGACACGTCCCATTTCCTGTATACCGCCTTCTGAGTCCCCTTTACCAAGGTCATATCTTGCCTGACAACAAGTGGACTGCAACTTATGTGGAAGTGAGGCCCCTAGTGGCTATGACTTTACAGCTTGTCTTCAGGTGGATGCAGGCATATTTTTTTAATGAAGTATTTTAGAAATTTGCTAATTACACCATTCTCTATTAAATGAAATGAAATTGTGTAAAATTACAACGACTCTTTAAGTAAAACCTAACCTTTAATCAATACTGATTAAAATACAAACTTTGTAAAAAATCAATAAACATGCCCATGGAGCACCTAAGAGGGTATCTATGTCCCCATATAGCCAAACTATAGGTCCAAACATGTGAAAGAATAACCAGTACACATACTGTACATAAAAACAAAATGTCTTACCACACCAGGTTGAAAGAGAGGATAGACATTATTCCAGAGTTGTTAAAAATGATTCAAAAGCAGCACCAACATCCCTCAAAAATGCCCATCAGGAATGTAACAGTCGTGCCACCTATGGATCCACATCCAATGTTTAGCAGAAATCCAAAAAAGACATTCAACTTCAGCATATCTCTTAATGGTTAGATACAAAAAGTGCAAATAAATGCGACTTTCGGGTATACTATAGTCGAATGCTTGACAAAGACTATATTATAGTTGAAACATCGCATTTTTTGCACTTTTTGGACTAATTTGGATCTGGTTAATAAAAGACATTGAAGGATACGCAGACGTTGGATGTCTTTTTTGAATTGTTCCAGAGTGGGTCAAGGTGGGGATAGATGACTTTCCCTCATTTGCCCCTGCAGCAAGCCCCTGAGAAGCCAGAGCAGATAATAGGAGTTGTAGGGGCCCTAATGAGATGTTGTGTCATAGAGTGCATGAGCTGTTACGGTACATCCAGCTGTTGTCTGTACAAGGTGCAATTTCTCTATCCCCAGGTGATAAGGTATGGTGGCAGGCAAGATGGCAGACAACAGCACTCTAGAGTAGTCCTTCTCTCTCTCCTGAATTCCCTTTGCTTACAGCAATCAGCTGGCACTTATGGCTATAGCTGTTCACTTTTGTAATGCAGGCTTTTATATGTACCTGTCCTGAACTGTGGTGATGGGTGTCTTAACTTGTTATCCCCTCACCTGCAGCAGAGCCTGTATAGCTGTAGTGCAGATCACTCTGATGACTTTGCACACTGTAGCTTGCATATCTGTCACCTGGGACCCTGCAGTCTCCTTGGAGTAGTTGTCCTCACCGACAAGCTGTATCTTAAGTCCGTGGGCCCTTGGAGAGGAAGCAGATGGACGTGCTCCATCACTCCAGGCCTGCTCAGTTAACTCTCTCCTAGAACTTTCTCCTAGAACTTTCATTCTAGAGCTCCCCTCCTTGTCAAGTAGGACCAGGCCAGTCCCACTAAAACATGAGGAATGGAATGGAAAATTCCATTCCTAATGCCAACCATACCTTATCATTTTCAAGAATATGGTCCCAAAAAACATAATATGACATTACATTACATTATATAATACAGAATTGCAAATACCCTATCTGGGGTAATGCACCCCTAATTGGCCTGGCCTAATCTTTACGTCCAGGTAGGCACTATACTCACCCTAAAAAGAGCAACCCCTCTGGACCGTGCCTACAGTCTAACTAAAATGCTCTAATCATTACCCTACGCAATTGGTACCAATCCCCCTATGTAAGTAAAAGAGAAGTACTAGAAGAAAATTGTAATGAATGTCTCTAGCATTTCAACTGAACTTTAACACCCAGTCTGTCTCCTCAGGGGACTACAATTACAGAATATGTAGGCAAAAAAGGTGTTGTCATGTCCATCAGGCAATGTATCTGGCAATGTAATACTACCACCATTTGCCTAATGAACAAGCAAACGCTCGATCGTCGAGCAATCCAAATCTTTTGACATGTTAAAACATTATTGTTTGCAGGCAGCAGGTCGTGGGGTCTAATAACAATCTGCCGCCGGCAAACCACTATGCAGAATGGGGACAAGAGATAGCATAACAATTGCTCTTCCCTATGATGCGGAGGAGATCACTGCATGTAATAGCAGCGGTCTCCTCCGCTAGTGAGCAGAGATTGTCCCTCCTGACAATCGTCTGCCACATCGGCCTGTGTAATACAGGCCTTAAATGGTAGATCAGTTGGATGCACATGCGGCAATTACAAACAAGGCGTCCCATGCGGATCTTTAAATAGCGGGATGACGCAAGTAACTCCGCCCACCAACATCAAGTTTCCAGAGCATTACACCATAATGCAAAAGTGGCGGTAACTGCTCCCACCAGGGCACGTCATCAGCACCATAATACCCTCTGTATTATGGTGCTGATGACGGGTAGTCAATAATGTGGGAAAACAAAGCCCCGCTATGGGCCTATAGTTATAGCAATATTGTGACATGGCCCAAATGATAATGTGCACCATAAATAGCAAACATCAGGCATTCTGGGCAAGGATGTATATGAATAATAAAAAATATTAAAATACTAGTCAGTTAATTAAAGAGGGAGAAAAATAATGATGATGCTGAGGATAGGTTTTAAGGAACCAATGTGAGAAAATGAAAAAAGAATGTCTCACATCAGCAAATGGCATTTATCATGTATTGTGATTTTCCACATTGCTTCCTTTGCTGGCTAATTTTTCCATCACATTATACACTGCTCATATTCTGGGGTTACAACAATCCTGCAATCCAGCAGCGGTGGACATGCTTACACACTGTAGGAAAAGGCACTGGCCTCTTTGGTGGCCAGGACCATGTGTGCGCACATAGGCCACTGGTGGCTGTGACCCCTGTAACTAAGTCTACATCAGGGTTTTTCAACTCCGGTCTTCGGGACCCACCTACCAGTCATGTTTTCAGGATTTCCTTAGTATTGAGCAGGTGATATAATTATTGTCCATGCATCAGGACTTACCACAGGTATTAATTCTATGGGATATTTTCAAATCCTGACTGGTAGGTGGGTCCCGAGGACCGGAGTTGAGAAACCCTGGTCTACATGATAAAAGCCATTTGCGGAAGTGAGACAACCCCTTTAAGGATGGGACGATAGAACAGGAGAAAAACAACCTAACATCTAAAATGGAAGGTTGTTCCGAAGAACAAAAATAATGTCCACCTCGAACAAAGGCAAAAAGAAGGGTAGGAAAGGAAATTGGGGTGAGGGGGGATTGAAATAGCTTATGAAGAGATAATACAAAGGTCTGGATGGAACATATTGCGGTATGCCAGACCAAACAGGGGAATTATACGTGAGGTCACGGTGTGAGCAATAGGTGGGCCGAGGTAAATACAGTTCTGGTTACTCACGGTTATGTCGTCCCTGGGCAGGCTCGCATAAGTGAAGAGGAGAACAGCACAAGGATTCTCTGGGGCACACTCTGGTGTAAAGGACACAGGCCATATGGTGGTTCAAGGTGCCCTTGATGATCTGTATTAATGTGCCTATGGCAAGGTCCCTTGTAGTCGTGACGCCAGTACCTTTTGTATGGAGGTACAACAATTTACTGTAGTGTTAATTGAGGAACTTGAAACTCAGACAAGCAGGATGAAATCCAGGGTGGAACTTTACTGAAGATAACTCCTGATAACAGTACATCCAAAGTATTAAACAGTCTCTTGGTACAGCCAGGCATTAAGCACAATCTCCCATGCATATGGGGAAAAAGGGAAATGCAAGTCCTCAGTGAAAAACAGTCTCTTTGTAATGAATAAGAAAGCTACTGCTTCAGACTCGGCTTATAAAATATGAAAGTCTTACACTGGTAAAAACTCCGGCCTTATTCTAACTTTGTGTCATGTCCTGCTCAGACTATGTACGGAGGTCTGCCAGATTAGCAGCACGTGTCTAGTCATTTGTTTTGGAGTCGTGCTAGATCCGCCTCCCTTCAGGTGCACTGGGTGGGGTCGTTGGTTTAAATTACTCCCCTCGCAGTGTTCCGTGCAGGTTATAGCTTCTGTCAGGCTGTGGAAGCAAGGAGTGAAGGATTGGCTTTTCCTGCTCAGATAAGATAAGTTGGTTTCTGATTTCTTTGGTTTGCTGTCTAGGCTGTTTGTGTGTCGTCTGTCCCCTCCTGGTTCTGAGGGAGCAGGCTGCACCTTTTCCCCTTTCACCATCTCAGGGATTCTAGGGTATTCTCAGCCCAGGCAAGAGGACACATTATTCCCACCTTTAGGGTCTGAATGTGGGCAAAGCAGAAAAAGGAGAGCAGTAGGGATTTGCTAGGAGGTGACCTTATCCCCAGCTTCTCGACTAGAAAACTTGTTTGTTTTGTTATCTGTGTATCTTATATCCTGTCCGCCGTGACATTATAACCCGCCATACTTTGACTGCCATTACTCAGCGGTTTTGTGATGGCATCAATTGATGCGCTAGTTGACCGCATGCAGGGATTATTTCTAGAGGTTGCGGATCTGCGTAGTTCAGTCACACGGTGTCAGAATGCTCTGGCATCAGGTGCAGGTCAAATTTGTGGGGAGGTTCGTGGTAGTTTACTTGGATGACATTTTAATTTACTCTCCTGATCTGAAGACCCATCAGGATCATGTGAGACAGGTTTTGACGATCCTTCGGGAGAATAAATTATATGCCAAATTGGAGAAATGTGTGTTTTCTGTGCAGGAGCTTCCGTTTTTGGGATATCTGCTTTCTGACTCTGGTTTTCGTATGGACCCCGAAAAGGTCCGAGCGGTTCTGGAATGGGACCGACCAGAGAATCAGAAAGCTTTGATGCGGTTTTTGGGGCTTACTAATTATTATAGAAAATGTATTTTGAAGTATTCTACCATTGTAAGACCTCTGACTGATATGACTAAGAAGGGCGCCGACGTCTCTGTCTGGTCGGATGAGGCATTGCAGGCCTTTTCGACTATTAAGGAGTGTTTTGCGTCTGCTCCCATTCTGGTGCAGCCCAATGTGTCTCAGCCATTCGTGGTGGAGGTTGATGCATCAGAAGTGGGGGTTGGAGCGGTGCTGTCGCAGGGTTCATCTCCTGGCAAGTGGGTCCCGTGTGCTTTTTTTCCCAAGAAGCTCTCGGTCGCCGAGAAGAATTATGATGTGGGAGATAGAGAGTTGCTGGCCATCAAGTTGGCCTTTGAGGAATGGGGTCACTGGTTGGAGGGGGCGTCTCACCCCGTTACAGTATATACGGATCATAAAAATTTGGCTTACCTGCAATCTGCCAAGCGTCTGAACCCTAGACAGGCCAGATGGTCACTGTTTTTTACCAGGTTCAATTTTGTGGTTACTTTTAGCCCGGGGGTTATAAACGTCAAGGCAGATGCGTTGTCTCGCAGTTTTCCTGGGGGATGTGATTTAGAGGATCCTGCTCCGATTTTGGCTGATGGGGTGGTGGTCTCCGCTCTGTACCCCGAATTGGAGATGGAGGTGTTGGGAGCCCAGGAGTGGGCTCCTGGTTCTTGTCCCCCAGGTAGGTTCTTTGTTCCTGAAGAACTGCGATACAAGGTATTCAAGGAACATCACGATACTGTCCTTGCTGGACATCCTGGTGGTAAGTCCACCTGTGACCTTGTGTCCCGGAGAACTGGGGGCCCGGGTTACGTAAGAGCATTGAGGATTACGTGGCAGCTTGTGAAACCTGTGCACGGTCAAAGGTTGCTCATACTCGACCGGCTGGTTCACCTCTTCCTTTGTCGATTCCGTCTCGTCCTTGGAAGCACTTGTCGATGGACTTTATTACGGATCTGCCGAGTTCCTCCGGGAAAACAGTAATTTTGGTGGTAGTTGATCGTTTTAGTAAAATGGCTCACTTTATATCGTTAACTAGTCTGCCTAATGCCAAGACTCTTGCGCAGATTTTTGTTGATAATATCGTGAAATTGCATGGTATTCCTTCGGATGTGGTTTCGGATAGGGGCACGCAGTTTGTCTCCAAGTTTTGGAGGGAGTTCTGCTCTCGGCTTGGCATTCAACTTTCGTTCTCTTCAGCTTTTCATCCACAGTCGAATGGACAGACAGAGCGTACTAATCAAAACCTGGAGACCTACTTGAGGTGCTTTGTGGCTGAGAATCAGGAGGACTGGTCCTCATTCTTGTCCCTAGCAGAGTTTGCTTTGAATAACCATAGGCAGGAGTCCACGGGTAAGTCGCCATTTTTTGGCGCATACGGTTTTCATCCTCAGTTTGGTACCTTTTCTGGGACTAGTTCCTCTGGGATGCCAGAGGAGGAGAGATTTTCTTCTGCCTTGTCTTCTATCTGGCGGAGGATCCAAGTGAATTTGGAGAAGATGGGTGAGAGGTATAAGCGAATGGCTGACAAGAGACGTGTGACTGGTCCGGACCTGTGTGTGGGTGATCTGGTGTTGTTGTCCACTAAAAATATTAAACTGAGAGTGCCATCTTGGAAACTGGGTCCAAGATTTATTGGTCCGTACAAAATATCTGCGGTGATCAATCCAGTAGCGTTTCGGCTGGATCTTCCGCAGACTTGGAGGATCCATGATGTGTTCCACAAGTCTTTACTGAAAAAATATGTGAAACCGGTGGAACCATCGACATTGCCTGCTCCCCCTGTTCTGGTTGATGGAAATTTAGAGTTCGAGATCTCCAGGGTTCTTGACTCTAGAGTTCTTCGGGGTTCCCTTCAGTACCTGGTACACTGGAGGGGATACGGCCCTGAGGAGAGGATGTGGGTTCCGGCGCTGGATGTCAGTGCCAGCCGACTGGTGAGGGCTTTTCACAGATCTCACCCGGATAAGGTTGGTCCAGGGTGTCCGGAGGTCACCCGTAGAAGGGGGGGTACTGTCATGTCCTGCTCATACTATGTACGGAGGTCTGCCAGATTAGCAGCACGTGTCTAGTCATTTGTTTTGTTTTGGAGTCGTGCTAGATCCGCCTCCCTTCAGGTGCACTGGGTGGGGTCGTTGGTTTAAATTACTCCCCTCCCAGTGTTCCGTGCGGGTTATAGCTTCTGTCAGGCTGTGGAAGCAAGGAGTGAAGGATTGGCTTTTCCTGCTCAGATAAGTTGGTTTCTGATTTCTTTGGTTTGCTGTCTAGGCTGTTTGTGTGTTGTCTGTCCCTTCCTGATTCTGAGGGAGCAGGCTGCCCCTTTTCCCCTTTCACCATCTCAAGGATTCTAGGCTATTCTCAGCCCAGGCACGAGGACACATTATTCCCACCTTTAGGGTCTGAATGTGGGCAAAGCAGAATAGGGAGAGCAGTTAGGGATTTGCTTCGAGGTGACCTTATCCCCAGCTTCTCGCCTAGAAAACTTGTTTGTTTTGTTATCTGTGTATCTTATATCCTGTCCGCCATGACACCTTAGTTGAAGGTGCTTTTCTAAATCCTGGAACTTCGATTCCAATGTTGTTCTGACAGTTCGCCTAACTGTCCTCAGAGTTTGAACTGGTCGTATGGATGCCTTACACTGTCTCCTACACCTGGTACAAAGGTGCCTAGTAAGCCCTTAAGTAATGACTGTCTTGCTAATCCTTTGTCTTGAATAAACTGTAGTATTCCCTTAGATACTCAGCTGAATGCAGCTTGGACATTGGTCACCCCGGAGGAGCGATCTATAGGAGTGGATTGCTCACCTCTAGGTAGAATAGTTTCAGGCTTTAACCCTGGACTGTGGAGCCGACAGGGACAGAGCAGAGAGGCTGTGAATATGCCTCCCTCCAGCTATACAGCTACATTGCTGCTGCTTTCTGATTAAGCTCATGAGAGAACTGGACTGAACTGAACTCTCAACTGGGTTGATCTGAACTGCCTAACTTAGGTTTGAGCTAAGCTATATATATACACTAACCCATCTTGTGGAGAAACAAGTGTAGTGCACCCTAACTAGGCCTGTGTAAAGGATCTTGCATGTAGAATCACATTGTGACATGGGAGAATATGACAGGAGATGAAGTACAAAATTCAGGCATATTACATGACATTAAAACATAATTAAAGCAAGTTTGTGGTGCCCACGGTCACGTAGTGGGACACTGCATACCCCCATTGTATAACATGTGTCGCCCCCCCCACATCCAGTAATATGAAGACAGTCACCTGAAAGACACCAAAACATACGCCATATACAATCACCTCCAAAAAGAGCAAATATAAATGTGGACTTTGCAATGTACAATATAAATACATTCTAGACAAATACGTCACATATAATATATATATCAGTAGTCTGGGTGAATGATGGGCGTTGACACTTTCGGTGCTTGACGGGGAAATATGGGCGACGATCATGAGTAAGGGCAATAAAGTCCATGGCAAGTAATGAGTCCCAATAATTATTGGCATATATCAAAGTGCAAATATATTATTTTAGCATATAAAACATTTAAGAAATAGTTTAGTGCAATGATCACAGAAGATGTCCTTCTGGGCATATGGCTTAAAACATTATGAAACATGGTCCATAGCAAAAATCCCAAATAAACCTGAAAAGGGGGTTAAAAGGGAAAAATGTGCAAAAACAGTCATAACGGTGATGAACAAAATACTGTTGTTCAGTAGGGAATCCTGAAACAGGCACAATGTGACATTGGATCAAAAGTGACTCTAGGAAACTGTCACTGGCCGTGGGGAACTGGCAGCAGCTAAACATTGTAGCAACAAAGGAAATTCCACACTGGAACAGTCATGGTAAATTGTATTAGCAGGCCTACTTACAAATAGTTGTCCATTTCACCCTGGTCATCATGGATGGTGAATCCAGGCTCTGCTTTCAACTGAGGCCGGTAGTTTGGGTCAAATAGAGGGTTAACCTTTGCAACCGTGCTTGCTGGCAGGTAAATGAGAAAAGGACCTACAGGTTGTGATGCAGGTACTCTCTGTGGACGGACCCGGCTGGTGGCATAGGAAAATTTCCTCATGGATGCTGCAATCATGGGATCATCACGGGTAGATTCTGAACTTAAAGGAACAGCAGCAACTGGCTCTGGTGTAGCAGAGTCCGTGGGGGTACAGCTTTTCTCAGATGACTGCTTCTGTTCACACTCACCGCGCTGGGACTGGACTGTTTGAAGTGCAGCAATATGGCGCAGATCCTCCAGGTGTATTTCTAATCTGGCGATCCTTTCTTGTATATCTTGGGTCCTGGCATCAGGCTTAACGGCAGCGGGCTTTGTCTTTTCCTGGAGCATCTGGTCCAGGTAAGCGCTGAACCGTTCCTGGTTCGCGATATCCTCAGGCGTTTGAAGTTTGCGCAGCAGCTCTGGGGACGGATATGGGCTGATAGGTCGCTCCAGCACAGTGGGCTGCCAGAAGACGTTGGGCCCAATGAAGGTAGCTTTTTCCTGGTAAGTGGTGTGGACCGGCTTACTGGGGACCTCTGGGTTAGTTTCAGGCAGTTCATCAGGGTCCTCCCAGTTTTCCGATTAAGGCCGCGGGCGCGTCACAGATGTGGCGTACGGACCCATCAGGCCCTCCGCAAGGGTAAATTCCATGGGCTCACCTTCCCGGAGGTTGGTTGTGCATATATTCTGGTAGCTAGCTCCGCTTCACAGATCTGCGGTTTACAAATAAATCGCGGCCAGTGGTGAGGTCTTTAATAAAGCCGAACCCACGATCCTTATCAAAGGCGATAACAGTGCCCGACCTCCGTTCCAGGCGGGGCTGACAGTCTCTGGGGTCTTCATGGATGGCTTTGGCGACTTCCTCAAAGTATATTTTAGCTTGGGTAGTCTTCCGTATCGCAGCGGCACGTATCTCCCGCATTAGCGTAGGCCACAAAGGATTTGGGCTAGGAAAATTTCTGTTCGGACTTAGGCAGGGGCAGGGCGGCCTCTCCGGTCCCGGAGAGTAAGCAGGTGGCTCATCCTTTTCAAGCGCTGCGGCTCCTGGCTGTGTATCGGCAGGTGCAGGAGTCTCGGTAACTGCTCCGGTGCCCGCCATTCTGGAGAGCGCAGTCTCCGGCATATTTTCAGGCAGCAGGACGTGCATCAGTCCTTCCCACTGCTCAGTCAGACTCCACCCTCTCTCGGGTACGCCCCCTAGGTAGTCCAGTATAGGGGAGGCGGTGCACATATTGTAATCCATGCAAATTAGGCTGGGTCTGTGGCGCAGCAGAAATATTTCTACCGCTTTTTCAAATACAGTGACGCCAAATTTTCCCGCTTTTAGAGGGGAGTGTCTTAGTTTTTACCGCCAAGCTGCTCAGTGATGGCGCAGCAAACAATTACAAGTCTCTTAGACGGCCATTTTAAATGCAAAACCGTCCATTTAAATACAGCAAGCAGCGCTACTGACTTTTCAAAAATCCACAATTTCGCAGTTTTAACAATGCGGTTTTGTAGTAGAAGGATAGCGCAATACATGCAGACAGTCTCTAAGCAATTTCAACAGTTCTTTGGCCCAGTAGAAGCAATAAACAATTGGGGCTTATTCACAATAGGCAGTCTACAATAAAGCAGGGTTTTGCAAGTCCTGTTCACACAGCGCCAACTTTAAATTATTGGATGCACACAAATGCAGTGATATACAAGTCCAGTTATCACTTAGGCGTAGAGGAATAATAAATCCTGTTCCCACAGTTCATTAAAGGCACAAAGGAATTTATCAGAAATTCTGTTCGTAGTGACGCCAATTTATTTTATGCGGTATGCCAGACCAAACAGGGGAATTATGTGTGCGGTCACGGTGTGAGCAATAGGTGGGCCGAAGTAAATACAGTTCTGGTTACTCACGGTTACGTCGTCCCTGGGCAGGCTCGCATATGTGAAGAGGAGAACGGCACAAGAATTCTCTGGGGCACACTCTGGTGTAAGGGACACTGGCCAGATGGTGGTTCAAGGTGCCCTTGATGATCTGTATTAATGTGCCTATGGCAAGGTCCCTTGTAGTCCTGACGCCAGTACCTTTTGTATGTTGGTACAACCATTTACTGTAGTGTTAATTGAGGAACTTGAAACTCAGACAAGCAGGATGAAATCCAGGGTGGAACTTTACTGAAGATAACTCCTGATAACAGTACATCCAAAGTATTAAACAGTCTCTTGGTACAGCCCAGCATTAAGCACAATCTCCCATGCATATGGGGAAAAAGGGAAATGCAAGTCCTCAGTGAAAAACAGGCTCTTTGTAATGAATAAGAAAGCTACTGCTTCAGACTAGGCTTATAAAATATGAAAGTCTTACACTGGTAAAAACTCCGGTCTTATTCTAACCTTGGCTGAAGGTGCTTTTCTAAATCCTGGAACTTCTATTCCAATGTTGTTTTGACAGTTGGCCTAACTGTCCTCAGAGTTTGAACTGGTGGTGTGGATGCCTTACGCTGTCTCCTACACCTGATACAAAGGTGCTGTCATGCCCCACTCTGACGATGTGCGGAGGTCGGCCAGGATAGCAGCACGAGTTTAGTATTTGTTTTGGTGCCGTGCTAGATCCGCCTCTCATCAGGTGCACTGGGTGGAGTCATTAGTTTAAATGGTCTCCAGCTAAGTGCTCTGAGCGGATTATACTTATCATTTTGGTCTGGGAAGTTTGGAGGGAAGGTTGGCTGTCAGTTCCTGCTCTCAGAAGATAAGTGTCATTTCTTGTTTGGTTGTTGGTGTCATCTATCCCATCCAGGTTCTGTGCGAGCAGGCTGCTTCTTTCTCCCCACTTCACCATCTCAGGGAGTTCAGGGTTTTGTCAGTTCAGGCTGGAGGACACAGCACACCTACCTTCAAGGTCTGCCTGTGGGCTGAGCAGTGCAGGGAAAGAGGTTAGGGATAAACTAGGAGGTGACCCTTCCCCTGTCTCTCGTCCAGAGCCTGGTTGGTGTGTTATCTTTTATACTGTGCACGTCCGCCGTGACATTATAATCCGCCATACTGTGACTGCCATTGCTCAGCGTTTATGTGATGGCGTCAATTGATGCACTGGTTGACCGCATGCAGGGTTTGTCCCTGGAGGTTGCGGATCTGCGTAGTACGGTCACACAGTGTCAGAGGGTGTTGGCTTCAGGTACTGGTCAATTTGTTGGGGAGCCTAAAGTCGCTCTTCCTGAGAAATTTGCAGGGGGTACTGATGATTTTTTCCATTTCAAGGAGTCATGTAATTTGTACTTTCAATTGTACCCATTTTCATCAGGTAATGAGGATCAGAGGGTGGGTATCATCATGTCTTTGCTTAAAGGGGACGCGCAATCCTGGGCTTTTTCCCTGCCGCCCGGTTCTCTGGCTCTCTGGTCGGTGGAGGAATTTTTTAAAGCCCTGGGATTGATTTAAGATGACCCAGATCGAGTTTCGATAGCAGAGTCAAAATTACGTAACTTACTACAGGGTAAACATACTGCTGAGGTTTACTGCACAGAGTTTAGGAGGTGAGCTACTGAGTCGGGGTGGAACGACCCCGCGTTACGTAGCCAGTTTTGTCAGGGGTTATCTGAAAGGTTGAAAGATGCTCTGGCTTTTCATGAATACCCAGATACTTTGGAGAACGCAATGTCTTTGGCTATACGTTTGGATAGACGTATCAGAGAGAGGTGTAAGGGTCCCTCCGTGCAGGGGATTCCTCCCGCGTGTGGTTTTGTTTCACCAGCTGCCCAGGGTGATATTGCTTGTTACTCTAGGGTAGGGGAGGAACCCATGCAGTTAGGTCAGATATCTTGCCATTCGGATAGTAGAGACTTTCGAAAAGTGCACAATCTATGTTTCTATTGTGGGAAGAGGGGTCTTTTTTTTTTTTTTGTCCGTATATTGAACCACAGGGGGAAGAGATAAAGAAAAAAGAGAAAAAAAAAAAACTCCCCTCACACTTGGTAGTATGAATGGTGTGGTGGAGCAGACTGGTATGCAAGTTCCCTGCAGTTCCCATTTTCTCCTTTCAGCTATGGTGGCGAAGAGTCTAGAAATGTGTTTGTTGATGTTTTTCTTGATTGTGGTGCTGGGGTAAATTTAATTGACTTTCTGTTTCTTGAGGGTTTGGGACTAAGTACTTGCACGTTAGAGAACGTGATTCGTGTTTTTGCTATTGATTCTTCCCCTCTTTCTCAAGGGAGCCTTACTCACGTTGTTCATGGTATTCATTTAAGGGTGGGTGATTCACATGCTGAGATTATTTCCTGTTTCGTCATGAAGGATTTGCCAGCACCAATAGTTTTGGGGTTGCCATGGTTGTCTAGACATAACCCAATTATAGACTGGCAAGCGAGACAAATCATTGGTTGGAGTTTTGTTTGGATAATTGTCTTGTCACATCTATTTCTGAAGTGTCCGTTACGGCCTTGCCTCAGTATCTCTCAGATTTTTCGGACGTCTTTTCGGAGGGTGGGGCTCAGGAATTGCCCCCTCATCGTGACTATGATTGTCCAGTGAATCTCATTCCGGGGGCTAAGTTGCCTAAGTCTCGGCTCTACAACCTCTCTCAACCCGAGAGAGAGGTCATGTGAAAGTATGTCGCCGAGAGTTTGGCAAAGGGTCATATTAGACCATCTAAGTTTCCAGTGGCTGTAGGTTTGTTCTTCGTGAAGAAGAAAGATGGATCACTGAGACCGTGTTTGGATTTCCGGGAGCTGAACCGTATTACAGTCCGGGATCCATATCCCCTGCCTTTGATCTCTGATCTTTTTGATCAGATTGTTGGAGCCAAGGTGTTCTCCAAGTTGGATTTGAGAGGAGCATACAATCTGATCAGGATCAAGGAGGGGGATGAGTGGAAAACGGCCTTCAATACGCACGAGGGTCATTTTGAGAACCTGGTAATGCCTTTTGGGTTGACGAATGCGCCAGCGGTATTTCAACGATTCGTCAATGATATTTTTCATCACTTGGTGGGGAGGTTCGTAGTAGTCTACCCAGATGACATTTTAATTTATTCTCCTGATCTGAAGACCAATCAGGATCATGTGAGACAGGTTTTGACGATCCTTCAGGAGAATAAGTTATACGCCAAATTGGAGAAATGTTTGTTTGCGGTGCAAGAGCTTCCATTCTTGGGATACATGCTTTCTGATTCCGGTTTTCGTATGGACCCCGAAAAGGTCCGGGCGGTTCTGGAGTGGGACCGACCGGACAATCAGAAAGCTTTGATGCGGTTTTTGGGGTTTACGAATTAATTTAGAAAATTTATTTAGAATTATTCCACGCTAGTCAAACCTCTTAATGATATGACCAAGAAGGGCGCTGATGTCTCTGTCTGGTCGGATGAGGCATTGCAGGCCTTTTCGGCTATTAAGGAGCGTTTTGCGTCTGCTCCCATTCTGGTGCAGCCGGATGTATCTCAGCCATTCGTGGTCGAGGTTGATGCATCAGAGGTGGGGGTTGGGGCGGTGCTTTCGCAGGGTCCTTCTCCTGGCAAGTGGGTCCCGTGTGCCTTCTTCTCCAGGAAGCTCTCGGTCGCCGAGAGGAATTATGATGTTGGAGATAGGGAGTTGTTGGCGATCAAGTTGGCCTTTGAAGAATGTCGTCACTGGTTAGAGGGGGCTTCTCACCCCGTTACTGTGTATACAGACCATAAGAATTTGGCTTACCTGCAATCTGCCAAGCGTCTGAACCCTAGACAGGCCAGATGGTCATTGTTTTTTACCAGGTTCAATTTCGTGGTTACCTTTCGCCCAGGGGTCAGGAACGTCAAGGCAGATGCCTTGTCTCGCAGCTTCCCTGGGGGAGGTGATTCAGAAGATCCAGCGCCGATTTTGGCGGATGGAGTGGTGGTCTCCACTCTGTACCCTGAATTAGAGATGGAGGTATTGGGAGCTCAGGAGGGGGCTCCTGGTTCGTGTCCCCCAGGGAGGTTACGATACAAGGTGTTCAAGGAACATCACGATACTGTTCTCGCTGGACATCCTGGTGGTAAGTCCACCTGTGATCTGGTGTCCCGGAGATTCTGGTGGCCAGGGTTGCGTAAGAGTATTGAGAATTACGTGACAGCTTGTGAAACCTGCGCTCGGTCAAAGGTTGCTCATACTCGACCGCCTGGTTCACTTCTTCCATTGTCTATTCCATCTCGTCCTTGGACGCATTTGTCCATGGACTTTATTACGGACCTACCGAGTTCCTCCGGGAGAACAGTGATTTTGGTGGTAGTCGATCGTTTCAGTAAAATGGCTCACTTTATACCACTAACAAGTCTGCCTAACGCTAAGACTCTTGCGCAGATTTTTGTGGATAATATTGTGAAATTGCACGGTATTCCTTCGGATGTGGTCTCTGATAGGGGCACGCAGTTTGTCTCCAGGTTTTGGAGGGCGTTCTGCTCTCGACTTGGCATTCAACTTTCTTTCTCGTCGGCTTTTCATCCACAGTCGAATGGTCAGACGGAGCGTACTAATCAAAACCTGGAGACCTACTTGAGGTGCTTTGTGGCTGAGAATCAGGAGGACTGGTCCTCATTCTTGTCCTTAGCAGAATTTGCATTGAATAACCGTAGGCAGGAGTCCACAGGTAAGTCGCCATTTTTTGGCGCATACGGTTTCCATCCTCAGTTTGGTACCTTTTCTGGGTCTGGTTCCTCCGGGATGCCAGAGGAGGAGAGATTCTCTTCTGCCTTATCCTCTATCTGGCGGAGGATTCAAGGGAATTTGGAGAGGATGGGTGAGAGGTATAAACGAATGGCTGACAGGAGATGTGTGACTGGTCCGGACCTGTGTGTGGGTGATCTGGTGTGGTTGTCCACTAAAAGTATCAAGTTGAGAGTGCCATCTTGGAAACTGGGTCCAAGATTTGTTGGTCCGTATAAAATTTCTGCGGTGATCAATCCTGTGGCATTTCGACTGGATCTGCCGCAGACTTGGAGGATCCATGATGTCTTCCACAAGTCTTTACTAAAAAAATATGTTAAAACGGTGGTACCATCGTCATTGCCTCCTCCTCCTGTTCTAGTCGAGGGAAACTTGGAGTTCGAGATCTCCAGGATTCTCGACTCGAGAGTTCTGCGGGGTTCCCTCCAGTACCTGGTGCACTGGAGGGGATACGGTCCTGAGGAGAGGATGTGGGTTCCGGCGTCAGATGTCAACGCCAGCCGACTGGTGAGGGCCTTTCATAGGTCCCATCCGGATAAGGTTGGTCCAGGGTGTCTGGAGGTCACCCGTAGAAGGGGCGGTGCTGTCATGCCCCACTCTGACGATGTGCGGAGGTCGGCCAGGATAGCAGCACGAGTTTAGTATTTGTTTTGGTGCCGTGCTGGATCCGCCTCTTATCAGGTGCACTGGGTGGAGTTATTAGTTTAAATGGTCTCCAGCTAAGTGCTCTGAGCGGATTATACTGATCATTTTGGTCTGGGAAGTTTGGAGGGAAGGTTGGCTGTCAGTTCCTGCTCTCAGAAGATAAGTGTCATTTTTTGTTTGGTTGTTGGTGTCATCTATCCCATCAAGGTTCTGTGCGAGCAGGCTGCTCCTTTCTCCCCACTTCACCATCTCAGGGAGTTCAGGGTTTTGTCAGTTCAGGCTGGAGGACACAGCACACCTACCTTCAAGGTCTGCCTGTGGGCTGAGCAGTGCAGGAAAAGAGGTCAGGGATAAACTAGGAGGTGACCCTTCCCCTGTCTCTCGTCCAGAGCCTGGTTGGTGTGTTATCTTTTATATTGTGCACGTCCGCCGTGACAGGTGCCTAGTAAAGCCTTCAGGTAATGACTGTCTTGCTAATCCTTTGTCTTGAATAAAACTTGATGGTAATCCCTTAGATACTCGGCTGAATGCAGCTTGGACATTAGTCACCCCGGAGGAGCGATCTATAGGAGTGGATCGCTCACCTCTAGGTAGAATAGTTGCAGGCTTTAACCCTGGACTGTGGAGCCGACAGGGACAGAGCAGAGAGGCTGTGAATATGCCTCCCTCCAGCTATACAGCTACATTGCTGCTGCTTTCTGACTAACCTCATGAGAGAACTGGACTGAACTGAACTCTCAACTGCGTTGATCTGAACTGCCTAACTTAGGTCTGAGCTAAACTATATATATATACACTGACACTGCCCCATCTTGTGGAGAAACAAGTGTAGTGCACCCTAACTAGGCCTGTGGAAATGATCTTGCATGTACAGTCGTGGTCAAAAGTTTTGAGAATGACACAAATATTAGTTTTCACAAAGTTTGCTGCTAAACTGCTTTTAGATCTTTGTTTCAGTTGTTTCTGTGATGTAGTGAAATATAATTACACGCACTTCATACGTTTCAAAGGCTTTTATCGACAATTACATGACATTTAGGCCTCCTGCACACGAACGTTGTGTGCACCCATGGCCGTTGTGCCGTTTTCCGTTTTTTTTCGCGGACCCATTGACTTTCAATGGGTCCGTGGAAAAAACGGAAAATGCACCGTTTTGCAGCCGCATCCGTGATCCGTGTTTCATGGCCGTGAAAAAAATATGACCTGTCCTATTTTTTTCACGGCCAACGGTTCACGGACCCATTCAAGTCAATGGGTCCGTGAAAGAACACGGATGCACACAAGATTGGCATCCGTGTCCGTGATCCGTGGCCGTAGGTTAGTTTTTATACAGACGGATCCGAAGATCCGTCTGCATAAAGCTTTTTCAAAGCTGAGTTTTCACTTCGTGAAAACTCAGAACCGACAGTATATTCTAACACAGAAGCGTTCCCATGGTGATGGGGACGCTTCTAGTTAGAATACACTGCAAACTGTGTACAAGACTGCCCCCTGCTGCCTGGCAGCACCCGATCTCTTACAGGGGGCCGTGATCAGCACAATTAACCCCTTCAGGTGCGGCACCTGAAAGGGTTAATTGTACTATCATATCCCCCTGTAAGAGATCAGGGCTGCCAGGCAGCAGGGGGCAGACCCCCCCCCCCCCCCCCCCCAGTTTGAATATCATTGGTGGCCAGTGCGGCCCCCCCCCCCCTCCCTCTATTGTAATTATTCGTTGGTGGCACAGTGTGCGCCCCCCCCCCCCTCCCTCCCTCTATTGTAATTATTCGTTGGTGGCACAGTGTGCGCCCCCCCCCCTCCCTCCCTCTATTGTAATAATTCGTTGGTGGCACAGTGTGCGCCCCCCCCCCCTCCCTTCCTCTATTGTAATAATTCATTGGTGGCACAGTATGCGCCCCCCATCGGCCCCCCATCCCTCTATAGCATTAACAACATTGGTGGCCAGTGTGCGGCCTCCCATCTCCCCCCCCCCCCCATCATTGGTGGCAGCGGAGTTCCGATCGGAGTCCCAGTTTAATCGCTGGGGCTCCGATCGGTAACCATGGCAACCAGGACGCTGGTTGCCATGGTTACTTAGCAATAGTACAATAGTAGAAGATTCATACTTACCAGCTGCTGCGATGTTCGTGTCCGGCCGGGAGCTCCACCTACTGGTAAGTGTCATTGCTAAATGAACTGTCACTTACCAGTAGGAGGAGCTCCCGGCCGGAAGCAGACATCGCAGCTCCCAGGTAAGTATGAATCTTTTACTATTGTACTATTGCTAGTAACCCGCTGCCACCAATGATGGGGGGGGGGGGGGTAGATGGGAGGCCGCACACTGGCCACCAATGTTGTTAATGCTATAGAGGGAGGGAGGCCAATGGGGGGCGCACACTGTGCCACCAACGATTACAATAGAGGGAGGAAGGGGGGGGCGCACACTGTGCCACCAACGAATTATTACAATAGAGGGAGGAAGGGGGGGGGGGGCGCACACTGTGCCATCAACGATTTATTACAATAGAGGGAGGAAGGGGGGGGGGGGGCCGCACTGGCCACCAATGATATTCAAACTGGGGAGGGGGGAGGGGGGGGGGGGTCTGCCCCCTGCTGCCTGGCAGCCCTGATCTCTTACAGGGGGATATGATAGCACAATTAACCCCTTCAGGTGCGGCACCTGAAGGGTTAATTGTGCTGATCACAGCCCCCTGTAAGAGATCGGATGCTGCTAGGCAGCAGGGGGCAGTCATGTACACAGTTTGTAGTATATTCTAACTAGAAGCGTCCCCATCACCATGGGAACGCCTCTGTGTTAGAATATACTGTCGGAAATGAGGTTTCACGATCTAACTCATATCCGACAGTATATTCTAACATAGAGGCGTTCCCATGGTGATGGGGACGCTTCAAGTTAAAATATACCATCGGATTGGAGAAAACTCCGATCCGATGGTATAAAAGGGACTCCAGACTTTACATTGAAAGTCAATGGGGACGGATCCGTTTGAAATGGCACCATATTGTGTCAACGTCAAACGGATCCGTCCCCATTGACTTGCATTGTAATTCAGGACGGATCCGTTTGGCTCCGCACGGCCAGGCGGACACCAAAACGACTTTTTTTTCATGTCCGTGGATCCTCCAAAAATCAAGGAAGACCCACGGACGAAAAAACGGTCACGGATCACGGAAAAACGGGACCCGTTTTTGCGGACCGCAAAAAAATACGTTCGTGTGCAGGAGGCCTTATGCAAAGAATCAGTATTTGCAGTGTTGGCCCTTCTTTTTCAGGACCTCTGCAATTCAACTGGGCATGCTCTCAATCAACTTCTGGGCCAATTCCTGATTGATAGCAACCCATTCTTTCATAATCACTTCTTGGAGTTTGTCAGAATTAGTGGGTTTTTGTTTGTCCACCCGACTCTTGAGAATTGACCACAAGTTCTCAATGGGATTAAGATCTGGGGAGTTTCCAGGCCATGGACCCAAAATGTCAACGTTTTGGTCCCCAAGCCACTTAGTTATCACTTTTGCCTTATGGCACGGTGCTCCATCGTGCTGGAAAATGCATTGTTCTTCACCAAACTGTTGTTGGATTGTTGGAAGAAGTTGCTGTTGGAGGGTGTTTTGGTACCATTCTTTATTCATGGCTGTGTTTTTGGTCAAAATTGTGAGTGAGCCCACTCCCTTGGATGAGAAGCAACCCACACATGAATGGTCTCAGGATGCTTTACTGTTGGCATGACACAGGACTGATGGTAGCGCTCACCTCTTCTTCTCCGGACAAGCCTTTTTCCAGATGCCCCAAACAATCGGAAAGAGGCTTCATCGGAGAATATGACTTTGCCCCAGTCCTCAGCAGTCCATTCACCATACTTTCTGCAGAAGATCAATCTGTCCCTGATGTTTTTTTTGGAGAGAAGTGGCTTCTTTGCTGCCCTTCTTGACACCAGGCCATCTTCCAAAATTCTTTGCCTCACTGTGCGTGCAGATGCGCTCACACCTGCCTGCTGCCATTCCTGAGCAAGCTCTGCACTGGTGGTACTCCGATCCCGCAGCTGAATCCTCTTTAGGAGACGATCCTGGCGCTTGCTGGACTTTCTTGGATGCCCTGAAGCCTTCTTAACAAGAATTGAACCTCTTTCCTTGAAGTTCTTGATGATCCTATAAATTGTTGATTGAGGTGCAATCTTAGTAGCCACAATATCCTTGCCTGTGAAGCCATTTTTATGCAACGCAATGATGGCTGCAGGCGTTTCTTTGCAGGTCACCATGGTTAACAATGGAAGAACAATGATTTCAAGCATCACCCTCCAGAAGAGCTGTTTTAACATGTCAAGTCTGCCATTTTAACCCAATCAGCCTGACATAATCATCTCCAGCCTTGTGCTCGTCAACATTCTCACCTGAGTTAACAAGACGATTACTGAAATGATCTCAGCAGGTCCTTTAATGACAGCAATGAAATGCAGTGGAAAGTTTTTTTGGGGATTAAGTTAATTTTCATGGCAAAGAAGGACTATGCAATTCATCTGATCACTCTTCATAACATTCTGGAGTATATGAAAATTGCTATTATAAAAACTTAAGCAGAAACTTTTCCAATTTCCAATATTTATGTAATTCTCAAAACTTTTAGCCACGACTGTAGAATCACATTGTGACATGGGAGAATATGACAGGAGATTAATTACAAAATGCAGGCATATTACATGACATTAAAACATAATTAAAGCAAGTTTGCAGTGCCCACGGTCACGTAGTGGGACACTGCAATATCCCTAGAACTCCACAAGGGGCTAGAGATAAAAATACAAGAAACAACTTAAGTGTAGTTGTTCATTTAAATCATGTGGATTAGTTCTCCAGAGATGGAAAGTCTACATTTGTAATGTTTTATTTTCCTTTTCCCGCCTCTGGCTGTTGGGAGCACTAACTCAGTGGCCATGAACTTTACACAATGTGGGTCACCCTCATGAAATGTCCTCACATGTTTAGCAAGTGGAGTGTCCTTGTTTTTACGTATACCACCTACCGTCCTGAGATGCGGAGCAAGACGGATCCACAATGCAAGTCAATGAGGACGGATCCGTTTTGTCTGACACAATAGAAAACAGATCCGTCCCCCATTGACTTTCAGTGGAGTTCATGACGGATCCGTCTTGGCTATGTTAAAGATAATATAATCGGATCCGTTCATAACAGATGCAGATGGTTGTATTATCAGCAGTGATGGCCAGTTCGCATTGTTCGCCCGCGAACATATGCGGGCTGCCATCTTTTTTCACAAGTCCGGCGAGGCACAGGTAAGCCCTTACCTGTGCCTGTACCGCGAGCCGGTCTGAAAACAAATGCGGTCACCGGGAGCAGGCAGTTCCGAGAACAGCCCAATGAAGGCCCCCGGTGGCTATTCTCGGAACTGCCTGCTCCCGCTGACCGCACTTGTTTTCAGACCGGCTCGCGCACAGTCACAGGTAAGAGCTTACCTGTGCCTCGCCGGACTTGTGAAAAAAGATGGCAGCCCGCATATATT